>NC_134534.1:115787228-116421062 GCF_050624435.1 Tenrec ecaudatus
TCCCATTTTAAAGGAGAACTCTGGGAGTGGGAGAGCTGGCTTCAGACCCTTTGGTTCCACCCTCGCCCTACAAGGTTTCTAGGGGCCAGAAATAGAAAACTTCTAACAGGCCCTTAGTGCGTCACTCCCTCCCCCACCGATACCCCAACCCATCCCCACCCCCTACCAGCAGCCCCCCACACACACTAGTACTGGTATGTCTTCCATACTCATCACCAACCTAGAATGATTGCCAGCAACTTCTCCAGGTGCTGTTCACAACAGAGGAAGGGAAGCCCTTCCAGACAGAGGCCCAGTAAGCAGTCAGTGAACCTGATGGTGAGCGAGCGGGCACTCCCCACTTGAGAGAAACTCTTTTGGCCACTACACAAACAATGTGGGATCTCAATTCCTAGCAAGGCCCAGAGGGCTTTACCAGGTATCACCAGTTGCTCTTACAACACCCTCTGCGGAAGAGCTAGGAAACCTATGAATTTATCTAAAGTCAGTGAGAATTTAAAGGCTCTTATAAGAGATTGTCTGCCTGCCTTTCTAGCGTGGCTTATGGAAGCCTACGGGCTTTATACCCCTAACGGTCCGGAGGCCCTGAGTACAGGAGGGCAATAAGTATTGCCTTTATGACTCAGTCAGTCTGCCTCAGCCATGAAAAAGAAATGGGAAGGGTTTGAAGGGAAAAATCTTAGTTATTTGGTACAAGTGGCTCGTTGTGTGTATAACAACAGAGATGACCCTAGCACGACAAAGACAAAAAAGCTAGCTAAAATACTAGTAATTGCCATGAGAGACCCCAGAGACTCAGGAAAAGGAGAGCATGGCCCACTCACGGAGAGACTAACCTGTGGGCAGCGCCAAGCCATCGGGAAGGACCAATGTGCCTACTGCGGGAAAGAAGGACACTGGAAAAATCAGTGCCTTGAAAACCCCAGGAGAGGTGCAAGACCTTCCACAAGAGTGGACGGGTCTCATCTGCACCTAGAAAGACCCAAGCAAGAGACAATAATGCTTGAAGAAGCTGAATGAAGTGGTCAGGGCTCTGTTTCCCTTCGCCACCAAAAGCCCAAGCTAACTCTCCATGTAGGAGGCCAGCCAGTAAATTTCTTGGTGGACACAGGGGCCACCTTCTCAGGTTCAGAAAGGAATACGGGCACGTTTTGAAAAAGAAAGATGTGATTTACTGTGAGTCTATGATTCCTTCCACAGATAACTCACACCAGAAGGTTTGCATGGAGGTTAGGTGGGCTTCCCAAGACAACAAGATAACAAATATCTATCTGCCCTTTCTCCCAGTTAGCCACCTGGTCATGATGGCACTGGCTCCTGGCTCAGCTGCTGAGCCAGTGAAGCAGTTATAGCAGGAGAAGACTAGGTGGCCCGTGGCCATCAACAGAAGGACCAAATCTCCACAGTGGTCTTCCTTTTTCAAAATGGAGCCACGTATGTCACCTGCTAGACACTATTTCTCTTCCGAGCTCATAATTGCCGCCCCAGGTATAGAATGCAGCTCGCAGGTACACACTATATGAAACAGTCTCTGATTAACCCCTCTCGATAACTTGCTGACATGGGAGTCTGGATAATCCAGTACATTTACTTTCCAGATGAGAAAACTCACTCAAAAACACACAGGAGTTGACCCAGAGACACACAAATGGTTAACAACAAAGTCATATTCACAACCAGCATCTGGACCAAGAGCCCGGTGCCCCACAGAACTGTGCCATCAAGCAGTCAAAATCTCCTGGACTCTCAAAAGATCTGAGCTGATACCCACCCACCCCCCACATCCTTGCAGCCCCCAAAGATTCTCTTTCACAGGATGGCACCGGATCTGAAGCTCGCGGAGAGGGACATATCTGATCAGAGAACACAGGGCAGAACAAGGGAGAGGAGGGGAGAATGGAGCACATCCTGGCCCAATACACCTTGAGGATGATGTTCCCAATCAGAGAAGCCAGTCCACAGAGAAGACCACATGGGCAGCCCCACGATGAGAAACGTCCCTCAAAGACCCAAGCCCTAGAGGGTACAACACTGGACACACAGTGTGGGAACTGTGCCCGAACTGATCCTGCCACATCGAGGCATGACACTAAGAGAGTGCAGCGGAGAGAAAGAAAAAGGAGCATCAAAGTCCTTGGGGAATGGCAAAGTGGACTTTGTGGTCAGGGCTCGGTGCCCCAACTGTTGGACTGGAAAACACTCCTAAAGTTCACCACACAGTACTTGTACCTTTCTTTCGTGGTTAGTGTTGTTTTCATTTAGTGTCATTGGATTTTGGTTGGGTTTTGTTTTCATTTTTCTTTTTTGTCGCTTGGTTTTGCTCAGTCTTGTTTTGTGCATGTTATTACCTTTACAGTTCTGTCTAATTAAGAGAGGCTGGATGAACAATCTGGAGGAGCAAACATGTGACCGGCCCTTTCCATTGCGCATGGGAGTGAGCCCGGTGGGGTAAAGGAAGTGGTGTCAAGAAACCCAGAGACAAGGGAACAACAAGTGATGGAAATCGGTGGTGAGGGGGATGTAGGAGGCCTGGTAGGGCGTGATCAAGGGTAATGTAACCAAGAGGAATTACTGAAACCCAAAGGAAGACTGAGCATGGCAGTGGGGACAAGAGGAATATCAAAGGGTATAGAAGAGTGTGCTGGGAAGCAAGGGCCAGTTATAGACGTCTAAATAAAGTCATGTACATATATTTACAAAGGGGTATGGGGAAATAGATCTATGTCCATATGTTTATAGATTTAGTATTAAGGTAGCAGATGCACATTGGGCCTCCGCTCAAGGACTCCCTCTTTGCAACAACACTGTTTTATAAAATTGGCATTCTACGATGCTCACCTTCCCTACATGATCACTGACCACAAAGCGGCTGCATAAGCAAATGTGAAGAAAGCCGATGGGGTCCAGCTACCAAAAGATATAGCGTGTTGGGTCTTAAAGGCTTGAAGGTAAAGAAGCAACCATCTAGCTCAGAAGCAACCGAGCCCACATGGAGGAAGCATACCAGCCTGTGTGATCACAAAGTTTCAAAGGGATAAGGCAACAGGCATCATGAGAACAAAAAAATCTTATCATGGAGAATGAAAGGGGACTGCCGGGTATAGACCCAAAAGCTATTTGCAGTGCACTGGACATCCCCTTACAGAAGGATCTCAGAAAGGAAATTAAAGAATACAGGGTATGAGACAGCAAAGATGAAACACAACTTTCCTCTAGTTCTTAATGCTTCCTCTTGCCCCACTGTCATGAACCCAGTTCTACCATACTAATCTGGCCAAACTAGAGAAGGTATTCTAGTACCGATAGGATTTTCAAACATGGGGAATCCAGGGTGCATGGGCCCTTTAGGACCAGTGTTTTGAGTGGAGATACTGGGAAGTGGAGGAAGGGCAGGATTGAAAGTGGGAACCGATTACAAGGATCTTCATTGACCTCAAAAGAAAGGTGGGTGAAGATATGACAAAAGAATTAGTACATTTCCAAGGATTGATGAGGGATGGGTCACGGACATTGAGGGGGGAAAAATGAGGAGCTGAGGCCAGGGGCTTGGGTGGAGAGTGGATATTTTGAGAATAACGAGGGCAATTAGTGTACAGATGTGCTTCAAACAGCTGATGTATATATGGATTGTGGTTAGTGTTGTAAGAGCCCTTAATAAAAAGATCATAAAAGAAACAAAAATAATCTGGGCAGAGGGCTCATGCAAGGATGATCTCAGGCTGGATTAGACGAGTCAAAACAGCTACTGGAGTCACCTCACCCTGTGTTTATTCCTGAGTAAGGCATGAAGCTTAGGGCCCACAGCCCCAGCAGCTGGCCAGTGAGGGAGGTGGGTCTCTGAGGCCATTCCACAGGGGGAATGGTCCTCTGTATTGCAGGGCCCACCCTCCTTTGTAAGCGTGCTGTCTGGGGTACGGCTTACATGGAGTCCACACCATGGGAGCTCTACTACTCATGGGGGATTGGCAGGAAGCCTCTGCTCATGCCACACACCAACAACAAGCTGGAGGATCTCCGTGAACAAAGCCTGAGGCAGACAACAAGCCCACTAACTGATGCTGTAAGAGATACAATCAGCATCCAGAAACCTGCAACTGGGAGTAAGAGGAAGCATACCTTGGTCCAAGCCCCTCCCACTCTAATCTACAAGGAGTTACATTGCAAAGCAGAGGGTTTTCATAAAGCACTGCCAGGACTGTGGAATGAGCAGCCTCATTTGTGGACATGGATACTCTGTGGTCCAGACGTACTACCTCCTCCCTTCCAGTCAGCTGAGACAAAAACCCTTGCAAGCAGAAAGCCATGCATCTGAACAGTATCCACCAGCCACTCATGTGCAGCCCTGCTGCCTCCAAAGAGCCTTCTTGAGTGAGAGAGATATCACGCAGAAGCCTGGTCTGTCACTAAAGTGAGTTTTATGAGCGCTAGGGAGGCGTGGTGGGCAAGTCTAGCCGACCCCAGAGGCTGAATTGAATTTACATGGCCTAGGTTGGTCACTCCAGGTACAGGACCCACCCAGGTGTACCTCCCCTTCATTGCCAGAAACCTGGACCTCTGAGCATGCACAGGGTGCTTTTCCTAACTGGGCTCTTATCTTGGCCCTATGGGCATGCATAACGGATGCCCCAATTCCTAGGATAGCTACCTAACAGTTGCCTCCTTTAAGAGATATGGACCCAAATCTTTGGGGTACTGGGCGACGACATCTCTAGCTACTTCCTGCTGGCAAAATGGGCGAAGTGGGGCTTTGGGTCCACACCCTTCCTACACTGCTGGGAGGGGTTGTCCATTGAGGGCAACTTAATCCAGGATGGATAAAGTTGAGGTAGTCCAGGAGGTGGTAGTCGTGGACCTGGCACACTTGGTTCAGAAGCTTTAGTCACCCGATAACTTCTGGGAAAAACAAACGGTCTAAAAGGTGAACAGTTTGACTTTGACAAGGGTAAGCTTGTGTGGTGGCAGTGGCCTTGAAATTAGATGAGTGTCACAGGAAAAAAAAATCTGAGGATTACCAGACATGTGTGTTTGTACATTGGAAGTACAGGAAGAGGGATAAAAGCATTCACACTTTCCCCTAGGAGGGCACAGGTTTGGGCACTACTTGGTGCAGTGGGATCACTGATTCATTTATGATGCTAAGGTCTTGGACCTGCTGATAAGACCCATCCTTCTTCTTAACCCTATAACGCTTCAATTTTAATTTTGGGAAAAAATTATTTTCTTTTTGTTGTGGACTTTCATAGTTTTATATATCTATATCTATATCTATATCTATATCTATATCTATATCTATATCTATATCTATATCTATATCTATATCTATATCTATATCTATATCTATATCTATATCTATATCTATATCTATATCTATATCTATATCTATATCTATATCTATATCTATATCTATATCTATATCTATATCTATATCTATATCTATATCTATATCTATATCTATATCTATATCTATATCTATATCTATATCTATATCTATATCTATATCTATATCTATATCTATATCTATATCTATATCTATATCTATATCTATATCTATATCTAGATATATACATTTTTTAAAATGTTATGAAAACATCATGCTCCGTGTTATAGAGTTAAATGGAAATAATGGGCTAGTACAGGAGGAGTAAAAAGTGACCAAAAGAGAGTAACTGACTAAGTCATTTTGTATTTTCTTGGGTTCAATTGGAGTAAAGGCTTGTAAATGCCCGCTAGTAACATACATAGTCCAAGTGAGCGATAGGGAACTTACATAATCCAACTGCCCGCTAGGGAACCTACATAGTCCAAGTGCCCATTAGGTAACCTAGATAGTCCAAATGCCCGCTAGGGAACCCACATAGTCCAAATTCCCGTTAGAGAACTTACAGAGTCAAAGGGCCTGCTAGGGAATCTACATAGTCCAAGTGCCCGCTAGGGAACCTTCATAGTCCGAGTGCCTGCTAGGGAACCTACATAGTCCAAGTGCCCTTTAGGGAACCTATGTAGTCAAAGTGCCCGCTAGGGAACCTAGATAGTCCAAGGGCCCGCTAGGTAACCTAGATAGTCCAAGGGCCCGCTAGGTAACCTACAAAGTCCAAGTGCCCACTAGGTAATCGATATAGTCCAAATGCCCGCTAGGGCACCTACATAGTCCAAGTGCACGCTAATTAACCTATATAGTCCAAGTGCCCGTTAGCTAACCTAGGTAGTCCAAGGGCCAACTAGTTAACCTACATGGTTCAAGTGCCCGCTAGGTAACCTATATCATCCATGCGCCCCCTAGTTAACCTATATGGTCAAAGTGCCCGCTAGTTAACCTGGATAGTCCAAGTTCCTGTTAGCTAACCTACACAGTCCAAGTGCCCGTTAGTTAACCTAGATAGTCCAAGTGCGCGCTAGTTGACCAACATAGTCCAAGTGTCCGCTTGGTAACCTAGATAGTCCAGGTGCCCGCTAGTTAACCTAGATAGTCCTATTGCCCGTTAGTTAACCTAGATAGTCCAAGTGCCCACAAGAGGACGTACATAGTCCAAGTGCCCACTAGGTAACCTAGATAGTCAAAGTGCCCACTAGGGTATGTACATAGTCCACGTGCCCGCTATGTAACCTAGATAGTCTAAGTGCCCGCTAGTTAACCTACATAGTCGAAGGGCCTGCTAGTTAACCTACATAGTCCAAGTGCCCGATAGGGAACCAACATAGTCAAAGTGCTCGCTAGGGAACCTACATAGTACAAGTGCCCGTTAGGGAACCTAGATAGTCCAAGTGCCCGCTAGGGAACCTGCATCGTCCAAGTCCCGCTAGATAACCTAGATAGTCCAAGTGCCCGCTAGTTAATCTAGATAGTCCAAGTGCCCTCTAGTTAACCTAGATCGTCCAAGTGCCCATTAGGTAACCTAGATAGTCCAAGTGCCCGCTAGGGAACCTGCATCGTCCAAGTCCCGCTAGATAACCTAGATAGTCCAAGTGCCCGCTAGTTAATCTAGATAGTCCAAGTGCCCGCTAGTTAACCTAGATCGTCCAAGTGCCCATTAGGTAACCTAGATAGTCCAAGTGACCGCTAGGTAACCTACATAGTCCAAGTTCCCGCTATGTAACCTAGATCGTCCAAGTGCCCGCTAGGCAACCTACATAGTCCAAGTGCCCGTTCGTTAACCTAGAAGTCCATGTGCCTGCTAGGTAACCTAGACAGTCCAAGTGCCCGCTAGGTTACCTGCATAGTCCAAGTGCACGATAGGTAACCTAGATAGTCCAAGTGCCAGCTAGGTGACCTACATAGTCTAAGTGCCCGCTAGGTAACCTAGATAGTCCAAGTGCCCATTAGCTAACCTAGATAGTCCAAGTGCCCGCTAGGTGACCTACATAGTCAAAGTGCCCACTAGTAACCTAGATAGTCCAAGTTCCTGTTAGCTAACCTAGATAGTCCAAGTGCCCGCTAGGTAACCTACATAGTCCAAGGGCCCGCTCGTTAACCTAGTTCGTTCATGTGTCCGCTAGTTAACCTACATAGTCCAAGTGCCCGCTAGGTAACCAAGATAGTCAAAGTGCCCGCTAGGTAACCTACATAGTCCAAGTTCCCACTAGGTAACCTAGATAGTCCATGTGCCTGTTACCTAACCTAGATAGTTCAAGTGCCCACTAGGTAACCTACATAGTCCTAGTGCCCGCTAGTTAACCAACATTTTCTAAGTGCCCCATATGGAACCCTCATAGTCCAAGTGCCCGTTAGGTAACCTACATAGTCCAAATGCCCGCTAGTAACCTACATAGTCCAAGTGCCTGATAGGGAACCTACATAATCCAAGTGCCCGCTAGGTAACCTACAAAGTCCAAGTGCCCGCTAGGTAACCTATATATAGTCCAAATTCCCGCTAGGGCACCTTCATAGTCCAAATACCCGCTAATTAACCTACATAGTCCAAGTGCCCGTTAGCTAACCTAGATAGTCTAAGGGCCCACTAGTTAACCTACATAGTTCAAGTGCCCGCTAGCTAACCTAGATAATCCAAGTACCCGCTAGTTAACCTATATCGTCCAACTGCCCGCTAGTTAACCTAGATCGTCCAAGTGCCCGCTAGTTAACCAACATAGTCTAAGTGCCCGCTAGGTATCCTAGATAGTCCAAGTACCCGCAAGTTAACATACATAGTCCAAATGCCCGCAAGGTAACCTGCATAGTCCAAGGGCCCGCTAGGTAACCTAGATAGTCCAAGTTCCTGTTAGCTAACCTAGATAGTCAAAGTGCCCGCTATTTAACCTACATAGTCCAAGTGCCCGCTAGGTAACCTACATAGTTCTAGCGCCCACTAGTTAACCTACATAGTCCAAGTGCCCGCTAGGTAACCTACATAGTCCAAATGCCCGCTAGTAACCTACATAGTCCAAGTGCAAGAAGGGAACCTACATAATCCAAGTGCCCGCTAGGGAACCTACATAGTCCAAATGGCCGTTAGGTAACCTAGATAGTCCAAATGCCCGCTATGGTACCCACATAGTCCAAGTGCCCGCTAGGGAACCTACATAGTCCAAGTGCCCGCTAGGGAACCTGCATCGTCCAAGTGCCCGCTAGTTAACCTAGATAGTCCAAGTTCCTGTTAGCTAACCTACATAGTCCAAGTGACCGTTCGTTAACCTAGATAGTCTAAGTGCCCGCTAGGTAACCTACATAGTCCAAGGGCCCGCTAGGTAACCTACATAGTCCAAGTGCCCGTTCGTTAACCTAGCTAGTCCAAGTGCCCGCTAGGTAAACTAGACAGTCAAAGTGCCTGCTAGGTAACCTACATAGTCCAAGTGCAAGAAGGGAACCTACATAATACAAGTGCCTGCTAGGGAACCTACATAGTCCAAATGCCCGTTAGGTAACCTAGATAGTCCAAGTTCCTGTTAGCTAACCTACATAGTCCAAGTGCCCGTTCGTTAACCTAGATAGTCCAAGTGCCCGCTAGGTAACCTACATAGTCCAAGTGCCCGCTAGGTAACTTACATAGTCCAAATGCCCGCTAGTAAACTACATAGTCGAAGTGCAAGAAGGGAACCTACATAATCCAAGTGCCCGCTAGGGAACCTACATAGTCCAAATGCCCGTTAGGTAACCTAGATAGTCCAAGTTCCTGTTAGCTAACCTACATAGTCCAAGTGCCCGTTCGTTAACCTAGATAGTCCAAGTGCCCGCTAGGTAACCTACATAGTGCAAGTGCAAGAAGGGAACCTACATAATCCAAGTGCCCGCTAGGGAACCTGCATGTCCAAGTGCCCGCTAGTTAACCTAGATAGTCCAAGTTCCTGTTAGCTAACCTACATAGTCCAAGTGCCCGTTCGTTAACCTAGATAGTCCAAGTGCCTGCTAGGTAACCTACATAGTCCAAGGGCCCGCTAGGTAACCTACATAGTGCAAGTGCCCGCTAGATAACTTTGATAATCCAAGTGCCCGTTAGCTAACATAGATAGTCCAAGTGCCTGCTAGGTAACCTACATAGTCCAAGTGCCCATTGGTTACCCTAGATAGTCCAAGTGCCCGCTAGGTAACCTAGACAGTCCAAGTTCCTGCTAGGTAACCTACATAGTCCAAGTCCCTGATATGGAACCTATATAGTCCAAGTATCCGCTAGGTAACCTACATAGTCCAAATGCCCGCTAGTAACGTACAAAGTCCAAGTGCCCGTTAGGTAACCTAGATAGTCCATATGCCCGCTAGGGAACCCACATAGTCCAAGTGCCCCTTAGAGAACTTACATAGTCAAAGGGCCTGCTAGGGAACCTACATAGTCCAATTGCCTGCTAGGGAACCTTCATAGTCCGAGTGCCTGCTAGGGATCCTACATAGTCCAAGTGCCCTTTAGGGAACCTATATAGTCCAAGTGCCCGCTAGGGAACCTAGATAGTCCAAGTGCCCGCTAGGGAACCTAGATAGTCCAAGTGCCCGCTAGGTAACCTACATAGTCCAAATGCCCGCTAGGAAACTACATAGTTCAAGTGCAAGAAGGGAACCTAGATAGTCCAAGTGCCCACTAGGGAACCTACATAATCCAAATGCCCGTTAGGTAACTTAGATAGTCCAAATGCCCGCTAGGGTACCCACATAGTCAAGTGCCCGCTAGGGAACCTACATAGTCAAAGTGCCCGCTAGGGTACCAGCATCTTCCAAGTGCCCGCTAGGGTACCTGCATCGTCCAAGTGCCCGCTAGTTAACCTAGATAGTCCAAGTTCCTGTTAGTTAACCTACATAGTCCAAGTGCCCATTCGTTAACCTAGATAGTCCAAGTGCCCGCTAGGTAACCTACATAGTCCAAGGGCCCGCTAGGTAACTTACATAGTCCAAGTGCCCGCTAGGTAACTTAGATAGTCCAAGTGCCCGTTAGCTAACCTAGATAGTCCAAGTGCCCGCTAGGTTACCTACATAGTACAAGTGCCCGTTCGTTAACCTAGATAGTCCAAGTGCCCGCTAGGTAAACTAGACAATCCAAGTGCCCGCTAGTTAAACTACATAGTCCAAGGGCTCGCTAGTTAACCTAGATAGTCCAAGTGCCCACTAGGTAAACTAGACAGTCCAAGTGCCTGCTATGTAACCTACATAGTCCAAGTGCAAGAAGGGAACCTACATAATCCAAGTGCCCGCTAGGGAACCTGCATGTCCAAGTGCCCACTAGTTAACCTAGATAGTCCAAGTTCCTGTTAGCTAACCTACATAGTCCAAGTGCCCGTTCGTTAACCTAGATAGTCCAAGTGCCCGCTAGGTAACCTACATAGTCCAAGGGCCCGCTAGGTAACCTACATAGTGCAAGTGCCCGCTAGATAACTTTGATAATCCAAGTGCCTGTTAGCTAACATAGATAGTCCAAGTGCCTGCTAGGTAACCTACATAGTCCAAGTGCCCGTTCGTTACCCTAGATAGTCCAAGTGCCCGCTAGGTAACCTAGACAGTCCAAGTTCCTGCTAGGTAACCTACATAGTCCAAGTGCCCGTTTGCTAACCTAGATCGTCAAAGTGCCCACTAGTTAACCTACTTAGTCCAATGGCCCGCTAGTTAACCTAGATAGTCCAAGTGCCCGCTAGTTAACCTACATTGTCCAAGTCCCTGATAGGGAACCTACATAGTCCAAGTATCCGCTAGGTAACCTACATAGTCCAAATGCCCGCTAGTAACGTACATAGTCCAAGTGCCCGTTAGGTAACCTAGATAGTCCATATGCCCGCTAGGGAACCCACATAGTCCAAGTGCCCCTTAGAGAACTTACATAGTCAAAGGGCCTGCTAGGGAACCTACATAGTCCAATTGCCTGCTAGGGAACCTTCATAGTCCGAGTGCCTGCTAGGGATCCTACATAGTCCAAGTGCCCTTTAGGGAACCTATATAGTCCAAGTGCCCGCTAGGAACCTAGATAGTCCAAGTGCCCGCTAGGGAACCTAGATAGTCCAAGTGCCCGCTAGGTAACCTACATAGTCCAAATGCCCGCTAGTAAACTACATAGTCCAAGTGCAAGAAGGGAACCTAGATAGTCCAAGTGCCCACTAGGGAACCTACATAGTCCAAATGCCCGTTAGGTAACTTAGATAGTCCAAATGCCCGCTAGGGTACCCACATAGTCAAGTGCCCGCTAGGGAACCTACATAGTCAAAGTGCCCGCTAGGGTACCTGCATCGTCCAAGTGCCCGCTAGGTTACCTGCATCGTCCAAGTGCCCGCTAGTTAACCTAGATAGTCCAAGTTCCTGTTAGCTAACCTACATAGTCCAAGTGCCTATTCGTTAACCTAGATAGTCCAAGTGCCCGCTAGGTAACCTACATAGTCCAAGGGCTCGCTAGGTAACTTACATAGTCCAAGTGCCCGCTAGGTAACCTAGATAGCCCAAGTGCCCGCTAGGTTACCTACATAGTCCAAGTGCCCGTTCGTTAACCTAGATAGTCCAAGTGCCCGCTAGGTAACCTAGACAATCCAAGTGCCCGCTAGTTAACCTACATAGTCCAAGGGCCCGCTAGTTAACCTAGATAGTCCAAGTGCCCACTAGGTAAACTAGACAGTCCAAGTGCCTGCTAGGTAACCTACATAGTCCAAGTGCAAGAAGGGAACCTACATAATCCAAGTGCCCGCTAGGGAACCTGCATGTCCAAGTGCCCGCTAGTTAACCTAGATAGTCCAAGTTCCTGTTAGCTAACCTACATAGTATAAGTGCCCGTTCGTTAACCTAGATAGTCCAAGTGCCCGCTAGGTAACCTACATAGTCCAAGGGCCCGCTATTAACCTGGATAGTCCAAGTGCCCGCTAGTTAACCTACATTGTCCAAGTCCCTGATAGAGAACCTACAGAGTCCAAGTATCCGCTAGGTAACCTACATAGTCCAAATGCCCGCTAGTAACGTACATAGTCCAAGTGCCCGTTAGGTAACCTAGATAGTCCATATGCCCGCTAGGGAACCCACATAGTCCAAGTGCCCCTTAGAGAACTTACATAGTCAAAGGGCCTGCTAGGGAACCTACATAGTCCAATTGCCTGAGAGGGAACCTTCATAGTCCGAGTGCCTGCTAGGGATCCTACATATTCCAAGTGCCCTTTAGGGAACCTATATAGTCCAAGTGCCCGCTAGGGAACCTAGATAGTCCAAGTGCCCGCTAGGGAACCTAGATAGTCCAAGTGCCCGCTAGGTAACCTACATAGTCCAAATGCCCGCTAGTAAACTACATAGTCCAAGTGCAAGAAGGGAACCTAGATAGTCCAAGTGCCCACTAGGGAACCTACATAGTCCAAATGCCCGTTAGGTAACTTAGATAGTCCAAATGCCCGCTAGGGTACCCACATAGTCAAGTGCCCGCTAGGGAACCTACATAGTCAACGTGCCCGCTAGGGTACCTGCATCTTCCAAGTGCCCGCTAGGGTACTTGCATCGTCCAAGTGCCCGCTAGTTAACCTAGATAGTCCAAGTTCCTGTTAGCTAACCTACATAGTCCAAGTGCCCATTCGTTAACCTAGATAGTCCAAGTGCCCGCTAGGTAACCTACATAGTCCAAGGGCCCGCTAGGTAACTTACATAGTCCAAGTGCCCGCTAGGTAACTTAGATAGTCCAAGTGCCCGTTAGCTAACCTAGATAGTCCAAGTGCCCGCTAGGTTACCTACATAGTCTAAGTGCCCGTTCGTTAACCTAGATAGTCCAAGTGCCCACTAGGTAAACTAGACAGTCCAAGTGCCTGCTAGGTAACCTACATAGTCCAAGTGCAAGAAGGGAACCTACATAATCCAAGTGCCCGCTAGGGAACCTGCATGTCAAAGTGCCCGCTAGTTAACCTAGATAGTCCAAGTTCCTGTTAGCTAACCTACATAGTGCAAGTGCCCGCTAGACAACTTTGATAATCCAAGTGCCCGTTAGCTAACATAGATAGTCCAAGTGCCTGCTAGGTAACCTACATAGTGCAAGTGCCCGCTAGATAACTTTGATAATCCAAGTGCCCTTTAGCTAACATAGATAGTCCAAGTGCCTGCTAGGTAACCTACATAGTCCAAGTGCCCGTTCGTTACCCTAGATAGTCCAAGTGCCCGCTAGGTAACCTAGACAGTCCAAATTCCTGCTAGGTAACCTACATAGTCCAAGTGCCCGTTTGCTAACCTAGATCGTCAAAGTGCCCGCTAGTTAACCTACATAGTCCAATGGCCCGCTAGTTAACCTAGATAGTCCAAGTGCCCGCTAGTTAACCTATATTGTCCAAGTCCCTGATAGGGAACCTACATAGTCCAAGTATCCGCTAGGTAACCTACATAGTCCAAATGCCCGCTAGTAACGTACATAGTCCAAGTGCCCGTTAGGTAACCTAGATAGTCCATATGCCCGCTAGGGAACCCACATAGTCCAAGTGCCCCTTAGAGAACTTACATAGTCAACGGGCCTGCTAGGGTAACTACATAGTCCAATTGCCTGCTAGGGAACCTTCATAGTCCGAGTGCCTGCTAGGGATCCTACATAGTCCAAGTGCCCTTTAGGGAACCTATATAGTCCAAGTGCCCGCTAGGAACCTAGATAGTCCAAGTGCCCGCTAGGGAACCTAGATAGTCCAAGTGCCCGCTAGGTAACCTAGATAGTCCAAGTTCCTGTTAGCTAACCTACATAGTCCAAGTGCCCATTCGTTAACCTAGATAGTCCAAATGCCCGCTAGGGTACCCACATAGTCAAGTGCCCGCTAGGGAAACTACATAGTCAAAGTGCCCGCTAGGGTACCTGCATCGTCCAAGTGCCCGCTAGGGTACCTGCATCGTCCAAGTGCCCGCTAGTTAACCTAGATAGTCCAAGTTCCTGTTAGATAACCTACATAGTCCAAGTGCCCATTCGTTAACCTAGATAGTCCAAGTGCCCGCTAGGTAACCTACATAGTCTAAGGGCCCGCTAGGTAACTTACATAATCCAAGTGCCTGCTAGGTAACTTAGATAGTCCAAGTGCCCGTTAGCTAACCTAGATAGCCCAATGCCCGCTAGGTTACCTACATAGTCCAAGTGCCCGTTCGTTAACCTAGATAGTCCAAGTGCCTGCTAGGTAACCTAGACAATCCAAGTGCCCGCTAGTTAACCTACATAGTCCCAGGGCCCGCTAGTTAACCAAGATAGTCCAAGTGCCCACTAGGTAAATTAGACAGTCCAAGTGCCTGCTAGGCAACCTACATAGTCCAAGTGCAAGAAGGGAACCTACGTAATCCAAGTGCCCGCTAGGGAACCTGCATGTCCAAGTGCCCGCTAGTTAACCTAGATAATCCAAGTTCCTGTTAGCTAACCTACATAGTCCAAGTGCCCGTTCGTTAACCTAGATAGTCCAAGTGCCCGCTAGGTAACCTACATAGTCCAAGGGCCCGCTAGGTAACCTACATAGTGCAAGTGCCCGCTAGATAACTTTGATAATCCAAGTGCCCGTTAGCTAACATAGATAGTCCAAGTGCCTGCTAGGTAACCTACATAGTCCAAGTGCCCGTTCGTTACCCTAGATAGTCCAAGTGCCGCTAGGTAACCTAGACAGTCTAAGTTCCTGCTAGGTAACCTACATAGTCCAAGTGCCCGTTTGCTAACCTAGATCGTCAAAGTGCCCGCTAGTTAACCTACATAGTCAAATGGCCCGCTAGTTAACCTAGATAGTCCAAGTGCCCGCTAGTTAACCTACATTGTCCAAGTCCCTGATAGGGAACCTACATAGTCCAAGTATCCGCTAGGTAAACTACATAGTCCAAATGCCCGCTCGTAACGTACATAGTCCAAGTGCCCGTTAGGTAACCTAGATAGTGCATATGCCCGCTAGAGAACCCACATAGTCCAAGTGCCCGTTAGAGAACTTACATAGTCAAAGGGCCTGCTAGGGAAACTACATAGTCCAATTGCCTGCTAGGGAACCTTCATAGTCCGAGTACCTGCTAGGGATCCTACATAGTCCAAGTGCCCTTTAGGGAACCTATATAGTCCAAGTGCCCGCTAGGGAACCTAGATAGTCCATGTGCCCGCTAGGGAACCTAGATAGTCCAAGTGCCCGCTAGGTAACCTACATAGTCCAAATGCCCGCTAGTAAACTACGTAGTCCAAGTGCAAGAAAGGAACCTAGATAGTCCAAGTGCCCACTAGGGAACCTACATTGTCCAAATGCCCGTTAGGTAACCTAGATAGTCCAAATGCCCGCTAGGGTACCCACATAGTCAAGTGCCCGCTAGGGAACCTACATAGTCAAAGTGCCCGCTAGGGTACCTGCATCGTCCAAGTGCCCGCTAGGGTACCTGCATCGTCCAAGGGCAAGAAGGGAACCTACATAATCCAAGTGCCCCCTAGGGAACCTACATGTCCAAGTGCCCGCTAGTTAACCTAGATAGTCCAAGTTCCTGTTAGCTAACCTACATAGTCCAAGTGCCCGTTCGTTAACCTAGATAGTCCAAGTGCCCGCTAGGTATCCTACATAGTCCAAGGGCCCGCTAGGTAAGCTACATAGTGCAAGTGCCCGCTAGATAACTTTGATAATCCAAGTGCCCGTTAGCTAACATAGATAGTCCAAGTGCCTGTTAGGTAACCTACATAGTCCAAGTGCCCGTTCGTTACCCTAGATAGTCCAAGTGCCCGTTAGCTAACCTAGATAGTCCAAGTGCCTGCTAGGTTACCTACATAGTCCAAGTGCCCGTTCGTTAACCTAGATAGTCCAAGTACCCGCTAGGTAACCTAGACAATCCAAGTGCCCGCTAGTTGACCTACATAGTCCAAGGGCCCACTAGTTAACGTACATTGTCCAAGTCCCTGATAGGGAACCTACATAGTCCAAGTATCCGCTAGGTAACCTACATAGTCCAAATGCCCGCTAGTAACGTACAAAGTCCAAGTGCCCGTTAGGTAACCTAGATAGTCCATATGCCCGCTAGGGAACCCACATAGTCCAAGTGCCCCTTAGAGAACTTACATAGTCAAAGGGCCTGCTAGGGAACCTACATAGTCCAATTGCCTGCTAGGGAACCTTCATAGTCCGAGTGCCTGCTAGGGATCCTACATAGTCCAAGTGCCCTTTAGGGAACCTATATAGTCCAAGTGCCCGCTAGGGAACCTAGATAGTCCATGTGCCCGCTAGGGAACCTAGATAGTCCAAGTGCCCGCTAGGTAACCTACATAGTCCAAATGCCCGCTAGTAAACTACGTAGTCCAAGTGCAAGAAAGGAACCTAGATAGTCCAAGTGCCCACTAGGGAACCTACATAGTCCAAATGCCCGTTAGGTAACCTAGATAGTCCAAATGCCCGCTAGGGTACCCATATAGTCAAGTGCCCGCTAGGGAACCTACATAGTCAAAGTGCCCGCTAGGGTACCTGCATCGTCCAAGTGCCCGCTAGGGTACCTGCATCGTCCAAGGGCAAGAAGGGAACCTACATAATCCAAGTGCCCCCTAGGGAACCTGCATGTCCAAGTGCCCGCTAGTTAACCTAGATAGTCCAAGTTCCTTTTAGCTAACCTACATAGTCCAAGTGCCCGTTCGTTAACCTAGATAGTCCAAGTGCCCGCTAGGTATCCTACATAGTCCAAGGGCCCGCTAGGTAACCTACATAGTGCAAGTGCCCGCTAGATAACTTTGATAATCCAAGTGCCCGTTAGCTAACATAGATAGTCCAAGTGCCTGTTAGGTAACCTACATAGTCCAAGGCCCGTTCGTTTCCCTAGATAGTCCAAGTGCCCGTTAGCTAACCTAGATAGTCCAAGTGCCTGCTAGGTTACCTACATAGTCCAAGTGCCCGTTCGTTAACCTAGATAGTCCAAGTACCCGCTAGGTAACCTAGACAATCCAAGTGCCCGCTAGTTGACCTACATAGTCCAAGGGCCCGCTAGTTAACGTACATTGTCCAAGTCCCTGATAGGGAACCTACATAGTCCAAGTATCCGCTAGGTAACCTACATAGTCCAAATGCCCGCTAGTAACGTACAAAGTCCAAGTGCCCGTTTGGTAACCTAGATAGTCCATATGCCCGCTAGGGAACCCACATAGTCCAAGTGCCCCTTAGAGAACTTACATAGTCAAAGGGCCTGCTAGGGAACCTACATAGTCCAATTGCCTGCTAGGGAACCTTCATAGTCCGAGTGCCTGCTAGGGATCCTACATAGTCCAAGTGCCCTTTAGGGAACCTATATAGTCCAAGTGCCCGCTAGGGAACCTAGATAGTCCAAGTGCCCGCTAGGGAACCTAGATAGTCCAAGTGCCCGCTAGGTAACCTACATAGTCCAAATGCCCACTAGTAAACTACATAGTCCAAGTGCAAGAAGGGAACCTACATAATCCAATTGCCCACTAGGGAACCTACATAGTCCAAATGCCCGTTAGGTAACCTAGATAATCCAAATGCCTGCTAGGGTACCCACATAGTCCAAGTGCCCGCTAGGGAACCTACATAGTCAAAGTGCCCGCTAGGGTACCTGCATCGTCCAAGTGCCCGCTAGAGTACCCGCATCATCCAAGTGCCCGCTAGTTAACCTAGATAGTCCAAGTCCCTGTTAGCTAACCTACATAGTCCAAGTGCCCGCTCGTTAACCTAGATAGTCCAAGTGCCCAGTAGGTAACCTACATCGTCCAAGTGCCCGCTAGGGAACCTGCATGTCCAAATGCCCGTTAGGTAACCTAGATAGTCCAAGTTCCTGTTAGCTAACCTACATAGTCCACGTGCCCGTTCGTTACCCTAGATAGTCCAAGTGCCCGCTAGGTAACCTACATAGTCCAAGTGCCCGCTAGGTAACTTACATAGTCCAAATGCCCGCTAGTAAACTACATAGTCCAAGTGCAAGAAGGGAACCTACATAATCCAAGTGCCCGCTAGGGAACCTACATAGTCCAAATGCCCGTTAGGTAACCTAGATAGTCCAAGTTCCTGTTAGCTAACCTACATAGTCCAAGTGCCCGTTCGTTAACCTAGATAGTCCAAGTGCCCGCTAGGTAAGCTACATAGTCCAAGTGCCCGCTAGGGAACCTGCATGTCCAAGTGCCCGCTAGTTAACCTAGATAGTCCAAGTTCCTGTTAGCTAACCTACATAGTCCAAGTGCCCGTTCGTTAACCTAGATAGTCCAAGTGCCCGCTAGGTAACCTAGACAATCCAAGTGCCCGCTAGTTAACCTACATCGTCCAAGGGCCCGCTAGTTAACCTGGATAGTCCAAGTGCCCACTAGGTAAAGTAGAGAGTACAAGTGCCTGCTAGGTAACCTACATAGTCCAAGTGCAAGAAGGGAACATACATAATCCAAGTGCCCCCTAGGGAACCTGCAAGTCCAAGTGCCCGCTAGTTAACCTAGATAGTCCAAGTTCCTGTTAGCTAACCTACATAGTCCAAGTGCCCGTTCGTTAACCTAGATAGTCCAAGTGCCCGCTAGGTAACCTACATAGTGCAAGTGCCCGCTAGATAACTTTGATAATCCAAGTGCCCGTTAGCTAACATAGATAGTCCAAGTGCCTGCTAGGTAACCTACATAGTCCAAGTGCCCGTTCGTTACCCTAGATAGTCCAAGTGCCCGTTAGCTTACCTAGATAGTCCAAGTGCCTGCTAGGTTACCTACATAGTCCAAGTGCCCGTTCGTTAACCTAGATAGTCCAAGTACCCGCTAGGTAACCTAGACAATCCAAGTGCCCGCTAGTTAACCTACATAGTCCAAGGGCCCGCTAGTTAACCTAGATAGTCCAAGTGCCCACTAGGTAAACTAGACAGTCCAAGTGCCTGCTAGGTAACCTACAAAGTCCAAGTGCAAGAAGGGAACCTACATAATCCAAGTGCCCCCTAGGGAACCTGCATGTCCAAGTGCCCGCTAGTTAACCTAGATAGTCCAAGTTCCTGTTAGCTAACCTACATAGTCCAAGTGCCCATTCGTTAACCTAGATAGTCCAAGTGCCCGCTAGGTATCCTATATAGTCCAAGGGCCCGCTAGGTAACCTACATAGTGCAAGTGCTCGCTAGATAACTTTGATAATCCAAGTGCCCGTTAGCTAACATAGATAATCCAAGTGCCTGCTAGGTAACCTACATAGTCCAAGTGCCCGTTCGTTACCCTAGATAGTCCAAGTGCCCGCCAGGTAACCTAGACAGTCCAAGTTCCTGCTAGGTAACCTACATAGTCCAAGTGCCCGTTTGCTAACCTAGATCGTCAAAGTGCCCGCTAGTTAACCTACATAGTCCAATGGCCCGCTAGTTAATTTAGATAGTCCAAGTGCCCGCTAGTTAACCTACATTGTCCAAGTCCCTGATAGGGAACCTACATAGTCCAAGTATCCGCTAGGTAACCTACATAGTCCAAATGCCCGCTAGTAACGTACAAAGTCCAAGTGCCCGTTAGGTAACCGAGATAGTCCATATGCCCGCTAGGGAACCCACATAGTCCAAGTGCCCCTTAGAGAACTTACATAGTCAAAGGGCCTGCTAGGGAACCTACATAGTCCAATTGCCTGCTAGGGAACCTTCATAGTCCGAGTGCCTGCTAGGGATC
Source organism: Tenrec ecaudatus (assembly GCF_050624435.1). Classification (NCBI taxonomy): domain Eukaryota; kingdom Metazoa; phylum Chordata; class Mammalia; order Afrosoricida; family Tenrecidae; genus Tenrec; species Tenrec ecaudatus. The sequence goes on from NC_134534.1 coordinate 115,807,169, forward strand.
CTACATAGTCCAAGTGCCCTTTAGGGAACCTATATAGTCCAAGTGCCCGCTAGGGAACCTAGATAGTCCAAGTGCCCGCTAGGGAACCTAGATAGTCCAAGTGCCCGCTAGGTAACCTACATAGTCCAAATGCCCACTAGTAAACTACATAGTCCAAGTGCAAGAAGGGAACCTACATAATCGAAGTGCCCACTAGGGAACCTACATAGTCCAAATGCCCGTTAGGTAACCTAGATAGTCCAAATGCCCGCTAGGGTACCCACATAGTCCAAGTGCCCGCTAGGAAACCTACATAGTCAAAGTGCCCGCTAGGGTACCTGCATCGTCCAAGTGCCCGCTAGGGTACCTGCATCATCCAAGTGCCCGCTAGTTAACCTAGATAGTCCAAGTCCCTGTTAGCTAACCTACATAGTCCAAGTGCCCGCTCGTTAACCTAGATAGTCCAAGTGCCCAGTAGGTAACCTACATCGTCCAAGTGCCCGCTAGGGAACCTGCATGTCCAAATGCCCGTTAGGTAACCTAGATAGTCCAAGTTCCTGTTAGCTAACCTACATAGTCCAAGTGCCCGTTCGTTAACCTAGATAGTCCAAGTGCCCGCTAGGTAACCTACATAGTCCAAGTGCCCGCTAGGTAACTTACATAGTCCAAATGCCCGCTAGTAAACTACATAGTCCAAGTGCAAGAAGGGAACCTACATAATCCAAGTGCCCGCTAAGAACCTACATAGTCCAAATGCCCGTTAGGTAACCTAGATAGTCCAAGTTCCTGTTAGCTAACCTACATAATCCAAGTGCCCGTTCGTTAACCTAGATAGTCCAAGTGCCCGCTAGGTAACCTACATAGTCCAAGTGCCCGCTAGGGAACCTGCATGTCCAAGTGCCCGCTAGTTAACCTTTATAGTCCAAGTTCCTGTTAGCTAACCTACATAGTCCAAGTGCCCGTTCGTTAACCTAGATAGTCCAAGTGCCCGCTAGGTAACCTACATAGTCCAAGGGCCCGCTAGGTAACCCACATAGTGCAAGTGCCCGCCAGATAACTTTGAAAATCCAAGTGCCCGTTAGTTAACATAGATAGTCCAAGTGCTTGCTAGGTAACCTACATAGTCCAAGTGCCCATTCGTTACCCTAGATAGTCCAAGTGCCCGCTAGGTAACCTAGACAGTCCAAGTCCCTGCTAGGTAACCTACATAGTCCAAGTGCCCGTTTGCTAACCTAGATCATCAAAGTGCCCGCTAGTTAACCTACATAGTCCAATGGCCCGCTAGTTAACCTAGATAGTCCAAGTGCCCGCTAGCTAACCTACATTGTCCAAGTCCCTCATATGGAACCTATATAGTCCAAATATCGGCTAGGTAACCTACATAGTCCAAATGCCCGCTAGTAACGTACATAGTCCAAGTGCCCGTTAGGTAACCTAGGTAGTCCATATGCCCGCTAGGGAACCCACATAGTCCAAGTGCCCCTTAGAGAACTTACATAGTCAAAGGGCCTGCTAGGGAACCTACATAGTCCAATTGCCTGCTAGGGAACCTTCATAGTCCGAGTGCCTGCTAGGGATCCTACATATTCCAAGAGCCCTTTAGGGAACCTATATAGTCCAAGTGCCCGCTAGGGAACCTAGATAGTCCAAGTGCCCGCTAGGGAACCTAGATAGTCCAAGTGCCCGCTAGGTAACCTACATAGTCCAAATGCCCGCTAGTAAACTACATAGTCCAAGTGCAAGAAGGGAACCTACATAGTCCAAATGCCCGTTAGGTAACTTAGATAGTCCAAATGCCCGCTAGGGTACCCACATAGTCAAGTGCCCGCTAGGGAACCTACATAGTCAAAGTGCCCGCTAGGGTACCTGCATCGTCCAAGTGCCCGCTAGTTAACCTAGATAGTCCAAGTTCCTGTTAGCTAACCTACATAGTCCAAGTGCCCATTCGTTAACCTAGATAGTCCAAATGCCCGCTAGGTAACCTACATAGTCCAAGGGCCCGCTAGGTAACTTACATAGTCCAAGTGCCCGCTAGGTTACCTACATAGTCCAAGTGCCCGTTCGTTAACCTAGATAGTCCAAGTGCCCGCTAGGTAACCTAGACAATCCAAGTGCCCGCTAGTTAACCTACATAGTCCAAGGGCCCGCTAGTTAACCTGGATAGTCCAAGTGCCCACTAGGTAAAGTAGACAGTCCAAGTGCCTGCTAGGTAACCTACATAGTCCAAGTGCAAGAATGGAACCTACATAATCCAAGTGCCCCCTAGGGAACCTGCATGTCCAAGTGCCCGCTAGTTAACCTAGATAGTCCAAGTTCCTGTTAGCTAACCTGCATAGTCCAAGTGCCCGTTCATTAACCTAGATAGTCCAAGTGCCCGCTAGGTATCCTACATAGTCCAAGGGCCCGCTAGGTAACCTACATAGTGCAAGTGCCCGCTAGATAACTTTGATAATCCAAGTGCCCTTTAGCTAACATAGATAGATCAAGTGCCTGCTAGGTAACCTACATAGTCCAAGTGCCCGTTCGTTACCCTAGATAGTCCAAGTGCCCGTTAGCTAACCTAGATAGTCCAAGTGCCTGCTAGGTTACCTACATAGTCCAAGTGCCCGTTCGTTAACCTAGATAGTCCAAGTACCCGCTAGGTAACCTAGACAATCCAAGTGCCCGCTAGTTAACCTACATAGTCCAAGGGCCCGCTAGTTAACCTAGATAGTCCAAGTGCCCACTAGGTAAACTAGACAGTCCAAGTGCCTGCTAGGTAACCTACATAGTCCAAGTGCAAGAAGGGAACCTACATAATCCAAGTGCCCCCTAGGGAACCTGCATGTCCAAGTGTCCGCTAGTTAACCTAGATAGTCCAAGTTCCTGTTAGCTAACCTACATAGTCCAAGTGCCCGTTCGTTATCCTAGATAGTCCAAATGCCCGTAGGTATCCTACATAGTCCACGGCCCGCTAGGTAACCTACATAGTGCAAGTGCCCGCTAGATAACTTTGATAATCCAAGTGCCCATTAGCTAACATAGATAGTCCAAGTGCCTGCTAGGTAACCTACATAGTCCAAGTGCCCGTTCGTTACCCTAGATATTCCAAGTGCCCGCTAGGTAACCTAGACAGTCCAAGTTCCTGCTAGGTAACCTAAATAGTCCAAGTGCCCGTTTGCTAACCTAGATCGTCAAAGTGCCCGCTAGTTAACCTACATAGTCCAATGGCCCGCTAGCTAATTTAGATAGTCCAAGTGCCCGCTAGTTAACCTACATTGTCCAAGTCCCTGATAGGGAACCTACATAGTCCAAGTATCCGCTAGGTAACCGACATAGTCCAAATGCCCGCTAGTAACATACATAGTCCAAGTGCCCGCTAGGTAACCTAAACAATCCAAGTGCCCGCTAGTTAACCTACATAGTCCAAGGACCCGCTAGTTAACCTAGATAGTCCAAGGGCCCGCTAGGTAAACTAGACACTCCAAGTGCCTGCTAGGTAACCTACATAGTCCAAGTGCAAGAAGGGAACCTACATAATCAAAGTGCCCGCTAGGGAACCTACATAATCCAAATGCCCGTTAGGTAACCTAGATAGTCCAAGTTCCTGTTAGCTAACCTACATAGTCCAAGTGCCCGTTCGTTAACCTAGATAGTCCAAGTGCCCGCTCGGTAACCTACGTAGTCCAAGTGCACGCTAGGTAACATACATAGTCCAAGTGCCCGCTAGGTAACCTATATATAGTCCAAATTCCCGCTAGGGCAACTACATAGTCCAAATACCCGCTAATTAACGTACATAGTCCAAGTGCCCGCTAGTTAACCTAGATCTTCCAAGTGCCCTCTAGTTAACCTACATAGTCTAAGTGCCCGCTAGGTAACCTAGATAGTCCAAGTGCCTGCTAGTTAAACTACACAGTCCAAGAGCCCGCTAGGTAACCTACATAGTCCAAATGCCCGCTAGGTAACCTAGATAGTCCAAGTTCCTGTTAGCTAACCTAGATAGTCCAAGTGCCCGCTAGGTAACCTACATAGTCCAAGGGCCCGCTGGTTAACCTTGTTCGTCCAAGTGTCCGCTTGTTAACCTAGATAGTCAAAGTTCCCGCTATTTAACCTACATATCCAAGTGCCCGCTAGGTAACCTACATAGTCCAAATGCCCGCTAGTAACCTACATAGTCCAAGTGCCCGATAGGGAACCTACATAGTCCAAATGCCCGTTAGGTAACCTAGATAGTCCAAGTTCCTTTTAGTTAACCTACATAGTCCAAGTGCCCGTTCGTTAACCTAGATAGTCCAAGTGCCCGCTCAGTAACCTACATAGTCCAAGTGCCCGCTAGGGAACCTGCATAGTCCAAGGGCCCGCTAGGTAACCTAGATAATCCAAGTTCCTGTTAGCTAACCTACATAGTCCAAGTGCCCGTTCGTTAACCTAGATAGTCCAAGTGCCCGCTAGGTAACCTACATAGTCCAAGGGCCCGCTAGGTAACCTACATAGTCCAAGTGCCCGCTAGATAACTTAGATAATCCAAGTGCCCTTTAGCTAACAAAGATAGTCCAAGTGCCTGCTAGGTAACCTACAAAATCCAACTGCACGTTCAGTAACCTAGATAGTCCAAGTGCCCGCTAGGTAACCTAGACAGTCCAAGTCCCTGGTAGGTAACCTACATAGTCCAAGTGCCCGTTTGCTAACCTAGATCGTCAAAGTGCCCGCTAGTTAACCTACATAGTCCAATGGCCCGCTAGGGAACCTGTATAGTCCAAGTGCCCGCTAGGGAACCTGCATCGTCCAAGTGCCCGCCAGTTAACCTAGATAGTCCAAGTTCCTGTTAGCTAACCTACATAGTCCAAGTGCCCGTTCATTAACCTAGATAGTCCAAGTGCCCGCTAGGTAACCTACATAGTCCAAGGGCCCGCTAGGTAACCTACATAGTCCAAGTGCCCGCTGGATAACTTAGATAATCCAAGTGCCCGTTAGCTAACATAGATAGTCCAAGTGCCTGCTAGGTAACCTACAAAATCCAAGTGCCCTTTCGTTAACCTAGATAGTCCAAGTGCCCGCTAGGTAACCTAGACAGTCCAAGTGCCTCCTAGGTAACCTACATAGTCCAAGTGCCCTTTTGCTAACCTAGATCGTCAAAGTGCCCGCTAGTTAACCTACATCGTCCTAGTGCCCGCTAGTTATCCTACATTGTCCAAGTCCCTGATAGGGAACCTACATAATCCAAGTGCCCGCTAGGGAATTTACATAGTCCAAATGCCCGTTAGGTAACCTAGATAGTCCAAGTTCCTGTTAGCTAACCTACATAGTCCAAGTGCCCGTTCATTAACCTAGATAGTCCAAGTGCCCGCTATGTAAAATACATAGTCCAAGTGCCCGCTAGGGAACCTGTATCGTCCAAGTGCCCGCTAGGGAACCTGCATCGTCCAAGTGCCCGCTAGTTAACCTAGATAGTCCAAGTTCCTGTTAGCTAACCTACATAGTCCAAGTGCCCGTTCCTTAACCTAGATAGTCCAAGTGCCCGCTAGGTAACCTACATAGTCCAAGGGTCCGCTAGGTAACCTACATAGTGCAAGTGCCCGCTAGATAACTTAGATAATCCAAGTTCCCGTTAGCTAACATAGATAGTCCAAGTGCCTGCTAGATAACCTACATAGTCCAAGTGCCCGTTCGTTAACCTAGAGAGTCCAAGTGCCCGCTAGGTAACCTAGACAGTCCAAGTGCCTGCTAGGTAACCTACATAGTCCAATGGCCCGCTAGTTAACCTAGATAGTCCAAGAACCCTCTAGTTAACCTACATTGTCCAAGTCCCTGATAGGGAACCTACATAGTCCAATTATCCGCTAGGTAACCTACATAGTCCAAGTGCCCGTTAGGTAACCTAGATAGTCCATATGCCCCCCAGGGAACCCACATAGTCCAAGTGCCCGTTAGAGAACTTACATAGTCAAAGGGCCTGCTAGGGAACCTACATAGTCCAATTGCCCGCTAGGGAACCTTCATAGTCCGAGTTCCTGCTAGGGAACTTACATAGTCCAAGTGCCCTTTAGGGAACCTATATAGTTCAAGTGCCCGCTAGGGAACCTAGATAGTCCAAGTGCCCGCTAGGTAACCGAAAAAGTCCAAGTGCACGCTTGGTAATCTATATAGTCCAAATGCCCTCTAGGGCACCTACATAGTCCTAGCGCCCGCTAGTTAACCTACATTGTCAAAGTGCCCGATAGGGAACCTACATAATCCAAGTGCCCGCTAGGTAACCTACATAGTTCAAATGCCCGCTAGTAACCTACATAGTCCAAGTGCAAGAAGGGAACCTACATATTCCAAGTGCCCACTAGGGAACCTACATAGTCCAAATGCCCGTTAGGTAACCTAGATAGTCCAAATGCCCGCTAGGGTACCCATATAGTCCAAGTGCCTGCTAGGGAACCTACATAGTCAAAGTGCCCGCTAGGGTACCTGCATCGTCCAAGGGCCCGCTAGTTAACCTAGATTGTCCAAGTGTCCGCTAGTTAACCTACATAGTCCGAGTGCCCTCTAGTGAACCTACATAGTCCAAGTGCCCGTAAGCTAACCTAGATAGTCCAAGGGCCCGCTAATTGACCTACATATTCCAAGTGCCCGCTTGGTAACCTAGATAGTCCATGTGCCCGCTAGTTAACCTAAATAGTCCAAGAGCCCGTTAGTTAATCTAGATAGTCCAAGTGCCCACTAGGGGACGTACATAGTCCAAGTGCCCTCTAGGTAACCTAGATAGCCAAGTTTCTGTTAGCTAACCTAGAGAGTCCAAGTGCCCGCTAGGTAACCTACATAGTCCAAGGGCACGCTTGTTAACCTAGTTCGTCCAATTGTCTACTAGTTAACCTAGATAGTCAAAGTGCCCGCTATTTAACCTACATAGTCCAAGTGCCGCTAGGTAACCTACATAGTCCTAGCGCCCACTAGTTAACCTACAATGTCCAAGTGCCCGATAGGTAACCTACATAGTCCAAGTGCCCGCTAGGTAACCTACATAGTACTAATGCCCGCTATTAACATACATAGTCCAAGTGCAAGAAGGGAACCTACATAATCCATGTGCCCGCTAGGGAACCTACATAGTCCAAATGCCTGTTAGGTAACCTAGATAGTCCAAATGCCCGCTAGGGTACCCACATAGTCCAAATGCCCGCTAGGGAAACTGTATAGTCCAAGTGCCCGCTAGGGAACCTGCATTATCCAAGTGCCCGCTAGTTCACCTAGATAGTCCAAGTTCCTGTTAGCTAACCTACATAGTCCAAGTGCCCGTTCATTAACCTAGATAGTCCAAGTGCCCGCTAGGTAACCTACATAGTCCAAGGGCCCGCTAGGTAACCTACATAGTCCAAGTGCCCGCTGGATAACTTAGATAATCCAAGTGCCCGTTAGCTAACATAGATAGTCCAAGTGCCTGCTAGGTAACCTACAAAATCCAAGTGCCCTTTCGTTAACCTAGATAGTCCAAGTGCCCGCTAGGTAACCTAGACAGTCCAAGTGCCTCCTAGGTAACCTACATAGTCCAAGTGCCCTTTTGCTAACCTAGATCGTCAAAGTGCCCGCTAGTTAACCTACATCGTCCTAGTGCCCGCTAGTTATCCTACATTGTCCAAGTCCCTGATAGGGAACCTACATAATCCAAGTGCCCGCTAGGGAATTTAAATAGTCCAAATGCCTGTTAGGTAACCTAGATAGTCCAAGTTCTTGTTAGCTAACCTACATAGTCCAAGTGCCCGTTCATTAACCTAGATAGTCCAAGTGCCAGCTAGGTAAAATACATAGTCCAAATGACCGCTAGGGAACCTGCATCGTCCAAGTGCCCGCTAGTTAACCTAGATATTCCAAGTTCCTGTTAGCTAACCTACATAGTCCAAGTGCCCGTTCATTAACCTAGATAGTCCAAGTGCCTGCTAGGTAACCTACATAGTCCAAGGGCCCGCTAGGTAACCTACATAGTCCAAGTGCCCGCTAGATAACTTAGATAATCCAAGTTCTCGTTAGCTAACATAGATAGTCCAAGTGCCTGCTAGGTAACCTACATAGTCCAATGGCCCGCTAGTTAACCTAGATAGTCCAAGAGCCCTCTAGTTAACCTACATTGTCCAAGTCCCTGATAGGGAACCTACATAGTCCAATTATCCGCTAGGTAACCTACATAGTCCAAGTGCCCGTTAGGTAACCTAGATAGTCCATATGCCCCCCAGGGAACCCACATAGTCCAAGTGCCCGTTAGAGAACTTACATAGTCAAAGGGCCTGCTAGGGAACCTACATAGTCCAGTTGCCCGCTAGGGAACCTTCATAGTCCGAGTTCCTGCTAGGGAACTTACATAGTCCAAGTGCCCTTTAGGGAACCTATATAGTCTAAGTGCCCGCTAGGGAACCTAGATAGTCCAAGTGCCCGCTAGGTAACCGAAAAAGTCCAAGTGCACGCTTGGTAATCTATATAGTCCAAATGCCCTCTAGGGCACCTACATAGTCCTAGCGCCCGCTAGTTAACCTACATTGTCCAAGTGCCCGATAGGGAACCTACATAATCCAAGTGCCCGCTAGGTAACCTACATAGTTCAAATGCCCGCTAGTAACCTACATAGTCCAAGTGCAAGAAGGGAACCTACATATTCCAAGTGCCCACTAGGGAACCTACATAGTCCAAATGCCCGTTAGGTAACCTAGATAGTCCAAATGCCCGCTAGGGTACCCATATAGTCCAAGTGCCTGCTAGGGAACCTACATAGTCAAAGTGCCCGCTAGGGTACCTGCATCGTCCAAGGGCCCGCTAGTTAACCTAGATTGTCCAAGTGTCCGCTAGTTAACCTACATAGTCCGAGTGCCCTCTAGTGAACCTACATAGTCCAAGTGCCCGTAAGATAACCTAGATAGTCCAAGGGCCCGCTAATTGACCTACATATTCCAAGTGCCCGCTTGGTAACCTAGATAGTCCATGTGCCCGCTAGTTAACCTAAATAGTCCAAGAGCCCGTTAGTTAACCTAGATAGTCCAAGTGCCCACTAGGGACGTACATAGTCCAAGTGCCCTCTAGTAAACCTAGATAGCCAAGTTTCTGTTAGCTAACCTAGAGCATCCAAGTGCCCGCTAGGTAACCTACATAGTCCAAGGGCACGCTTGTTAACCTAGTTCGTCCAATTGTCCACTAGTTAACCTAGATAGTCAAAGTGCCCGCTATTTAACCTACATAGTCCAAGTGCCGCTAGGTAACCTACATAGTCCTAGCGCCCACTAGTTAACCTACAATGTCCAAGTGCCCGATAGGTAACCTACATAGTCCAAGCGCCCGCTAGGTAACCTACATAGTACTAATGCCCGCTATTAACATACATAGTCCAAGTGCAAGAAGGGAACCTACATAATCCATGTGCCCGCTAGGGAACCTACATAGTCCAAATGCCCGTTAGGTAACCTAGATAGTCCAAATGCCCGCTAGGGTACCCACATAGTCCAAGTGCCCGCTAGGGAACCTGCATCGTCCAAGTGCCCGCTAGTTAACCTAGATAGTCCAAGTTCCTGTTAGCTAACCTACATAGTCCAAATGCCCATTCGTTAACCTAGATAGTCCAAGTGCCCTCTAGGTAACCTACATAGTCCAAGGGCCCGCTAGGTAACCTACATAGTCCAAGTGCCCGCTAGGTAACTTAGATAGTCCAAGTGCCCGTTAGCTAACCTAGATAGTCCAAGTGCCTGCTAGGTTACCTACATAGTCCAATTGCCCGCTAGGTAACCTTGACAGTCCAAGTGCCTGCTAGGTAACCTACATAGACCAAATGCCCATTTGCCAACCTAGATCGTCAAAGTGCCCGCTAGTTAACCTAAATAGTCCAAGTGCCCGCTAGTTAACCTAGATCGTCCAAGTGTCCGCTAGTTAACCTACATAGTCCAAGTTCCCTTTAGGTAACCTAGATTGTCCAAGTGCCCGCAAGGTAACCTACATAGTCCATGTGCCCGCTAGGTAACCTAAATATTCCAAGTTCCTGTTAACTAACCTTGATAATCCAAGTGCCCGCTGGGTAACCTACATAGTCCAAGTGCTAGTTCGTTAACCTAGAAGTCCAAGTCCCCGCTAGGTAACCTAGACTGTCTAAGTGCCCGCTAGGTTACCTACATAATCCAAGTGCCCGTTCGTTAACCTAGATAGTCCAAGTGCCCCCTAGGTAACCTACATAGTCCAAGGGCTGGCTAGGTAACCTTTAGAGTCCAAGTGCCCGTTAGGTAACCTAGTTAGTCCAAGTGCCCGCTAGGTAACCTACATAGTCCAAGTGCCCGCTAGGTAACCTAGACAGTCCAAGTGCCTGCTAGGTAACCTACATAGACCAAATGCCCGTTTGCTAACCTAGATCGCCAAAGTGCCCGCTAGTTAACCTAAATAGTCCAAGTGCCCGCTAGTTAACCTAGATCGTCCAAGTGTCCGCTAGTTAACCTACATAGTCCAAGTGCCCGTTAGGTAACCTAGATAATCCAAGTGCCCGCTAGTTAACCTACATTGTCCAAGTCCCTGATAGGGAACCTACATAGTCCAAGTATCAGCTAGGTAACCTACATAGTCCAAATGCCCGCTAGTAACGTACATAATCCAAGTGACCGATAGTGAACATACATAATCCAAGTGCCCGCTAGGGAACCTACATAGTCCAAGTGCCCGTTAGGTAACCTAGATAGTCTAAATGCCCGCTAGGGAACCCACATACTCCAAGTGCCCGTTAGAGAACTTACATATTCAAAGGGCCTGCTAGGGAACCTACATAGTCCAAGTGCCCTTTAGGGAATCTATGTAGTCCAAGTGCCCGCTAGGGAACGTAGATAGTCCAAGTGCCCGCTACGTAACCTATATAGTCCAAGTGCCCGCTAGGTAACCTACAAAGTCCAAGTGTCCACTAGGTAATCTATATAGTCCAAATGCCCGCTAGGGCACCTACATAGTCCAAGTGCACGCTAATTAACCTACATAGTCCAAGTGCCCGTTAGCTAACCTAGATAGTCAAAGGCCAACTAGGTAACCTACATGGTTCAAGTGCCCGCTAGGTAACCTAGCTAATCCAAGTGCCCTCTAGTTAACTTAGATAGTCCAAGTGCCCGCTAGGTGACCTACATAGTCAAAGTGCCCGCTAGGTAACCTAGATAGTCCAAGTTCCTGTTAGCTAACCTAGATAGTCCAAGTGCCCGCTAGGTAACCTACATAGTCCAAGGGCCCGCTCGTTAACCTAGTTCGTCCAAGTGTCCGCTAGTTTACCTACATAGTCCAAGTGCCTGCTAGGTAACCAATATAGTCAAAGTGCCCGCTAGGTAACCTACTTAGTCCAAGTTCCCATTAGATAACCTAGACAGTCCAAGTGCCCGTTACCTAACCTAGATAGTCCAAGTGCCCGCTATGTAACCTTCATAGTCCTAGTGGCCGCTAGTTAACCAACCTCGTCTAAGTGCCCGATATGGAACCCTCATAGTCCAAGTGCCGGTTAGGTAACCTACATAGTCCAAATGCCCGCTAGTAACCTACATAGTCCAAGTGCCTGATAGGGAACCTACATAATCCAAGTGCCCCCTAGGGTACTTACATTGTCCAAGTACCCGTTAGTTAACCTAGATACTCCAAGTGCCCGCTATTTAAGCTTGATAGTCCAAGTACCCGCTAGGTAACGTAGATAGTTCAAGTGCACGCTAGGTAACCTAGAAAGTCCAAGTGCCCGCTAGGTAATTTATATATAGTCCAAATTCCCGCTAGGGCACCTATATAGTCCAATTATCCGCTAATTAACCTACATAGTTCAAGTGCCCGCTAGCTAACCTAGATAATCCAAGTACCCGTAAGTTAACCTACATCGTCCAAGTGCCCGCTAGTTAACCTAGATCGTCCAAGTGTCCGCTAGTTAACCTACATTGTCCGAGTGCCCTCTAGTTAACCTACATAGACCAAGTGCCCGTAAGCTAACTGAGATAGTCCAAGGGCCCACTAGGTAACCTACATAGTCCAAGTGCCCGCTAGGCAACCTACATAGTCCTAGCGCCCGCTAGTTAACCTACATTGTCCAAGTGCCCGACAGGGAACCTACATAGTCCAAGTGCCCCTTAGGTAACCTAGATAGTCCAAATGCCGCTAGGGTACCCACATGGTCCAAGTGCCCGCTAGGTAACCTACATAGTCCAAGTGCACGTTTGCTAACCTAGATCGTCAAAGTGCCCGCTAGTTAACCTATATAGTCAATGGGCCCGCTAGTTAACCTAGATAGTCCAAGTGCCCGCTAGTAAACCTACATAGTCCAAGGGCCCGCTACGTAACCTACATAGTCCTAGTGCTCGCTAGTTAACCTACATTGTCCAAGTCCCTGATAGGGAACCTATATAGTACAAGTATCTGCTAGGTAACTTACATAGTGCAAATGCTGGCTAGTAATGTACATAGTCCAAGTGCCCCATAGGGAACTTACATAATCCAAGTGCCCGCTAGGTAACCTACATAGTCCTAATGCCCGCTAGTAACCTACATAGTCCAAGTGCAAGAAGGGAACTTACATAATCCAAGTGCCCGCTAGGGAACCTACTTAGCCCAAGTGCCCATTAGGTAACCTAGATAGTCCAAATGCCCACTAGGGAACCCACATAGTCCAAGTGCCCGCTAGGGAATTTACATAGTCAAAGGGCCTGCTAGGGAACCTACATAGTCCAAGTGCCCTCTAGGGAACCTTCATAGTCTGAGAGCCTGCTAGGGAACCTACATAGTCCAAGTGCTCTTTAGGGAATGTATATAGTCCAAGTGCCCGCTAGGGAACTTAGATAGTCCAAGTGCCGCAAGGTAACCTAGATAGTCCAAGTGCCCGCTAGGTAACCTACAAGTCCAAGTGCCCGCTAGGTAATCTATATAGTCCAAATGCCCGCTAGGGCACCTACGAGTCCAAGTGCACGTTAGCTAACCTAGATAGTCCAAGGGCCAACTAGTTACCCTACATGGTTCAAATTCCCGCTAGGTAACCTAGGTAATCCAAGAGCCCGCTTGTTAACCTATATTGTCCAAGTACCCGCTAGTTAACCTACATTGTCCAAGTCCCTGATAGGGAACCTATATAGTACAAGTATCTGCTAGGTAACCTACATAGTGCAAATGCTGGCTAGTAATGTACATAGTCCAAGTGCCCGATAGGGAACTTACATAATCCAAGTGCCCGCTAGGTAACCTACATAGTCCTAATGCCCGCTAGTAACCTACATAGTCCAAGTGCAAGAAGGGAACTTACATAATCCAAGTGCCCGCTAGGGAACCTACATAGCCCAAGTGCCCATTAGGTAACCTAGATAGTCCAAATGCCCACTAGGGAACCCACATAGTCCAAGTGCCCGCTAGGGAATTTACATAGTCAAAGGGCCTGCTAGGGAACCTACATAGTCCAAGTGCCCTCTAGGGAACCTTCATAGTCTGAGAGCCTGCTAGGGAACCTACATAGTCCAAGTGCTCTTTAGGGAACGTATATATTCCAAGTGCCCGCTAGGGAACTTAGATAGTCCAAGTGCCGCAAGGTAACCTAGATAGTCCAAATGCCCGCTAGGTAACCTACAAATCCAAGGGCCCGCAAGTTGACCTACATAATCCAAGTGCCTGCTAGGTAACCTAGATAGTCCAAGTGCCGCTAGGTAACCTAGATAGTCCTATTTCCCGTTAGTTAACCTAGATAGTCCAAGTGCCCACTAGGGGACATACATAGTACAAGTGCCCACTAGGTAACCTAGATAGTCCAAGTTCCTGTTAGCTAACCTACATAGTCCAAGTGCCCGTTCGTTAACCTAGATAGTCCAAGTGCCCGCTAGGTAACCTACATAGTCCAAGTGCACGTTTGCTAACCTAGATCGTCAAAGTGCCCGCTAGTTAACCTATATAGTCAATGGGTCCGCTAGTTAACCTAGATAGTCCAAGTGCCCCCTAGTAAACCTACATAGTCCAAGGGCCCGCTAGGTAACCTACATAGTCCTAGTGCCCGCTAGTTAACCTACATTGTCCAAGTCCCTGATAGGGAACCTATATAGTACAAGTATCTGCTAGGTAACCTAAATAGTGCAAATGCCGGCTAGTAATGTACATAGTCCAAGTGCCCGATAGGGAACTTACATAATCCAAGTGCCCGCTAGGTAACCTACATAGTCCTAATGCCCGCTAGTAACCTACATAGTGCAAGTGTAAGAAGGGAACTTACATAATTCAAGTGCCCGCTAGGGAATCTACATAGCCCAAGTGCCCGTTAGGTAACCTAGATAGTCCAAATGCCCCCTAGGGAACCCATATAGTCCAAGTGCCTGCTAGGGAATTTACATAGTCAAAGGGCCTGCTAGGGAACCTACATAGTCCAAGTGCCCTCTAGGGAACCTTCATAGTCCGAGAGCCTGCTAGGGAACCTACATAGTCCAAGTGCTCTTTAGGGAACGTATATAGTCCAAGTGCTCGCTAGGGAACCTACAAGTCCAAGTGCCCGCTAGGTAATCTATATAGTCCAAATGCCCGCTAGGGCACCTACATAGTCCAAGTGCACGTTAGCTAACCTAGATAGTCCAAGGGCCAACTAGTTAACCTACATGGTTCAAGTTCCTGCTAGGTAACCTAGGTAATCCAAGAGCCCGCTTGTTAACCTATATTGTCCAAGTACCCGCTAGTTAACCTACATAGTCCAAGTGCCTGCTAGGTAACCTAGATAGTCCAAGTGCCGGTAGGTAACCTACATAGTCCAAGGGCCCGCTAGGTAACCTACATAGTCCAAGTGCCCGCTAGGTAACTTAGATAGTCAAAGTGCCCTTTAGCTAACATAGATAGTCCAATTGCCCGCTAGGTAAGCTACATAGTCCAAGTGCCCGCTAGGTAACCTAGACAGTCCAAATGCCTGCTAGGTAACCTACATAGAACAAATGGCCATTTGCTAACCTAGATGTTCAAAGTGCCCGCTAGTTAACCTAAACAGTCCAAGTGCCCGCTAGTTAACCTACATAGTCCAAGTGCCCGTTCGTTAACCTACATAGTCCAAGTTCCCGTTAGGTATCCTAGATTGTCCAAGTGCCCGCTAGGTAACCTACGTAGTCCATGTGCCCGCTAGGTAACCTAGATATTCCAAGTTCCTGTTAACTAACCTAGATAGTCCAAGTGCCCGCTGGTAACCTACATAGTCCAAGTGCCCGTTTGTTAACCTAGAAGTCCAAGTGCCCGCTAGGTAACCTAGACTGTCTAAGTGCCCGCTAGATTACCTACATAATCCAAGTGCCTGTTCGTTAACCTAGGTAGTCCAAGTGCCCGCTAGGTAACCTACACAGTCCAAGGGCCGACTAGGTAACCTTTAGAGTCCAAGTGCCCGCTAGGTAACCTAGATAGTCCAAGTGCCCTTTAGGTAACCTAGTTAGTCCAAGTGCCCGCTAGTTAACCTACATAGTCCAAGTGCCCGCTAGGTAACCTAGACTGTCCAAGTGCCCGCTAGGTTACCTGCATAGTCCAAGTGCCCGTTAGGTAACCTAGATAATCCAAGTGCCCGCTAGGTAACTTAGACAGATCAAGTTCCTGCTAGGTTACGTACATAGACTAAGTGACCGCTTGTTAACCTGATAGTCCAAGTGCCTGCTAGTCAACCTACATAGTCCAAGGGCCAGCTAGGTAACCTAGATAGTCCAAGTGCCCGCTAGTAAAACTAGATCGTCCAAGTGTCCGCTAATCAACCTAAATAGTCAAAGTGACCTCTAGGTAACTTAGATAGTCCAAGTAACCGTTAGGTAACCTAGATAGTCCAATGGCCCGCTAGTTAACATAGATAGTCCAAGTACCTGCTAGGAAACGTACATAGTCCAAGTGCCCGCTAGGTATCCTAGATTGTCCAAGTGCCTGCTAGTTAATCTACATAGTCCAAGTGCCTGCTAGGTAACCTAGATAGTCCAAGTGCCCACTAGGTGACCTACATAGTCCAAGTGCCCGCTAGGTAACCTACATAGTCCTAGCGCCCGCTAGTTAACCTACATTGTCCAAGTGCCCGATGGGGAACCTACATAGTCCAAGTGCCCGTTAGGTAACCTAGATAGTCCAAATGCCGCTAGGGTACCCACATAGTCCAAGTGCCCGCTAGGTAACCTACATAGTCCAAGTGCACGTTTGCTAACCTAGATAGTCCACGTGCCTGCTAGTAAACCTACATAGTCCAAGGGCCCGCTAGGCAACCTACATAGTCTTAGTGCCCGCTAGTTAACCTACATTGTCCAAGTCCCTGATAGGGAACCTATATAGTACAAGTATCCGCTAGGTAACCTACATAGTGCAAATGCTGGCTAGTAATGTACATAGTCCAAGTGCCCGATAGGGAACTTACATAATCCAAGTGCCCGCTAGGTAACCTACATAGTCCTAATGCCCGCTAGTAACCTACATAGTCCAAGTGCAAGAAGGGAACTTACATAATCCAAGTGCCCGCTAGGGAACCTACATAGCCCAAGTGCCCGTTAGGTAACCTAGATAGTCCAAATGCCCCCTAGGGAACCCACATAGTCCAAGTGCCCGCTAGGGAATTTACAAGTCCAAGTGCCCACTAGGTAATCTATATAGTCCAAATGCCCGCTAGGGCACCTACGTAGTCCAAGTGCACGCTAATTAACCTACATAGTCCAAGTGCACGTTAGCTAACCTAGATAGTCCAAGGGCCAACTAGTTAACCTACATGGTTCAAGTTCCCGCTAGATAACCTAGCTAATCCAAGTGCCAGCTTGTTAACATATATTGTCCAAGTACCCGCTAGTTAACCTACAAAATCCAAGTGCCCGTAAGCTAACCTAGATAGTCCAAGGACCCGCTAGTTGACCTACATAATCCAAGTGCCTGCTAGGTAACCTAGATAGTCCAAGTGCCGCTAGGTAACCTAGATGGTCCTATTTCCCGTTAGTTAACCTAGATAGTCCAAGTGCCCACTAGGGAACATACATAGTCCAATTGTCCGCTAGGTAACCTAGATAGTCCAAGTGCCCGCTAGGGTATGTACATAGTCCAAGTGCCCGCTAGGTAACCTAGATAGTCTAAGGGCCCGCTAGTTAACCTACAAAGTCCCAGGGCCCGCTAGTTAACCTACCTAGTCCAAGTGCCGATAGGGAACCAACATAGTCCAAGTGCCCGCTAAGGGACATGCATAGTACAAGTGCCCGCTAGGGAACCTACATAGTCCAAGTGCCCGTTAGGGAACCAAGATAGTACAAGAGCCCGCTAGGGAACCTGCATCGTCCAAGTGCCCGCTAGTTAACCTCTATAGTCCAAGTGCCCGCTAGGGAACCTAGATAGTCCAAGTGCCCGCTAGGTAACCTAGATAGTCCAAGTGCCCGCTAGGTAACCTACAAAGTCCAAGTGCGCGCTTGGTAATCTATATAGTCCAAATGCCCACGAGGGCACCTATATAGTCCTAGCGCCCGCTAGTTAACCTACATTATCTAAGTGCCCGATAGGGAACCTACATAATCCAAGTGTCCGCTAGTAACCTACATAGTCCAAGTGCAAGAAGGGAACCTACATAATCCAAGTGCCCACTAGGGAACCTGCATAGTCCAAATGCCCGTTAGGTAACGTAATAGTCCAAATGCCCGCTATGGTACCCACATACTCCAAGTGCCCGCTAGGGAACCTACATAGTCCAAGTGCCCGCTAGGGAAACTGCATCGTCCAAGTGCCCGCTAGTTATCCTAGAGAGTCCAAGTTCCTGTTAGCTAACCTACATAGTCCAAGTGCTCGTTCGTTAACCTAGATAGTCCAAGTGCCCGCTAGGTAACGTACATAGTCCAAAGGCCCGCTAGGTAACCTACATAGTCCAAGTGCTCGCTAGGTAACTTAGATAGTCCAAGTGCCCGTTAGCTAACAAAGATAGTCCAAGTGCCTGCTAGGTAACCTACATAGTCCAAGTGCCCGTACATTAACCTAGATAGTCCAAGTGCCCGCTAGGTAACCTAGACAGTCCAAGTGCCTGCTAGGTAACCTACATAGTCCAAGTTCCTGTTTGCTAACCTAGATCGTCAAAGTGCCCGCTAGTTAACCTACATAGTCCAAGGGCCCGCTTGTTAACCTAGATAGTCCAAGTGCCCGCTAGTTAACCTACATAGTCCAAGTGCCCGTTAGGTAACCTAGATAGTCCAAATGCCTCTAGGGTACCCACATAGTCCAAGTGCCCGCTAGGTAACCTACATTGTCCAAGTGCACGTTTGCTAACCTAGATAGTCCACGTGCCCGCTAGTAAACCTACATAGTCCACGGGCCCGCTAGGCAACCTACATAGTCTTAGTGCCCGCTAGTTAACCTACATTGTCCAAGTCCCTGATAGGGAACCTATATAGTACAAGTATCTGCTAGGTAACCTACATAGTGCAAATGCTGGCTAGTAATGTACATAGTCCAAGTGCCCGATAGGGAACTTACATAATCCAAGTGCCCGCTAGGTAACCTACATAGTCTCAATACCCGCTAGTAACCTACATAGTCCAAGTGCAAGAAGGGAACTTACATAATCCAAGTGCCCGCTAGGGAACCTACATAGCCCAAGTGCCCGTTAGGTAACCTAGATAGTCCAAATGCCCCCTAGGGAACCCACATAGTCCAAGTGCCCGCTAGGGAATTTACAAGTCCAAGTGCCCGCTAGGTAATCTATGTAGTCCAAATGCCCGCTAGGGCACCTATGTAGTCCAAGTGCACGCTAATTAACCTACATAGTCCAAGTGCACGTTAGCTAACCTAGATAGTCCAAGGGCCAACTAGTTAACCTATATTGTTCACGTTCCCGCTAGGTAACCTAGCTAATCCAAGTGCCAGCTTGTTAACCTATATTGTCCAAGTACCCGCTAGTTAACCTACATAGTCCAAGTGCCCGTAAGCTAACCTAGATAGTCCAAGGACCCGCTAGTTGACCTACATAATCCAAGTGCCTGCTAGGTAACCTAGATAGTCCAAGTGCCGCTAGGTAACCTAGATAGTCCTATTTCCCGTTAGTTAACCTAGATAGTCCAAGTGCCCGCTAGGGTATGTACATAGTCCAAGTGCCCGCTAGGTAACCTAGATAGTCTAAGGGCCCGCTAGTTAACCTACATAGTCCCAGGGCCCGCTAGTTAACCTACCTAGTCCAAGTGCCCGATAGGGAACCAACATAGTCCAAGTGCCCGCTAAGGGACATACATAGTACAAGTGCCCGCTAGGGAATCTACATAGTCCAAGTGTCCGTTAGGGAACCAAGATAGTACAAGAGCCCGCTAGGGAACCTGCATCGTCCAAGTGCCCGCTAGTTAACCTCTATAGTCCAAGTGCCCGCTAGGGAACCTAGATAATCCAAGTGCCCGCTAGGTAACCTACAAAGTCCAAGTGCACGCTTGGTAATCTATATAGTCCAAATGCCCACGAGGGCACCTACATAGTCCTAGCGCCCGCTAGTTAACCTACATTATCTAAGTGCCCGATAGGGAACCTACATAATCCAAGTGTCCGCTAGTAACCTACATAGTCCAAGTGCAAGAAGGGAACCTACATAGTCCAAGTGCCCACTAGGGAACCTACATAGTCCAAGTGCCCGCTAGGGAACCTTCATAGTCTAAGTGCCCGCTAGGGAACCTGCATCGTCCAAGTGCCCGCTAGTTATCCTAGAGAGTCCAAGTTCCTGTTAGCTAACCTACATAGTCCAAGTGCCCGTTCGTTAACCTAGATAGTCCAAGTGCCCGCTAGGTAACCTACATAGTCCAAAGGACCGCTAGGTAACCTACATAGTCCAAGTGCTCGCTAGGTAAATTAGATAGTCCAAGTGCCCGGTAGCTAACATAGATAGTCCAAGTGCCCGCTAGGTAACCTACATAGTCCAAGTGCCCGTACGTTAACCTAGATAGTCCAAGTGCCCGCTAGGTAACCTAGACAGTCCAAGTGCCTGCTAGGTAACCTACATAGTCCAAGTGCCTGTTTGCTAACCTAGATCGTCAAAGTGCCCGCTAGTTAACTTACATAGTCCAAGGGCCCGCTAGTTAACCTAGATAGTCCAAGTGCCCACTAGTTAACCTACATAGTCTAAGGGCCCGCTAGGTAACCTACATAGTCCTAGTGCCCGCTAGTTAACCTACATTGTCCAAGTCCCTGATAGGGAACCTACATAATCCAAGGGTCCGCTAGGTAACCTACATAGACCAAATGCCCGCTAGTAACGTACATAGTCCAAGTGACCGATAGGGCACTTCCATAATCCAAGTGCCCGCTAGGGTACCTACATAGTCCAAGTGTCCGCTTGGTAACTTAGATAGTCCACGTGCCCGCTAGTTAACCTAGATAGTCCTATTGCCCATTAGTTAACCTAGATATTCCAAGTGCCCACTAGGGTACGTACATAGTCCAAGTGCCCGCTAGGTAACGTAGATAGTCCAAGTGCCCGCTAGGGTATGTACATAGTCCAAGTGCCCGCTAGGTAACCTAGATAGTCTAAGTGCCTGCTAGTTAACCTACATAGTCCAAGAGCCCGCTAGTTAATCTACTTAGTCCAAGTGCCAGAAAGGGAACCAACATAGTCCAAGTGCCCGCTAAGGGACGTACATAGTCCAAGTGCCCACTAGGTAACCTAGATAGTCCAAGTTCCTGTTAGCTAACCTAGATAGTCCAAGTGCCCGCTAGGTAACCTACATAGTCCAGGGCCCGCTCGTTAACCTAGTTCGTCCAAGTGTCCGCTAGTTAACCTAGATAGTCAAAGTGCCCGCAATTTAACCTACATAGTCCAAGTGCCGCTAGGTAACCTACATAGTCCTAGCGCCCATTAGTTAACCTAAATTGTCCAAGTGCCCGATAGGTAACCTACATAGTCCAAGTGCCCGCTAGGTAACCTACATAGTCCTAATGCCCGCGATTAACATACATAGTCCAAGTGCAAGAAGGGAACCTACATAATCCATGTGCCCGCTGGGGAACCTACATAGTACAAATGCCCGTTAGGTAACCTAGAAAGTCCAAATGCCCGCCAGGGTACCCACATAGTCCAAGTGCCCGCTAGGGAACCTGCATCGTCCAAGTGCCCGCTAGTTAACCTAGATAGTCCAAGTTCCTGTTAGCTAACCTACATAGTCCAAGGGCCCGCTAGGTAACCTACATAGTCCACGTGCCCGCTAGGTAACTTAGATAGTCAATGTGCCCGTTAGCTAACATAGATAGTCCAAGTGCCCGCTAGGTAACCTACATAGTCCAAGTACCCGCTAGGTAACCTAGACAGTCCAAGTGCCTGCTAGGTAACCTACATAGACCAAATGCCCATTTGCTAACCTAGATGTTCAAAGTGCCCGCTAGTTAACATAAATAGTCCAAGTGCCCGCTAGTTAACCTAGATCGTACAAGTGTCCGCTATTTAACCTACATAGTCCAAGTGCCCGTTCGTTAACCTAGATAGTCCAAGTTCCCGTTAGGTAACCTAGATTGTCCAAGTGCCCGCTACGTAACCTACATAGTCCATGTGCCCGCTAGGTAACCTAGATATTCCAAGTTCCTGTTAACTAACCTAGATAGTCCAAGTGCCCGCTAGGTAACCTACATAGTCCAAGTGCCCGTTCGTTAACCTAGAAGTCCAAGTGCCCGCTAGGTAACCTAGACTGTCTAAGTGCCCGCTAGGTTACCTACATAATCCAAGTGCCCGTTCGTTAACCTAGATAGTCCAAGTGCCCGCTAGGTAACCTACATAGTCCAAGTGCCCGCTAGGTAACCTAGACTGTCCAAGTGCCCGCTAGGTTACCTGCATAGTCCAAGCGCCCATTAGGTAACCTAGATAATCCAAGTGCCCGCTAGGTAACCTAGACAGTTCAAGTTCCTGCTAGGTTACCTACATAGTCTAAGTGACCGCTAGTTAACCTGATAGTCCAAGTGCCTGCTAGTTAACCTACATAGTCCAAGGGCCAGCTAGGTAACCTAGATAGTCCAAGTGCCCGCTAGGTAACCTACAAGTCCAAGTGCCCGCTAGGTAATCTATATAGTCCAAATGCCCGCTAGGGCACCTACATAGTCCAAGTGCACGCTAATTAACCTACATAGTCCAAGTGCACGTTAGCTAACCTAGATAGTCCAAGGGCCAACTAGTTAACCTACATGGTTCAAGTTCCCGCTAGGTAACCTAGCTAATCCAAGTGCCAGCTTGTTAACCTATATTGTCCAAGTACCTGCTAGTTAACCTACAAAATCCAAGTGCCTGTAAGCTAACCTAGATAGTCCAAGAACCCGCAACTTGACCTACATAATCCAAGTGCCTGCTAGGTAACCTAGATAGTCCAAGTGCCGCTAGGTAACCTAGATAGTCCTATTTCCTGTTAGTTAACCTAGATAGTCCAAGTGCCCACTAGGGGACATACATAGTCCAAGTGCCCGCTAGGTAACCTAGATAGTCCAAGTGCCCACTAGAGTATGTACATAGTCCAAGTGCCCGCTAGGTAACCTAGATAGTCTAAGTGCTCGCTAGTTAACCTACATAGTCCCAGGGCCCGCTAGTTAACCTACATAGTCCAAGTGCCCGATAGGGAACCAACAAAGTCCAAGTGCCCGCTAAGGGACATACATAGTACAAGTGCCCGATAGGGAACCTACATAGTCCAAGTGCCCGTTAGGGAACCAAGATAGTACAAGAGCCCGCTAGGGAACCTGCATCGTCCAAGTGCCCGCTAGTTAACCTCTATAGTCCAAGTGCCCGCTAGGGAACCTAGATAATCCAAGTGCCCGCTAGGTAACCTAGATAGTCCAAGTGCCCGCTAGGTAACCTACAAAGTCCAAGTGCGCGCTTGGTAATCTATATAGTCCAAATGCCCACGAGGGCACCTACATAGTCCTAGCGCCCGCTAGTTAACCTACATTGTCCAATTCCCTGATAGGGAACCTACATAATCCAAGTATCCGCTTGGTAACCTACATAGACCAAATGCCCGCTAGTAACGTACATAGTCCAAGTGACCGATAGGGCACTTCCATAATCCAAGTGCCCGCTAGGGAACCTACATAGTCCAAGTGCCCGCTTGGTAACCTAGATAGTCCACGTGTCCGCTAGTTAACCTAGATAGTCCTATTGCCCATTAGTTAACCTAGATATTCCAAGTGCCCACTAGGGTACGTACATAGTCCAAGTGCCCGCTAGGTAACGTAGATAGTCCAAGTGCCCGCTAGGGTATGTACATAGTCCAAGTGCCCGCTAGGTAACCTAGATAGTCTATGTGCCCGCTAGTTAACCTACATAGTCCCAGGGCCCGCTAGTTAACCTACATAGTCCAAGTGCCCGATAGGGAACCAACAAAGTCCAAGTGCCCGCTAAGGGACATACATAGTACAAGTGCCCGCTAGGGAACCTGCATCGTCCACGTGCCCGCTAGTTAACCTATATAGTCCAAGTGCCCGCTAGGGTATGTACATAGTCCAAGTGCCCGCTAGGTAACCTAGATAGTCTAAGGGCCCGCTAGTTAACCTACATAGTCCCAGGGCCCGCTAGTTAACCTACCTGGTCCAAGTGCCCGATAGGGAACCAACATAGTCCAAGTGCCCGCTAAGGGACATACATAGTACAAGTGCCCGCTAGGGAACCTACATAGTCCAAGTGCCCGTTAGGGAACCAAGATAGTACATGAGCCCGCTAGGGAACCTGCATTGTCCAAGTGCCCGCTAGTTAACCTCTATAGTCCAAGTGCCCGCTAGGGAACCTAGATAATCCAAGTGCCCGCTAGGTAACCTAGATAGTCCAAGTGCCCGCTAGGTAACCTACAAAGTCCAAGTGCGCACTTGGTAATCTATATAGTCCAAATGCCCACGAGGGCACCTACATAGTCCTAGCGCCCGCTAGTTAACCTACATTATCTAAGTGCCCGCTAGGTAACCTACATAGTCCAAAGGCCCGCTAGGTAACCTACATATTCCAAGTGCTCGCTAGGTAACTTAGATAGTCCAAGTGCCCGTTAGCTAACATAGATAGTCCAAGTGCCCGCTAGGTAACCTACATAGTCCAAGTGCCCGTACATTAACCTAGATAGTCCAAGTGCCCGCTAGGTAACCTAGACAGTCCAAGTGCCTGCTAGGTAACCTACATAGTCCAAGTGCCCGTTTGCTAACCTAGATCGTCAAAGTGCCCGCTAGTTAATCTACATAGTCCAAGGGCCCGCTAGTTAACCTAGATAGTCCAAGTGCCCGCTAGTTAACCTACATAGTCTAAGGGCCCGCTAGGTAACCTACATAGTCCTAGTGCCCGCTAGTTAACCTACATTGTCCAATTCCCTGATAGGGAACCTACATAATCCAAGTATCCGCTTGGTAACCTACATAGACCAAATGCCCGCTAGTAATGTACATAGTCCAAGTGACCGATAGGGCACTTCCATAATCCAAGTGCCCGCTAGGGAACCTACATAGTCCAAGTGCCCGCTTGGTAACCTAGATAGTCCACGTGTCCGCTAGTTAACCTAGATAGTCCTATTGCCCATTAGTTAACCTAGATATTCCAAGTGCCCACTAGGGTACGTACATAGTCCAAGTGCCCGCTAGGTAACGTAGATAGTCCAAGTGCCCGCTAGGGTATGTACATAGTCCAAGTGCCCGCTAGGTAACCTAGATAGTCTAAGTGCCTGCTAGTTAACCTACATAGTCCAAGGGCCTGCTAGTTAACCTACTTACTCCAAGTGCCAGAAAGGGAACCAACATAGTCCAAGTGCCCGCTAAGGGACGTACATAGTCCAAGTGCCCACTAGGTACCTAGATAGTCCAAGTTCCTGTTAGCTAACCTAGATAGTCCAAGTGCCCGCTAGGTAACCTACATAGTCCAAGTGCCCGTACGTTAACCTAGATAGTCCAAGTGCCCGCTAGGTAACCTAGACAGTCCAAGTGCCTGCTAGGTAATCTACATAGTCCAAGTGCCTGTTTGCTAACCTAGATCGTCAAAGTGCCCGCTAGTTAACATACATAGTCCAGGGCCCGCTCGTTAACCTAGTTCGTCCAAGTGTCCGCTAGTTAACCTAGATAGTCAAAGTGCCCGCTATTTAACCTACATAGTCCAAGTGCCGCTAGGTAACCTACATAGTCCTAGCGCCCATTAGTTAACCTACATTGTCCAAGTGCCCGATAGGTAACCTACATAGTCCAAGTGCCCGCTAGGTAACCTACATAGTCCTAATGCCCGCTATTAACATACACAGTCCAAGTGCAAGAAGGGAACCTACATAATCCATGTGCCCGCTAGGGAACCTACATAGTCCAAATGCCTGTTAGGTAACCTAGATAGTCCAAATGCCCGCTAGGGTACCCACATAGTCCAAGTGCCCGCTAGGGAACCTGCATCGTCCAAGTGCCCGCTAGTTAACCTAGATAGTCCAAGTTCCTGTTAGCTAACCTACATAGTCCAAGTGCCCGCTAGGTAACCTACACAGTCCAAGGGCCCGCTAGGTAACCTACATAGTCCAAGTGCCCGCTAGGTAACTTAGATAGTCAAAGTGCCCGTTAGCTAACATAGATAGTCCAAGTGCCCGCTAGGTAACCTACATAGTCCAAGTACCCGCTAGGTAACCTAGACAGTCCAAGTGCCTCCTAGGTAACCTACATAGACCAAATGCCCATTTGCTAACCTAGATGTTCAAAGTGCCCGCTACTTAACATAAATAGTCCAAGTGCCCGCTAGTTAACCTAGATTGTACAAGGGTCTGCTAGTTAACCTACATAGTCCAAGTGCCCGTTCGTTAACCTAGATAGTCCAAGTTCACGTTAGGTAACCTAGATTGTCCAAGTGCCCGCTACGTAACCTACATAGTCCATGTGCCCGCTAGGTAACCTAGATATTCCAAGTTCCTGTTAACTAACCTAGATAGTCCAAGTGCCTGCTAGGTAACCTACATAGTCCAAGTGCCCGTTCGTTAGCCTAGAAGTCCAAGTGCCCGCTAGGTAACCTAGACTGTCTAAGTGCCCGCTAGGTTACCTACATAATCCAAGTGCCCGTTCGTTAACCTAGATAGTCCAGGTGCCCGCTAGGTAACCTACATAGTCCAAGGGCCGACTAGGTAACCTTTAGAGTCCAAGTGCACGCTAGGTAACGTAGATAGTCCAAGTGCCCGTTAGGTAACCAAGTTAGTCCAAGTGCCCGCTAGTTAACCTACATAGTCCAAGTGCCCGCTAGGTAACCTAGACTGTCCAAGTGCCCGCTAGGTTACCTGCATAGTCCAAGTGCCCATTAGGTAACCTAGATAATCCAAGTGCCTGCTAGGTAACCTAGACAGTTCAAGTTCCTGCTAGGTTACCTACATAGTCTAAGTGACTGCTAGTCAACCTAAATAGTCCAAGTGCCCTCTAGGTAACTTAGATAGTCCAAGTAACCGTTAGGTAACATAGATAGTCCAAGTGCCCGCTAGGTAACCTAGATTGTCCAAGTGCCTGCTAGTTAATCTACATAGTCAAAGTGCCTGCTAGGTAACCTAGATAGTCCAAGTGCCCTCTAGGTAACCTACATAGTCCTAGCGCCCGCTAGTTAACTTACTTTGTCCAAGTGCCCGATAGGGAAACTACATAGTCCAAGTGCCCCTTAGGTAACCTAGATAGTCCAAATGCCGCTAGGGTACCCACGTAGTCCAAGTGCCCGCTAGGTAACCTACATAGTCCAAGTGCCCGTACGTTAACCTAGATAGTCCAAGTGCCCGCTAGGTAACCTAGACAGTCCAAGTGCCTGCTAGGTAACCTACATAGTCCAAGTGCCTGTTTGCTAACCTAGATCGTCAAAGTGCCCGCTAGTTAACATACATAGTCCAAGGGCCCGCTAGTTAACCTAGATAGTCCAAGTGCCCACTAGTTAACCTACATAGTCTTAGGGCCCGCTAGGTAACCTACATAGTCCTAGTGCCCGCTAGTTAACCTACATTGTCCAAGTCCCTGATAGGGAACCTACATAATCCAAGTGTCCGCTAGGTAACCTACATAGACCAAATGCCCGCTAGTAACGTACATAGTCCAAGTGACCGATAGGGCACTTCCATAATCCAAGTGCCCGCTAGGGAACCTACATAGTCCAAGTGCCCGCTTGGTAACCTAGATAGTCCACGTGCCCGCTAGTTAACCTAGATAGTCCTATTGCCCATTAGTTAACCTAGATATTCCAAGTGCCCACTAGGGTACGTACATAGTCCAAGTGCCCGCTAGGTAACGTAGATAGTCCAAGTGCCCGCTAGGGTATGTACATAGTCCAAGTGCCCGCTAGGTAACCTAGATAGTCTAAGTGCCCGCTAGTTAACCTACATAGTCCAAGAGCCCGCTAGTTAATCTACTTAGTCCAAGTGCCAGAAAGGGAACCAACATAGTCCAAGTGCCCGCTAAGGGACGTACATAGTCCAAGTGCCCACTAGGTAACCTAGATAGTCCAAGTTCCTGTTAGCTAACCTAGATAGTCCAAGTGCCCGCTAGGTAACCTACATAGTCCAGGGCCCGCTCGTTAACCTAGTTCGTCCAAGTGTCCGCTAGTTAACCTAGATAGTCAAAGTGCCCACAATTTAACCTACATAGTCCAAGTGCCGCTAGGTAACCTACATAGTCCTAGTGCCCGGTAGTTAACCTACATTGTCCAAGTCCCTGATAGGGAACCTATATAGTACAAGTATCTGCTAGTTAACCTACATAGTGCAAATGCTGGCTAGTAATGTACATAATCCAAGTGCCCGATAGGGAACTTACATAATCCAAGTGCCCGCTAGGTAACATACATAGTCCTAATGCCCGCTAGTAACCTACATAGTCCAAGTGCAAGAAGGGAACTTACATAATCCAAGTGCCCGCTAGGGAACCTACATAGCCCAAGTGCCCGTTAGGTAAACTAGATAGTCCAAATGCCCCCTAGGGAACCCACATAGTCCAAGAGCCCGCTAGGGAATTTACAAAGTCAAAGGGCCTGCTAGGGAACCTACATAGTCCAGGTGCCCTCTAGGGAACCTTCATAGTCCGAGAGCCTGCTAGGTAACCTACATAGTCCAAGTGCTCTTAAGGGAACGTATATAGTCCAAGTGCCCGCTAGGGAACTTAGATAGACCAAGTGCCGCAAGGTAACCTAGATAGTCCAAGTGCCCGCTAGGTAACCTACAAGTCCAAGTGCCCGCTAGGTAATCTATATAGTCCAAATGCCCGCTAGGGCACCTACATAGTCCAAGTGCACGTTAGCTAACCTAGATAGTCCAAGGGCCAACTAGTTACCCTACATGGTTCAAGTTCCCGCTAGGTAACCTAGCTAATCCAAGTGCCCGCTTGTTAACCTATATTGTCCAAGTACCCGCTAGTTAACCTACATAGTCCAAGTGCCCGTAAGCTAACCTAGATAGTCCAAGGGCCCGCTAGTTGACCTACATAATCCAAGTGCCTGCTAGGTAACCTAGATAGTCCAAGTTCCGCTAGGTAACCTAGATAGTCCTATTTCCCGTTAGTTAACCTAGATAGTCCAAGTGCCCACTAGGGGACATACATAGTCCAAGTGCCCGCTAGGTAACCTAGATAGTCCAAGTTCCTGTTAGCTAACCTACATAGTCCAAGTGCCCGTTCGTTAACCTAGATAGTCCAAGTGCCCGCTAGGTAACCTACACAGTCCAAGGGCCCGCTAGGTAACCTACATAGTCCAAGTGCACGTTTGCTAACCTAGATCGTCAAAGTGCCCGCTAGTTACCCTATATAGTCAATGGGCCCGCTAGTTAACCTAGATAGTCCAAGTGCCCGCTAGTAAACCTACATAGTCCAAGGGCCCGCTAGGTAACCTACATAGTCCTAGTGCCCGCTAGTTAACCTACATTGTCCAAGTCCCTGATAGGGAACCAATATAGTACAAGTATCCGCTAGGTAACCTACATAGTGCAAATGCCGGCTAGTAATGTACATAGTCCAAGTGCCCGCTAGGTAACCTACATAGTCCTAATGCCCGCTAGTAACCTACTTAGTCCAAGTGTAAGAAGGGAACTTACATAATCCAAGTGCACGCTAGGGAACCTACATAGCCCAAGAGCCCGTTAGGTAACCTAGATAGTCCAAATGCCCCCTAGGGAACCCACATAGTCCAAGTGCCCGCTAGGGAATTTACATAGTTAAAGGGCCTGCTAGGGAACCTACATAGTCCAGGTACCCTCTAGGGAACCTTCATAGTCCGAGAGCCTGCTAGGGAACCTACATAGTCCAAGTGCTCTTTATGGAACGTATATAGTCCAAGTGCCCGCTAGGTAACCTACATAGTCCAAAGGACCGCTAGGTAACCTACATAGTCCAAGTGCTCGCTAGGTAACTTAGATAGTCCAAGTGCCCGGTAGCTAACATAGATAGTCCAAGTGCCCGCTAGGTAACCTACATAGTCCAAGTGCCCGTACGTTAACCTAGATAGTCCAAGTGCCCGCTAGGTAACCTAGACAGTCCAAGTGCCTGCTAGGTAACCTACATAGTCCAAGTGCCTGTTTGCTAACCTAGATCGTCAAAGTGCCCGCTAGTTAACTTACATAGTCCAAGGGCCCCCTAGTTAACCTAGATAGTCCAAGTGCCCACTAGTTAACCTACATAGTCTAAGTGCCCGCTAGGTAACCTACATAGTCCTAGTGCCCGCTAGTTAACCTACATTGTCCAAGTCCCTGATAGGGAACCTACATAATCCAAGGGTCCGCTAGGTAACCTACATAGACCAAATGCCCGCTAGTAACGTACATAGTCCAAGTGACCGATAGGGCACTTCCATAATCCAAGTGCCCGCTAGGGTACCTACATAGTCCAAGTGTCCGCTTGGTAACCTAGATAGTCCACGTGCCCGCTAGTTAACCTACATAGTCCTATTGCCCATTAGTTAACCTAGATATTCCAAGTGCCCACTAGGGTACGTACATAGTCCAAGTGCCCGCTAGGTAACGTAGATAGTCCAAGTGCCCGCTAGGGTATGTACATAGTCCAAGTGCCCGCTAGGTAACCTAGATAGTCTAAGTGCCCGCTAGTTAACCTACATAGTCCAAGAGCCCGCTAGTTAATCTACTTAGTCCAAGTGCCAGAAAGGGAACCAACATAGTCCAAGTGCCCGCTAAGGGACGTACATAGTCCAAGTGCCCACTAGGTAACCTAGATAGTCCAAGTTCCTGTTAGCTAACCTAGATAGTCCAAGTGCCCGCTAGGTAACCTACATAGTCCAGGGCCCGCTCGTTAACCTAGTTCGTCCAAGTGTCCACTAGTTAACCTAGATAGTCAAAGTGCCCGCAATTTAACCTACATAGTCCAAGTGCCGCTAGGTAACCTACATAGTCCTAGCGCCCATTAGTTAACCTACATTGTCCAAGTGCCCGATAGGTAACCTACATAGTCCAAGTGCCCGCTAGGTAACCTACATAGTCCTAATGCCCGCGATTAACATACATAGTCCAAGTGCAAGAAGGGAACCTACATAATCCATGTGCCCGCTGGGGAACCTACATAGTCCAAATGCCCGTTAGGTAACCTAGAAAGTCCAAATGCCCGCCAGGGTACCCACATAGTCCAAGTGCCCGCTAGGGAACCTGCATCGTCCAAGTGCCCGCTAGTTAACCTAGATAGTCCAAGTTCCTGTTAGCTAACCTACATAGTCCAAGGGCCCGCTAGGTAACCTACATAGTCCAAGTGCCCGCTAGGTAACTTAGATAGTCAAAGTGCCCGTTAGCTAACATAGATAGTCCAAGTGCCCGCTAGGTAACCTACATAGTCCAAGTACCCGCTAGGTAACCTAGACAGTCCAAGTGCCTCCTAGGTAACCTACATAGACCAAATGCCCATTTGCTAACCTAGATGTTCAAAGTGCCCGCTAGTTAACATAAATAGTCCAAGTGCCCGCTAGTTAACCTAGATCGTACAAGTGTCCGCTAGTTAACCTACATAGTCCAAGTGCCCGTTCGTTAACCTAGATAGTCCAAGTTCCCGTTAGGTAACCTAGATTGTCCAAGGGCCCGCTACGTAACCTACATAGTCCATGTGCCCGCTAGGTAACCTAGATATTCCACGTTCCTGTTAACTAACCTAGATAGGCCAAGTGCCCGCTAGGTAACCTACATAGTCCAAGTGCCCGTTCGTTAAACTAGAAGTCCAAGTGCCCGCTAGGTAACCTAGACTGTCTAAGTGCCCGCTAGGTTACCTACATAATCCAAGTGCCCGTTCGTTAACCTAGATAGTCCAAGTGCCCGCTAGGTAACCTACATAGTCCAAGTGCCCGCTAGGTAACCTAGACTGTCCAAGTGCCCGCTAGGTTACCTGCATAGTCCAAGTGCCCATTAGGTAACCTAGATAATCCAAGTGCCCGCTAGGTAACCTAGACAGTTCAAGTTCCTGCTAGGTTACCTACATAGTCTAAGTGACCGCTAGTTAACCTGATAGTCCAAGTGCCTGCTAGTTAACCTACATAGTCCAAGGGCCAGCTAGGTAACCTAGATAGTCCAAGTGCCCGCTAGGTAACCTACAAGTCCAAGTGCCCGCTAGGTAATCTAAATAGTCCAAATGCCCGCTAGGGCACCTACATAGTCCAAGTGCACGCTAATTAACCTACATAGTCCAAGTGCACGTTAGCTAACCTAGATAGTCCAAGGGCCAACTAGTTAACCTACATGGTTCAAGTTCCCGCTAGGTAACCTAGCTAATCCAAGTGCCAGCTTGTTAACCTATATTGTCCAAGTACCCGCTAGTTAACCTACAAAATCCAAGTGCCCGTAAGCTAACCTAGATAGTCCAAGAACCCGCAAGTTGACCTACATAATCCAAGTGCCTGCTAGGTAACCTAGATAGTCCAAGTGCCGCTAGGTAACCTAGATAGTCCTATTTCCCGTTAGTTAACCTAGATAGTCCAAGTGCCCACTAGGGGACATACATAGTCCAAGTGCCCGCTAGGTAACCTAGATAGTCCAAGTGCCCGCTAGAGTATGTACATAGTCCAAGTCCCCGCTAGGTAACCTAGATAGTCTAAGTGCCCGCTAGTTAACCTACATAGTCCCAGGGCCCGCTAGTTAACCTACATAGTCCAAGTGCCCGATAGGGAACCAACAAAGTCCAAGTGCCTGCTAAGGGACATACATAGTACAAGTGCCCGCTAGGGAACCTGCATCGTCCACGTGCCCGCTAGTTAACCTATATAGTCCAAGTGCCCGCTAGGGAACCTAGATAGTCCAAGTGCCCGCTAGCGTATGTACATAGTCCAAGTGCCCGCTAGGTAACCTAGATAGTCTAAGGGCCCGCTAGTTAACCTACATAGTCCCAAGGCCCGCTAGTTAACCTACCTGGTCCAAGTGCCCGATAGGGAACCAACATAGTCCAAGTGCCCGCTAAGGGACATACATAGTACAAGTGCCCGCTAGGGAACCTACATAGTCCATGTGCCCGTTAGGGAACCAAGATAGTACATGAGCCCGCTAGGGAACCTGCATCGTCCAAGTGCCCGCTAGTTAACCTCTATAGTCCAAGTGCCCGCTAGGGAACCTAGATAATCCAAGTGCCCGCTAGGTAACCTAGATAGTCCAAGTGCCCGCTAGGTAACCTACAAAGTCCAAGTGCGCGCTTGGTAATCTATATAGTCCAAATGCCCACGAGGGCACCTACATAGTCCTAGCGCCCGCTAGTTAACCTACATTATCTAAGTGCCCGCTAGGTAACCTACATAGTCCAAAGGCCCGCTAGGTAACCTACATAGTCCAAGTGCTCGCTAGGTAACTTAGATAGTCCAAGTGCCCGTTAGCTAACATAGATAGTCCAAGTGCCCGCTAGGTAACCTACATAGTCCAAGTGCCCGTACATTAACCTAGATAGTCCAAGTGCCCGCTAGGTAACCTAGATCGTACAAGGGTCTGCTAGTTAACCTACATAGTCCAAGTGCCCGTTCGTTAACCTAGATAGTCCAAGTTCCCGTTAGGTAACCTAGATTGTCCAAGTGCCCGCTACGTAACCTACATAGTCCATGTGCCCGCTAGGTAACCTAGATATTCCAAGTTCCTGTTAACTAACCTAGATAGTCCAAGTGCCTGCTAGGTAACCTACATAGTCCAAGTGCCCGTTCGTTAGCCTAGAAGTCCAAGTGCCCGCTAGGTAACCTAGACTGTCTAAGTGCCCGCTAGTTTACCTACATAATCCAAGTGCCCGTTCGTTAACCTAGATAGTCCAGGTGCCCGCTAGGTAACCTACATAGTCCAAGGGCCGACTAGGTAACCTTTAGAATCCAAGTGCACGCTAGGTAACGTAGATAGTCCAAGTGCCCGTTAGGTAACCAAGTTAGTCCAAGTGCCCGCTAGTTAACCTACATAGTCCAAGTGCCCGCTAGGTAACCTAGACTGTCCAAGTGCCCGCTAGGTTACCTGCATAGTCCAAGTGCCCATTAGGTAACCTAGATAATCCAAGTGCCTGCTAGGTAACCTAGACAGTTCAAGTTCCTGCTAGGTTACCTACATAATCTAAGTGACTGCTAGTCAACCTAAATAGTCCAAGTGCCCTCTAGGTAACTTAGATAGTCCAAGTAACCGTTAGGTAACATAGATAGTCCAAGTGCCCGCTAGGTAACCTAGATTGTCCAAGTGCCTGCTAGTTAATCTACATAGTCAAAGTGCCTGCTAGGTAACCTAGATAGTCCAAGTGCCCACTAGGTAACCTACATAGTCCTAGCGCCCGCTAGTTAACTTACTTTGTCCAAGTGCCCGATAGGGAAACTACATAGTCCAAGTGCCCCTTAGGTAACCTAGATAGTCCAAATGCCGCTAGGGTACCCACGTAGTCCAAGTGCCCGCTAGGTAACCTACATAGTCCAAGTGCCCGTACGTTAACCTAGATAGTCCAAGTGCCCGCTAGGTAACCTAGACAGTCCAAGTGCCTGCTAGGTAACCTACATAGTCCAAGTGCCTGTTTGCTAACCTAGATCGTCAAAGTGCCCGCTAGTTAACATACATAGTCCAAGGGCCCGCTAGTTAACCTAGATAGTCCAAGTGCCCACTAGTTAACCTACATAGTCTTAGGGCCCGCTAGGTAACCTACATAGTCCTAGTGCCCGCTAGTTAACCTACATTGTCCAAGTCCCTGATAGGGAACCTACATAATCCAAGTGTCCGCTAGGTAACCTACATAGACCAAATGCCCGCTAGTAACGTACATAGTCCAAGTGACCGATAGGGCATTTTCATAATCCAAGTGCCCGCTAGGGAACCTACATAGTCCAAGTGCCCGCTTGGTAACCTAGATAGTCCACGTGCCCGCTAGTTAACCTAGATAGTCCTATTGCCCATTAGTTAACCTAGATATTCCAAGTGCCCACTAGGGTACGTACATAGTCCAAGTGCCCGCTAGGTAACGTAGATAGTCCAAGTGCCCGCTAGGGTATGTACATAGTCCAAGTGCCCGCTAGGTAACCTAGATAGTCTAAGTGCCCGCTAGTTAACCTACATAGTCCAAGAGCCCGCTAGTTAATCTACTTAGTCCAAGTGCCAGAAAGGGAACCAACATAGTCCAAGTGCCCGCTAAGGGACGTACATAGTCCAAGTGCCCACTAGGTAACCTAGATAGTCCAAGTTCCTGTTAGCTAACCTAGATAGTCCAAGTGCCCGCTAGGTAACCTACATAGTCCAGGGCCCGCTCGTTAACCTAGTTCGTCCAAGTGTCCGCTAGTTAACCTAGATAGTCAAAGTGCCCGCAATTTAACCTACATAGTCCAAGTGCCGCTAGGTAACCTACATAGTCCTAGTGCCCGGTAGTTAACCTACATTGTCCAAGTCCCTGATAGGGAACCTATATAGTACAAGTATCTGCTAGTTAACCTACATAGTGCAAATGCTGGCTAGTAATGTACATAATCCAAGTGCCCGATAGGGAACTTACATAATCCAAGTGCCCGCTAGGTAACATACATAGTCCTAATGCCCGCTAGTAACCTACATAGTCCAAGTGCAAGAAGGGAACTTACATAATCCAAGTGCCCGCTAGGGAACCTACATAGCCCAAGTGCCCGTTAGGTAAACTAGATAGTCCAAATGCCCCCTAGGGAACCCACATAGTCCAAGAGCCCGCTAGGGAATTTACAAAGTCAAAGGGCCTGCTAGGGAACCTACATAGTCCAGGTGCCCTCTAGGGAACCTTCATAGTCCGAGAGCCTGCTAGGTAACCTACATAGTCCAAGTGCTCTTAAGGGAACGTATATAGTCCAAGTGCCCGCTAGGGAACTTAGATAGACCAAGTGCCGCAAGGTAACCTAGATAGTCCAAGTGCCCGCTAGGTAACCTACAAGTCCAAGTGCCCGCTAGGTAATCTATATAGTCCAAATGCCCGCTAGGGCACCTACATAGTCCAAGTGCACGTTAGCTAACCTAGATAGTCCAAGGGCCAACTAGTTACCCTACATGGTTCAAGTTCCCGCTAGGTAACCTAGCTAATCCAAGTGCCCGCTTGTTAACCTATATTGTCCAAGTACCCGCTAGTTAACCTACATAGTCCAAGTGCCCGTAAGCTAACCTAGATAGTCCAAGGGCCCGCTAGTTGACCTACATAATCCAAGTGCCTGCTAGGTAACCTAGATAGTCCAAGTTCCGCTAGGTAACCTAGATAGTCCTATTTCCCGTTAGTTAACCTAGATAGTCCAAGTGCCCACTAGGGGACATACATAGTCCAAGTGCCCGCTAGGTAACCTAGATAGTCCAAGTTCCTGTTAGCTAACCTACATAGTCCAAGTGCCCGTTCGTTAACCTAGATAGTCCAAGTGCCCGCTAGGTAACCTACACAGTCCAAGGGCCCGCTAGGTAACCTACATAGTCCAAGTGCACGTTTGCTAACCTAGATCGTCAAAGTGCCCGCTAGTTACCCTATATAGTCAATGGGCCCGCTAGTTAACCTAGATAGTCCAAGTGCCCGCTAGTAAACCTACATAGTCCAAGGGCCCGCTAGGTAACCTACATAGTCCTAGTGCCCGCTAGTTAACCTACATTGTCCAAGTCCCTGATAGGGAACCAATATAGTACAAGTATCCGCTAGGTAACCTACATAGTGCAAATGCCGGCTAGTAATGTACATAGTCCAAGTGCCCGCTAGGTAACCTACATAGTCCTAATGCCCGCTAGTAACCTACTTAGTCCAAGTGTAAGAAGGGAACTTACATAATCCAAGTGCACGCTAGGGAACCTACATAGCCCAAGAGCCCGTTAGGTAACCTAGATAGTCCAAATGCCCCCTAGGGAACCCACATAGTCCAAGTGCCCGCTAGGGAATTTACATAGTTAAAGGGCCTGCTAGGGAACCTACATAGTCCAGGTACCCTCTAGGGAACCTTCATAGTCCGAGAGCCTGCTAGGGAACCTACATAGTCCAAGTGCTCTTTATGGAACGTATATAGTCCAAGTGCCCGCTAGGTAACCTACATAGTCCAAAGGACCGCTAGGTAACCTACATAGTCCAAGTGCTCGCTAGGTAACTTAGATAGTCCAAGTGCCCGGTAGCTAACATAGATAGTCCAAGTGCCCGCTAGGTAACCTACATAGTCCAAGTGCCCGTACGTTAACCTAGATAGTCCAAGTGCCCGCTAGGTAACCTAGACAGTCCAAGTGCCTGCTAGGTAACCTACATAGTCCAAGTGCCTGTTTGCTAACCTAGATCGTCAAAGTGCCCGCTAGTTAACTTACATAGTCCAAGGGCCCCCTAGTTAACCTAGATAGTCCAAGTGCCCACTAGTTAACCTACATAGTCTAAGTGCCCGCTAGGTAACCTACATAGTCCTAGTGCCCGCTAGTTAACCTACATTGTCCAAGTCCCTGATAGGGAACCTACATAATCCAAGGGTCCGCTAGGTAACCTACATAGACCAAATGCCCGCTAGTAACGTACATAGTCCAAGTGACCGATAGGGCACTTCCATAATCCAAGTGCCCGCTAGGGTACCTACATAGTCCAAGTGTCCGCTTGGTAACCTAGATAGTCCACGTGCCCGCTAGTTAACCTACATAGTCCTATTGCCCATTAGTTAACCTAGATATTCCAAGTGCCCACTAGGGTACGTACATAGTCCAAGTGCCCGCTAGGTAACGTAGATAGTCCAAGTGCCCGCTAGGGTATGTACATAGTCCAAGTGCCCGCTAGGTAACCTAGATAGTCTAAGTGCCCGCTAGTTAACCTACATAGTCCAAGAGCCCGCTAGTTAATCTACTTAGTCCAAGTGCCAGAAAGGGAACCAACATAGTCCAAGTGCCCGCTAAGGGACGTACATAGTCCAAGTGCCCACTAGGTAACCTAGATAGTCCAAGTTCCTGTTAGCTAACCTAGATAGTCCAAGTGCCCGCTAGGTAACCTACATAGTCCAGGGCCCGCTCGTTAACCTAGTTCGTCCAAGTGTCCACTAGTTAACCTAGATAGTCAAAGTGCCCGCAATTTAACCTACATAGTCCAAGTGCCGCTAGGTAACCTACATAGTCCTAGTGCCCGCTAGTTAACCTACATTGTCCAAGTGCCCGATAGGTAACCTACATAGTCCAAGTGCCCGCTAGGTAACCTACATAGTCCTAATGCCCGCGATTAACATACATAGTCCAAGTGCAAGAAGGGAACCTACATAATCCATGTGCCCGCTGGGGAACCTACATAGTCCAAATGCCCGTTAGGTAACCTAGAAAGTCCAAATGCCCGCCAGGGTACCCACATAGTCCAAGTGCCCGCTAGGGAACCTGCATCGTCCAAGTGCCCGCTAGTTAACCTAGATAGTCCAAGTTCCTGTTAGCTAACCTACATAGTCCAAGGGCCCGCTAGGTAACCTACATAGTCCAAGTGCCCGCTAGGTAACTTAGATAGTCAAAGTGCCCGTTAGCTAACATAGATAGTCCAAGTGCCCGCTAGGTAACCTACATAGTCCAAGTACCCGCTAGGTAACCTAGACAGTCCAAGTGCCTCCTAGGTAACCTACATAGACCAAATGCCCATTTGCTAACCTAGATGTTCAAAGTGCCCGCTAGTTAACATAAATAGTCCAAGTGCCCGCTAGTTAACCTAGATCGTACAAGTGTCCGCTAGTTAACCTACATAGTCCAAGTGCCCGTTCGTTAACCTAGATAGTCCAAGTTCCCGTTAGGTAACCTAGATTGTCCAAGGGCCCGCTACGTAACCTACATAGTCCATGTGCCCGCTAGGTAACCTAGATATTCCACGTTCCTGTTAACTAACCTAGATAGGCCAAGTGCCCGCTAGGTAACCTACATAGTCCAAGTGCCCGTTCGTTAAACTAGAAGTCCAAGTGCCCGCTAGGTAACCTAGACTGTCTAAGTGCCCGCTAGGTTACCTACATAATCCAAGTGCCCGTTCGTTAACCTAGATAGTCCAAGTGCCCGCTAGGTAACCTACATAGTCCAAGTGCCCGCTAGGTAACCTAGACTGTCCAAGTGCCCGCTAGGTTACCTGCATAGTCCAAGTGCCCATTAGGTAACCTAGATAATCCAAGTGCCCGCTAGGTAACCTAGACAGTTCAAGTTCCTGCTAGGTTACCTACATAGTCTAAGTGACCGCTAGTTAACCTGATAGTCCAAGTGCCTGCTAGTTAACCTACATAGTCCAAGGGCCAGCTAGGTAACCTAGATAGTCCAAGTGCCCGCTAGGTAACCTACAAGTCCAAGTGCCCGCTAGGTAATCTAAATAGTCCAAATGCCCGCTAGGGCACCTACATAGTCCAAGTGCACGCTAATTAACCTATATAGTCCAAGTGCACGTTAGCTAACCTAGATAGTCCAAGGGCCAACTAGTTAACCTACATGGTTCAAGTTCCCGCTAGGTAACCTAGCTAATCCAAGTGCCAGCTTGTTAACCTATATTGTCCAAGTACCCGCTAGTTAACCTACAAAATCCAAGTGCCCGTAAGCTAACCTAGATAGTCCAAGAACCCGCAAGTTGACCTACATAATCCAAGTGCCTGCTAGGTAACCTAGATAGTCCAAGTGCCGCTAGGTAACCTAGATAGTCCTATTTCCCGTTAGTTAACCTAGATAGTCCAAGTGCCCACTAGGGGACATACATAGTCCAAGTGCCCGCTAGGTAACCTAGATAGTCCAAGTTCCTGTTAGCTAACCTACATAGTCCAAGTGCCCGCTAGTTAACCTAGATAGTCCAAGTGCCCGCTAGTATACCTACATAGTCCAAGTGCCCGCTAGGTAACCTACATAGTCCTAGCGCCCACTAGTTAACCTACATTGTCCAAGTGCCCGATAGGGACACTACATAGTCCAAATGCCCGCTAGTAACCTACATAGTTCCAGTGCAAGAAGGGAACCTACATAATCCAAGTGCCCGCTAGGGAACCTACATAGTCCAAATGCCCGTTAGGAAATTTAGATAGTCCAAATGCCCGCTAGGTTACCCACATAGTCCAAGTGCCCGCTAGGGAACCTACATAGTCAAAGTGCCCGCTAGGGAACCTGCATCGTCCAAGTGCCCGCTAGTTAACCTAGATAGTCCAAGTGCCCGCTAGTTAACCTAGATAGTCCAAGTTCCTGTTAGCTAACCTACATAGTCCAAGTGCCCGTTCGTTAACCTAGATAGTCCAAGTGCCCGCTAGGTAACCTACATAGTCCCAGGGCCCGCTAGTTAACCTAGATAGTCCAAGTGCCCGCTAGGTAACCTAGACATTCCAAGTGCCTGCTAGGTAACCTACATAGTCCAAGTGCCCGTTTGCTAACCTAGATCGTCAAAGTGCCCGCTAGTTAACCTACATAGTCCAAGGGCCCGCTAGTTAACCTAGATAGTCCAAGGGCCCGCTAGGTGACCTACATAGTCCAAGTGCCCGCTTGGTAACCTAGATAGTCCAAATGACCGCTATTAACATACATAGTCCAAGTGCCCGTTAGGTAACCTAGATAGTCCAAATGCCCGCTAGGGAACCCACATAGTCCAAGTGCCCGTTAGAGAACTTACATAGTCAAAGGCCTGCTAGGGAACCTACATAGTCCAAGTGCCCGCTAGGGAACCTTCATAGTCCGAGTGCCTGCTAGGGAACCTACATAGTCCAAGTGCCCTTTAGGGAACCTATATATTCCAAGTGCCCGCTAGGTAAACTAGATAGTCCAAGTGCCCGCTAGGTAACCTAGATAGTCCAAGTGCCCGCTAGGTAACCTACAAAGTCCAAGGGCGCGCTTGGTAATCTATATAGTCCAAAGGCCCCCTAGGGCACCTACATAGTCCTAGCGCCCGCTAGTTAACCTACATTTTCCAAGTGCCCGATAGGGAACCTACATAGTCCAAGTGCCCGCTAGGTAACCTACATAGTCCCAGTGCCCTCTAGTTAACCTAGATAGTCCAAGGGCCCGCTAGTTGACCTACATAGTCCAAGTGCCCGCTTGGTAACCTATATAGTCCACGGGCCTCCACTAAACCTAGATAGTCCTATTGCCCATTAGTTAACCTAGATAGTCCAAGTGCCCACTAGGGGACATACATAGTCCAAGTACCCGCTAGGTAAACTAGATAGTCCAAGTGCCCGCTAGGGTATGTACATAGTCCAAGTGCCCGCTAGGTAACCTAGATAGTCTAAGTGCCCGCTAGTTAACCTACATAGTACAAGGGCCCACTAGTTAACCTACATAGTCCAAGTGCCCGATAGGGAACCAACATAGTCCAAGTGCCCGCTAAGGAACTTATATAGTCCAAGTGCCCGCTAGGGAACCTACATAGTCCAAGTGCCCGTTAGTGAACCTAGATAGACCAAGTGCCCACTAGGGGTCGTACATAGTCCAAGTGTCCGCTAGGTAACTTAGATAGTCCAAGTGCCCGCTAAGGTATGTACATAGTCCAAGTGCCCGCTATGTAACCTAGATAGTCTAAGTGCCCTCAAGTTAACCTACATAGTCCAAGGGCCCGCTAGTTAACCTACATAGTTCAAGTGCCTGATAGGGAACTAACATAGTCCAAGTGTCCGCAAGGGAACCTGCATTGTCCAAGTGCCCGCTAGGTTACCTAGATAGTCCAAGTGCCCGCTAGGTTACCTACATAGTCCAAGATCCCGCTAGGTAACCTAGATAGTCCTAGTGCCCGTTACCTAACCTAGATCGTCCAAGTGCCCGCTAGGGAACCTACATAGTCCAAGTGCCCGTTAGTGAACCTAGATAGACCAAGTGCCCACTAGGGGAAGTACATAGTCCAAGTGCCCGCTAGGTAACCTAGATAGTCCAAGTGACCGCTAGGGTATGTACATAGTCCAAGTGCCCGCTAGGTAACCTAGATAGTCTAAGTGTCCGCAGGTTAACCTACATAGTCCAAGGGCCCGCTAGTTAACCTACATAGTCCAAGTGCCCAATAGGGAACCAACATAGTCCAAGTGACCGCTAAGGGACGTACATAGTCCAAGTGCCCGCTAGGGAACCTACATAGTCCAAGTGCCCGTTAGTGAACCTAGATAGTCCAAGTGACCGCTAGGGAACCTGCATTGTCCAAGTGCCCGCTAGTTTACCTAGATAGTCCAAGTGCCCACTAGTAAACCTAGATCGTCCAAGTGTCCGCTAGTTACCCTAAATAGTCCAAGTGCCCTCTAGTAACTTATATAGTCCAAGTGCCCGTTAGGCAACCTAGATAGTCCAAGGGCCCGCTAGGTAACCTACATAGTCCAAGGCCCGCTAGTTAACCTAGATTGTCTAAGTGCCCGCTAGGTAACCTACACAGTCCAAGTGCCCGCTAGGAAACTTACATAGTCCACCTTCCTGCTAGGTAACCTACATAGTCTAAGTGCCCGATTGGGAACCTACATAGTCCATGTGCCCGCTAGTTAACATAGATATTCCAAGTGCCCGCTAGGAAACGTACATAGTCCAAGTGCCCGCTAGGTGACCTAGATAGTCCAAGTGCCTGCTTGTTAACCTATATAGTCCAAGTGCCCACTAGGTAACCTAGATAGTCCACGTTCCTGTAGCTAACCTAGATAGTCCAACTGACCGCTAGGTAACCTACATAGTTCAAGGGCCCGCTCGTTAACTTAGTTCGTCCAAGTGTCCGCTAGTTAACCTAGATAGTCCAAGTGCCCGCTACTATACCTACATAGTCCAAGTGCCCGCTAGGTAACCTACATAGTCCCAGCGCCCACTAGTTAACCTACATTGTCCAAGTGCCCAATAGGGACCCTACATAGTCCAAATGCCCGCTAGTAACCTACATACTCCAAGTGCAAGAAGGGAACCTACATAATCCAAGTGCCCACTACGGAACCTACATAGTCAAAGTGCCCGCTAGGGAACCTGCATCGTCCAAGTGCCCACTAGTTAACCTAGATAGTCCAAGTTCCTGTTAGCTAACCTACATAGTCAAATTGCCCGTTTGTTAACCTAG
Organism: Tenrec ecaudatus; assembly: GCF_050624435.1. Classification (NCBI taxonomy): domain Eukaryota; kingdom Metazoa; phylum Chordata; class Mammalia; order Afrosoricida; family Tenrecidae; genus Tenrec; species Tenrec ecaudatus. Next base: position 115,849,397 of record NC_134534.1, read on the forward strand.
ATAGTCCAAGTGCCCACTAGGTAACCTACATAGTCCAAGGGCCCGCTAGTTAACCTAGATAGTCCAAGTGCCCGCTAGGTAACCTAGACATTCTAAGTGCCTTCTAGGTAACCTACATAGTCCAAGTGCCCGTTTGCTAACCTAGATCGTCAAAGTGCCCGCTAGTTAACCTACATAATTCAAGGGCCCGCTAGTTAACATAGATAGTCCTAGGGCCCGCTAGTTGACTTACATAGTCCAAGTGCCCGCTTGGTAACCTAGATAGTCCAAATGCCCGCTAGTAACGTACATAGTCCAAGTGCCCGTTAGGTCACCTAGATAGTCCAAATGCCCGCTAGGGAACCCACATAGTCCAAGTGCCCGTTAGAGAGCTTACATAGTCAAAGGCCTGCTAGGGAACCTACATAGTCCAAGTGCCCGCTAGGGAACCTTCATAGTCCGAGTGCCTGCTAGGGAACTTATATAGTCCAAGTGCCCTTTAGGGAACCTATGTAGTCCAAGTGCCCGCTAGGGAACCTGGATAGTCCAAGTGCCCGCTAGGTAACCTAGATAGTCCAAGTGCCCGCTAGGTAATCTCTATAGTCCAAATACCCGCTAGGGCACCTACATTGTCCAAGTGCACGCTAATTAACCTACATAGTCCAAGGGCCAACTAGTTAACCTACATGGTTCAAGTGCCCACTAGGTAACCTAGCTAATCCAAGTGTCTGCTAGTTAACCTATATCGTCCAAGTGCCCGCTAGTTAACCTAGATGGTCCAAGTGCCCGCTAGTTAACCTACATAGTCCAAGGGCCCGCTAGTTAACCTAGATCGTCCAAGTGTCCGCTAGTTAACCTACATAGTCCCAGAGCCCTCTAGTTAACCTAGATAGTCCAAGGGCCCGTTGGTTGACCCACATAGTCCAAGTGCCCGCTTGGTAACCTAGATAGTCCACGTGCCCACTACTTAACCTAGATAGTCCTATTGCCCATTAGTTAACCAAGATAGTCCAAGTGCCCACTAGGGGACGTACATAGTCCAAGTGCCCGCTAGGTAACCTAGATAGTCCAAGTGCCCGCTAGGGTATGTACATAGTCTAAGTGCCCGCTAAGTAACCGAGATAGTCTAAGTGCCCACTAGTTAACCTACATAGTCCAAGGGCCCGCTAGTTAACCTACATAGTCCAAGTGCCCGATAGGGAAGCAACATAGTCCAAGTGCCCGCTAAGGGGCTTACATAGTCCAAGTGCCCGCTAGGGAACCTACATAGTCCACGTGCCCGTTAGTGAACCTAGATAGACCAAGTGCCCACTAGGGAACCTGCATTGTCCAAGTGCCCGCTAGTTTACCTGGATAGTCCAAGTGCCTGCTAGTTAACCTACATAGTCCAAGTGCCCGCTAGCTAACCTAGATCGTCCAAGTGCCCGCTAGTTTACCTAGATAGTCCAAGTGCCCGCTAGTTAACCTACATACTCCAAGTGCCCGCTAGTTAACCTAGATCGTCCAAGTGCCCCTTAGGTAACCTAGATAGTCCAAGAGCCCGCTAGGTTACCTACATAGTCCAAGATCCCGCTAGGTAACCTAGATAGTCCACGTGCCTGCTACTTAACCTAGATAGTCCTATTGCCCGTTAGTTAACCTAGATAGTCCAAGTGCCCACTAGGGGACGTACATAGTCCTAGTGCCCGCTAGGTAACCTAGATAGTCCAAGTGCCCGCTAGGGTATGTACATAGTCCAAGTGCCCGCTAGGAAACCTAGATAGTCTAAGTGCCCGCAAGTTAACCTACATAGTCCAAGGGCCCCCTAGTTAACCTACATAGTCCAAGTGCCCGATAGGGAACCAACATAGTCCAAGTGCCCGCTAAGGGCTTACATAGTCCAAGGGCCCGCTAAGGAACCTACATAGTCCAAGTGCCCGTTAGTGAACCTAGATAGACCAAGTGCCCACTAGGGAACCTGCATTGTCCAAGTGCCGCTAGTTTACCTAAATAGTGCAAGAGCCCGCTCGTTAACCTACATAGTCCAAGTGCCCGCTAGTTAACCTAGATCGTCCAAGTACCCCTTAGGTAACCTAGATAGTCCAAGGGCCCGCTAGGTTACCTAAATAGTCCAAGATCCCGCTAGGTAACCTAGATAGTCCTAGTGCCCTTTACCTAACTTACATCGTCCAAGTGCCCGCTAGACAACCTACATAGTCCAAGTGCCCGTTCGTTAACCTAGAAGTCCAAGTGCCCGCTTGGTAACCTACATAGTCCAAGGGCCCGCTAGTTAACCTAGATCATCCAAGTGTCTGCTAGTTAACCTACATAGTCCCTGTGCCCTCTAGTTAACCTACATAGTCCAAGGGCCAACTAGTTGACCTACATAGTCCAAGTGCCCGCTTGGTAACCTAGATAGTCCACGTGCCCGCTACTTAACCTAGATACTCCTATTGCCCGTTAGATAACCTAGATAGTCCAAGTGCCCACTAGGGGACGTACATAGCCCAAGTGCCCGCTAGGTAACCTAGATAGTCTAAGTGCCCGCTAGTTAACCTACATAGTCCAAGGGCCCGCTACTAAACCTACATAGTCCAAGTGCCCGATAGGGAAGAAACATAGTCCAAGTGCCCGCTAAGGGAATTACATGGTCCAAATGCCCGCTCGGGAATCTACATAGTCCAGGTGCCCGTTAGTGAACCTAGATAGACCAAGTGCCCACTAGGGGACGTACATAGTCCTAGTGCCCGCTAGGTAACCTAGATAGTCCAAGTGACCGCTAGGGTATGAACATAGTCCAAGTGCCCGCTAGGTAACCTAGACAGTCTACGTGCCCGCTAGTTGACCTACATAGTCCAAGGGCCCGCTAGTTAACCTACATAGTCCAAGTGCCCGATAGGGAGCCAACATAGTCCAAGTGTCCGCTTAAGGACGTACATAGTCCAAGTGCCCGCTAGGGAACCTACATAGTCCAAGTGCCCGTTAGTGAACCTAGATAGTCCAAGTGCCTGCTAGGGAACCTGCATTGTCCAAGTGCCCGCTAGTTTACCTAGATAGTCCAAGTGCCCGCTAGTTAACCTACATAGTCCAAGTGCCCGCTAGTTAACCTAGATCGTCCAAGTGCCCCTTAGGTAACCTAGATAATCCAAGGGCCCGCTAGGTTACCTACATAGTCCAAGATCCCGCTAGGTTACCTAGATAGTCCTAGTGCCCGTTACCTAACCTAGATTGTCCAAGTGCCCGCTAGGCAACCTACATAGTCCAGGTGCCCGTTCGTTAACCTAGAAGTCCAAGTGCCCGCTAGGTAACCTACATAGTCCATGGCCCGCTAGTTAACCTAGATAGTCCAAATGCCCGCTAGGTAACCTACATAATCAAAGTGCCCGCAAGGAAACCTACATAGTCCAAGTTCCTGCTAGGTAACCTACATAGTCTAAGTGCCCGATAGGGGACCTACATAGTCCATGTGCCCGCTAGTTAACATAGATATTCCAAGTGCCCGCAAGGAAACGTACATAGTCCAAGTGCCCGCTAGGTGACCTAGATAGTCCAAGGGCCCGCTAGTTGAACTACATAGTCCAAGATCCCGCTAGGTAACCTAGATAATCCACGTGCCTGCTACTTAACCTAGATAGTCCTATTGCCCGTTAGTTAACCTAGATAGTCCAAGTGCCCACTAGGGGACGTACATAGTCCAAGTGCCCGCTAGGTAACCTAGATAGTCCAAATGCCCGCTAGGGTATGTACATAGCCCATGTGCCCGCTAGGTAACCTAGATAGTATAAGTGCCCGCTAGTTAACCTACATAGTCCAAGGGCCCGCTAGTTAACCTACATAGTCCAAGTGCCCGATAGGGAACCAACATAGTCCAAGTGCCCGCTAAGGGGCTTACATAGTCCAAGTGCCCGCTAGGGAACCTACATAGTCCAAGTGCCCGTTAGTGAACCTAGATAGACCAAGTGCCCACTAGGGAACCTGCATTGTCCAAGTGCCCGCTAGTTTACCTAGATAGTCCAAGTGCCCGCTAGTTAACCTACATAGTCCAAGTGCCCGCTAGTTAACCTAGATCGTCCAAGTGCCCGCTAGTTTACCTAGATAGTCCAAGTGCCCGCTAGTTAACCTACATAGTCCAAGTGCCCTCTAGTTAACCTAGATCGTCCAAGTGCCCCTTAGGTAACCTAGATAGTCCAAGGGCCCGCTAGGTAACCTAGATAGTCCAAATGCCCGCTAGGGTATGTACATAGTCCAAGTGCCCGCTAGGTAACCTAGATAATCTAAGTGCCCGCTAGTTTACCTACATAGTCCAAGGGCCCGCTTGTTAACCTACATAGTCCATGTGCCCGATAGGGAACCAACATAGTCCAAGTGCCCGTTAAGGGGCTTCCATAGTCCAAGTGCCCGCTAGGGAACCTACATAGCCCAAGTGCCCGTTAGTGAACCTAGATAGACCAAGTGCCCACTAGGGAACCTGCATTGTCCAAGTGCCCGCTACTTTACCTAGATATTCCAAGTGCCCGCTAGTTAACCTACATAGTCCAAGTGCCCGCTATTTAACCTAGATCGTCCAAGTGCCCGCTAGTTTACCTAGATAGTCCAAGTGCCCCTAGTTTACCTAGATTTTCCAAGTGCCCGCTAGTTAACCTAGATCGTCCAAGTGCCCCTTAGGTAACCTAGATAGTCCAAGGGCCCGCTAGGTTACCTACATAGTCTAAGATCCCGCTAGGTAACCTAGATAGTCCTAGTGCCCGTTACCTAACCTACATCGTCCAAGTGCCCGCTAGGCAACCTACATAGTCCAAGTGCCCGTTCGTTAACCTAGAAGTCCAAGTGCCCGCTAGGTAACCTACATATTCCAAGGGCCCGCTAGTTAACCTAGATCGTCCAAGTGTCCGCTAGTTAACCTACATAGTCCCAGTGCCCTCTAGTTAACCTAGATATTCCAAGGGCCCGCGAGTTGACCTACATAGTCCAAGTGCCCGCTTGGTAACCTAGATAGTCCACGTGCCCGCTACTTAACCTAGATAGTCCTATTGCCCGTTAGTTAACCTAGATAGTCCAAGTGCCCACTAGGCGACGTACATAGTCCATGTGCCCGCTAGGTAAACTAGATAGTGCAAGTGCCCACTAGGGTATGTACATAGTCCAAGTGCCCGCTAGGTAACCTAGATAGTCTAAGTGCCCGCTAGTTAACCTACATAGTCCAAGGGCCCGCTAGTTAACCTACATAGTCCAAGTGCCCGATAGGGAACAAACATAGTCCAAGTGCCCGCTAAGCGACTTCCATAGTCCAAGTGCCCGCTAGGGAATCTACATAGTCCAAGTGCCCGTTAGTGAACCTAGGTAGACCAAGTGCCCACTAGGGGACGTACATAGTCCAAGTGCCCGCTAGGTAACCTAGATAGTCCAAGTGCCCGCTAGGGTATGTACATAGTCCAAGTGCCCGCTAGGTAACCTAGATAGTCTAAGTGCCCGCTAGATAACCTACATAGTCCAAGTGCCCGATAGGGAACCTAGATAGTCCAAGTGTCCGCTAAGGGACGTCCATAGTCCAAGTGCCCGCTAAGGAACCTACATAGTCCAAGTGCCCGTTAGTGAACCTAGATAGTCCAAGTGCCCGCCAGGGAACCTGCATTGTCCAAGTGCCCGCTAGTTTACCTAGATAGTCCAAGTGTCCGCTAGTTAACCTACATAGTCCAAGTGCCCGCTAGGTAACCTAGATCGTCCAAGTGCCCCTTAGGTAACCTAGATAGTCCAAGGGCCCGCTAGGTTACCTACATAGTCCAAGATCCCGCTAGGTAACCTAGATAGTCCTAGTGCCCGTTACCTAACCTAGATCGTCCAAGTGCCCGCTAGGCACCCTACATAGTCCAAGTGCCCGTCGTTAACCTAGAAGTCCAAGTGCCCGCTAGGTAACCTACGTAGTCCATGGCCCTCTAGTTAACCTAGATAGTCCAAGTGCCCGCTAGGTAACCTACATAGTCCAAGTGCCCGCAAGGAAACCTACATAGTCCAAGTTCCTGCTAGGTAACCTACATAGTCTAAGTGCCCGATAGGGAACCTACATAGTCCATATGCCCGCTAGTTAACATAGATATTCCAAGTGCCCGCTAGGAAACGAACATAGTCCAATTGTCCGCTAGGTGACCTAGATATTCCAAGTGCCTCCTTGCTAACCTACATAGTCCAAGTGCCCGGTAGGTAACCTACATAGTCCAAGTGCCCGCTAGGTAACCTAGATAGTCCACATTCCTTTAGCTAACCTAGATAGTCCAACTGCCCGCTAGGTAACCTACATAGTCCAAGGGCCCGCTCGTTAACTTAGTTCGTCCAAGTGTCCGCTAGTTAACCTAGATAGTCCAAGTGCCCGCTAGTATACCTACATAGTCCAAGTGCCCGCTAGGTAACCTACATAGTCCTAGCGCCCACTAGTTAACCTACATTGTCCAAGTGCCCTCTAGGTAACCTAGATAGTCCAAGTGCCCGCTAGGTAACCTACAAAGTCCAAGGGCGCGCTTGGTAATATATATAGTCCAAAGGCCCGCTAGGGCACCTACATAGTCCTAGCGCCCGCTAGTTAACCTACATTGTCCAAGTGCCCGATAGGGAACCTACATAGTCCAAGTGCCCGCTAGGTAACCTACATAGTCCAAATGCCCGCTAGTAACCTACATAATCCAAGTGCAAGAAGGGAACCTACATAATCCAAGTGCCCGCTAGGGATCCTACATAGTCCAAATGCCCGTTAGGTAACCTAGATAGTCCAAATGTCCGCTAGGGTACCCACATAGTCCAAGTGCCCGCTAGGGAACCTACATAGTCAAAGTGCCCACTAGGGAACCTATATAGTCCAAGTGCCCTTTAGAGATCCTATGTAGTCCAAGTGCCCGCTAGGGAACCTGGATAGTCCAAGTGCCCGCTAGGTAATCTATATAGTCCAAATAGCCGCTAGGGCACCTACATAGTCCAAGTGCACGCTAATTAACCTACATAGTCCAAGTGCCCGTTAGCTAACCTAGATAGTCCAAGGGCCAACTAGTTAACCTACATGGGTCAAGTGCCCACTAGGTAACCTAGCTAATCCAAGTGTCCGCTAGTTAACCTATATCGTCCAAGTGCCCGCTAGTAAACCTAGATGGTCCAAGTGCCCGCTAGTTAACCTACATAGTCCCAGGGACCTCTAGTTAACCTAGATAGTCCAAGGGCCCGCTAGTTGACCTACATAGTCCAAGTGCCCGCTTGGTAACCTAGATAGTCCACGTGCCCGCTACTTAACCTAGATAGTCCTATTGCCCGTTAGTTAACCTAGATAGTCCAAGTGCCCACTAGGGGACGTACATAGTCCCAGTGCCCGCTAGGTAACCTAGATAGTCTAAGTGCCCGCTAGTTAACCTACATAGTCCAAGGGACCGCTAGTTAACCTACATAGTCCAAGTGCCCGATAGGGAACCAACATAGTCCATTGCCCGCTAAGGGACTTATATAGTCCAAGTGCCCGCTAGGGAATCTACATAGTCCAAGTGCCCGTTAGTGAACCTAGATAGACCAAGTGCCCACTAGGGGACGTACATAGTCCAAGTGCACGCTAGGTAACCTAGATAGTCCAAGTGCCCGCTAGGGTATGTACATAGTCCAAGTGCCCGCTAGGTAACCTAGATAGTCTACGTGCCCGCTAGTTAACCTACATAGTCCATGTGCCCGCTAGTTAACCTACATAGTCCAAGTGCCCGATAGGGAACCAACATAGTCCAAGTGTCCCCTTAAGGACGTACATAGTCCAAGTGCCCTCTAGGGAACCTACATAGTCCAAGTGCCCGTTAGTGAACCTAGATAGTCCAAGTGCCCGCTAGGGAACCTGCATTGTCCAAGTGCCCGCTAGTTAACCTAGATAGTCCAAGGGCCCGCTAGTTGAACTACATAGTCCAAGTGCCCGCTTGGTAACCTAGATAGTCCACGTGCCCGCTACTTAACCTAGATAGTCCTATTGCCCGTTAGTTAACCTAGATAGTCCAAGTTCCCACTAGGCGACGTACATAGTCCAAGTGCCCGCTAGGTAAACTAGATAGTCCAAGTGCCCGCTAGGGTATGTACATAGTCCAAGTGCCCGCTAGGTAACCTAGATAGTCTAAGTGCCCGCTAGTTAACCTACATAGTCCAAGGGCCCGCTAGTTAACCTACATAGTCCAAGTGCCCGATAGGGAACATACATAGTCCAAGTGCCCGCTAATGGACTTACATAGTCCAAGTGCCCTCTAGGGAATCTACATAGTCCAAGTGCCCGGTAGTGAACCTAGATAGACCAAGTGCCCACTAGGGGACGTACATAGTCCAAGTGCCCGCTAGGTAACTAGATAGTCCAAGTGCCCGCTAGGGTATTTACATAATCCAAGTGCCCGCTAGGTAACCTAGATAGTCTAAGTGCCCGCTAGTTAACCTACATAGTCCAAGGGCCCGCTAGTTAACCTCCATAGTCCATGTGCCCGATAGGGAACCAACATACTCCAAGTGTCCGCTAAGGGACGTCCATAGTCCAAGTGGCCGCTAGGGAACCTACATAGTCCAAGTGCCCGTTATTGAACCTAGATAGTCCAAATGCCCGCTAGGGAACCTACATTGTCCAAGTGCCCGCTAGTTTACCTAGATAGTCCAAGTACCCGCTAGTTAACCTACATAGTCCAAGTGCCCGCTAGTTAACCTAGATCGTCCAAGTGCCCCTTAGGTAACCTAGATAGTCCAAGGGCCCGCTAGGTTACCTACATAGTCCAAGATCCCGCTAGGTAAACTAAATAGTCCTAGTGCCCGTTACCTAACCTAGATCGTCCAAGTGCCCGCTAGGCACCCTACATAGTCCAAGTGCCCGTTCGTTAACCTAGAAGTCCAAGTGCCCGCTAGGTAACCTACGTAGTCCATGGCCCGCTAGTTAACCTAGATAGTCCAAGTGCCCGCTAGGTAACCTACATAGTCCAAGTGCCCGCAAGGAAACCTACATAGTCCAAGTTCCTGCTAGGTAACCTACATAGTCTAAGTGCCCGATAGGGAACCTACATAGTCCATGTGCCCGCTAGTTAACATAGATATTCCAAGTGCCCGCTAGGAAACGTACATAGTCCAAGTTCCCGCTAGGTGACCTATATAGTCCAAGTGCCTGCTTGTTAACCTACATAGTCCAAGTGCCCGCTAGGTAACCTACAGAGTCCAAGTGCCCGCTAGGAAACGTACATAGTCCAAATGCCCGCTAGGTGACCTAGATAGTCCAACTGCCCACTAGGTAACCTACATAGTCCAAGGGCCCGCTCGTTAACTTAGTTCCTCCAAGTGTCCGCTAGTTAAGCTCGATAGTCCAAGTGCCCGCTAGTATACCTACATAGTCCAAGTGCCTGCTAGGTAACCTACATAGTCCTAGCGCCCACTGGTTAACCTACATTGTCCAAGTGCCCGCTAGGTAACCTAGATAGTCCAAGTCCCCGCTAGGTAACCTACAAAGTCCAAGGGCTCGCTTGGTAATCTATATAGTCCAAAGGCCCGCTAGGGCACCTACATAGTCCTAGCGCCCGCTAGTTAACCTACATTGTCCAAGTGCCCGATAGGGAACCTACATAGTCCAAGTGCCCGCTAGGTAACCTACATAGTCCAAATGCCCGCTAGTAACCTACATAATCCAAGTGCAAGAAGGGAACCTACATAATCCAAGTGCCCGCTAGGGAACCTACATAGTCCAAATGCCCGTTAGGTAACCTAGATAGTCCAAATGCCCGCTAGGGTACCCACATAGTCCAAGTGCCCGCTAGGGAACCTACATAGTCAAAGTGCCCACTAGGGAACCTATATAGTCCTAGTGCCCGCTAGGGAACCTTCATAGTCCGAGTGCCTGCTAGGGAACCTATATAGTCCAAGTGCCCTTTAGGGAACCTATGTAGTCCAAGTGCCCGCTAGGGAACCTGGATAGTCCAAGTGCCCGCTAGGTAACCTAGATAGTCCAAGTGCCCGCTAGGTAATCTATATAGTCCAAATGCCCGCTAGGGCACCTATATAGTCCAAGTGCACGCTAATTAACCTACATAGTCCAAGTGCCCGTTAGCTAACCTAGATAGTCCAAGGGCCAACTAGTTAACCTACATGTTTCAAGTGCCCACGAGGTAACCTAGCTAATCCAAGTGTACGCTAGTTAACCTATATTGTCCAAGTGCCCGCTAGTAAACCTAGATGGTCCAAGTGCCCGATAGGGTATGTATATAGTCCAAGTGCCCGCTAGGTAACCTAGATAGTCTACGTGCCCGCTAGTTAACCTACATAGTCCAAGGGCCCGCTAGTTAACCAACATAGTCCAAGTGCCCGATAGGGAACCAACATAGTCCAAGTGTCCGCTTAAGGACGTACATACTCCAAGTGCCCGCTAGGGAGCCTACATAGTCCAATTGCCCGTTAGTGAACCTAGATAGTCCAAGTGCCCGCTAGGGAACCTGCATTGTCCAAGTGCCCGCTAGTTTATCTAGATAGTCCAAGTGCCCGCTAGTTAACCTACATACTCCAAGTGCCCGCTAGTTAACCTAGATCGTCCAAGTGCCCCTTAGGTAACCTAGATAGTCCAAGGGCCCGCTAGGTTACCTACATAGTCCAAGATCTCGCTAGGTAACCTAGATAGTCCTAGTGCCCGTTACCTAACCTAGATCGTCCAAGTGCCCGTTAGGCAACCTACATAGTCCAGGTGCCCGTTCGTTAACCTAGAAGTCCAAGTGCCCGCTAGGTAACCTACATAGTCCATGGCCCGCTAGTTAACCTAGATAGTCCAAATGCCCGCTAGGTAACCTACATAGTCCAAGTGCCCGCAAGGAAACCTACATAGTCCAAGTTCCTGCTAGGTAACCTACATAGTCTAAGTGCCCGATAGGGAACCTACATAGTCCATGTGCCCGCTAGTTAACATAGATATTCCAAGTGCCCGCAAGGAAACGTACATAGTCCAAGTGCCCGCTAGGTGACCTAGATAGTCCAAGTGCCTGCTTGTTAACCTACATAGTCCAAGTGCCCGCTAGTTAACCTACATAGTCCAAGTGCCCGCTAGATAACCTAGATCGACCAAGTGTCCGCTAGTTTACCTAGATAGTCCAAGTGCCCGCTAGTTAACCTACATAGTCCAAGTGCCCGCTAGATAACCTAGATCGACCAAGTGCCCGTTAGTTAACCTAGATAGTCCAAGTGCCCACTAGGCGACGTACATAGTCCAAGAGCCCGCTAGGTAAACTAGATAGTGCAATTGCCCGCTAGGGTATGTACATAGTCCAAGTGCCCGCTAGGTAACCTAGATAGTCTAAGTGCCCGCTAGTTAACCTACATAGTCCAAGGGCCCGCTAGTTAACCTACATAGTCCAAGTGCCCGATAGGGAACAAACATAGTCCAAGTGCCCGCAAAGGGACTTACATAGTCCAAGTGCCCGCTAGGGAATCTACATAGTCCAAGTGCCCGTTAGTGAACCTAGATAGACCAGGTGCCCACTAGGGGACGTACATAGTCCAAGTGCCCGCTAGGTAACCTAGATAGTCCAAGTGCCCGCTAGGGTATGTACATAGTCCAAGTGCCCGCTAGGTAACCTAGATAGTCTAAGTGCCCGCTAGTTAACCTACATAGTCCAAGGGCCAGCTAGTTAACCTACATAGTCCAAGTGCCCAATAGGGAACCTACATAGTCTAAGTGCCCGTTAGTGAACCTAGATAGTCCAAGTGCCCGAAGGGAACCTGCATTGTCCAAGTGCCCGCTAGTTTACCTAGATAGTCCAAGTGCCTGCTAGTTAACCTACATAGTCCAAGTGCCCGCTAGTTAACCTAGATCGTCCAAGTGCCCCTTAGGTAAACTAGATAGTCCAAGGGCCTGCTAGGTTACCTACATAGTACAAGAACCCGCTAGTTAACCTAGATAGTCCAAGTGCCGGCTAGGTAACCTACATAGTCCAAGTGCCCGCAAGGAAACCTACATAGTCCAAGTTCCTGCTAGGTAACCTACATAGTCTAAGTGCCCGATAGGGAACCTACATAGGCCATGTACCCGCTAGTTAACATAGATATTCCAAGTGCCCGCTAGGAAACGTACATAGTCCAAGTGCCCGCTAGGTGACCTAGATAGTCCAAGTGCCTGCTTGATAACCTACATAGTCCAAGTGCCCGCTAGGTAAACTACAGAGTCCAAGTGCCCGCTAGGCAACCTAGATAGTCCACATTCCTTTAGCTAACCTAGATAGTCCAACTGCCCGCTAGGTAACCTACATAGTCCAAAGGCCCGCTCGTTAACTTAGTTCGTCCAAGTGTCCGCTAGTTAACCTAGATAGTCCAAGTGCCCGCTAGTATACCTACATAGTCCAAGTGCCCGCTAGGTAACCTACATAGTCCTAGCGCCCACTAGTTAACCTACATTGTCCAAGTGCCCGCTAGGTAACCTAGATAGTCCAAGTGCCCACTAGGGGACGTACATAGTCCCAGTGCCCGCTAGGTAACCTAGTTAGTCCAAGTGCCCGCTAGGGTATGTACATAATCCAAGTGCCCGCTAGGTTACCTAGATAGTCTAAGTGCCCGCTAGTTAACCTACATAGTCCAAGGGCCCGCTAGTTAACCTACATAGTCCAAGAGCCCGATAGGGAACCAACATAGTCCAAGTGCCCGCTAAGGGACTTACATAGTCCAAGTGCCCGCTAGGTAACCTAGATAGTCCATGTGCCCGCTAGGGTATGTACATAGTCCAAGTGCCCGCTAGGTAACCTAGATAGTCTAAGTGCCCGCTAGTTAACCTACATAGTCCAAGGGCCCGCTATTTAACCTACATAGTTCAAGTGCCCGATAGGGAACCAACATAGTCCAAGTGTCCGCTTAGGGACTTACATAGTCCAAGTGCCCGCTAGGGAACCTACATAGTCCAAGTGCCCGTTGGTGAACCTAGATAGTCCAAGTGCCCGCTAGGGAACCTGCAGTGTCCAAGTGCCCGCTAGTTTACCTACATAGTCCAAGTTCCCGCTAGTTAACCTAGATCATCCAAGTGCCCGTTAGGTAACCTAGATAGTCCAAGTGCCCGCTAGGTTACCTACATAGCCCAAGATCCCGCTAGGTAACCTAGATAGTCCTAGTGCCCTTTACCTCACCTAGATCGTCCAAGTGCCCGTTCGTTAAACTAGAAGTCCATGTGCCCGCTATGTAAGCTACATAGTCTAAGGGCCCGTAAGATAACCTAGATAGTCCAAGTGCCCGCTAGGTGACCTACATATTCAAAGTGCCCGCTAGGTAACCTAGATAGTCCAAGTTCCTGTTAGCTAACTTAAATAGTCCAAGTGCCCGCTAGGTAACCTACATAGTCCAAGGGCCCGCTAGATAACCAAGATAGTCAAAGTGCCCACTAGGTAACCTACATAGTCCACGTTCCCACTTGGTAACCTAGAAAGTCCAAGTGCCTGTTACCTAACATAGATAGTCCAAGTGCCCGCTAGGTAACCTACATAGTCCTAGTGCCCGCTACTTAACCAACATTGTCCAAGTGCCCGATACGGAACCCTCATAGTCCAAGTGCCCGTTAGGTAACCTACAGAGTACAAATGCCCGCTACTAACCTACATAGTGCAAGTGCCTGATAGGGAATTTACATAGTCCAAGTGCCCGTTAGTTAACCAAGATACTCCAAGTGCCCGCTAGTTAACCTAGATAGTCCAAGTACCCGCTAGGTAACGTAGATAGTTCAAGTACACGCTAGGTAACCTAGATAGTCCAAGGGTCCACTAGTTAACCTACATAGTTCAAGTGCCCGCTAGCTAACCTAGATAATCTATGTGCCCGCTAGTTTACTTATATCGTCCAAGTGCTCGCTAGTTAACCTAGATCGTCCAAGTGACCGCTAGTTAACCTACATAGTCTAAGTGCCCGCTAGGTAACCTAGATAGTCCAAGTGCCCGCTAGTTAACCTACATAGTCCAAGTGCCCGCTAGGTAACCTACATAGTCCTAATGCCCGCTAATAACCTACATAGTCCAAGTGCAAGACGGGAACCTACATAATCCAAGAGCCCGCTAGGGAACCTACATAGTCCAAATGCCCGTTAGGTAACCTAGATAGTCCAAATCCCCGCTAGGGTACCCGTATAGTCCAAGTGCCCCCTAGGGAACCTAGATAGTCAAAGTGTCCGCTAGGGAACCTGCATCGTCCAAGTGCCCGCTAGTTAAACTAGATAGTCCAAGTTCCTGTTAGCTAACCTACGTAGTCCAAGTGCCCGTTCGTTAACCTAGATAGTCCAAGTGCCCGCTAGGTAACCTACATAGTCCAAGTGCCCGCTAGGTAACTTAGATAGTCCAAGTGCCCGTTAGCTAACATAGATAGTCCCAGTGCCCGCTAGGTAACCTACATAGTCCAAGTGCCCATTCGTTAACCTAGATAGTCCAAGTGCCCGCTAGTATACCTACATAGTCCAAGTGCCCGCTAGGTAACCTACATAGTCCTAGCGCCCACTAGTTAACCTACATTGTCCAAGTGCCCGCTAGGTAACCTAGATAGTCCAAGTGCCCGCTAGGTAACCTACAAAGTCCAAGGGCGCGCTTGGTAATCTATATAGTCCAAAGGCCCGCTAGGGCACCTACATAGTCCTAGCGCCCGCTAGTTAACCTACATTGTCCAAGTGCCCGATAGGGAACCTACATAGTCCAAGTGCCCGCTAGGTAACCTACATAGTCCAAATGCCCGCTAGTAACCTACATAATCCAAGTGCAAGAAGGGAACCTACATAATCCAAGTTCCCGCTAGGGAACCTACATAGTCCAAATGCCCGTTAGGTAACCTAGATAGTCCAAATGCCCGCTAGGTTACCCACATAGTCCAAGTGCCCGCTAGGGAACCTACATAGTAAAAGTGCCCACTAGGGAACCTATATAGTCCAAGTGCCCGCTAGAGAACCTTCATAGTCCGAGTGCCTGCTAGGGAACCTATATAGTCCAAGTGCCCTTTAGGGATCCTATGTAGTCCAAGTGCCCGCTAGGGAACCTGGATAGTCCAAGTGCCCGCTAGGTAATCTATAAAGTCCAAATACCCGCTAGGGCACCTACATAGTCCAAGTGCACGCTAATTAACCTACATAGTCCAAGTGCCCGTTAGCTAACCTAGATAGCCCAATGGCTAACTAGTTAACCTACATGGTTCAAGTGCCCACGAGGTAACCTAGCTAATCCAAGTGTCCGCTAGTTAACCTATATTGTCCAAGTGCCCGCTAGTAAACCTAGATGGTCCAAGTGCCCGCTAGTTATCCTACATATTCCAAGGGCCCGCTAGTTAACCTAGATCGTCCAAGTGTCCGCTAGTTAACCTACATGGTCCCAGGGCCCTCTAGTTAACCTAGATAGTCCAAGGGCCCGCTAGTTGACCTACATAGTCCAAGTGCCCGCTTGGTAACCTAGATAGTCCACGTGCCCGCTACTTAACCTAGATAGTCCTATTGCCCGTTAGTTAACCTAGATAGTCCAAGTGCCCACTAGGGGACGTACATAGTCCCAGTGCCCGCTAGGTAACCTAGATAGTCCAAGTGCCCGCTAGGGTATGTACATAATCCAAGTGCCCGCTAGGTTACCTAGATAGTCTAAGTGCCCGCTAGTTAACCTACATAGTCCAAGGGCCCGCTAGTTAACCTACATAGTCCAAGAGCCCGATAGGGAACCAACATAGTCCAAGTGCCCGCTAAGGGACTTACATAGTCCAAGTGCCCGCTAGGTAACCTAGATAGTCCAAGTGCCCGCTAGGGTATGTACATAGTCCAAGTGCCCGCTAGGTAACCTAGATAGTCTAAGTGCCCGCTAGTTAACCTACATAGTCCAAGGGCCCGCTATTTAACCTACATAGTTCAAGTGCCAGATAGGGAACCAACATAGTCCAAGTGTCCGCTTAGGGACTTACATAGTCCAAGTGCCCGCTAGGAAACCTACATAGTCCAAGTGCCCGTTGGTGAACCTAGATAGTCCAAGTGCCCGCTAGGGAACCTGCAGTGTCCAAGTGCCCGCTAGTTTACCTACATAGTCCAAGTTCCCGCTAGTTAACCTAGATCATCCAAGTGCCCGTTAGGTAACCTAGATAGTCCAAGTGCCCGCTAGGTTACCTACATAGCCCAAGATCCCGCTAGGTAACCTAGATAGTCCTAGTGCCCTTTACCTCACCTAGATCGTCCAAGTGCCCATTCGTTAAACTAGAAGTCCATGTGCCCGCTATGTAAGCTACATAGTCTAAGGGCCCGTAAGATAACCTAGATAGTCCAAGTGCCCGCTAGGTGACCTACATATTCAAAGTGCCCGCTAGGTAACCTAGATAGTCCAAGTTCCTGTTAGCTAACTTAAATAGTCCAAGTGCCCGCTAGGTAACCTACATAGTCCAAGGGCCCGCTAGATAACCAAGATAGTCAAAGTGCCCGCTAGGTAACCTACATAGTCCACGTTCCCACTTGGTAACCTAGAAAGTCCAAGTGCCTGTTACCTAACATAGATAGTCCAAGTGCCCGCTAGGTAACCTACATAGTCCTAGTGCCCGCTACTTAACCAACATTGTCCAAGTGCCCGATACGGAACCCTCATAGTCCAAGTGCCCGTTAGGTAACCTACAGAGTACAAATGCCCGCTACTAACCTACATAGTGCAAGTGCCTGATAGGGAATTTACATAGTCCAAGTGCCCGTTAGTTAACCAAGATACTCCAAGTGCCCGCTAGTTAACCTAGATAGTCCAAGTACCCGCTAGGTAACGTAGATAGTTCAAGTACACGCTAGGTAACCTAGATAGTCCAAGGGTCCACTAGTTAACCTACATAGTTCAAGTGCCCGCTAGCTAACCTAGATAATCTATGTGCCCGCTAGTTTACTTATATCGTCCAAGTGCTCGCTAGTTAACCTAGATCGTCCAAGTGACCGCTAGTTAACCTACATAGTCTAAGTGCCCGCTAGGTAACCTAGATAGTCCAAGTGCCCGCTAGTTAACCTACATAGTCCAAGTGCCCGTTAGGTAACCTACATAGTCCTAATGCCCGCTAATAACCTACATAGTCCAAGTGCAAGACGGGAACCTACATAATCCAAGAGCCCGCTAGGGAACCTACATAGTCCAAATGCCCGTTAGGTAACCTAGATAGTCCAAATCCCCGCTAGGGTACCCGTATAGTCCAAGTGCCCCCTAGGGAACCTAGATAGTCAAAGTGTCCGCTAGGGAACCTGCATCGTCCAAGTGCCCGCTAGTTAAACTAGATAGTCCAAGTTCCTGTTAGCTAACCTACGTAGTCCAAGTGCCCGTTCGTTAACCTAGATAGTCCAAGTGCCCGCTAGGTAACCTACATAGTCCAAGTGCCCGCTAGGTAACTTAGATAGTCCAAGTGCCCGTTAGCTAACATAGATAGTCCCAGTGCCCGCTAGGTAACCTACATAGTCCAAGTGCCCATTCGTTAACCTAGATAGTCCAAGTGCCCGCTAGGTAACCTACACAGTCCAAGTGCCCGTTAGGTAACCTAGATAGTCCAAATGCCCGCTAGGGTACCCACATAGTCCAAGTGCCCGCTAGGGAACCTGCATCGTCCAAGTGCCCGCTAGTTAACCTAGATAGTCCAAGTTCTTGTTAGCTAACGTACATAGTCCAAGTGCCCGTTCGTTAACCTAGATTGTCCAAGTGCCCGCTAGGTAACCTAAATAGTCCAAGTGCCCGCTAGGTAACTTAGATAGTCAAAAGGCCCGTTAGCTAACAGAGATAGTCCAAGTGAACGCTAGGTAACCACATAGTCCAAGTGACCGTTCGTTAACCTAGATAGTCCAACTGCCCGCTAGGTTACCTAGACAGTCCAAGTGCCTGCTAGGTAACCTACATATTCCAAGTGCCCGCTAGATAATTTAGATAGTCCAAGTGCCCGTTAGCTAATATAGATAGTCCAAGTGCCCGCTAGGTAACCACATAGTCCAAGTGCCCGTTCGTTAACCTAGATAGTCCAAGTGCCCGCTAGGTAACCTAGACAATCCAAGTGCCCTCTAGGTAACCTACATATTCCAAGTGCCTGTTTGCTAACCTAGATCGTCCAAGTGCCCATTAGTGAACCTACATAGTCCAAGGGCCCGCTAGTTAACCTAGATAGTCCACGTGCCCGCTAGTTAACCTACATAGTACAAGGACCCACTAGTTAACCTACATAGTCCTAGTGCCCGCTAGTTAACCTACATTGTCCAAGTCCCTGATAGGGAACCTACATAGTCCAAGTATCCGCTAGGTAACCTACATAGTTTAAATGCCCCCTAGTAACGTACATAGTCCAAATGCCCGCTAGGGAACCCACATAGTCCAAGTGCCCGTTAGAGAACTTACATAGTCAAAGGGCCTGCTATGGAACCTACATAGTCCAAGTGCCCGCTAGGGAACCTTCATTGTCCGAGTGCCTGCTAGGGAACTTACATAGTCCAAGTGCCCTTTAGGGAACCTATGTAGTCCAAGTGCCCGCTAGGGAACCTAGATAGTCCAAGTGCCCGTTCGGTAACCTACAAAGTCCAAGTGCCCACTAGGTAATCTATATAGTCCAAATGCCCACTCGGGTACCTATATAGTGCAAGTGCACGCTAATTAACCTACATAGTCCAAGTGTCCGTTAGCTAACCTAGATAGTCCAAGGGCCAAATATTTGACCTACATGGTTCAAGTGCCCGCCAGGTAACCTAGCTAATCCAATTGTCCGCGAGTTAACCTATATCCTCCAAGTGCCCGCTAGTTAACCTAGATGGTCCAAGTGCCCGCTGGTTAACCTACATAGTCCAAGGGCCCGCTAGTTAACCTACATAGTGCAAGGGCCCGCTAGTTAACCTACATAGTCGAAGTGCCCGCTAGGTAACCTACATAGTCAAGTGCAAGACGGGAACCTACATAAACCAAGTGCCCGCTAGGGAACCTACATAGTCCAAATGCCCGTTAGGAAACTTAGATAGTCCAAATGCCCGCTAGGTTACCCACATAGTCCAAGTGCCCGCTAGGGAACCTACATAGTCAAAGTGCCCGCTAGGGAACCTGCATCGTCCAAGTGCCCGCTAGTTAACCTAGATAGTCCAAGTTCCTGTTAGCTAACCTACATAGTCCAAGTGCCCGTTCGTTAACCTAGATTGTCCAAGTGCCCGCTAGGTAACCTACATAGTCCAAGTGCCCGCTAGGTAACTTAGATCGTCCAAGTGCCCGCTAGGTAACCACATAGTCCAAGTACCCGTTCGTTAACCTAGATAGTCCATGTGCCCGCTAGGTAACCTAGACAGTCCAAGTGCCTGCTAGGTAACCTACATATTCCAAGTGCCCGTTTGCTAACCTAGATCGTCAAAGTGCCCGCTAGTTAACCTACATAGTCTAAGGGCCCGCTAGTTAACCTAGATAGTCCAAGTGCCCGCTAGTTAACCTACATAGTACAAGGACCCACTAGTTAACTTACATAGTCCTAGTGCCCGCTAGTTAACCTACATTGTCCAAGTCCCTGATAGGGAACCTACATAGTCCAAGTATCTGCTAGGTAACTTACATAGTCCAAATGCCCCCTAGTAACGTACATAGTCCAAGTGCCCGTTAGGTAACCTAGATAGTCCAAATGCCTGCTAGGGACCCCACATAGTCCTAGTGCCCGTTAGAGAACTTACATAGTCAAAGGGCCTGCTATGGAACCTACATGGTCCAAGTGCCCACTAGGGAACCTTCATAGTCCGAGTGCCTGCTAGGGAACCTACATAGTCCAAGTGCCCTTTAGGGAACCTATGTAGTCCAAGTGCCAGCTAGGGAACCTAGATAGTCCAAGTGCCCGCTAGGTAACCTAGATAGTCCAAGTGCCCGCTAGGTAATCTACAAAGTCCAAGTGCCCGCTACGTAATCTATATAGTCCAAATGCCCGCTAGGGCACCTACATAGTCCAAGTGCACGCTAATTACCCTACATAGTCCAAGTGCCCGTTAGCTAACCTAGATAGTCCAAGGGCCAAATAGTTAACCTACATGGTTCAAGTGCACGCTAGGTAACCTAGCTAATCCATGTGTCCGCTAGTTAACCTATATCGTGAAGTGCCCGCTAGTTAACCTAGATATTTCAAGTGCCCGCTGGTTAACCTACATAATCCAAGGGCCCGCTAGTTAACCTACATAGTGCAAGGGCCTGCTAGTTAACCTAGATCGTCCAAGTGTCCGCTAGTTAACCTACATAGTCGCAGTGCCCTCTAGTTAACCTTCATTGTCCAAGTGCCCGCTAGGTAACTTAGATAGTCCAAGTGCCCGCTAGGGTATGTACATAGTCCAAGTGCCCGCTAGGTAACCTAGATAGTCTAAGTGCCAGCTAGTTAACCTACATAGTCCAAGGGCCCGCTAGTTAACTTCCATAGTCAAAGTGCCAGATAGGAAACCAACATAGTCCAAGTGCCCGCTAAGGGACGTACATAGTCCAAGTGCCCGCTAGGGACCCTACATAATCCAAGTGCCCGTTAGGGAACCTAGATAGTCCAAGTGCCCGCTAGGGAACCTGCATCGTCCAAGTGCCCGCTAGTTAACTTACATAGTCCAAGTGCCCGCTAGTTAACCTACATAGTCCAAGTGCCCGCTAGTTAACCTAGATCGTCCAAGTGCCCGTTAAGTAACCTAGATAGTCCAAGTGCCCGCTAGGTTACCTACATAGTCCAAGTTCCCGCTAGGTAACCTAGATAGTCCAAGTGCCCGCTAGGTAACCTACATAGTCCTAGTGCCCGCTAGTTAACCAACATTGTCCAAGTGCCCGATACGGAACCCTCATAGTCCAAGTGCCCGTTAGGTAACCTACATAGTTGAAATGCTCGCTAGTAACCTACATAGTCCAAGTGCCTGATAGGGAGCGTACATAATCCTAGTGCCCGCTAGGGAATTTACATAGTCCAAGTGCCCGTTAGTTAACCTAGATAGTCCAAGTGCCCGCTAGTTAACCTAGATAGTCCAAGTACCCGCTAGGTAACGTAGATAGTTCAAGTGCACGCTAGGTAACCTAGATAGTCCAAGTGCGTGCTACGTAACCTACAAAGTCCAAGTGCCCCCTAGGTAACCTATATAGTCCAAATGCCCGCTAGGGCACCTACATAGTCCAAGTGCACGCTAATTACCCTACATAGTCCAAATGCCCGCTAGGGCACCTACATAGTCGAAATACCCGCTAATTAACCTACATAGTCCAAGTGCCCGCTATCTAACCTAGATAGTCTAAGGGCCCACTAGTTAACCTACATAGTCCAAGTGCCCGCTAGGCAACCTACATAGTCCATGTGCCCGTTAGTTAACCTAGATAGTCAAAGTGCCTGCTAGGTAACCTAGATAGTCCAAGTGCCCGCTAGGTAACCTAGATAGTCCAAGTGCGAGCTAGGGTATGTACATAGTCCGAGTGCCCGCTAGTTAACCTAGATCGTCCAAGTGCCCGCTAGTTAACCTACATAGTACAAGGGCCCGCTAGTTAACCTACATAGTGAAAGGGCCCGCTAGTTAACCTAGATCGTCCAAGTGTCCGCTAGTTAACCTACATTGTCCAAGTGCCCGCTATTTAACCTACATAATCCAAGTGCCACTTAGCTAACCTAGATAGTCCAAGGGCCCGCTTGTTGACCTACATAGTCCACGTACCGGCTAATTAACCTATATTGTCCAAGTGCCCGTTAGCTAACCTAGATAGTCCAAGTGCCCGCTAGGGAACCTACATAGTCCAAGTGCCCGTTAGGGAACGTACATAGTCCAGGTGCCCGCTAGGTAACCTAGATAGTCCATGTGACCGCTAGTTAACCTACATAGTCCAAGTGCCCGCTAAGTAACTTAGATAGTCTAAGTGCCCGCTAGGGTATGTACATAGTCCAAGTGCCCGCTAGGTAACCTAGATAGTCTAAGTGTCCGCTAGTTAACCTACATAATCCAAGGGCCTGCTAGTTAACCTCCATAGTCCAAGTGCCAGATAGGAAACCAACATAGTCCAAGTGCCCGCTAAGGGACGTACATAGTCCAAGTGCCCGCTAGGGAACCTACATAGTCCAAGTGCCCGTTAGGGCACCTAGATAGTCCAAGTGCCCGCTAGGGAACCTGCATCGTCCAAGTGCCCGCTAGTTAACTTACATAATCCAAGTGCCCGCTAGTTAACCTACATAGTCCAAGTGCCCGCTAGTTAACCTAGATCGTCCAAGTGCCCGTTAAGTAACCTAGATAGTCCAAATGCCCGCTAGGTTACCTACATAGTCCAAGTTCCCGCTAGGTAACCTAGATAGTCCTAGTGCCCGTTACCTAACATAGATCGGCCAAGTGCCCGCTAGGCAACCTACATAGTCCAAGTGCCCGTTCGTTAACCTAGAAATCCATGTGCCTGCTAGGTAACCTACACAGTCCAAGTGCCCGCTAGGTTACCTGCATAGTCCAAGTGCCCGTTAGGTAACCTAGATAGTCCAAGTGCCCGCTAGGTTATCTACATAGTCTAAGTGCCCGCTAGGTAACCTAGATAGTCCAAGTGCCCGTTAGCTAACCTAGATAGTCCAAGTGCCCGCTAGGTGACCTAAATAGTCCAAGTGCCCGCTAGGTAACCTAGATAGTCCACGTTCCTGTTAGCTAACCTAGAGAGTCCAAGTGCCCGCTAGGTAAGCTACATAGTCCAAGGGCCCGCTCGTTAACCTAGTTCGTCCAAGTGTCCGCTAGTTAACCTATATAGTCCAAGTGCCCGCTAAATAACCAAGATAGTCAAAGTGCCCGCTAGGTAACCTACATAGTCCAAGTTCCCACTAGGTAACCTAGATAGTTCAAGTGCCCGTTACCTAACCTAGATAGTCCAAGTGCCCGCTAGGTAACCTACATAGTCCTAGTGCCCGCTAGTTAACCAACATTGACCTAGTGCCCGATACGGAACCCTCATAGTCCAAGTGCCCATTAGGAAACCTACATTGTCCAAATGCCCGCCAGTAACCTACATAGTCCAAGTGCCTGATAGGGAACCTACATAATCCAAGTGCCTGCTAGGGAATTTACATAGTCCAAGTGCCCGTTAGTTAACCTAGATAGTCCAAGTGCCCACTAGTTAACCTAGTTAGTCCAAGTACCTGCTAGGTAACGTAGATAGTTCAAGTGCACGCTAGGTAACCTAGATAGTCCAAGTGCCCGCTAGGGCACCCACATATTCGAAATACCTGCTAATTAACCTACATAGTCCAAGTGCCCGCTAGCTAACCTAGATAGTCTAAGGGCCCACTAGTTAACCTACATAGTCCAAGTGCCCGCTAGGCAACCTACATAGTCCAAGTGCCCGTTAGTTAACCTAGATAGTCAAGTGCCTGCTAGGTAACCTAGATAGTCCAAGTGCCCGCTAGGTAACCTAGATAGTCCAAGTGCCAGCTACGGTGTGTACATAGTCCGAGTGCCCGCTAGTTAACCTAGATCGTCCAAGTGCCCGCTAGTTAACCTACATAGTCCAAGGGCCCGCTAGTTAACCTACATAGTGAAAGGGCCCGCTAGTTAACCTAGATCGTCCAAGTGTCCGCTAGTTAACCTACATTGTCCAAGTGCCCGCTATTTAACCTACATAATCCAAGTGCCACTTAGCTAACCTAGATAGTCCAAGGGCCCGCTAGTTGACCTATATATTCCAAGTACCGGCTAATTAACCTATATTGTCCAAGTGCCCGTTAGCTAACCTAGATAGTCCAAGTGCCCGCTAGGGAACCTACATAGTCCAAGTGCCCGTTAGGGAACGTACATAGTCCAAGTGCCTGCTAGGTAACCTCGATAGTCCATGTGCCCGCTAGTTAACCTACATAGTCCAAGTGCCCGCTAGGTAACCTAGATAGTCCAAGTGCCCGCTAGGTAACCTTGATAGTCCAAGTGCCCGCTAGGTAACCTACATAGTCCTAGTGCGCGCTAGTTAACCAACATTGTCCAAGTGCCCAATCGCGAAGGTACATAGTCCATGTGCCCGTTAGGTAACCTACATAGTCCAAATGCCCGCTAGTAACCTACATAGTCCAAATGCCCGCTAGTAACCTACATAGTCCAAGTGCCCGATAGGGAACCTACATAATTCAAGTGCCCGCTAGGGAACCTACATACTCCAAGTGCCCGTTAGGTAACCTAGATAGTCCAAATGCCCGCTATGGAACCCACATAGTGAAAGTGCCCGCTAGGGAACTTACATAGTCCAAGTGCCCGTTAGTTAACCTAGATAGTCCAAGTGCCCGGTAGTTAACCTAGATAGTCCAAGTACCCGCTAGGTAACGTAGATAGTTCAAGTGCCCAATAGGTAACCAAGATACTCCAAGTGCCCTCTAGGTAACCTACATTGTCCAAGGGCCCGCTAGGTAACCTAGATAGTCCAAGTACCCACTAGGTAACCTACATAGTCCAAGTGTCGTCTAGGTAACCTATATAGTCCAAGAGCCCGCTAGGTAACCTTCATGTCTAAGGGACCGCTAGTTAACCTACATAGTCCACGTGCCCGCTAGTTAACCTAGAAAGTCCAAGTGCCCACTAGTTAACCTTGATCGTCCAAGTGCCCGCTAGTTAACCTACATAGTCCATGGGCCCGCTATTTAACCTACATAGTCCAAGAACCCGGTAGTTAACCTAGATAGTCCAAGTGCCAGCTAGTTAACCTACATAGTCCAAGGTTCGGCTAGGTAACCTAGATATTCAAAGTTCCTGTTAGCTAACCTACATAGTACAAGTGCCCGCTAGGTTACCTACATAGTCCAAGTGCCCGCTAGGTAACCTAGATAGACCAAGTGCCCGCTAGGTAACCTAGATAGTCCAAGTACCCGCTAGCTAACCTAGATAGTCCAAGGGCCAACTAGTTAACCTACATAGTTCAAGGGCCTACTAGGTAACCTAGCTAATCCAGGTGCCCGCTATTTAACCTATATCATCCAAGTGCCCGCTAGTTAACCTAGATGGTCCAAGTGACCGATAGTTTACCTACATAGTCCAAGAACCCGCTAGTTAACCTAGATATTCCAAGTGTCCGCTGGTTAACCTACATAGTCCAAGTTCCCGTTAGGTAACCTAGATAGTCCAAGTGCCCGCTAGGTAACCTACATAGTCCAAGTGCCCGCTAGGGAACCTAGATAGTCCAAGTGCCTGCTAGGTATCCTACATAGTCCAAGTGCCCGCTAGGGAACCTAGATAGTCCAAGTGCCCGCAAGGTAACCTAGATAGTCCAAGTGCCCACTAGGTAACCTACACAGTCCAAGAGCCTGCTAGGTAATCTATATAGTCCAAATGCCCGCTAGGGCACCTACATAGTCCACGTGCCCGCTAATTAACCTATATAGTCCAAGTGCCCGTTAGCTAACCTAGATAGTCCAAGGGCCAACAAGTTAACCTACATAGTTCAAGGGCCCGCTAGGTAACCTAGCTAATCCAAGGGCCCACTAGTTAAACTTGATCGTCCAATTGTCCGCTAGTTAACCTACATTGTCCAAGTGCTCTGTAGTTAACCTACATAGTCCAAGTGCCCGTAAGCTAACCTAGATAATCCAAGGGCTCACTTGTTGACCTACATAGTCCAAGTGCCCACTAGGTAACCTAGATAGTCCAAGTTCCCGTTAGTTAAATTAGATAGTCCAAGTGCCCACTAGGGGACGTACATAGTCCAAGTGCCCGCTAGGTAACCTAGATAGTCCAGTGCCCGCTAGGGTATGTACATAGTCCAGGTGCCCGCTAGGTAACCTAGATAGTCTAAGTGCCCCCTATTTAACCTACATAGTCCAAGGTCCCGCTAGTTAACCTACATAATCCAAGTGCCTGATAGGGAACTTACATAGTCCAAGTGCCCCCTAAGGGATGTACATAGTCCAAGTGCCCGCTAGGGAACCTACATAATCAAAGTGCCCGTTAGGGAACTTAGATAGTCCAAGTGCCCGCTAGGGAACCTGCATCGTCCTAGTGCCCGCTAGTTAACCTAGATCGTCCAAGTGCCCGCTAGTTAACCTACATAGTCCAAGGGCCGGCTAGTTAACCTACATAGTTCAAGGGCCCTCTAGTTAACCTAGATCGTCCAAGTGCCCGCTAGGGGAGGTACATAGTCCAAGTGCCCGCTAGGTAACCTAGATAGTCCAAGGGCCCGCTAGTTAACCTACATAGTCCAAGTGCCCAATAGGAAACCTACATAGTCCAAGTGCCCGCTGAGGACCCTACATTTTCCAAGTGCCCGATAGGGAACCTATATATTCCAAGTGCCCGTTAGGGAACCTAGATAGTCCAAGTGCCCATAGGGAACCTATATATTACAAGTGCCCGCTAGGAACCTACATAATCAATGTGCCCGCTAGGGAACCTGCATTGTCCAAGTGCCCACTAGTTACCTAGATAGTCCAAGTGCCCGCTAGTTAACCTAGATAGTCCAAGTGCCAGCTAGTTAACCTTGATGGTCCAAGTGCCCTCTAGTTAACCTACATAGTCCAAGGGCCCGCTAGTTAACCTAGATATTCCAAGGGCCGGCTAGTTAACCAAGATCGTCCAAGTGTCCGCTAGTTAACCTACATAGTCCAAGTTCCCGTTAGGTATCCTAGAGAGTCCCAGTGCCCTCTAGGTAACCTATATAGTCCAAGTGCCCGCTAGGTAACCTAGACATTCCAAGTGCCTGTTAGCTAACCTAGATAGTCCAAGTGCCTGCGAGGTAACCTACATAGTCCAAGTGCCCATTCGTTAACCTAGATTGTCTAACTGCCCGCTAGGTAACCTAGACTGTCCATGTGCCCGCTTGGTTACCTACACAGTCCAAGTGCCGGTTCGTTAACCTAGATAGTCAAAGTGCCCGCTAGTTAACCTACATAGTGCAAGTTCCCGTTAGGTAACCTAGATAGTCCAAGTGCCCGCTAGGTAACCTACATAGTCCAAATGCCCGCTAGTAACCTACATAATCCAAGTGCAAGAAGGGAACCTACATAATCCAAGTGCCCGCTAGGGAACCTACATAGTCCAAATGCCCGTTAGGTAACCTAGATAGTCCAAATGCCCGCTAGGTTAACCACATAGTCCAAGTGCCCGCTAGGGAACCTACATAGTAAAAGTGCCCACTAGGGAACCTATATAGTCCAAGTGCCCGCTAGGGAACCTTCATAGTCCGAGTGCCTGCTAGGGAACCTATATAGTCCAAGTGCCCTTTAGGGATCCTATGTAGTCCAAGTGCCCGCTAGGGAACCTGGATAGTCCAAGTGCCCGCTAGGTAATCTATAAAGTCCAAATACCCGCTAGGGCACCTACATAGTCCAAGTGCACGCTAATTAACCTACATAGTCCAAGTGCCCGTTAGCTAACCTAGATAGCCCAATGGCCAACTAGTTAACCTACATGGTTCAAGTGCCCACGAGGTAACCTAGCTAATCCAAGTGTCCGCTAGTTAACCTATATTGTCCAAGTGCCCGCTAGTAAACCTAGATGGTCCAAGTGCCCGCTAGTTAACCTACATAGTCCAAGGGCCCGCTAGTTAACCTAGATCGTCCAAGTGTCCGCTAGTTAACCTACATGGTCCCAGGGCCCTCTAGTTAACCTAGATAGTCCAAGGGCCCGCTAGTTGACCTACATAGTCCAAGTGCCCGCTTGGTAACCTAGATAGTCCACGTGCCCGCTACTTAACCTAGATAGTCCTATTGCCCGTTAGTTAACCTAGATAGTCCAAGTGCCCACTAGGGGACGTACATAGTCCCAGTGCCCGCTAGGTAACCTAGATAGTCCAAGTGCCCGCTAGGGTATGTACATAATCCAAGTGCCCGCTAGGTTACCTAGATAGTCTAAGTGCCCGCTAGTTAACCTACATAGTCCAAGGGCCCGCTAGTTAACCTACATAGTCCAAGAGCCCGATAGGGAACCAACATAGTCCAAGTGCCCGCTAAGGGACTTACATAGTCCAAGTGCCCGCTAGGTAACCTAGATAGTCCAAGTGCCCGCTAGGGTATGTACATAGTCCAAGTGCCCGCTAGGTAACCTAGATAGTCTAAGTGCCCGCTAGTTAACCTACATAGTCCAAGGGCCCGCTATTTAACCTACATAGTTCAAGTGCCCGATAGGGAACCAACATAGTCCAAGTGTCCGCTTAGGGACTTACATAGTCCAAGTGCCCGCTAGGGAACCTACATAGTCCAAGTGCCCGTTGGTGAACCTAGATAGTCCAAGTGCCCGCTAGGGAACCTGCAGTGTCCAAGTGCCCGCTAGTTTACCTACATAGTCCAAGTTCCCGCTAGTTAACCTAGATCATCCAAGTGCCCGTTAGGTAACCTAGATAGTCCAAGTGCCCGCTAGGTTACCTACATAGCCCAAGATCCCGCTAGGTAACCTAGATAGTCCTAGTGCCCTTTACCTCACCTAGATCGTCCAAGTGCCCGTTCGTTAAACTAGAAGTCCATGTGCCCGCTATGTAAGCTACATAGTCTAAGGGCCCGTAAGATAACCTAGATAGTCCAAGTGCCCGCTAGGTGACCTACATATTCAAAGTGCCCGCTAGGTAACCTAGATAGTCCAAGTTCCTGTTAGCTAACTTAAATAGTCCAAGTGCCCGCTAGGTAACCTACATAGTCCAAGGGCCCGCTAGATAACCAAGATAGTCAAAGTGCCCGCTAGGTAACCTACATAGTCCACGTTCCCACTTGGTAACCTAGAAAGTCCAAGTGCCTGTTACCTAACATAGATAGTCCAAGTGCCCGCTAGGTAACCTACATAGTCCTAGTGCCCGCTACTTAACCAACATTGTCCAAGTGCCCGATACGGAACCCTCATAGTCCAAGTGCCCGTTAGGTAACCTACAGAGTACAAATGCCCGCTACTAACCTACATAGTGCAAGTGCCTGATAGGGAATTTACATAGTCCAAGTGCCCGTTAGTTAACCAAGATACTCCAAGTGCCCGCTAGTTAACCTAGATAGTCCAAGTACCCGCTAGGTAATGTAGATAGTTCAAGTACACGCTAGGTAACCTAGATAGTCCAAGGGTCCACTAGTTAACCTACATAGTTCAAGTGCCCGCTAGCTAACCTAGATAATCTATGTGCCCGCTAGTTTACTTATATCGTCCAAGTGCTCGCTAGTTAACCTAGATCGTCCAAGTGACCGCTAGTTAACCTACATAGTCTAAGTGCCCGCTAGGTAACCTAGATAGTCCAAGTGCCCGCTAGTTAACCTACATAGTCCAAGTGCCCGCTAGGTAACCTACATAGTCCTAATGCCCGCTAATAACCTACATAGTCCAAGTGCAAGACGGGAACCTACATAATCCAAGAGCCCGCTAGGGAACCTACATAGTCCAAATGCCCGTTAGGTAACCTAGATAGTCCAAATCCCCGCTAGGGTACCCGTATAGTCCAAGTGCCCCCTAGGGAACCTAGATAGTCAAAGTGTCCGCTAGGGAACATGCATCGTCCAAGTGCCCGCTAGTTAAACTAGATAGTCCAAGTTCCTGTTAGCTAACCTACGTAGTCCAAGTGCCCGTTCGTTAACCTAGATAGTCCAAGTGCCCGCTAGGTAACCTACATAGTCCAAGTGCCCGCTAGGTAACTTAGATAGTCCAAGTGCCCGTTAGCTAACATAGATAGTCCCAGTGCCCGCTAGGTAACCTACATAGTCCAAGTGCCCATTCGTTAACCTAGATAGTCCAAGTGCCCGCTAGTATACCTACATAGTCCAAGTGCCCGCTAGGTAACCTACATAGTCCTAGCGCCCACTAGTTAACCTACATTGTCCAAGTGCCCGCTAGGTAACCTAGATAGTCCAAGTGCCCGCTAGGTAACCTACAAAGTCCAAGGGCGCGCTTGGTAATCTATATAGTCCAAAGGCCCGCTAGGGCACCTACATAGTCCTAGCGCCCGCTAGTTAACCTACATTGTCCAAGTGCCCGATAGGGAACCTACATAGTCCAAGTGCCCGCTAGGTAACCTACATAGTCCAAATGCCCGCTAGTAACCTACATAATCCAAGTGCAAGAAGGGAACCTACATAATCCAAGTGCCCGCTAGGGAACCTACATAGTCCAAATGCCCGTTAGGTAACCTAGATAGTCCAAATGCCCGCTAGGTTACCCACATAGTCCAAGTGCCCGCTAGGGAACCTACATAGTAAAAGTGCCCACTAGGGAACCTATATAGTCCAAGTGCCCGCTAGGGAACCTTCATAGTCCGAGTGCCTGCTAGGGAACCTATATAGTCCAAGTGCCCTTTAGGGATCCTATGTAGTCCAAGTGCCCGCTAGGGAACCTGGATAGTCCAAGTGCCCGCTAGGTAATCTATAAAGTCCAAATACCCGCTAGGGCACCTACATAGTCCAAGTGCACGCTAATTAACCTACATAGTCCAAGTGCCCGTTAGCTAACCTAGATAGCCCAATGGCCAACTAGTTAACCTACATGGTTCAAGTGCCCACGAGGTAACCTAGCTAATCCAAGTGTCCGCTAGTTAACCTATATTGTCCAAGTGCCCGCTAGTAAACCTAGATGGTCCAAGTGCCCGCTAGTTAACCTACATAGTCCAAGGGCCCGCTAGTTAACCTAGATCGTCCAAGTGTCCGCTAGTTAACCTACATGGTCCCAGGGCCCTCTAGTTAACCTAGATAGTCCAAGGGCCCGCTAGTTGACCTACATAGTCCAAGTGCCCGCTTGGTAACCTAGATAGTCCACGTGCCCGCTACTTAACCTAGATAGTCCTATTGCCCGTTAGTTAACCTAGATAGTCCAAGTGCCCACTAGGGGACGTACATAGTCCCAGTGCCCGCTAGGTAACCTAGATAGTCCAAGTGCCCGCTAGGGTATGTACATAATCCAAGTGCCCGCTAGGTTACCTAGATAGTCTAAGTGCCCGCTAGTTAACCTACATAGTCCAAGGGCCCGCTAGTTAACCTACATAGTCCAAGAGCCCGATAGGGAACCAACATAGTCCAAGTGCCCGCTAAGGGACTTACATAGTCCAAGTGCCCGCTAGGTAACCTAGATAGTCCAAGTGCCCGCTAGGGTATGTACATAGTCCAAGTGCCCGCTAGGTAACCTAGATAGTCTAAGTGCCCGCTAGTTAACCTACATAGTCCAAGGGCCCGCTATTTAACCTACATAGTTCAAGTGCCAGATAGGGAACCAACATAGTCCAAGTGTCCGCTTAGGGACTTACATAGTCCAAGTGCCCGCTAGGAAACCTACATAGTCCAAGTGCCCGTTGGTGAACCTAGATAGTCCAAGTGCCCGCTAGGGAACCTGCAGTGTCCAAGTGCCCGCTAGTTTACCTACATAGTCCAAGTTCCCGCTAGTTAACCTAGATCATCCAAGTGCCCATTAGGTAACCTAGATAGTCCAAGTGCCCGCTAGGTTACCTACATAGCCCAAGATCCCGCTAGGTAACCTAGATAGTCCTAGTGCCCTTTACCTCACCTAGATCGTCCAAGTGCCCGTTCGTTAAACTAGAAGTCCATGTGCCCGCTATGTAAGCTACATAGTCTAAGGGCCCGTAAGATAACCTAGATAGTCCAAGTGCCCGCTAGGTGACCTACATATTCAAAGTGCCCGCTAGGTAACCTAGATAGTCCAAGTTCCTGTTAGCTAACTTAAATAGTCCAAGTGCCCGCTAGGTAACCTACATAGTCCAAGGGCCCGCTAGATAACCAAGATAGTCAAAGTGCCCGCTAGGTAACCTACATAGTCCACGTTCCCACTTGGTAACCTAGAAAGTCCAAGTGCCTGTTACCTAACATAGATAGTCCAAGTGCCCGCTAGGTAACCTACATAGTCCTAGTGCCCGCTACTTAACCAACATTGTCCAAGTGCCCGATACGGAACCCTCATAGTCCAAGTGCCCGTTAGGTAACCTACAGAGTACAAATGCCCGCTACTAACCTACATAGTGCAAGTGCCTGATAGGGAATTTACATAGTCCAAGTGCCCGTTAGTTAACCAAGATACTCCAAGTGCCCGCTAGTTAACCTAGATAGTCCAAGTACCCGCTAGGTAACGTAGATAGTTCAAGTACACGCTAGGTAACCTAGATAGTCCAAGGGTCCACTAGTTAACCTACATAGTTCAAGTGCCCGCTAGCTAACCTAGATAATCTATGTGCCCGCTAGTTTACTTATATCGTCCAAGTGCTCGCTAGTTAACCTAGATCGTCCAAGTGACCGCTAGTTAACCTACATAGTCTAAGTGCCCGCTAGGTAACCTAGATAGTCCAAGTGCCCGCTAGTTAACCTACATAGTCCAAGTGCCCGCTAGGTAACCTACATAGTCCTAATGCCCGCTAATAACCTACATAGTCCAAGTGCAAGACGGGAACCTACATAATCCAAGAGCCCGCTAGGGAACCTACATAGTCCAAATGCCCGTTAGGTAACCTAGATAGTCCAAATCCCCGCTAGGGTACCCGTATAGTCCAAGTGCCCCCTAGGGAACCTAGATAGTCAAAGTGTCCGCTAGGGAACCTGCATCGTCCAAGTGCCCGCTAGTTAAACTAGATAGTCCAAGTTCCTGTTAGCTAACCTACGTAGTCCAAGTGCCCGTTCGTTAACCTAGATAGTCCAAGTGCCCGCTAGGTAACCTACATAGTCCAAGTGCCCGCTAGGTAACTTAGATAGTCCAAGTGCCCGTTAGCTAACATAGATAGTCCCAGTGCCCGCTAGGTAACCTACATAGTCCAAGTGCCCATTCGTTAACCTAGATAGTCCAAGTGCCCGCTAGGTAACCTACACAGTCCAAGTGCCCGTTAGGTAACCTAGATAGTCCAAATGCCCGCTAGGGTACCCACATAGTCCAAGTGCCCGCTAGGGAACCTGCATCGTCCAAGTGCCCGCTAGTTAACCTAGATAGTCCAAGTTCTTGTTAGCTAACGTACATAGTCCAAGTGCCCGTTCGTTAACCTAGATTGTCCAAGTGCCCGCTAGGTAACCTAAATAGTCCAAGTGCCCGCTAGGTAACTTAGATAGTCAAAAGGCCCGTTAGCTAACAGAGATAGTCCAAGTGAACGCTAGGTAACCACATAGTCCAAGTGACCGTTCGTTAACCTAGATAGTCCAACTGCCCGCTAGGTTACCTAGACAGTCCAAGTGCCTGCTAGGTAACCTACATATTCCAAGTGCCCGCTAGATAATTTAGATAGTCCAAGTGCCCGTTAGCTAATATAGATAGTCCAAGTGCCCGCTAGGTAACCACATAGTCCAAGTGCCCGTTCGTTAACCTAGATAGTCCAAGTGCCCGCTAGGTAACCTAGACAATCCAAGTGCCCTCTAGGTAACCTACATATTCCAAGTGCCTGTTTGCTAACCTAGATCGTCCAAGTGCCCATTAGTGAACCTACATAGTCCAAGGGCCCGCTAGTTAACCTAGATAGTCCACGTGCCCGCTAGTTAACCTACATAGTACAAGGACCCACTAGTTAACCTACATAGTCCTAGTGCCCGCTAGTTAACCTACATTGTCCAAGTCCCTGATAGGGAACCTACATAGTCCAAGTATCCGCTAGGTAACCTACATAGTTTAAATGCCCCCTAGTAACGTACATAGTCCAAATGCCCGCTAGGGAACCCACATAGTCCAAGTGCCCGTTAGAGAACTTACATAGTCAAAGGGCCTGCTATGGAACCTACATAGTCCAAGTGCCCGCTAGGGAACCTTCATTGTCCGAGTGCCTGCTAGGGAACTTACATAGTCCAAGTGCCCTTTAGGGAACCTATGTAGTCCAAGTGCCCGCTAGGGAACCTAGATAGTCCAAGTGCCCGTTCGGTAACCTACAAAGTCCAAGTGCCCACTAGGTAATCTATATAGTCCAAATGCCCACTCGGGTACCTATATAGTGCAAGTGCACGCTAATTAACCTACATAGTCCAAGTGTCCGTTAGCTAACCTAGATAGTCCAAGGGCCAAATATTTGACCTACATGGTTCAAGTGCCCGCCAGGTAACCTAGCTAATCCAATTGTCCGCGAGTTAACCTATATCCTCCAAGTGCCCGCTAGTTAACCTAGATGGTCCAAGTGCCCGCTGGTTAACCTACATAGTCCAAGGGCCCGCTAGTTAACCTACATAGTGCAAGGGCCCGCTAGTTAACCTACATAGTCGAAGTGCCCGCTAGGTAACCTACATAGTCAAGTGCAAGACGGGAACCTACATAAACCAAGTGCCCGCTAGGGAACCTACATAGTCCAAATGCCCGTTAGGAAATTTAGATAGTCCAAATGCCCGCTAGGTTAGGCACATAGTCCAAGTGCCCGCTAGGGAACCTACATAGTCAAAGTGCCCGCTAGGGAACCTGCATCGTCCAAGTGCCCGCTAGTTAACCTAGATAGTCCAAGTGCCCGCTAGTTAACCTAGATAGTCCAAGTTCCTGTTAGCTAACCTACATAGTCCAAGTGCCCGTTCGTTAACCTAGATTGTCCAAGTGCCCGCTAGGTAACCTACATAGTCCAAGTGCCCGCTAGGTAACCACATAGTCCAAGTACCCGTTCGTTAACCTAGATAGTCCATGTGCCCGCTAGGTAACCTAGACAGTCCAAGTGCCTGCTAGGTAACCTACATATTCCAAGTGCCCGTTTGCTAACCTAGATCGTCAAAGTGCCCGCTAGTTAACCTACATAGTCTAAGGGCCCGCTAGTTAACCTAGATAGTCCAAGTGCCCGCTAGTTAACCTACATAGTACAAGGACCCACTAGTTAACTTACATAGTCCTAGTGCCCGCTAGTTAACCTACATTGTCCAAGTCCCTGATAGGGAACCTACATAGTCCAAGTATCTGCTAGGTAACTTACATAGTCCAAATGCCCCCTAGTAACGTACATAGTCCAAGTGCCCGTTAGGTAACCTAGATAGTCCAAATGCCTGCTAGGGACCCCACATAGTCCTAGTGCCCGTTAGAGAACTTACATAGTCAAAGGGCCTGCTATGGAACCTACATGGTCCAAGTGCCCACTAGGGAACCTTCATAGTCCGAGTGCCTGCTAGGGAACCTACATAGTCCAAGTGCCCTTTAGGGAACCTATGTAGTCCAAGTGCCAGCTAGGGAACCTAGATAGTCCAAGTGCCCGCTAGGTAACCTAGATAGTCCAAGTGCCCGCTAGGTAATCTACAAAGTCCAAGTGCCCGCTACGTAATCTATATAGTCCAAATGCCCGCTAGGGCACCTACATAGTCCAAGTGCACGCTAATTACCCTACATAGTCCAAGTGCCCGTTAGCTAACCTAGATAGTCCAAGGGCCAAATAGTTAACCTACATGGTTCAAGTGCCCGCTAGGTAACCTAGCTAATCCATGTGTCCGCTAGTTAACCTATATCGTGAAGTGCCCGCTAGTTAACCTAGATATTTCAAGTGCCCGCTGGTTAACCTACATAATCCAAGGGCCCGCTAGTTAACCTACATAGTGCAAGGGCCTGCTAGTTAACCTAGATCGTCCAAGTGTCCGCTAGTTAACCTACATAGTCGCAGTGCCCTCTAGTTAACCTTCATTGTCCAAGTGCCCGCTAGGTAACTTAGATAGTCCAAGTGCCCGCTAGGGTATGTACATAGTCCAAGTGCCCGCTAGGTAACCTAGATAGTCTAAGTGCCAGCTAGTTAACCTACATAGTCCAAGGGCCCGCTAGTTAACCTCCATAGTCAAAGTGCCAGATAGGAAACCAACATAGTCCAAGTGCCCGCTAAGGGACGTACATAGTCCAAGTGCCCGCTAGGGACCCTACATAATCCAAGTGCCCGTTAGGGAACCTAGATAGTCCAAGTGCCCGCTAGGGAACCTGCATCGTCCAAGTGCCCGCTAGTTAACTTACATAGTCCAAGTGCCCGCTAGTTAACCTACATAGTCCAAGTGCCCGCTAGTTAACCTAGATCGTCCAAGTGCCCGTTAAGTAACCTAGATAGTCCAAGTGCCCGCTAGGTTACCTACATAGTCCAAGTTCCCGCTAGGTAACCTAGATAGTCCAAGTGCCCGCTAGGTAACCTACATAGTCCTAGTGCCCGCTAGTTAACCAACATTGTCCAAGTGCCCGATACGGAACCCTCATAGTCCAAGTGCCCGTTAGGTAACCTACATAGTTCAAATGCTCGCTAGTAACCTACATAGTCCAAGTGCCTGATAGGGAGCGTACATAATCCTAGTGCCCGCTAGGGAATTTACATAGTCCAAGTGCCCGTTAGTTAACCTAGATAGTCCAAGTGCCTGCTAGTTAACCTAGATAGTCCAAGTACCCGCTAGGTAACGTAGATAGTTCAAGTGCACGCTAGGTAACCTAGATAGTCCAAGTGCGTGCTACGTAACCTACAAAGTCCAAGTGCCCCCTAGGTAACCTATATAGTCCAAATGCCCGCTAGGGCACCTACATAGTCCAAGTGCACGCTAATTACCCTACATAGTCCAAATGCCCGCTAGGGCACCTACATAGTCGAAATACCCGCTAATTAACCTACATAGTCCAAGTGCCCGCTATCTAACCTAGATAGTCTAAGGGCCCACTAGTTAACCTACATAGTCCAAGTGCCCGCTAGGCAACCTACATAGTCCATGTGCCCGTTAGTTAACCTAGATAGTCAAAGTGCCTGCTAGGTAACCTAGATAGTCCAAGTGCCCGCTAGGTAACCTAGATAGTCCAAGTGCGAGCTAGGGTATGTACATAGTCCGAGTGCCCGCTAGTTAACCTAGATCGTCCAAGTGCCCGCTAGTTAACCTACATAGTACAAGGGCCCGCTAGTTAACCTACATAGTGAAAGGGCCCGCTAGTTAACCTAGATCGTCCAAGTGTCCGCTAGTTAACCTACATTGTCCAAGTGCCCGCTATTTAACCTACATAATCCAAGTGCCACTTAGCTAACCTAGATAGTCCAAGGGCCCGCTAGTTGACCTACATAGTCCACGTACCGGCTAATTAACCTATATTGTCCAAGTGCCCGTTAGCTAACCTAGATAGTCCAAGTGCCCGCTAGGGAACCTACATAGTCCAAGTGCCCGTTAGGGAACGTACATAGTCCAGGTGCCCGCTAGGTAACCTAGATAGTCCATGTGACCGCTAGTTAACCTACATAGTCCAAGTGCCCGCTAAGTAACTTAGATAGTCTAAGTGCCCGCTAGGGTATGTACATAGTCCAAGTGCCCGCTAGTTAACCTACATAGTCCAAGTGCCCGCTAGTTAACCTAGATCGTCCAAGTGCCCGTTAAGTAACCTAGATAGTCCAAGTGCCCGCTAGGTTACCTACATAGTCCAAGTTCCCGCTAGGTAACCTAGATAGTCCAAGTGCCCGCTAGGTAACCTACATAGTCCTAGTGCCCGCTAGTTAACCAACATTGTCCAAGTGCCCGATACGGAACCCTCATAGTCCAAGTGCCCGTTAGGTAACCTACATAGTTCAAATGCTCGCTAGTAACCTACATAGTCCAAGTGCCTGATAGGGAGCGTACATAATCCTAGTGCCCGCTAGGGAATTTACATAGTCCAAGTGCCCGTTAGTTAACCTAGATAGTCCAAGTGCCCGCTAGTTAACCTAGATAGTCCAAGTACCCGCTAGGTAACGTAGATAGTTCAAGTGCACGCTAGGTAACCTAGATAGTCCAAGTGCGTGCTACGTAACCTACAAAGTCCAAGTGCCCCCTAGGTAACCTATATAGTCCAAATGCCCGCTAGGGCACCTACATAGTCCAAGTGCACGCTAATTACCCTACATAGTCCAAATGCCCGCTAGGGCACCTACATAGTCGAAATACCCGCTAATTAACCTACATAGTCCAAGTGCCCGCTATCTAACCTAGATAGTCTAAGGGCCCACTAGTTAACCTACATAGTCCAAGTGCCCGCTAGGCAACCTACATAGTCCATGTGCCCGTTAGTTAACCTAGATAGTCAAAGTGCCTGCTAGGTAACCTAGATAGTCCAAGTGCCCGCTAGGTAATCTATAAAGTCCAAATACCCGCTAGGGCACCTACATAGTCCAAGTGCACGCTAATTAACCTACATAGTCCAAGTGCCCGTTAGCTAACCTAGATAGCCCAATGGCCAACTAGTTAACCTACATGGTTCAAGTGCCCACGAGGTAACCTAGCTAATCCAAGTGTCCGCTAGTTAACCTATATTGTCCAAGTGCCCGCTAGTAAACCTAGATGGTCCAAGTGCCCGCTAGTTAACCTACATAGTCCAAGGGCCCGCTAGTTAACCTAGATCGTCCAAGTGTCCGCTAGTTAACCTACATGGTCCCAGGGCCCTCTAGTTAACCTAGATAGTCCAAGGGCCCGCTAGTTGACCTACATAGTCCAAGTGCCCGCTTGGTAACCTAGATAGTCCACGTGCCCGCTACTTAACCTAGATAGTCCTATTGCCCGTTAGTTAACCTAGATAGTCCAAGTGCCCACTAGGGGACGTACATAGTCCCAGTGCCCGCTAGGTAATCTAGATAGTCCAAGTGCCCGCTAGGGTATGTACATAATCCAAGTGCCCGCTAGGTTACCTAGATAGTCTAAGTGCCCGCTAGTTAACCTACATAGTCCAAGGGCCCGCTAGTTAACCTACATAGTCCAAGAGCCCGATAGGGAACCAACATAGTCCAAGTGCCCGCTAAGGGACTTACATAGTCCAAGTGCCCGCTAGGTAACCTAGATAGTCCAAGTGCCCGCTAGGGTATGTACATAGTCCAAGTGCCCGCTAGGTAACCTAGATAGTCTAAGTGCCCGCTAGTTAACCTACATAGTCCAAGGGCCCGCTATTTAACCTACATAGTTCAAGTGCCCGATAGGGAACCAACATAGTCCAAGTGTCCGCTTAGGGACTTACATAGTCCAAGTGCCCGCTAGGAAACCTACATAGTCCAAGTGCCCGTTGGTGAACCTAGATAGTCCAAGTGCCCGCTAGGGAACCTGCAGTGTCCAAGTGCCCGCTAGTTTACCTACATAGTCCAAGTTCCCGCTAGTTAACCTAGATCATCCAAGTGCCCGTTAGGTAACCTAGATAGTCCAAGTGCCCGCTAGGTTACCTACATAGCCCAAGATCCCGCTAGGTAACCTAGATAGTCCTAGTGCCCTTTACCTCACCTAGATCGTCCAAGTGCCCGTTCGTTAAACTAGAAGTCCATGTGCCCGCTATGTAAGCTACATAGTCTAAGGGCCCGTAAGATAACCTAGATAGTCCAAGTGCCCGCTAGGTGACCTACATATTCAAAGTGCCCGCTAGGTAACCTAGATAGTCCAAGTTCCTGTTAGCTAACTTAAATAGTCCAAGTGCCCGCTAGGTAACCTACATAGTCCAAGGGCCCGCTAGATAACCAAGATAGTCAAAGTGCCCGCTAGGTAACCTACATAGTCCACGTTCCCACTTGGTAACCTAGAAAGTCCAAGTGCCTGTTACCTAACATAGATAGTCCAAGTGCCCGCTAGGTAACCTACATAGTCCTAGTGCCCGCTACTTAACCAACATTGTCCAAGTGCCCGATACGGAACCCTCATAGTCCAAGTGCCCGTTAGGTAACCTACAGAGTACAAATGCCCGCTACTAACCTACATAGTGCAAGTGCCTGATAGGGAATTTACATAGTCCAAGTGCCCGTTAGTTAACCAAGATACTCCAAGTGCCCGCTAGTTAACCTAGATAGTCCAAGTACCCGCTAGGTAACGTAGATAGTTCAAGTACACGCTAGGTAACCTAGATAGTCCAAGGGTCCACTAGTTAACCTACATAGTTCAAGTGCCCGCTAGCTAACCTAGATAATCTATGTGCCCGCTAGTTTACTTATATCGTCCAAGTGCTCGCTAGTTAACCTAGATCGTCCAAGTGACCGCTAGTTAACCTACATAGTCTAAGTGCCCGCTAGGTAACCTAGATAGTCCAAGTGCCCGCTAGTTAACCTACATAGTCCAAGTGCCCGCTAGGTAACCTACATAGTCCTAATGCCCGCTAATAACCTACATAGTCCAAGTGCAAGACGGGAACCTACATAATCCAAGAGCCCGCTAGGGAACCTACATAGTCCAAATGCCCGTTAGGTAACCTAGATAGTCCAAATCCCCGCTAGGGTACCCGTATAGTCCAAGTGCCCCCTAGGGAACCTAGATAGTCAAAGTGTCCGCTAGGGAACCTGCATCGTCCAAGTGCCCGCTAGTTAAACTAGATAGTCCAAGTTCCTGTTAGCTAACCTACGTAGTCCAAGTGCCCGTTCGTTAACCTAGATAGTCCAAGTGCCCGCTAGGTAACCTACATAGTCCAAGTGCCCGCTAGGTAACTTAGATAGTCCAAGTGCCCGTTAGCTAACATAGATAGTCCCAGTGCCCGCTAGGTAACCTACATAGTCCAA
Source organism: Tenrec ecaudatus (assembly GCF_050624435.1). Classification (NCBI taxonomy): domain Eukaryota; kingdom Metazoa; phylum Chordata; class Mammalia; order Afrosoricida; family Tenrecidae; genus Tenrec; species Tenrec ecaudatus. Next base: position 115,889,578 of record NC_134534.1, read on the forward strand.
GTGCCCATTCGTTAACCTAGATAGTCCAAGTGCCCGCTAGGTAACCTACACAGTCCAAGTGCCCGTTAGGTAACCTAGATAGTCCAAATGCCCGCTAGGGTACCCACATAGTCCAAGTGCCCGCTAGGGAACCTGCATCGTCCAAGTGCCCGCTAGTTAACCTAGATAGTCCAAGTTCTTGTTAGCTAACGTACATAGTTCAAGTGCCCGTTCGTTAACCTAGATTGTCCAAGTGCCCGCTAGGTAACCTAAATAGTCCAAGTGCCCGCTAGGTAACTTAGATAGTCAAAAGGCCCGTTAGCTAACAGAGATAGTCCAAGTGAACGCTAGGTAACCACATAGTCCAAGTGACCGTTCGTTAACCTAGATAGTCCAACTGCCCGCTAGGTTACCTAGACAGTCCAAGTGCCTGCTAGGTAACCTACATATTCCAAGTGCCCGCTAGATAATTTAGATAGTCCAAGTGCCCGTTAGCTAATATAGATAGTCCAAGTGCCCGCTAGGTAACCACATAGTCCAAGTGCCCGTTCGTTAACCTAGATAGTCCAAGTGCCCGCTAGGTAACCTAGACAATCCAAGTGCCCTCTAGGTAACCTACATATTCCAAGTGCCTGTTTGCTAACCTAGATCGTCCAAGTGCCCATTAGTGAACCTACATAGTCCAAGGGCCCGCTAGTTAACCTAGATAGTCCACGTGCCCGCTAGTTAACCTACATAGTACAAGGACCCACTAGTTAACCTACATAGTCCTAGTGCCCGCTAGTTAACCTACATTGTCCAAGTCCCTGATAGGGAACCTACATAGTCCAAGTATCCGCTAGGTAACCTACATAGTTTAAATGCCCCCTAGTAACGTACATAGTCCAAATGCCCGCTAGGGAACCCACATAGTCCAAGTGCCCGTTAGAGAACTTACATAGTCAAAGGGCCTGCTATGGAACCTACATAGTCCAAGTGCCCGCTAGGGAACCTTCATTGTCCGAGTGCCTGCTAGGGAACTTACATAGTCCAAGTGCCCTTTAGGGAACCTATGTAGTCCAAGTGCCCGCTAGGGAACCTAGATAGTCCAAGTGCCCGTTCGGTAACCTACAAAGTCCAAGTGCCCACTAGGTAATCTATATAGTCCAAATGCCCACTCGGGTACCTATATAGTGCAAGTGCACGCTAATTAACCTACATAGTCCAAGTGTCCGTTAGCTAACCTAGATAGTCCAAGGGCCAAATATTTGACCTACATGGTTCAAGTGCCCGCCAGGTAACCTAGCTAATCCAATTGTCCGCGAGTTAACCTATATCCTCCAAGTGCCCGCTAGTTAACCTAGATGGTCCAAGTGCCCGCTGGTTAACCTACATAGTCCAAGGGCCCGCTAGTTAACCTACATAGTGCAAGGGCCCGCTAGTTAACCTACATAGTCGAAGTGCCCGCTAGGTAACCTACATAGTCAAGTGCAAGACGGGAACCTACATAAACCAAGTGCCCGCTAGGGAACCTACATAGTCCAAATGCCCGTTAGGAAATTTAGATAGTCCAAATGCCCGCTAGGTTAGGCACATAGTCCAAGTGCCCGCTAGGGAACCTACATAGTCAAAGTGCCCGCTAGGGAACCTGCATCGTCCAAGTGCCCGCTAGTTAACCTAGATAGTCCAAGTGCCCGCTAGTTAACCTAGATAGTCCAAGTTCCTGTTAGCTAACCTACATAGTCCAAGTGCCCGTTCGTTAACCTAGATTGTCCAAGTGCCCGCTAGGTAACCTACATAGTCCAAGTGCCCGCTAGGTAACCACATAGTCCAAGTACCCGTTCGTTAACCTAGATAGTCCATGTGCCCGCTAGGTAACCTAGACAGTCCAAGTGCCTGCTAGGTAACCTACATATTCCAAGTGCCCGTTTGCTAACCTAGATCGTCAAAGTGCCCGCTAGTTAACCTACATAGTCTAAGGGCCCGCTAGTTAACCTAGATAGTCCAAGTGCCCGCTAGTTAACCTACATAGTACAAGGACCCACTAGTTAACTTACATAGTCCTAGTGCCCGCTAGTTAACCTACATTGTCCAAGTCCCTGATAGGGAACCTACATAGTCCAAGTATCTGCTAGGTAACTTACATAGTCCAAATGCCCCCTAGTAACGTACATAGTCCAAGTGCCCGTTAGGTAACCTAGATAGTCCAAATGCCTGCTAGGGACCCCACATAGTCCTAGTGCCCGTTAGAGAACTTACATAGTCAAAGGGCCTGCTATGGAACCTACATGGTCCAAGTGCCCACTAGGGAACCTTCATAGTCCGAGTGCCTGCTAGGGAACCTACATAGTCCAAGTGCCCTTTAGGGAACCTATGTAGTCCAAGTGCCAGCTAGGGAACCTAGATAGTCCAAGTGCCCGCTAGGTAACCTAGATAGTCCAAGTGCCCGCTAGGTAATCTACAAAGTCCAAGTGCCCGCTACGTAATCTATATAGTCCAAATGCCCGCTAGGGCACCTACATAGTCCAAGTGCACGCTAATTACCCTACATAGTCCAAGTGCCCGTTAGCTAACCTAGATAGTCCAAGGGCCAAATAGTTAACCTACATGGTTCAAGTGCCCGCTAGGTAACCTAGCTAATCCATGTGTCCGCTAGTTAACCTATATCGTGAAGTGCCCGCTAGTTAACCTAGATATTTCAAGTGCCCGCTGGTTAACCTACATAATCCAAGGGCCCGCTAGTTAACCTACATAGTGCAAGGGCCTGCTAGTTAACCTAGATCGTCCAAGTGTCCGCTAGTTAACCTACATAGTCGCAGTGCCCTCTAGTTAACCTTCATTGTCCAAGTGCCCGCTAGGTAACTTAGATAGTCCAAGTGCCCGCTAGGGTATGTACATAGTCCAAGTGCCCGCTAGGTAACCTAGATAGTCTAAGTGCCAGCTAGTTAACCTACATAGTCCAAGGGCCCGCTAGTTAACCTCCATAGTCAAAGTGCCAGATAGGAAACCAACATAGTCCAAGTGCCCGCTAAGGGACGTACATAGTCCAAGTGCCCGCTAGGGACCCTACATAATCCAAGTGCCCGTTAGGGAACCTAGATAGTCCAAGTGCCCGCTAGGGAACCTGCATCGTCCAAGTGCCCGCTAGTTAACTTACATAGTCCAAGTGCCCGCTAGTTAACCTACATAGTCCAAGTGCCCGCTAGTTAACCTAGATCGTCCAAGTGCCCGTTAAGTAACCTAGATAGTCCAAGTGCCCGCTAGGTTACCTACATAGTCCAAGTTCCCGCTAGGTAACCTAGATAGTCCAAGTGCCCGCTAGGTAACCTACATAGTCCTAGTGCCCGCTAGTTAACCAACATTGTCCAAGTGCCCGATACGGAACCCTCATAGTCCAAGTGCCCGTTAGGTAACCTACATAGTTCAAATGCTCGCTAGTAACCTACATAGTCCAAGTGCCTGATAGGGAGCGTACATAATCCTAGTGCCCGCTAGGGAATTTACATAGTCCAAGTGCCCGTTAGTTAACCTAGATAGTCCAAGTGCCCGCTAGTTAACCTAGATAGTCCAAGTACCCGCTAGGTAACGTAGATAGTTCAAGTGCACGCTAGGTAACCTAGATAGTCCAAGTGCGTGCTACGTAACCTACAAAGTCCAAGTGCCCCCTAGGTAACCTATATAGTCCAAATGCCCGCTAGGGCACCTACATAGTCCAAGTGCACGCTAATTACCCTACATAGTCCAAATGCCCGCTAGGGCACCTACATAGTCGAAATACCCGCTAATTAACCTACATAGTCCAAGTGCCCGCTATCTAACCTAGATAGTCTAAGGGCCCACTAGTTAACCTACATAGTCCAAGTGCCCGCTAGGCAACCTACATAGTCCATGTGCCCGTTAGTTAACCTAGATAGTCAAAGTGCCTGCTAGGTAACCTAGATAGTCCAAGTGCCCGCTAGGTAACCTAGATAGTCCAAGTGCGAGCTAGGGTATGTACATAGTCCGAGTGCCCGCTAGTTAACCTAGATCGTCCAAGTGCCCGCTAGTTAACCTACATAGTACAAGGGCCCGCTAGTTAACCTACATAGTGAAAGGGCCCGCTAGTTAACCTAGATCGTCCAAGTGTCCGCTAGTTAACCTACATTGTCCAAGTGCCCGCTATTTAACCTACATAATCCAAGTGCCCGTTAGCTAACCTAGATAGTCCAAGTGCCCGCTAGGGAACCTACATAGTCCAAGTGCCCGTTAGGGAACGTACATAGTCCAGGTGCCCGCTAGGTAACCTAGATAGTCCATGTGACCGCTAGTTAACCTACATAGTCCAAGTGCCCGCTAAGTAACTTAGATAGTCTAAGTGCCCGCTAGGGTATGTACATAGTCCAAGTGCCCGCTAGGTAACCTAGATAGTCTAAGTGTCCGCTAGTTAACCTACATAATCCAAGGGCCTGCTAGTTAACCTAGATAGTCCACGTGCCCGCTAGTTAACCTACATAGTACAAGGACCCACTAGTTAACCTACATAGTCCTAGTGCCCGCTAGTTAACCTACATTGTCCAAGTCCCTGATAGGGAACCTACATAGTCCAAGTATCCGCTAGGTAACCTACATAGTTTAAATGCCCCCTAGTAACGTACATAGTCCAAATGCCCGCTAGGGAACCCACATAGTCCAAGTGCCCGTTAGAGAACTTACATAGTCAAAGGGCCTGCTATGGAACCTACATAGTCCAAGTGCCCGCTAGGGAACCTTCATTGTCCGAGTGCCTGCTAGGGAACTTACATAGTCCAAGTGCCCTTTAGGGAACCTATGTAGTCCAAGTGCCCGCTAGGGAACCTAGATAGTCCAAGTGCCCGTTCGGTAACCTACAAAGTCCAAGTGCCCACTAGGTAATCTATATAGTCCAAATGCCCACTCGGGTACCTATATAGTGCAAGTGCACGCTAATTAACCTACATAGTCCAAGTGTCCGTTAGCTAACCTAGATAGTCCAAGGGCCAAATATTTGACCTACATGGTTCAAGTGCCCGCCAGGTAACCTAGCTAATCCAATTGTCCGCGAGTTAACCTATATCCTCCAAGTGCCCGCTGGTTAACCTACATAGTCCAAGGGCCCGCTAGTTAACCTACATAGTGCAAGGGCCCGCTAGTTAACCTACATAGTCGAAGTGCCCGCTAGGTAACCTACATAGTCAAGTGCAAGACGGGAACCTACATAAACCAAGTGCCCGCTAGGGAACCTACATAGTCCAAATGCCCGTTAGGAAATTTAGATAGTCCAAATGCCCGCTAGGTTACCCACATAGTCCAAGTGCCCGCTAGGGAACCTACATAGTCAAAGTGCCCGCTAGGGAACCTGCATCGTCCAAGTGCCCGCTAGTTAACCTAGATAGTCCAAGTGCCCGCTAGTTAACCTAGATAGTCCAAGTTCCTGTTAGCTAACCTACATAGTCCAAGTGCCCGTTCGTTAACCTAGATTGTCCAAGTGCCCGCTAGGTAACCTACATAGTCCATGTGCCCGCTAGGTAACCACATAGTCCAAGTACCCGTTCGTTAACCTAGATAGTCCATGTGCCCGCTAGGTAACCTAGACAGTCCAAGTGCCTGCTAGGTAACCTACATATTCCAAGTGCCCGTTTGCTAACCTAGATCGTCAAAGTGCCCGCTAGTTAACCTACATAGTCTAAGGGCCCGCTAGTTAACCTAGATAGTCCAAGTGCCCGCTAGTTAACCTACATAGTACAAGGACCCACTAGTTAACTTACATAGTCCTAGTGCCCGCTAGTTAACCTACATTGTCCAAGTCCCTGATAGGGAACCTACATAGTCCAAGTATCTGCTAGGTAACTTACATAGTCCAAATGCCCCCTAGTAACGTACATAGTCCAAGTGCCCGTTAGGTAACCTAGATAGTCCAAATGCCTGCTAGGGACCCCACATAGTCCTAGTGCCCGTTAGAGAACTTACATAGTCAAAGGGCCTGCTATGGAACCTACATGGTCCAAGTGCCCACTAGGGAACCTTCATAGTCCGAGTGCCTGCTAGGGAACCTACATAGTCCAAGTGCCCTTTAGGGAACCTATGTAGTCCAAGTGCCAGCTAGGGAACCTAGATAGTCCAAGTGCCCGCTAGGTAACCTAGATAGTCCAAGTGCCCGCTAGGTAATCTACAAAGTCCAAGTGCCCGCTACGTAATCTATATAGTCCAAATGCCCGCTAGGGCACCTACATAGTCCAAGTGCACGCTAATTACCCTACATAGTCCAAGTGCCCGTTAGCTAACCTAGATAGTCCAAGGGCCAAATAGTTAACCTACATGGTTCAAGTGCCCGCTAGGTAACCTAGCTAATCCATGTGTCCGCTAGTTAACCTATATCGTGAAGTGCCCGCTAGTTAACCTAGATATTTCAAGTGCCCGCTGGTTAACCTACATAATCCAAGGGCCCGCTAGTTAACCTACATAGTGCAAGGGCCTGCTAGTTAACCTAGATCGTCCAAGTGTCCGCTAGTTAACCTACATAGTCGCAGTGCCCTCTAGTTAACCTTCATTGTCCAAGTGCCCGCTAGGTAACTTAGATAGTCCAAGTGCCCGCTAGGGTATGTACATAGTCCAAGTGCCCGCTAGGTAACCTAGATAGTCTAAGTGCCAGCTAGTTAACCTACATAGTCCAAGGGCCCGCTAGTTAACCTCCATAGTCAAAGTGCCAGATAGGAAACCAACATAGTCCAAGTGCCCGCTAAGGGACGTACATAGTCCAAGTGCCCGCTAGGGACCCTACATAATCCAAGTGCCCGTTAGGGAACCTAGATAGTCCAAGTGCCCGCTAGGGAACCTGCATCGTCCAAGTGCCCGCTAGTTAACTTACATAGTCCAAGTGCCCGCTAGTTAACCTACATAGTCCAAGTGCCCGCTAGTTAACCTAGATCGTCCAAGTGCCCGTTAAGTAACCTAGATAGTCCAAGTGCCCGCTAGGTTACCTACATAGTCCAAGTTCCCGCTAGGTAACCTAGATAGTCCAAGTGCCCGCTAGGTAACCTACATAGTCCTAGTGCCCGCTAGTTAACCAACATTGTCCAAGTGCCCGATACGGAACCCTCATAGTCCAAGTGCCCGTTAGGTAACCTACATAGTTCAAATGCTCGCTAGTAACCTACATAGTCCAAGTGCCTGATAGGGAGCGTACATAATCCTAGTGCCCGCTAGGGAATTTACATAGTCCAAGTGCCCGTTAGTTAACCTAGATAGTCCAAGTGCCCGCTAGTTAACCTAGATAGTCCAAGTACCCGCTAGGTAACGTAGATAGTTCAAGTGCACGCTAGGTAACCTAGATAGTCCAAGTGCGTGCTACGTAACCTACAAAGTCCAAGTGCCCCCTAGGTAACCTATATAGTCCAAATGCCCGCTAGGGCACCTACATAGTCCAAGTGCACGCTAATTACCCTACATAGTCCAAATGCCCGCTAGGGCACCTACATAGTCGAAATACCCGCTAATTAACCTACATAGTCCAAGTGCCCGCTATCTAACCTAGATAGTCTAAGGGCCCACTAGTTAACCTACATAGTCCAAGTGCCCGCTAGGCAACCTACATAGTCCATGTGCCCGTTAGTTAACCTAGATAGTCAAAGTGCCTGCTAGGTAACCTAGATAGTCCAAGTGCCCGCTAGGTAACCTAGATAGTCCAAGTGCGAGCTAGGGTATGTACATAGTCCGAGTGCCCGCTAGTTAACCTAGATCGTCCAAGTGCCCGCTAGTTAACCTACATAGTACAAGGGCCCGCTAGTTAACCTACATAGTGAAAGGGCCCGCTAGTTAACCTAGATCGTCCAAGTGTCCGCTAGTTAACCTACATTGTCCAAGTGCCCGCTATTTAACCTACATAATCCAAGTGCCACTTAGCTAACCTAGATAGTCCAAGGGCCCGCTAGTTGACCTACATAGTCCACGTACCGGCTAATTAACCTATATTGTCCAAGTGCCCGTTAGCTAACCTAGATAGTCCAAGTGCCCGCTAGGGAACCTACATAGTCCAAGTGCCCGTTAGGGAACGTACATAGTCCAGGTGCCCGCTAGGTAACCTAGATAGTCCATGTGACCGCTAGTTAACCTACATAGTCCAAGTGCCCGCTAAGTAACTTAGATAGTCTAAGTGCCCGCTAGGGTATGTACATAGTCCAAGTGCCCGCTAGGTAACCTAGATAGTCTAAGTGTCCGCTAGTTAACCTACATAATCCAAGGGCCTGCTAGTTAACCTCCATAGTCCAAGTGCCAGATAGGAAACCAACATAGTCCAAGTGCCCGCTAAGGGACGTACATAGTCCAAGTGCCCGCTAGGGAACCTACATAGTCCAAGTGCCCGCTGGGCACCTAGATAGTCCAAGTGCCCGCTAGGGAACCTGCATCGTCCAAGTGCCCGCTAGTTAACTTACATAATCCAAGTGCCCGCTAGTTAACCTACATAGTCCAAGTGCCCGCTAGTTAACCTAGATCGTCCAAGTGCCTGTTAAGTAACCTAGATAGTCCAAATGCCCGCTAGGTTACCTACATAGTCCAAGTTCCCGCTAGGTAACCTAGATAGTCCTAGTGCCCGTTACCTAACATAGATCGGCCAAGTGCCCGCTAGGCAACCTACATAGTGCAAGTGCCCGTTCGTTAACCTAGAAATCCATGTGCCTGCTAGGTAACCTACACAGTCCAAGTGCTCGCTAGGTTACCTGCATAGTCCAAGTGCCCGTTAGGTAACCTAGATAGTCCAAGTGCCCGCTAGGTTATCTACATAGTCTAAGTGCCCGCTAGGTAACCTAGATAGTCCAAGTGCCCGTTAGCTAACCTAGATAGTCCAAGTGCCCGCTAGGTGACCTAAATAGTCCAAGTGCCCGCTAGGTAACCTAGATAGTCCTCGTTCCTGTTAGCTAACCTAGAGAGTCCAAGTGCCCGCTAGGTAAGCTACATACTCCAAGGGCCCGCTCGTTAACCTAGTTCGTCCAAGTGTCCGCTAGTTAACCTATATAGTCCAAGTGCCCGCTAAATAACCAAGATAGTCAAAGTGCCCGCTAGGTAACCTACATAGTCTAAGTTCCCACTAGGTAACCTAGATAGTTCAAGTGCCCGTTACCTAACCTAGATAGTCCAAGTGCCCGCTAGGTAACCTACATAGTCCTAGTGCCCGCTAGTTAACCAACATTGACCTAGTGCCCGATACGGAACCCTCATAGTCCAAGTGCCCATTAGGAAACCTACATTGTCCAAATGCCCGCTAGTAACCTACATAGTCCAAGTGCCTGATAGGGAACCTACATAATCCAAGTGCCTGCTAGGGAATTTACATAGTCCAAGTGCCCGTTAGTTAACCTAGATAGTCCAAGTGCCCACTAGTTAACCTAGTTAGTCCAAGTACCTGCTAGGTAACGTAGATAGTTCAAGTGCACGCTAGGTAACCTAGATAGTCCAAGTGCCCGCTAGGGCACCCACATATTCGAAATACCTGCTAATTAACCTACATAGTCCAAGTGCCCACTAGCTAACCTAGATAGTCTAAGGGCCCACTAGTTAACCTACATAGTCCAAGTGCCCGCTAGGCAACCTACATAGTCCAAGTGCCCGTTAGTTAACCTAGATAGTCAAGTGCCTGCTAGGTAACCTAGATAGTCCAAGTGCCCGCTAGGTAACCTAGATAGTCCAAGTGCCAGCTACAGTGTGTACATAGTCCGAGTGCCCGCTAGTTAACCTAGATCGTCCAAGTGCCCGCTAGTTAACCTACATAGTCCAAGGGCCCGCTAGTTAACCTACATAGTGAAAGGGCCCGCTAGTTAACCTAGATCGTCCAAGTGTCCGCTAGTTAACCTACATTGTCCAAGTGCCCGCTATTTAACCTACATAATCCAAGTGCCACTTAGCTAACCTAGATAGTCCAAGGGCCCGCTAGTTGACCTATATATTCCAAGTACCGGCTAATTAACCTATATTGTCCAAGTGCCCGTTAGCTAACCTAGATAGTCCAAGTGCCCGCTAGGGAACCTACATAGTCCAAGTGCCCGTTAGGGCACGTACATAGTCCAAGTGCCTGCTAGGTAACCTCGATAGTCCATGTGCCCGCTAGTTAACTTACATAGTCCAAGTGCCCGCTAGGTAACCTAGATAGTCCAAGTGCCCGCTAGGTAACCTTGATAGTCCAAGTGCCCGCTAGGTAACCTACATAGTCCTAGTGCGCGCTAGTTAACCAACATTGTCCAAGTGCCCAATCGCGAAGGTACATAGTCCATGTGCCCGTTAGGTAACCTACATAGTCCAAATGCCAGCTAGTAACCTACATAGTCCAAATGCCCGCTAGTAACCTACATAGTCCAAGTGCCCGATAGGGAACCTACATAATTCAAGTGCCCGCTAGGGAACCTACATACTCCAAGTGCCCGTTAGGTAACCTAGATAGTCCAAATGCCCGCTATGGAACCCACATAGTGAAAGTGCCCGCTAGGGAACTTACATAGTCCAAGTGCCCGTTAGTTAACCTAGATAGTCCAAGTGCCCGGTAGTTAACCTAGATAGTCCAAGTACCCGCTAGGTAACGTAGATAGTTCAAGTGCCCAATAGGTAACCAAGATACTCCAAGTGCCCTCTAGGTAACCTACATTGTCCAAGGGCCCGCTAGGTAACCTAGATAGTCCAAGTACCCACTAGGTAACCTACATAGTCCAAGTGTCGTCTAGGTAACCTATATAGTCCAAGAGCCCGCTAGGTAACCTTCATGTCTAAGGGACCGCTAGTTAACCTACATAGTCCACGTGCCCGCTAGTTAACCTAGAAATTCCAAGTGCCCACTAGTTAACCTTGATCGTCCAAGTGCCCGCTAGTTAACCTACATAGTCCATGGGCCCGCTATTTAACCTACATAGTCCAAGAACCCGCTAGTTAACCTAGCTAGTCCAAGTGCCAGCTAGTTAACCTACATAGTCCAAGGTTCGGCTAGGTAACCTAGATATTCAAAGTTCCTGTTAGCTAACCTACATAGTACAAGTGCCCGCTAGGTTACCTACATAATCCAAGTGCCCGCTAGGTAACCTAGATAGACCAAGTGCCCGCTAGGTAACCTAGATAGTCCAAGTACCCGCTAGCTAACCTAGATAGTCCAAGGGCCAACTAGTTAACCTACATAGTTCAAGGGCCTACTAGGTAACCTAGCTAATCCAGGTGCCCGCTATTTAACCTATATCATCCAAGTGCCCGCTAGTTAACCTAGATGGTCCAAGTGACCGATAGTTTACCTACATAGTCCAAGAACCCGCTAGTTAACCTAGATATTCCAAGTGTCCGCTGGTTAACCTACATAGTCCAAGTTCCCGTTAGGTAACCTAGATAGTCCAAGTGCCCGCTAGGTAACCTACATAGTCCAAGTGCCCGCTAGGGAACCTAGATAGTCCAAGTGCCTGCTAGGTATCCTACATAGTCCAAGTGCCCGCTAGGGAACCTAGATAGTCCAAGTGCCCGCAAGGTAACCTAGATAGTCCAAGTGCCCGCTAGGTAACCTACACAGTCCAAGAGCCTGCTAGGTAATCTATATAGTCCAAATGCCCGCTAGGGCACCTACATAGTCCACGTGCCCGCTAATTAACCTATATAGTCCAAGTGCCCGTTAGCTAACCTAGATAGTCCAAGGGCCAACAAGTTAACCTACATAGTTCAAGGGCCCGCTAGGTAACCTAGCTAATCCAAGGGCCCACTAGTTAAACTTGATCGTCCAATTGTCCGCTAGTTAACCTACATTGTCCAAGTGCTCTCTAGTTAACCTACATAGTCCAAGTGCCCGTAAGCTAACCTAGATAATCCAAGGGCTCACTTGTTGACCTACATAGTCCAAGTGCCCACTAGGTAACCTAGATAGTCCAAGTTCCCGTTAGTTAAATTAGATAGTCCAAGTGCCCACTAGGGGACGTACATAGTCCAAGTGCCCGCTAGGTAACCTAGATAGTCCAGTGCCCGCTAGGGTATGTACATAGTCCAGGTGCCCGCTAGGTAACCTAGATAGTCTAAGTGCCCCCTATTTAACCTACATAGTCCAAGGTCCCGCTAGTTAACCTACATAATCCAAGTGCGTGATAGGGAACTTACATAGTCCAAGTGCCCCCTAAGGGATGTACATAGTCCAAGTGCCCGCTAGGGAACCTACATAATCAAAGTGCCCGTTAGGGAACTTAGATAGTCCAAGTGCCCGCTAGGGAACCTGCATCGTCCTAGTGCCCTCTAGTTAACCTAGATCGTCCAAGTGCCCGCTAGTTAACCTACATAGTCCAAGGGCCGGCTAGTTAACCTACATAGTTCAAGGGCCCTCTAGTTAACCTAGATCGTCCAAGTGCCCGCTAGGGGAGGTACATAGTCCAAGTGCCCGCTAGGTAACCTAGATAGTCCAAGGGCCCGCTAGTTAACCTACATAGTCCAAGTGCCCAATAGGGAACCTACATAGTCCAAGTGCCCGCTGAGGACCCTACATTTTCCAAGTGCCCGATAGGGAACCTATATATTCCAAGTGCCCGTTAGGGAACCTAGATAGTCCAAGTGCCCATAGGGAACCTATATATTACAAGTGCCCGCTAGGAACCTACATAATCAATGTGCCCGCTAGGGAACCTGCATTGTCCAAGTGCCCACTAGTTACCTAGATAGTCCAAGTGCCCGCTAGTTAACCTAGATAGTCCAAGTGCCAGCTAGTTAACCTTGATGGTCCAAGTGCCCTCTAGTTAACCTACATAGTCCAAGGGCCTGCTAGTTAACCTAGATATTCCAAGGGCCGGCTAGTTAACCAAGATCGTCCAAGTGTCCGCTAGTTAACCTACATAGTCCAAGTTCCCGTTAGGTATCCTAGAGAGTCCCAGTGCCCTCTAGGTAACCTATATAGTCCAAGTGCCCGCTAGGTAACCTAGACATTCCAAGTGCCTGTTAGCTAACCTAGATAGTCCAAGTGCCTGCGAGGTAACCTACATAGCCCAAGTGCCCATTCGTTAACCTAGATTGTCTAACTGCCCGCTAGGTAACCTAGACTGTCCATGTGCCCGCTTGGTTACCTACACAGTCCAAGTGCCGGTTCGTTAACCTAGATAGTCCAAGTGCCCGCTAGTTAACCTACATAGTGCAAGTTCCCGTTAGGTAACCTAGATAGTCCAAGTGCCCGCTAGGTAACCTACATAGTCCAAGTACCCACTAGGTAACCTAGATATTCCAAGTTCCTTTTAGCTAACCTAGATAGTCCAAGTGCCCGCTAGGTAACCTACATAGTCCAAGTACCCGTTCGTTAACCTAGATAATCCAAATGCCCGCTATGTAACTAACATAGTCCCAGCGCCCGCTAGGTTACCTAGATAGTCCAAGTGCCCGTTAGGTAACCTAGATAGTCCAAGTGCCCGCTAGGTAACCTAGATAGTCCAAGTGCCCGCTAGGTAACCTACATAGTCTAAGAGCCCGCTAGAAAACCTAGATAGTCCAAGTGCCCGCTAGGTAACCTAGATAGTCCAAGTGCCCGTTAGGTAACCTACGAAGTCCAAGTGCCTGCTAGGTAATCTATATAGTCCAAATGCCCGCTAGGGCACCCAAATAGTCCAAATGCCCGCTAATTTACCTACATAGTCCAAGTGCCCGTTAGCTAACCTAGATAATCCATGGGTCAACTAGTTAACCTACATAGTTCAAGGGCCCGCTACGTAACATAGCTAATCCAACTGCCCGCTAGTTAACCTATATCGTCCAAGTACCCGCTAGTTAACCTAGATGGTCCAAGTGCCCGATAGTTAACCTACATAGTGCAAGGGCCTGCTAGTTAACCTAGATCGTCCAAGTGTCCGCTAGTTAACCTACATAGTCCAAGGCGCCGTTAGTTGACCTAGATAGACCAAGTGCCCGCTAGTTAACCTAGATAGTCCTAGTGCCCGTTAGTTATCCTAGATAGTCCAAGTGCCCACTAGGGGACGTACATAGTCCAAGAGCCAGCTAGGTAACCTAGAGTGTCCAAGTGCCCGCTAGGGTATGTACATAGCCTAAGTGCCCGCTAGGTAACCTAGATAGTCTAAGTGCCCGCTAGTTAACCTACGTAGTCCAAGTGCCCGCTAGTTAACCTTCATAGTCCACGTGCGCGATAGGGAACCTACATAGTCCAAGTGCCCGCTAAGGGACGTACATAGTCCAAGTGCCCGCTAGGGAACCTCCATAGTCCAAGTACCCGTTAGGGAACCAGGATAGTCCAAGTGCCCGCTAGTTAATCTAGATAGTCCAAGTGCCCGCTAGTTAACCTAGATAGTCCAAGTGCCCGCTAGTTAACCTTCATAGTCCACGTGCGCGATAGGGAACCTACATAGTCCAAGTGCCCGCTAAGGGACGTACATAGTCCAAGTGCCCGCTAGGGAACCTCCATAGTCCAAGTACCCGTTAGGGAACCAGGATAGTCCAAGTGCCCGCTAGTTAATCTAGATAGTCCAAGTGCCCGCTAGTTAACCTATATAGTACAAGTGCCCGGTAGTTAACTTAGATCGTCCAAGTGCCCGCTAGTTAACCTACATAGTCCAAGGTCCCGCTAGTTAACCTACATAGTCCAAGTGCCTGTTAGGGAACCTACATAGTCCAAGTGCCCCCTAAGGGATGTACATAGTCCAAGTGCCCGCTAGGGAACCTACATAATCAAAGTGCCCGTTAGGGAACCTAAATAGTCCAAGTGCCCGCTAGGGACCTGCATCGTCCTAGTGCCCGCAAGTTAACCTAGATCGTCCAAGTGCCCGCTATGTAACCTACATAGTCCAAGGGCCGGCTAGTTAACCTACATAGTTCAAGGGCACTCTAGTTAACCTAGATCGTCCAGGTGCCCGCTAGGGGACGTACATAGTCCAACTGCCCACTAGGTAACCTAGATAGTCCAAGTGTCCGCTAGTTAACCTAGATCGTCCAATTGTCCGCTAGTTAACCTACATAGTCCAAGTGCCTTTTAGGGAACCTACATAGTCCAAGTGCCCAATAGGGAACCTACATAGTCCAAGTTCCCGCTGAGGAACCTACATTTTCCAAGTGCCCGATAGGGAACCTATATATTCCAAGTGCCCGTTAGGGAACCTAGATAGTCCAAGTGCCCATAGGGAACCTATATATTCCAAGTGCCCACTAGGAACCTACATAGTCAATGTTCCTGCTAGGTAACCTGCATTGTCCAAGTGCCCACTAGTTACCTAGATAGTCCAAGTGCCCGCTAGTTAACCTAGATAGTCCAAGTGCCAGCTAGTTAACCTTGATGGTCCAAGTGCCCTCTAGTTAACCTACATAGTCCAAGGGCCCGCTAGTTAACCTAGATATTCCAAGTGCCCGCTAGTTAACCAAGATCGTCCAAGTGTCCGCTAGTTAACCTACATAGTCCAAGTTCCCGTTAGGTATCCTAGATAGTCCCAGTGCCCTCTAGGTAACCTATATAGTCCAAGTGCCCGCTAGGTAACCTACATAGTCCAAGTGCCCATTCGTTAACCTAGATTGTCCAACTGCCCGCTAGGTAACCTAGACTGTCCAAGTGCCCGCTTGGTTACCTACATAGTCCAAGTGCCCGTTCATTAACCTAGATAGTCCAAGTGCCCGCTAGTTAACCTACATAGTGCAAGTTCCCGTTAGGTAACCTAGATAGTCCAAGTGCCCGCTAGGTAACCTACATAGTCCAAGTACCCACTAGGTAACCTAGATATTCCAAGTTCCTTTTAGCTAACCTAGATAGTCCAAGTGCCCGCTAGGTAACCTACATAGTCCAAGTACCCGTTCGTTAACCTAGATAATCCAAATGCCCGCTAGGTAACTAACATAGTCCCAGCACCCACTAGGTAACCTAGATAGTCCAAGTGCCCGTTAGGTAACCTAGATAGTCCAAGTGCCCGTTAGGTAACCTAGATAGTCCAAGTGCCCGCTAGGTAACCTAGATAGTCCAAGTGCCCGCTAGGTAACCTACATAGTTTAAGAGCCCGCTAGAAAACCTAGATAATCCAAGTGCCCACTAGGTAACCTACTAAGTCCAAGTTCCTGCTAGGTAATCTATATAGTCCAAATGCCCGCTAGGGCACCCAAATAGTCCAAGTGCCTGCTAATTTACCTACATAGTCCAAGTGCCCGTTAGCTAACCTAGATAATCCATGGGTCAACTAGTTAACCTACATAGTTCAAGGGCCCGCTAGGTAACATAGCTAATCCAACTGCCCGCTAGTTAACCTATATCGTCCAAGTACCCGCTAGTTAACCTAGATGGTCCAAGTGCCCGATAGTTAACCTACATAGTGCAAGGGCCTGCTAGTTAACCTAGATCGTCCAAGTGTCCGCTAGTTAACCTACATAGTCCAAGGCGCCGTTAGTTGACCTAGATAGACCAAGTGCCCGCTAGTTAACCTTGATAGTCCTAGTGCCCGTTAGTTATCATAGAAGTCCAAGTGCCCACTAGGGGACGTACATAGTCCAAGTGACCGCTAGGTAACATAGATAAACAAGTGCCCGCTAGTTAACCTAGATAGTCCTAGTGCCCGTTAGTTATCCTAGATAGTCCAAGTGCCCACTAGGGGACGTACATAGTCCAAGAGCCCGCTAGGTAACCTAGATAGTCCAAGTGCCCGCTAGGGTATGTACATAGTCCAAATGCCCGCTAGGTAACCTAGATAGTCTAAGTGCCCGCTAGTTAACCTACATAGTCCAAGTGCCCGCTAGTTAACCTACATTGTCCATGTGCGCGATAGGGAACCTACATAGTCCAAGTGCCCGCTAAGGGACGTACATAGTCCAAGTGCCCGCTAGGGAACCTCCATAGTCCAAGTACCCGTTAGGGAACCGGGATAGTCCAAGTGTCCGCTAGTTAATCTAGATAGTCCAAGTGCCCGCTAGTTAACCTAGATAGTACAAGTGCCCGCTAGTTAACTTAGATCGTCCAAGTGCCCGCTAGTTAACCTACATAGTCCAAGTGCCCGCTAGTTAACCTACATAGTGCAAGTTCCCGTTAGGTAACCTAGATAGTCCAAGTGCCCGCTAGGTAACCTACATAGTCCAAGTACCCACTAGGTAACCTAGATATTCAAAGTTCCTTTTAGCTAACCTAGATAGTCCAAGTGCCCGCTAGGTAACCTACATAGTCCAAGTACCCGTTCGTTAACCTAGATAATCCAAATGCCCGCTAGGTAACTAACATAGTCCCAGCACCCACTAGGTAACCTAGATAGTCCAAGTGCCCGTTAGGTAACCTAGATAGTCCAAGTGCCCGTTAGGTAACCTAGATAGTCCAAGTGCCCGCTAGGTAACCTAGATAGTCCAAGTGCCCGCTAGGTAACTTACATAGTTTAAGAGCCCGCTAGAAAACCTAGATAATCCAAGTGCCCACTAGGTAACCTACTAAGTCCAAGTGCCTGCTAGGTAATCTATATAGTCCAAATGCCCGCTAGGGCACCCAAATAGTCCAAGTGCCCGCTAATTTACCTACATAGTCCAAGTGCCCGTTAGCTAACCTAGATAATTCATGGGTCAACTAGTTAACCTACATAGTTCAAGGGCCCGCTAGGTAACATAGCTAATCCAACTGCCCGCTAGTTAACCTATATCGTCCAAGTACCCGCTAGTTAACCTAGATGGTCCAAGTGCCCGATAGTTAACCTACATAGTGCAAGGGCCCGCTAGTTAACCTAGATCGTCCAAGTGTCCGCTAGTTAACCTACATAGTCCAAGGCGCCGTTAGTTGACCTAGATAGACCAAGTGCCCGCTAGTTAACCTTGATAGTCCTAGTGCCCGTTAGTTATCCTAGAAGTCCAATTGCCAACTAGGGGACGTACATAGTCCAAGTGCCCGCTAGGTAACATAGATAAACAAGTGCCCGCTAGTTAACCTAGATAGTCCTAGTGCCAGTTAATTATCCTAGATAGTCCAAGTGCCCACTAGGGGACGTACATAGTCCAAGAGCCCGCTAGGTAACCTAGATAGTCCAAGTGCCCGCTAGGGTATGTTCATAGTCCAAGTGCCCGCTAGGTAACCTAGATAGTCTAAGTGCCCGCTAGTTAACCTACATAGTCCAAGTGCCCGCTAGTTAACCTACATAGTCCACGTGCGCGATAGGGAACCTCCATAGTCCAAGTGCCCGCTAAGGGACATACATAGTCCAAGTGCCCGCTAGGGAACCTCCATAGTCCAAGTACCCGTTAGGGAACCAGGATAGTCCAAGTGCCCGCTAGTTAATCTAGATAGTCCAAGTGCCCGCTAGTTAACCTAGATAGTACAAGGGCCCGCTAGTTAACTTAGATCGTCCAAGTGCCCGCTAGTTAACCTACATAGTCCAAGGTCCCGCTTGTTAACCTACATAGTCCAAGGTCCGCTACTTAACCTAGATAGTCCAAGTGCCCGCTAGTTAACCTACATAGTCCAAGGGCCCGCTTGTTAACCTACATAGTCTAAGGTCCGCTACTTAACCTAGATAGTCCAAGGGCCCGCTTGTTAACCTACATAGTCCAAGGTCCGCTACTTAACCTAGATAATCCAAGTGCCCGCTAGTTAACCTACATAGTGCAAGGGCCCTCTAGTTAACCTAGATAGTCCAATTGCCCGCTAGGGGACGTACATACTCCAAGTGCCCGCTAGGTAACATAGATAGTCCAAGTACCCGTTCGTTAACCTAGATAATCCAATTGCCCACTAGGTAACCTACATAGTCCCAGCGCCCGCTAGGTAACCTAGATAGTCCAAGTGCCCGCTAGGTAACCTACATAGTCCAAGTGCCCGCTAGAAAACCTAGATAGTCCAAGTGCCCGCTAGGTAACCTAGATAGTCCAAGTGCCCGCTAGGTAACCTACTAAGTCCTAGTGCCTGCTAGGTAATCTATATAGTCCAAATGCCCGCTAGGGCACCCAAATAGTCCAAGTGCCCGTTAGCTAACCTAGATAATCCATGGGTCAACTAGTTAACCTACATAGTTCAAGGGCACACTAGGTAACCTAGCTAATGGAACTGCCCGCTAGTTAACCTATATCATCCAAGTACCCGCTAGTTAACTTAGATTGTCCAAGTGCCCGATAGTTAACCTACATAGTGCAAGGGCCCGCAAGTTAACCTAGATCGTCCAAGTGTCCGCTAGTTAACCTACATAGTCCAAGGCGCCGCTAGTTGACCCAGATAGACCAGGTGCCCGCTAGTTAACCCAGATAGTCCTAGTGCCCGTTAGTTATCCTATATAGTCCTAGTGCCCACTAGGGGACGTAAATAGTCCAAGTGCCCGCAAGGTAACCAAGATAGTCCAAGTGTCCGCTAGGGTATGTACATAGTCCAAGTGCCCGCTAGGTAACCTAGATAGTCTAAGTGCCCGGTAGTTAACCTACATAGTCCACGTGCGCGATAGGGAACCTACATAGTCCCAGTGCCCGCTAAGGGACGTACATAGTCCAAGTGCCCGGTAGGGAACCTCCATAGTCCAAGTGCCCGTTAGGGAACCAGGATAGTCCAAGTGCCCGCTAGTTAATCTAGATAGTCCAAGTGCCTGCTAGTTAACCTAGATACTACAAGTGCCCGCTAGTTAACCTTGATCGTCCAAGTGCCCGCTAGTTAACCTACATAGTCCAAGGGCCCGCTTGTTAACCTACATAGTCCTAGGTCCGCTATTTAACCTAGATAGTTCAAGTGCCCGCTAGTTAACCTACATAGTCCAAGGGCCCGCTTGTTAACCTACATAGTCCAAGGCCGCTACTTAACCTAGATAGTCCAAGTGCCCGCTAGTTAACCGACATAGTCCAAGGGCCCTCTAGTTAACCTAGATAGTCCAAGTGCCCGCTAGGTAACCTAGATAGTCCAAGTGCCCGCTAGGTAACCTACATAGTCTAAGAGCCCGCTAGAAAACCTAGATAGTCCAAGTGCCCGCTAGGTAACCTAGATAGTCCAAGTGCCCGTTAGGTAACCTACTAAGTCCAAGTGCCTGCTAGGTAATCTATATAGTCCAAATGCCCGCTAGGGCACCCAAATAGTCCAAATGCCCGCTAATTTACCTACATAGTCCAAGTGCCCGTTAGCTAACCTAGATAATCCATGGGTCAACTAGTTAACCTACATAGTTCAAGGGCCCGCTACGTAACATAGCTAATCCAACTGCCCGCTAGTTAACCTATATCGTCCAAGTACCCGCTAGTTAACCTAGATGGTCCAAGTGCCCGATAGTTAACCTACATAGTGCAAGGGCCTGCTAGTTAACCTAGATCGTCCAAGTGTCCGCTAGTTAACCTACATAGTCCAAGGCGCCGTTAGTTGACCTAGATAGACCAAGTGCCCGCTAGTTAACCTAGATAGTCCTAGTGCCCGTTAGTTATCCTAGATAGTCCAAGTGCCCACTAGGGGACGTACATAGTCCAAGAGCCAGCTAGGTAACCTAGAGTGTCCAAGTGCCCGCTAGGGTATGTACATAGTCCAAGTGCCCGCTAGGTAACCTAGATAGTCTAAGTGCCCGCTAGTTAACCTACATAGTCCAAGTGCCCGCTAGTTAACCTACATAATCCACGTGCGCGATAGGGAACCTACATAGTCCAAGTGCCCGCTAAGGGACGTACATAGTCCAAGTGCCCGCTAGGGAACCTCCATAGTCCAAGTACCCGTTAGGGAACCAGGATAGTCCAAGTGCCCGCTAGTTAATCTAGATAGTCCAAGTGCCCGCTAGTTAACCTATATAGTACAAGTGCCCGCTAGTTAACTTAGATCGTCCAAGTGCCCGCTAGTTAACCTACATAGTCCAAGGTCCCGCTAGTTAACCTACATAGTCCAAGTGCCTGTTAGGGAACCTACATAGTCCAAGTGCCCCCTAAGGGATGTACATAGTCCAAGTGCCCGCTAGGGAACCTACATAATCAAAGTGCCCGTTAGGGAACCTAAATAGTCCAAGTGCCCGCTAGGGACCTGCATCGTCCTAGTGCCCGCAAGTTAACCTAGATCGTCCAAGTGCCCGCTATGTAACCTACATAGTCCAAGGGCCGGCTAGTTAACCTACATAGTTCAAGGGCACTCTAGTTAACCTAGATCGTCCAGGTGCCCGCTAGGGGACGTACATAGTCCAACTGCCCACTAGGTAACCTAGATAGTCCAAGTGTCCGCTAGTTAACCTAGATCGTCCAATTGTCCGCTAGTTAACCTACATAGTCCAAGTGCCTTTTAGGGAACCTACATAGTCCAAGTGCCCAATAGGGAACCTACATAGTCCAAGTTCCCGCTGAGGAACCTACATTTTCCAAGTGCCCGATAGGGAACCTATATATTCCAAGTGCCCGTTAGGGAACCTAGATAGTCCAAGTGCCCATAGGGAACCTATATATTCCAAGTGCCCACTAGGAACCTACATAGTCAATGTTCCTGCTAGGTAACCTGCATTGTCCAAGTGCCCACTAGTTACCTAGATAGTCCAAGTGCCCGCTAGTTAACCTAGATAGTCCAAGTGCCAGCTAGTTAACCTTGATGGTCCAAGTGCCCTCTAGTTAACCTACATAGTCCAAGGGCCCGCTAGTTAACCTAGATATTCCAAGTGCCCGCTAGTTAACCAAGATTGTCCAAGTGTCCGCTAGTTAACCTACATAGTCCAAGTTCCCGTTAGGTATCCTAGATAGTCCCAGTGCCCTCTAGGTAACCTATATAGTCCAAGTGCCCGCTAGGTAACCTACATAGTCCAAGTGCCCATTCGTTAACCTAGATTGTCCAACTGCCCGCTAGGTAACCTAGACTGTCCAAGTGCCCGCTTGGTTACCTACATAGTCCAAGTGCCCGTTCATTAACCTAGATAGTCCAAGTGCCCGCTAGTTAACCTACATAGTGCAAGTTCCCGTTAGGTAACCTAGATAGTCCAAGTGCCCGCTAGGTAACCTACATAGTCCAAGTACCCACTAGGTAACCTAGATATTCCAAGTTCCTTTTAGCTAACCTAGATAGTCCAAGTGCCCGCTAGGTAACCTACATAGTCCAAGTACCCGTTCGTTAACCTAGATAATCCAAATGCCCGCTAGGTAACTAACATAGTCCCAGCACCCACTAGGTAACCTAGATAGTCCAAGTGCCCGTTAGGTAACCTAGATAGTCCAAGTGCCCGTTAGGTAACCTAGATAGTCCAAGTGCCCGCTAGGTAACCTAGATAGTCCAAGTGCCCGCTAGGTAACCTACATAGTTTAAGAGCCCGCTAGAAAACCTAGATAATCCAAGTGCCCACTAGGTAACCTACTAAGTCCAAGTGCCTGCTAGGTAATCTATATAGTCCAAATGCCCGCTAGGGCACCCAAATAGTCCAAGTGCCTGCTAATTTACCTACATAGTCCAAGTGCCCGTTAGCTAACCTAGATAATCCATGGGTCAACTAGTTAACCTACATAGTTCAAGGGCCCGCTAGGTAACATAGCTAATCCAACTGCCCGCTAGTTAACCTATATCGTCCAAGTACCCGCTAGTTAACCTAGATGGTCCAAGTGCCCGATAGTTAACCTACATAGTGCAAGGGCCTGCTAGTTAACCTAGATCGTCCAAGTGTCCGCTAGTTAACCTACATAGTCCAAGGCGCCGTTAGTTGACCTAGATAGACCAAGTGCCCGCTAGTTAACCTTGATAGTCCTAGTGCCCGTTAGTTATCATAGAAGTCCAAGTGCCCACTAGGGGACGTACATAGTCCAAGTGACCGCTAGGTAACATAGATAAACAAGTGCCCGCTAGTTAACCTAGATAGTCCTAGTGCCCGTTAGTTATCCTAGATAGTCCAAGTGCCCACTAGGGGACGTACATAATCCAAGAGCCCGCTAGGTAACCTAGATAGTCCAAGTGCCCGCTAGGGTATGTACATAGTCCAAATGCCCGCTAGGTAACCTAGATAGTCTAAGTGCCCGCTAGTTAACCTACATAGTCCAAGTTCCCGCTAGTTAACCTACATAGTCCATGTGCGCGATAGGGAACCTACATAGTCCAAGTGCCCGCTAAGGGACGTACATAGTCCAAGTGCCCGCTAGGGAACCTCCATAGTCCAAGTACCCGTTAGGGAACCGGGATAGTCCAAGTGTCCGCTAGTTAATCTAGATAGTCCAAGTGCCCGCTAGTTAACCTAGATAGTACAAGTGCCCGCTAGTTAACTTAGATCGTCCAAGTGCCCGCTAGTTAACCTACATAGTCCAAGTGCCCGCTAGTTAACCTACATAGTGCAAGTTCCCGTTAGGTAACCTAGATAGTCCAAGTGCCCGCTAGGTAACCTACATAGTCCAAGTACCCACTAGGTAACCTAGATATTCAAAGTTCCTTTTAGCTAACCTAGATAGTCCAAGTGCCCGCTAGGTAACCTACATAGTCCAAGTACCCGTTCGTTAACCTAGATAATCCAAATGCCCGCTAGGTAACTAACATAGTCCCAGCACCCACTAGGTAACCTAGATAGTCCAAGTGCCCGTTAGGTAACCTAGATAGTCCAAGTGCCCGTTAGGTAACCTAGATAGTCCAAGTGCCCGCTAGGTAACCTAGATAGTCCAAGTGCCCGCTAGGTAACTTACATAGTTTAAGAGCCCGCTAGAAAACCTAGATAATCCAAGTGCCCACTAGGTAACCTACTAAGTCCAAGTGCCTGCTAGGTAATCTATATAGTCCAAATGCCCGCTAGGGCACCCAAATAGTCCAAGTGCCCGCTAATTTACCTACATAGTCCAAGTGCCCGTTAGCTAACCTAGATAATTCATGGGTCAACTAGTTAACCTACATAGTTCAAGGGCCCGCTAGGTAACATAGCTAATCCAACTGCCCGCTAGTTAACCTATATCGTCCAAGTACCCGCTAGTTAACCTAGATGGTCCAAGTGCCCGATAGTTAACCTACATAGTGCAAGGGCCCGCTAGTTAACCTAGATCGTCCAAGTGTCCGCTAGTTAACCTACATAGTCCAAGGCGCCGTTAGTTGACCTAGATAGACCAAGTGCCCGCTAGTTAACCTTGATAGTCCTAGTGCCCGTTAGTTATCCTAGAAGTCCAATTGCCAACTAGGGGACGTACATAGTCCAAGTGCCCGCTAGGTAACATAGATAAACAAGTGCCCGCTAGTTAACCTAGATAGTCCTAGTGCCAGTTAATTATCCTAGATAGTCCAAGTGCCCACTAGGGGACGTACATAGTCCAAGAGCCCGCTAGGTAACCTAGATAGTCCAAGTGCCCGCTAGGGTATGTTCATAGTCCAAGTGCCCGCTAGGTAACCTAGATAGTCTAAGTGCCCGCTAGTTAACCTACATAGTCCAAGTGCCCGCTAGTTAACCTACATAGTCCACGTGCGCGATAGGGAACCTCCATAGTCCAAGTGCCCGCTAAGGGACATACATAGTCCAAGTGCCCGCTAGGGAACCTCCATAGTCCAAGTACCCGTTAGGGAACCAGGATAGTCCAAGTGCCCGCTAGTTAATCTAGATAGTCCAAGTGCCCGCTAGTTAACCTAGATAGTACAAGGGCCCGCTAGTTAACTTAGATCGTCCAAGTGCCCGCTAGTTAACCTACATAGTCCAAGGTCCCGCTTGTTAACCTACATAGTCCAAGGTCCGCTACTTAACCTAGATAGTCCAAGTGCCCGCTAGTTAACCTACATAGTCCAAGGGCCCGCTTGTTAACCTACATAGTCTAAGGTCCGCTACTTAACCTAGATAGTCCAAGGGCCCGCTTGTTAACCTACATAGTCCAAGGTCCGCTACTTAACCTAGATAATCCAAGTGCCCGCTAGTTAACCTACATAGTGCAAGGGCCCTCTAGTTAACCTAGATAGTCCAATTGCCCGCTAGGGGACGTACATACTCCAAGTGCCCGCTAGGTAACATAGATAGTCCAAGTACCCGTTCGTTAACCTAGATAATCCAATTGCCCACTAGGTAACCTACATAGTCCCAGCGCCCGCTAGGTAACCTAGATAGTTCAAGTGCCCGCTAGGTAACCTACATAGTCCAAGTGCCCGCTAGAAAACCTAGATAGTCCAAGTGCCCGCTAGGTAACCTAGATAGTCCAAGTGCCCGCTAGGTAACCTACTAAGTCCTAGTGCCTGCTAGGTAATCTATAGAGTCCAAATGCCCGCTAGGGCACCCAAATAGTCCAAGTGCCCGTTAGCTAACCTAGATAATCCATGGGTCAACTAGTTAACCTACATAGTTCAAGGGCACACTAGGTAACCTAGCTAATGGAACTGCCCGCTAGTTAACCTATATCATCCAAGTACCCGCTAGTTAACTTAGATTGTCCAAGTGCCCGATAGTTAACCTACATAGTGCAAGGGCCCGCAAGTTAACCTAGATCGTCCAAGTGTCCGCTAGTTAACCTACATAGTCCAAGGCGCCGCTAGTTGACCCAGATAGACCAAGTGCCCGCTAGTTAACCCAGATAGTCCTAGTGCCCGTTAGTTATCCTATATAGTCCTAGTGCCCACTAGGGGACGTAAATAGTCCAAGTGCCCGCAAGGTAACCAAGATAGTCCAAGTGTCCGCTAGGGTATGTACATAGTCCAAGTGCCCGCTAGGTAACCTAGATAGTCTAAGTGCCCGGTAGTTAACCTACATAGTCCACGTGCGCGATAGGGAACCTACATAGTCCCAGTGCCCGCTAAGGGACGTACATAGTCCAAGTGCCCGGTAGGGAACCTCCATAGTCCAAGTGCCCGTTAGGGAACCAGGATAGTCCAAGTGCCCGCTAGTTAATCTAGATAGTCCAAGTGCCTGCTAGTTAACCTAGATACTACAAGTGCCCGCTAGTTAACCTTGATCGTCCAAGTGCCCGCTAGTTAACCTACATAGTCCAAGGGCCCGCTTGTTAACCTACATAGTCCTAGGTCCGCTATTTAACCTAGATAGTTCAAGTGCCCGCTAGTTAACCTACATAGTCCAAGGGCCCGCTTGTTAACCTACATAGTCCAAGGCCGCTACTTAACCTAGATAGTCCAAGTGCCCGCTAGTTAACCGACATAGTCCAAGGGCCCTCTAGTTAACCTAGATAGTCCAAGTGCCCGCTAGGTAACCTAGATAGTCCAAGTGCCCGTTAGCTAACCTAGATAGTTCAAGTGCCCGCTAGGTAACATAGACAGTCCAAGTTCCCGCTAGGGTACCTACATAGTCCAAGTGTCTGCTAGTTAACCTACATAGCCCAGGGCCTGCTAGTTAACCTAGATAGTCCTATTGCCCGTTAGTTAACCTAGAGAGTCCAAGTGCTCACTAGGGGACGTACATAGTTCAAGTGCCCGCTAGGTAACTTAGATAGTCCAAGGACCCACTAGTTAACCTACATAGTCCAAGTGCCCGATAGGGAACCTACATAGTCCAAGTGCCCGCTGAGGAACCTACATAGTCCAAGTGCCCGATAGGTAACCTACATATTCCAAGTGCCCGTTAGGGAACCTAGATAGTCCAAGTGCCCGCTAGGGAACCTGCATTGTCCAAGTGCCCGCTAGTTTACCTAGATAGTCAAAGTGCCTGCTAGTTAACCTAGATAGTCCAAGTGCCCGCTAGTTAAGCTACATAGTCCAAGAACCCGCTAGTTAACCTAGATAGTCCAGGTGCCCGCTAGTTAACCTACATAGTCCAAGGGCCCGCAAGGTAACCTAGATATTCCAATTTCCTGTTAGCTAACCTAGATAGTCCAAGTGCCCGCTAGGTAACCTACATAGTACAAGTGCCCATTCATTAACCTAGATAGTCCAGGTGCCCACTAGGTAACCTAGACTGTCCAGTGCCCGCTAGATTACCTACATAGTCCAAGCGCCCGCTAGGTAACCTAGATAGTCCAAGTGCCCACTAGGGGACGTACATAGTCCAAGTGCCCGCTATATAACCTAGATAGTCCAGTGCCGGCTAGGGTTTGTACATAGTCCAGGTGACCGTTAGGTAACCTAGATAGTCTAAGTGCCCGCTACTTAACCTACATAGTCCACGGTCCCGCTCGTTAACCTACATAGTCCAAGTGCCTGATAGGGAACCCACATAGTCCAAGTGCCCGTTAGGGAACCAAGATAGTCCAAGTGCCCGCTAGGGAACCTGCATTGTCCAAGTGCCCGCTAGTTAACCTAGATCCTCCAAGTGCCCACTAGTTAGCCTATATAGTCCAAGGGCCCGCTAGTTGACCTACATAGTCCAAGGGCCCTCTAGTTAACCTAGATCGTCCAAGTGCCCAGTAGGGGACGTACATAGTCCAACTGCCCACTAGGTAACCTAGATAGTCCAAGTGTCCGCTAGTTAACCTACATAGTCCAATTGCCTGCTAGGTAACCTAGATAGTCCAAGTGCCCGCTAGTTAACCTACATAGCCCATGGCCTGCTAGTTAACCTAGATCGTCCTATTGCCCGTTAGTTAACCTAGAGAGTCCAAGTGCTCACTAGGGGACGTACATAGTTCAAGTGCCCGCTAGGTAACTTAGATAGTCCAAGGACCCACTAGTTAACCTACATAGTCCAAGTGCCCGATAGGGAACCTACATAGTCCAAGTGCCCGCTGAGGAACCTACATAGTCCAAGTGGCCGATAGGTAACCTACATATTCCAAGTGCCCGTTAGGGAACCTATATATTCCAAGTGCCCGCTAGGGAACCTGCATTGTCCAAGTGCCCGCTAGTTTACCTAGATAGTCAAAGTGCCTGCTAGTTAACCTAGATAGTCCAAGTGCCCGCTAGTTAAGCTACATAGTCCAAGAACCCGCTAGTTAACCTAGATAGTCCAGGTGCCCGCTAGTTAACATACATAGTCCAAGGGCCCGCAAGGTAACCTAGATATTCCAATTTCCTGTTAGCTTACCTAGATAGTCCAAGTGCCCGCTAGGTAACCCACATAGTACAAGTGCCCATTCATTAACCTAGATAGTCCAGGTGCCCACTAGGTAACCTAGACTGTCCAGTTCCCGCTAGATTACCTACATAGTCCAAGCGCCCGCTAGGTAACCTAGATAGTCCAAGTGCCCACTAGGGGACGTACATAGTCCAAGTGCCCGCTATATAACCTAGATAGTCCAGTGCCGGCTAGGGTATGTACATAGTCCAGGTGACCGTTAGGTAACCTAGATAGTCTAAGTGCCCGCTACTTAACCTACATAGTCCACGGTCCCGCTCGTTAACCTACATAGTCCAAGTGCCTGATAGGGAACCTACATAGTCCAAGTGCCCGTTAGGGAACCAAGATAGTCCAAGTGCCCGCTAGGCAACCTGCATTGTCCAAGTGCCCGCTAGTTAACCTAGATCCTCCAAGTGCCCACTAGTTAGCCTATATAGTCCAAGGGCCCGCTAGTTGACCTACATAGTCCAAGGGCCCTCTAGTTAACCTAGATCGTCCAAGTGCCCAGTAGGGGACGTACATAGTCCAACTGCCCACTAGGTAACCTAGATAGTCCAAGTGTCCACTAGTTAACCTACATAGTCCAAGTGCCCGCTAGGTAACCTAGATAGTCCAAGGGCCCGCTAGTTAACCTACATAGTCCAAGTGCCCAATAGGGAACCTACAAAGTCCAAATGCCCACTGAGGAACCTACATATTCCAAGTGCCCGATAGGGAAACTATATATTCCTAGTGCCCATTAGGGAACCTAGATAGTCCAAGTGCCCGTAGGGAATCTATATATTCCAAGTGCCCGCTAGGAACCTACATAGGCAATGTGCCCGCTAGGGAACCTGCATTGTCCAAGTATCCGCTAGTTACCTAGATAGTCCAAGTGCCCGCTAGTTAACCTAGATAGTCCAAGTGCCAGCTAGTTAACCTTGATGGTCCAAGTGCCCTCTAGTTAACCTACATAGTCCAAGTGCCCGCTAGTTAACCAAGGTCGTCCAAGTGTCCGCTACTAACCTACATAGTCCAAGTCCCCGTTAGGTATCCTAGATAGTCCAAGTGCCCGCTAGGGAACCTACATAGTCCAAGTTCCCGCTAGGTAACCTAGATATTCCAAGTTCCTGTTAGCTAACCTAGATTGTCCAAGTGCCCGCGATTTAACCTACATAGTCCAAGTGCCCATTCGTTAACCTAGATTGTCCAAGTGCCCGCTAGGTAACCTAGACTGTCCAAGTGCCCGCTTGATTACCGACATAGTCCAAGTGCCCGTTCGTTAACCTAGATAGTCCAAGTGCCCGCTAGTTAGCTACATAGTCCAAGTTCCTGTTAGGTAACCTAGATAGTCCAAGTGCCCGCTAGGTAACCTACATAGTCCAAGTACCCACTAGGTAACCTAGATATTCCAAGTTCCTTTTAGCTAACCTAGATAGTCCAAGTGCCCGCTAGGTAACCTACATAGTCCAAGTGCCCATTCGTTAACTAAGATAGTCCAAGTCCCCGCTAGTTAACCTAGACTGTCCAAGTGCCTGCTAGGTTACCTACATAGTCCCAGTACCCGTTCGTTAACCTAGATAATCCAATTGCCCGCTAGGTAACCTACATAGTCCCAGCGCCCGCCAGGTAACCTAGATAGTCCAAGTGCCCGCTAGGTAACCTACATAGTCCAAGTGCCGCTAGAAAACCTAGATAATCCAAGTGCCTGCTAGGTAACCTAGATAGTCCAAGTGCCCGCTAGGTAACCTACTAAGTTCAAGTGCCTGCTAGGTAATGTATATATTCCAAATGCCCGCTAGGGCACCCACATAGTCCAAGTGCCCGCTAATTTACCTATATAGTCCAAGTGCCCGTTTGCTAACCTAGATAGTCCAAGAGTCAACTAGTTAACCTACATAGTTCAAGGGTCCGCTAGGTAACCTAGCTAATCCAAGTGCCCGCTAGTTAACCTATATCGTCCAAGTGCCCGCTAGTTAACCTAGATGGTCCAAGTGCCCGATAGTTAACCTACATAGTGCAAGGGCCCGCTAGTTAACCTAGATCGTCCATGTGTCCGCTAGTTAACCTACATAGTCCAAGGCGCCGCTAGTTGACCTAGATAACCAAGTGCCCGCTAGTTAACCTCGATAGTCCTAGTGCCCGTTATTTATCCTAGATAGTCCAAGTGCCCACTAAGGGACGTACATAGTCCAAGTGCCCGCTGGGGAACCTCCATAGTCCAAGTGCCCGTTAGGCAACCAGGATAGTCCAAGTGCCCGCTAGTTAATCTAGATAGTCCAAGTGCCCGCTAGTTAACCTACATAGTCTACGTGCGCGATAGGGAACCTACATAGTCCAAGTGCCCGCTAAGGGACGTACATAGTCCAAGTGCCCGCTGGGGAACCAGGATAGTCCAAGTACCCGCTAGTTAATCTAGATAGGCCAAGTGCCCGCTAGTTAACCTAGATAGTACAAGTGCCCGCTAGTTAACCTAGATCGTCCAAGTGCCCGTTAGTTAAGCTACATAGTCCAAGGGCCCGCTAGTTAACTTACATAGTCCAATAAACCCCTAGTTAACCAAGATAGTCCAAGTTCCCGCTAGTTAACCTACATAGTCCAAGGGCCCGCAAGGTAACCTAGATATTCCAATTTCCTGTTAGCTAAAATAGATAGTCCAAGTGCCCGCTAGGTAACCTATATAATACAAGTGCCCATTCATTAACCTAGATAGTTCAAGTGCCCACTAGGTAACCTAGACTGTCCTGTGCCCCCTAGGTTACCTACATAGTCCAAGTGCCCGCTAGAAAACCTAGATGGTCCAAGTGCCCGCTAGGTAACCTACTAAGTCCAAGTGCCTGCTAGGGAATCTATAGAGTCCAAATGCCCGCTAGGGCACCCAAATATTCCAAGTGCCCGCTAATTTACCTATATAGTCCAAGTGCCCGTTAGCTAACCTAGATAATCCATGGGTCAACTAGTTAACCTACATAGTTCAAGGGCCCGCTAGGTAACCTAGCTAATGGAACTGCCCGCTAGTTAACCTATATCGTCCAAGTACCCGCTAGTTAACCTAGATGGTCCAAGTGCCCGATAGTTACCCTACATAGTGCAAGGGTCCGCTAGTTAACCTAGATCGTCCAAGTGTCCGCTAGTTAACCTACATAGTCCAAGGCGCCGCTAGTTGACCTTGATAGACCAAGTGCCCGCTAGTTAACCTAGATAGTCCTAGTGCCCGTTAGTTATCCTAGATAGTCCTAGTGCCCACTAAGGGACGTACATAGTCCAAGTGCCCGCTAGGTAACCTACATAGTCCAAGTTCCTGTTAGGTAACCTAGATAGTCCAAGTGCCCGCTAGGTAACCTACATAGTCCAAGTACCCACTAGGTAACCTAGATATTCCAAGTTCCTTTTAGCTAACCTAGATAGTCCAAGTGCCCGCTAGGTAACCTACATAGTCCAAGTGCCCATTCGTTAACTAAGATAGTCCAAGTCCCCGCTAGTTAACCTAGACTGTCCAAGTGCCTGCTAGGTTACCTACATAGTCCCAGTACCCGTTCGTTAACCTAGATAATCCAATTGCCCGCTAGGTAACCTACATAGTCCCAGCACCCGCCAGGTAACCTAGATAGTCCAAGTGCCCGTTAGGTAACCTAGATAGTCCAAGTGCCCGCTAGGTAACCTACATAGTCCAAGTGCCGCTAGAAAACCTAGATAATCCAAGTGCCTGCTAGGTAACCTAGATAGTCCAAGTGCCCGCTAGGTAACCTACTAAGTTCAAGTGCCTGCTAGGTAATGTATATATTCCAAATGCCCGCTAGGGCATCCACATAGTCCAAGTGCCCGCTAATTTACCTATATAGTCCAAGTGCCCGTTAGCTAACCTAGATAGTCCAAGGGTCAACTAGTTAACCTACATAGTTCAAGGGCCCGCTAGGTAACCTAGCTAATCCAAGTGCCCGCTAGTTAACCTATATCGTCCAAGTGCCCGCTAGTTAACCTAGATGGTCCAAGTGCCCGATAGTTAACCTACATAGTGCAAGGGCCCGCTAGTTAACCTAGATCGTCCAATTGTCCACTAGTTAACCTACATAGTCCAAGGCGCCGCTAGTTGACCTAGATAACCAAGTGCCCGCTAGTTAACCTCGATAGTCCTAGTGCCCGTTATTTATCCTAGATAGTCCAAGTGCCCACTAAGTGACGTACATAGTCCAAGTGCCCGCTGGGGAACCTCCATAGTCCAAGTGCCCGTTAGGGATCCAGGATAGTCCAAGTGCCCGCTAGTTAATCTAGATAGTCCAAGTGCCCGCTAGATAACCTACATAGTCCACGTGCGCGATAGGGAACCTACATAGTCCAAGTGCCCGCTAAGGGACGTACATAGTCCAAGTGCCCGCTGGGGAACCTCCATAGTCCAAGTGCCCTTTAGGGAACCAGGATAGTCCAAGTACCCGCTAGTTAATCTAGATAGTCCAAGTGCCCGCTAGTTAACCTAGATAGTACAAGTGACCGCTAGTTAACCTAGATCGTCCAAGCGCCCGTTAGTTAAGCTACATAGTCCAAGGGCCCGCTAGTTAACCTACATATTCCAAGAACCCCCTAGTTAACCAAGATAGTCCAAGTGCCCGCTAGTTAACCTACATAGTCCAAGGGCCCGCAAGGTAACCTAGATATTCCAATTTCCTGTTAGCTAACCTAGATAGTCCAAGTGCCCGCTAGGTAACCTATATAGTACAAGTGCCCATTCATTAACCTAGATAGTCCAAGTGCCCACTAGGTAACCTAGACTGTCCAGTGCCCGCTAGGTTACCTACATAGTCCAAGTGCCCGCTAGAAAACCTAGATGGTCCAAGTGCCCGCTAGGTAACCTACTAAGTCCAAGTGCCTGCTAGGGAATCTATAGAGTCCAAATGCCCGCAAGGCACCCAAATATTCCAAGTGCCCACTAATTTACCTATATAGTCCAAGTGCCCGTTAGCTAACCTAGATAATCCATGGGTCAACTAGTTAACCTACATAGTTCAAGGGCCCGCTAGGTAACCTAGCTAATGGAACTGCCCGCTAGTTAACCTATATCGTCCAAGTACCCGCTAGTTAACCTAGATGGTCCAAGTGCCCGATAGTTAACCTACATAGAGCAAGGGTCCGCTAGTTAACCTAGATCGTCCAAGTGTCCGCTAGTTAACCTACATAGTCCAAGGCGCCGCTAGTTGACCTAGATAGACCAAATGCCCGCTAGTTAACCTAGATAGTCCTAGTGCCCGTTAGTTATCCTAGATAGTCCTAGTGCCCACTAAGGGACGTACATAGTCCAAGTGCCCGCTAGGTAACCTAGATAACCAAGTGGCCGCTAGTTAACCTAGATAGTCCAAGGGCCCGCAATGTAACCTAGATATTCCAATTTCCTGTTAGCTAAAATAGATAGTCCAAGTGCCCGCTAGGTAACCTATATAATACAAGTGCCCATTCATTAACCTAGATAGTTCAAGTGCCCACTAGGTAACCTAGACTGTCCAGTGCCCGCTAGGTTACCTACATAGTCCAAGTGCCCGCTAGAAAACCTAGATGGTCCAAGTGCCCGCTAGGTAACCTACTAAGTCCAAGTGCCTGCTAGGGAATCTATAGAGTC
Source organism: Tenrec ecaudatus (assembly GCF_050624435.1). Classification (NCBI taxonomy): domain Eukaryota; kingdom Metazoa; phylum Chordata; class Mammalia; order Afrosoricida; family Tenrecidae; genus Tenrec; species Tenrec ecaudatus. Next base: position 115,922,908 of record NC_134534.1, read on the forward strand.
CAAATGCCCGCTAGGGCACCCAAATATTCCAAGTGCCCGCTAATTTACCTATATAGTCCAAGTGCCCGTTAGCTAACCAAGATAATCCATGGGTCAACTAGTTAACCTACATAGTTCAAGGGCCCGCTAGGTAACCTAGCTAATGGAACTGCCCGCTAGTTAACCTATATCATCCAAGTACCCGCTAGTTAACCTAGATGGTCCAAGTGCCCGATAGTTACCCTACATAGTGCAAGGGTCCGCTAGTTAACCTAGATCGTCCAAGTGTCCGCTAGTTAACCTACATAGTCCAAGGCGCCGCTAGTTGACCTTGATAGACCAAGTGCCCGCTAGTTAACCTAGATAGTCCTAGTGCCCGTTAGTTATCCTAGATAGTCCTAGTGCCCACTAAGGGACGTACATAGTCCAAGTGCCCGCTAGGTAACCTACATAGTCCAAGTTCCTGTTAGGTAACCTAGATAGTCCAAGTGCCCGCTAGGTAACCTACATAGTCCAAGTACCCACTAGGTAACCTAGATATTCCAAGTTCCTTTTAGCTAACCTAGATAGTCCAAGTGCCCGCTAGGTAACCTACATAGTCCAAGTGCCCATTCGTTAACTAAGATAGTCCAAGTCCCCGCTAGTTAACCTAGACTGTCCAAGTGCCTGCTAGGTTACCTACATAGTCCCAGTACCCGTTCGTTAACCTAGATAATCCAATTGCCCGCTAGGTAACCTACATAGTCCCAGCACCCGCCAGGTAACCTAGATAGTCCAAGTGCCCGTTAGGTAACCTAGATAGTCCAAGTGCCCGCTAGGTAACCTACATAGTCCAAGTGCCGCTAGAAAACCTAGATAATCCAAGTGCCTGCTAGGTAACCTAGATAGTCCAAGTGCCCGCTAGGTAACCTACTAAGTTCAAGTGCCTGCTAGGTAATGTATATATTCCAAATGCCCGCTAGGGCATCCACATAGTCCAAGTGCCCGCTAATTTACCTATATAGTCCAAGTGCCCGTTAGCTAACCTAGATAGTCCAAGGGTCAACTAGTTAACCTACATAGTTCAAGGGCCCGCTAGGTAACCTAGCTAATCCAAGTGCCCGCTAGTTAACCTATATCGTCCAAGTGCCCGCTAGTTAACCTAGATGGTCCAAGTGCCCGATAGTTAACCTACATAGTGCAAGGGCCCGCTAGTTAACCTAGATCGTCCATGTGTCCGCTAGTTAACCTACATAGTCCAAGGCGCCGCTAGTTGACCTAGATAACCAAGTGCCCGCTAGTTAACCTCGATAGTCCTAGTGCCCGTTATTTATCCTAGATAGTCCAAGTGCCCACTAAGGGACGTACATAGTCCAAGTGCCCGCTGGGGAACCTCCATAGTCCAAGTGCCCGTTAGGGAACCAGGATAGTCCAAGTGCCCGCTAGTTAATCTAGATAGTCCAAGTGCCCGCTAGTTAACCTACATAGTCCACGTGCGCGATAGGGAACCTACATAGTCCAAGTGCCCGCTAAGGGACGTACATAGTCCAAGTGCCCGCTGGGGAACCTCCATAGTCCAAGTGCCCGTTAGGGAACCAGGATAGTCCAAGTACCCGCTAGTTAATCTAGATAGGCCAAGTGCCCGCTAGTTAACCTAGATCGTCCAATTAACCTACATATTCCAAGAACCCCCTAGTTAACCAAGATAGTCCAAGTGCCCGCTAGTTAACCTACATAGTCCAAGGGCCCGCAAGGTAACCTAGATATTCCAATTTCCTGTTAGCTAACCTAGATAGTCCAAGTGCCTGCTAGGTAACCTATATAGTACAAGTGCCCATTCATTAACCTAGATAGTCCAAGTGCCCACTAGGTAACCTAGACTGTCCAGTGCCCGCTAGGTTACCTACATAGTCCAAGTGCCCGCTAGAAAACCTAGATGGTCCAAGTGCCCGCTAGGTAACCTACTAAGTCCAAGTGCCTGCTAGGGAATCAATAGAGTCCAAATGCCCGCTAGGGCACCCAAATATTCCAAGTGCCCACTAATTTACCTATATAGTCCAAGGGCCCGTTAGCTAACCTAGATAATCCATGGGTCAACTAGTTAACCTACATAGTTCAAGGGCCCGCTAGGTAACCTAGCTAATGGAACTGCCCGCTAGTTAACCTATATCGTCCAAGTACCCGCTAGTTAACCTAGATGGTCCAAGTGCCCGATAGTTAACCTACATAGAGCAAGGGTCCGCTAGTTAACCTAGATCGTCCAAGTGTCCGCTAGTTAACCTACATAGTCCAAGGCGCCGCTAGTTGACCTAGATAGACCAAATGCCCGCTAGTTAACCTAGATCGTCCAAGTGTCCGCTAGTTAACCTACATAGTCCAAGGCACCGCTAGTTGACCTAGATAGACCAAGTGCCCGCTAGTTAACCTAGATAGTCCTAGTGCCCGTTAGTTATCCTAGATAGTCCTAGTGCCCACTAAGGGACGTACATAGTCCAAGTGCCCGCTAGGTAACCTAGATAACCAAGTGGCCGCTAGTTAACCTAGATAGTCCTAGTGCCCGTTAGTTATCCTACATAGTCCAAGTGCCCACTAGGGGACGTACATAGTCCAAGTGCCCGCTAGGTAACCTAGATAGTCCAAGTGCCCGCTAGGGTATGTACATAGTCCAAGTGCCCGCTAGGTAACCTAGATAGTCTAAGTGCCCCCTAGTTAACCTACATAGTCCAAGTGCCCGCTAGTTAACCTACATAGTCCACGTGCGCGATAGGGAACCTACATAGTCCAAGTGCCTGCTAAGGGACATACATAGTCCAAGTGCCCGCTAGGGAACCTACATAGTCCAAGTGCCCGTTAGGGAACCAGGATAGTCCAAGTGCCCGCTAGTTAATCTAGATAGTCCAAGTGCCTGCTAGTTAACCTAAATAGTACAAGTGCCCGCTAGTTAACCTAGATAGTCCAAGTGCCCGCTAGTTAACCTACATAGTCCAAGGGCCCGCTTGTTAACCTACATAGTCCAAGGTCCGCTACTTAACCTAGATAGTTCACGTGCCCGTTAGTTAACCTACATAGTCCAAGGGCCCGCTTGTTAACCTACATAGTCCAAGGCCGCTACTTAACCTAGATAGACCAAGTGCCCGCTACTTAACCTACATAGTCCAAGGGCCCTCTAGTTAACTTAGATAGTCCAAGTGCCCGCTAGGGGACGTACATACTCCAAGTGCCCGCTAGGTAACCTATATAGTCCAAGTGCCCGTTAGCTAACCTAGATAGTTCAAGTGCCCGCTAGGTAACCTAGACAGTCCAAGTTCCCGCTAGCCCCCTAGGGGACGTACATAGTCCAAGTGGCCGCTAGGTAACCTAGATAGTCTAAATGCCCGCTAGTTAACCTACATAGTCCAAGTGCTCGCTAGTTAACCTAGATAGGCCAAGTGCCCGCTAGTTAACCTAGATACTCCAAGTGCCCGCTAGTAAACCTAGATCGTCCAAGTGCCCGCTAGTTAACCTACATAGTCCAAGGTCTGCTAGTTAACCTAGATAGTCCAAGTGCCCGCTAGATATACTACATAGTCAAAGGGCCCTCTAGTTAACCTAAATAGTCCACGTGCCTGCTAGGGTATGTACATAGTTCAATTGCCCGCTAGGTAACCTAGATAGTCCAAGTGTCTGCTAGTTAACCTACATAGTCCAAGTGCCCTCTAGGTAACTTAGATAGTCCAAGGACCCACTAGTTAACCTACATAGTCCAAGTGCCGGATAGGAACCTACATAGTCCAAGTCCCCGATAGGGAACCTACATATTCCAATTGCCCGTTAGGGAACCTAGATAGTCCAAGTGCCCGTAGTGAACCTATATATTCCAAGTGCCCACTAGGGAACCTGCATTGTCCAAGTGCCCGCTAGTTTACCTAGATAGTCCAAGTGCCCGCTAGTTAACCTAGATAGTCCAAGTGCCCGCTAGTTAAGTTTAATCGTCCAAGTGCCCGCTAGTTAAGCTACATAGTCCAAGGGCCCGCTAGTTAACCTACATAGTCCAAGAACCCGCTAGTTAACCTAGATAGACCAGGTGCCCGCTAGTTAACCTACATAGTCTAAGGGCCCGCAAGGTAACCTAGATATTCCAATTTCCTGTTAGCTAACCTAGATAGTCCAAGTGCCCGCTAGGTAACCTACATAATACAAGTGCCCATTCATTAACCTAGATAGTCTAAGTGCCCACTAGGTAACCTAAACTGTCCAATGCCCACTAGATTACGTACATAGTCCAAGTTCCCGCTAGGTAACCTAGATAGTCCAAGTGCCCACTAGGGGACGTACACAGTCCAAGTGCCCGCTAGTTAACCTACATAGTCCAAGGGCCCTCTAGTTAACCTAGATAGTCCAATTGCCCGATAGGGGACGTACATAGAACAAGTGCCCGCTATATAACCTAGATAGTCCAGTGCCGGCTAGGGTAAGTACATAGTCCAGGTGCCCGTTAGGTAACCTAGATAGTCTAAGTGCCCGCTACTTAACCTACATAGTCCAAGGTCCCGCTCTTTAACCTACATAGTCTAAGTGCCTGATAGGGAACCTACATTGTCCAAGTGCCCGTTAGGGAAGCAAGATAATCCAAGTGCCCGCTAGGGAACCTGCATTGTCCAAGTGCCCGCTAGTTAACCTAGATCGTCCAAGTGCCCACTAGTTAGCCTACATAGTCCAAGGGCCCGCTAATTGACCTACATAGTCCAAGGGCCCTCTAGTTAACCTAGATCGTCCAAGTGCCCAGTAGGGGACGTACATAGTCCAACTGCCCACTAGGTAACCTAGATAGTCCAAGTGTCCGCTAGTTAACCTACATAGTCCAACTGCCCGCTAGGTAACCTAGATAGTCCAAGGGCCCGCTAGTTAACCAACATAGTCCAAGTACCCAATAGGGAACCTACAAAGTCCAAGTGCCCGCTGAGGAACCTACATACTCCATGTGCCCGATAGGGAAACTATATATTCCAAGTGCCCGTTAGGGAACCTAGATAGTCCAAGTGCCCGTAGGGAATCTATATATTCCAAGTGCCCGCTAGGAACCTACATAGTCAATGTGCCCGCTAGGGAACCTGCATTGTCCAAGTGTCCGCTAGTAACCTAGATAGTCCAAGTGCCAGCTAGTTAACCTTGATGATCCAAGTGCCCTGTAGTTAACCTACATAGTCCAAGTGCCCGCTAGTTAACCAAGATCGTCCAAGTGTCCGCTACTTAACCTACATAGTCCAAGTTCCCGTTAGGTATCCTAGATAGTCCAAGTGCCCGCTAGGTAACCTACATAGTCCAAGTGCCCGCTAGGTAAAATAGATATACCAAGTTCCTGTTAGCTAACCGAGATTGTCCAAGTGACCGCGATTTAACCTACATAGTCCAAGTGCCCATTCGTTAACCTAGATTGTCCAAGTGCCCGCTAAGTAACCTAGACTGTCCAAGTGCCCGCTTGGTTACCGACATAGTCCAAGTGCCCGCTAGTTAACCTACATAGTCCAAGTTCCTGTTAGGTAACCTAGATAATCCACGTGCCCGCAAGGTAACCTACATAGTCCAAGTACCCACTAGGTAACCTAGATATTCCAAGTTCCTTTTAGCTAACCTAGATAGTCCAAGTGCCCGCTAGGTAACCTACATAGTCCAAGTGCCCATTCGTTAACTTAGATAGTCCAAGTCCCCGCTAGTTAACCTAGACTGTCCAAGTGCCTGCTAGGTTACCTACAAAGTCCCAGTACCCGTTCGTTTACCTAGATAATCCAATTGCCCGCTAGGTAACCTACATAGTCCCAGTGCCCGCTAGGTAACCTAGATAGTCCAAGTGCCCGTTAGGTAACATAGATAGTCCAAGTGCCCGCTAGGTAACCTACATAGTCCAAGTGCCGCTAGAAAACATAGATAATCCAAGTGCCTGCTAGGTAACCTATATAGTCCAAGTGCCCGCTAGGTAGCCTACTAAGTTCAAGTGCCTGCTAGGTAATCTATATAGTCCAAATGCCCGCTAGGGCACCCACATAGTTCAAGTGCCCGCTAATTACCTATATAGTCCAAGTGCCCGCTAGCTAACCTAGATAGTCCAAGGGTCAACTAGTTAACCTATAGTTCAAGGGCCCGCTAGATAACCTAGCTAATCCAAGTGCCCGCTAGTTAACCTATATCGTCCAAGTGCCCGCTAGTTAACCTAGATGGTCCAAGTGCCCGATAGTTAACCTACATAGTGCAAGGGCCCGCTAGTTAACCTAGATCGTCCATGTGTCCGCTAGTTAACCTACATAGTCCAAGGCGCCGCTAGTTGAACTAGATAGACCAAGTGCCCGCTAGTTAGCCTAGATAGTCCTAGTGCCCGTGAGTTATCATAGATAGTCCAAGTGCCCACTAGGGGATGTATATAGTCCAAGTGCCCGCTAGGTAACCTAGATAGACCAAGTGCCCGCTAGTTAACCTAGATAGTCCTAGTGCCCATTAGTTATCCTAGATAGTCCAAGTGCCCACTAAGGGACGTACATAGTCCAAGTGCCCACTAGGGAACCTACATAGTCCAAGTGCCCGTTAGGGAACCAGGATAGTCCAAGTGCCCGCTAGTTAATCTAGATAGTCCATGTGCCCGCTAGTTAACCTAGATAGTACAAGTGCCCGCTAGTTATCCTACATAGTCGAAGGGCCCGCTTGTTAACCTACATAGTCCCAGGTCCGCTACTTAACCTAGATAGTCCAAGTGCCCGCTATTTAACCTACATAGTCCAAGGGCCCTCTAGTTAACCTAGATAGTCCAAGTGCCCGCTAGGTAACCTTGATAGTCCATTTGCCCGCTAGGTAACCTACTAAGTCCAAGTGCCCGCTAGGTAACCTACTAAGTCCAAATGCCCGCTAGGGCACCAACATAGTCCAAGTGCCCGCTAATTTACCTATATAGTCCAAGTGCCCGTTAGCTAACCTAGATAGTCCAAGGGTCAACTAGTTAACCTACATAGTTAAAGGGCCCGCTAGGTAACCTAGCTAATCCAAGTGCCCCCTAGTTAACCTATATCGTCCAAGGGCCCGCTAGTTAACCTAGATGGTCCAAGTGCCCGATAGTTAACCTACATAGTGCAAGGGCCCGCTAGTTAACCTAGATCGTCCATGTGTCCGCTAGTTAACCTACATAGTCCAAGGCACCTCTAGTTGACCTAGATAGACCAAGTGCCCGCTAGTTAACCTAGATAGTCCTAGTGCCCGTTAGTTATCATAGATAGTCCAAGTGCCCACTAGGGGACGTACATATTCCAAGTGCCCGCTAGGTAACCTAGATAGACCAAGTGCCCGCTGTTAACCTAGATAGTCCTAGTGCCCGTTAGTTATCCTAGATAGTCCAAGTGCTCACTAGGGGACGTACATAGTCCAAGTGCCCGCTAGGTAACCTAGATAGACCAAGTGCCCGCTAGTTAACCTAGATAGTCCTAGTGCCCGTTAGTTATCTTAGATAGTCCAAGTGCCCACTAGGGGACGTACATAGTCCAAGTGCCCGCTAGGTAACCTAGATAGTCTAAGTGCCCGCTAGTTAACCTACATAGTCCAAGTGCCCGCTAGTTAACCTACATAGTCCACGTGCGCGATAGGGAACCTACATAGTCCAAGTGCCCGCTAAGGGACATACATAGTCCAAGTGCCCGCTAGGGAACCTACATAGTCCAAGTGCCCGTTAGGGAACCAGGATAGTCCAAGTGCCCGCTAGTTAATCTAGATAGTCCTTGTCCCCGCTAGTTAACCTAGATAGTACAAGTGCCCGCTAGTTAACCTAGATCGTCCAAGTGCCCGCTAGTTAACCTACATAGTCTAAGGGCCTGCTTGTTAACCTACATAGTCCAAGGTCCGCTACTTAACCTAGATAGTCCAAGTGCCCGCTAGTTAACCTACATAGTCCAAGGGCCCTCTAGTTAACCTAGATAGTCCAAGTGCCCGCTAGGTTACCTACATAGTCCAAGTGAGCGCTAGTTAACCTGATAGTCCAAGTGCCCGCTAGTTAATCTAGATAATCCATGTGCCCGCTAGTTAACCTACAAAGTCCCAGGTCCGCTACTTAACCTAGATAGTCCAAGTGCCCGATAGTTAACCTACATAGTCCAAGTGAGCGCTAGTTAACCTGATAGTTCAAGTGCCTGCTAGTTAACCTACATAGTCCAAGTGCCCGCTAGTTAACCTACATAGCCCAGGGCCCGCTATTTAACCTAGATAGTCCTATTGCCCGTTAGTTAACCTAGATAGTCCAAATGCCCGCTAGTTAACCTAGATACTCCAAGTGCCCGCTAGTTAACCTAGATCGTCCAAATGCCCGCTAGTTAACCTACATAGTCCATGTGTCCGCTAGTTAACCTACATAGTCCAAGGCGCCGCTAGTTGACCTAGATAGACCAAGTGCCCGCTAGTTAGCCTAGATAGTCCTAGTGCCCATGAGTTATCATAGATAGTCCAAGTGCCCACTAGGGGACGTATATAGTACAAGTGCCCCCTAGGTAACCTAGATATTCCAAGTTCCTGTTAGCTAAGTTAGATAGTCCAAGTGCCCGCGATTTAACCTACATAGTCCAAGTGCCCGATAGGGAACCTACATATTCCAAGTGCCCGTTAGGGAACCTAGATAGTCCAAGTGCCCGTAGTTAACCTATATATTCCAAGTGCCCGCTAGGGAACCTGCATTGTCCAAGTGCCCGCTAGTTTACCTAGATAGTCCAAGTGCCCGCTAGTTAACCTAGATAGTCCAAGTGCCCGCTAGTTAACCTTGATCGTCAAAGTGCCCGCTAGTTAAGCTACATAGTCCAAGGGCCCGCTAGTTAACCTACATAGTCCAAGAACCCGCTAATTAACCTAGATAGTCCAGGTGACCGCTAGTTAACCTACATAGTCCAAGGGCCGGCAAGGTAACCTAGATATTCCAATGTCCTGTTAGCTAACCTAGATAGTCCAAGTGCCCGCTAGGTAACCTACATAGTACAAGTGCCCATTCATTAACCTAGATAGTCCAAGGGCCGGCAAGGTAACCTAGATATTCCAATGTCCTGTTAGCTAACCTAGATAGTCCAAGTGCCCGCTAGGTAACCTAGATAATCCAAGTGCCCACTAGGGGACGTATACAGTCCAAGTGCCCGCTAGTTAACCTAGATAATCCAAGTGCCCGCTAGTTAACCTAAATAGTCCAAGGGCCCTCTAGTTAACCTAGATAGTCCAATTGCCCAATAGGGGACGTACATAGTCCAACTGCCCACTAGGTAACCTAGATAGTCCAAGTGTCCGCTAGTTAACCTACATAGTCCAAGTGCCCGCTAGGTAACCTAGATAGTCCAAGGGCCCGCTAGTTAACCAACATAGTCCAAGTACCCAATAGGGAACCTACAAAGTCCAAGGCCCGCTGAGGAACCTACATATTCCAAGTGCCCGATAGGGAAACTATATATTCCAAGTGCCCGCTAGGTAACCTACTAAGTTCAAGTGCCTGCTAGGTAATCTATATAGTCCAAATGCCCGCTAGGGCACCCACATAGTTCAAGTGCCCGCTAATTACCTATATAGTCCAAGTGCCCGTTAGCTAACCTAGATAGTCCAAGGGTCAACTAGTTAACCTACATAGTTCAAGGGCCCGCTAGATAACCTAGCCAATCCAAGTGCCCGCTAGTTAACCTATATCGTCCAAGTGCCCGCTAGTTAACCTAGATGGTCCAAGTGCCCGATAGTTAACCTACATAGTGCAAGGGCCCGCTAGTTAACCTAGATCGTCCATGTGTCCGCTAGTTAACCTACATAGTCCAAGGCGCCGCTAGTTGACCTAGATAGACCAAGTGCCCGCTAGTTAGCCTAGATAGTCCTAGTGCCCGTGAGTTATCATAGATAGTCCAAGTGCCCACTAGGGGATGTATATAGTCCAAGTGCCCGCTAGGTAACCTAGATAGACCAAGTGCCCGCTAGTTAACCTAGATAGTCCTAGTGCCCATTAGTTATCCTAGATAGTCCAAGTGCCCACTAAGGGACGTACATAGTCCAAGTGCCCACTAGGGAACCTACATAGTCCAAGTGCCCGTTAGGGAACCAGGATAGTCCATGTGCCCGCTAGTTAATCTAGATAGTCCATGTGCCCGCTAGTTAACCTAGATAGTACAAGTGCCCGCTAGTTATCCTACATAGTCGAAGGGCCCGCTTGTTAACCTACATAGTCCCAGGTCCGCTACTTAACCTAGATAGTCCAAGTGCCCGCTATTTAACCTACATAGTCCAAGGGCCCTCTAGTTAACCTAGATAGTCCAAGTGCCCGCTAGGTAACCTTGATAGTCCAAGTGCCCGCTAGGTAACCTACTAAGTCCAAGTGCCTGCTACGTAATCTATATAGTCCAAATGCCCGCTAGGGCACCCACATAGTCCAAGTGCCCGCTAATTTACCTATATAGTCCAAGTGCCCGTTAGCTAACCTAGATAGTCCAAGGGTCAACTAGTTAACCTACATAGTTCAAGGGCCCGCTAGGTAACCTAGCTAATCCAAGTGCCCCCTAGTTAACCTATATCGTCCAAGGGCCCGCTAGTTAACCTAGATGGTCCAAGTGCCCGATAGTTAACCTAGATAGTCCTAGTGCCCGTTAGTTATCATAGATAGTCCAAGTGCCCACTAGGGGACGTACATATTCCAAGTGCCCGCTAGGTAACATAGATAGACCAAGTGCCCGCTGTTAACCTAGATAGTCCTAGTGCCCGTTAGTTATCCTAGATAGTCCAAGTGCTCACTAGGGGACGTACATAGTCCAAGTGCCCGCTAGGTAACCTAGATAGACCAAGTGCCCGCTAGTTAACCTAGATAGTCCTAGTGCCCGTTAGTTATCTTAGATAGTCCAAGTGCCCACTAGGGGACGTACATAGTCCAAGTGCCCGCTAGGTAACCTAGATAGTCTAAGTGCCCGCTAGTTAACCTACATAGTCCAAGTGCCCGCTAGTTAACCTACATAGTCCACGTGCGCGATAGGGAACCTACATAGTCCAAGTGCCCGCTAAGGGACATACATAGTCCAAGTGCCCGCTAGGGAACCTACATAGTCCAAGTGCCCGTTAGGGAACCAGGATAGTCCAAGTGCCCGCTAGTTAATCTAGATAGTCCATGTCCCCGCTAGTTAACCTAGATAGTACAAGTGCCCGCTAGTTAACCTAGATCGTCCAAGTGCCCGCTAGTTAACCTACATAGTCTAAGGGCCTGCTTGTTAACCTACATAGTCCTAGGTCCGCTACTTAACCTAGATAGTCCAAGTGCCCGCTAGTTAACCTACATAGTCCAAGGGCCCTCTAGTTAACCTAGATAGTCCAAGTGCCCGCTAGGTTACCTACATAGTCCAAGTGAGCGCTAGTTAACCTGATAGTCCAAGTGCCCGCTAGTTAATCTAGATAGTCCATGTGCCCGCTAGTTAACCTACAAAGTCCCAGGTCCGCTACTTAACCTAGATAGTCCAAGTGCCCGCTAGTTAACCTACATAGTCCAAGTGAGCGCTAGTTAACCTGATAGTTCAAGTGCCTGCTAGTTAACCTACATAGTCCAAGTGCCCGCTAGTTAACCTACATAGCCCAGGGCCCGCTAGTTAACCTAGATATTCCTATTGCCCGTTATTTAACCTAGATAGTCCAAATGCCCGCTAGTTAACCTAGATACTCCAAGTGCCCGCTAGTTAACCTAGATCGTCCAAATGCCCGCTAGTTAACCTACATAGTCCATGTGTCCGCTAGTTAACCTACATAGTCCAAGGCGCCGCTAGTTGACCTAGATAGACCAAGTGCCCGCTAGTTAGCCTAGATAGTCCTAGTGCCCATGAGTTATCATAGATAGTCCAAGTGCCCACTCGGGGACGTATATAGTACAAGTGCCCCCTAGGTAACCTAGATATTCCAAGTTCCTGTTAGCTAAGTTAGATAGTCCAAGTGCCCGCGATTTAACCTACATAGTCCAAGTGCCCGATAGGGAACCTACATATTCCAAGTGCCCGTTAGGGAACCTAGATAGTCCAAGTGCCCGTAGTTAACCTATATATTCCAAGTGCCCGCTAGGGAACCTGCATTGTCCAAGTGCCCGCTAGTTTACCTAGATAGTCCAAGTGCCCGCTAGTTAACCTAGATAGTCCAAGTGCCCGCTAGTTAACCTTGATCGTCAAAGTGCCCGCTAGTTAAGCTACATAGTCCAAGGGCCCGCTAGTTAACCTACATAGTCCAAGAACCCGCTAATTAACCTAGATAGTCCAGGTGACCGCTAGTTAACCTACATAGTCCAAGGGCCCGCAAGGTAACCTAGATAGTCCAATGTCCTGTTAGCTAACCTAGATAGTCCAAGTGCCCGCTAGGTAACCTACATAGTACAAGTGCCCATTCATTAACCTAGATAGTCCAAGTGCCCACTAGGTAACCTAGACTGTCCAGTGCCCGCTAGATTACCTACATAGTCCAAGTGCCCGCTAGGTAACCTAGATAATCCAAGTGCCCACTAGGGGACGTATACAGTCCAAGTGCCCGCTAGTTAACCTAGATAATCCAAGTGCCCGCTAGTTAACCTACATAGTCCAAGGGCCCTCTAGTTAACCTAGATAGTCCAATTGCCCAATAGGGGACGTACATAGTCCAACTGCCCACTAGGTAACCTAGATAGTCCAAGTGTCCGCTAGTTAACCTACATAGTCCAAGTGCCCGCTAGGTAACCTAGATAGTCCAAGGGCCCGCTAGTTAACCAACATAGTCCAAGTACCCAATAGGGAACCTACAAAGTCCAAGTGCCCGCTGAGGAACCTACATATTCCAAGTGCCCGATAGGGAAACTATATATTCCGAGTGCCCGTTAGGGAACCTAGATAGTCCAAGTGCCCGTAGGGGATCTATATATTCCAAGTGCCCGTTAGGAACCTACATAGTCAATGTGCCCGCTAGGGAACCTGCATTGTCCAAGTGTCCGCTAGTTACCTAGATAGTCCAAGTGCCCGCTAGTTAACCTAGATACTCCAAGTGGCAGCTAGTTAACCTTGATGGTCCAAGTGCCCTCTAGTTAACCTACATAGTCCAAGTGCCCGCTAGTTAACCAAGATCGTCCAAGTGTCCGCTACTTAACCTACATAGTCCAAGTTCCCGTTAGGTATCCTAGATAGTCCAAGTGCCCGCTAGGTAACCTATATAGTCCAAGTGCCCGCTCGGTAACCTAGATATTCCAAGTTCCTGTTAGCTAACCTAGATAGTCCAAGTGCCCGCGATTTAACCTACATAGTCCAAGTGCCCATTCGTTAACCTAGATTGTCCAAGTGCCCGCTAGGTAACCTAGACTGTCCAAGTGCCCGCTTGGTTACCGACATAGTCCAAGTGCCCGTTCGTTAACCTAGATAGTCCAAGTGCCCGCTAGTTAAACTACATAGTCCAATTCCTGTTAGGTAACCTAGATAGTCCAAGTGCCCGCTAGGTAACCTACATAGTCCAAGTACCCACTAGATAACCTAGATATTCCAAGTTCCTTTTAGCTAACCTAGATAGTCCAAGTGCCCGCTAGGTAACTTACATAGTCCCAGCGCCCGCTAGGTAACCTAGATAGTCCAAGTGCCCGCTAGGTAACCTACATAGTCCAAGTACCCATTCGTTAACCTAGATAGTCCAAGTCCCCGCTAGTTAACCTAGACTGTCCAAGTGCCTGCTAGGTTACCTATATAGTCCCAGTACCCGTTCGTTAACCTAGATAATCCAATTGCCCGCTAGGTAACCTACATAGTCCCAGCGCCCGCTAGGTAACCTAGATAGTCCAAGTGCCCGCTAGGTAACCTACATAGTCCAAGTGCCGCTAGAAAACCTAGATAGTCCAAGTGCCCGCTAGGTAACCTACTAAGTTCAAGTGCCTGCTAGGTAATCTATATAGTCCAAATGCCCGCTAGGGCACCCACATAGTCCAAGTGCCCGCTAATTTACCTATATAGTCCAAGTGCCCGTTAGCTAACCTAGATAGTCCAAGGGTCAACTAGTTAACCTACATAGTTCAAGGGCCTGCTAGGTAACCTAGCTAATCCAAGTGCCCGCTTGTTAACGTATATCGTCCAAGTGCCCGCTAGTTAACCTAGATGGTCCAAGTGCCCGATAGTTAACCTACATAGTGCAAGGGCCCGCTAGTTAACCTAGATCATCCATGTGTCTGCTAGTTAACCTACATAGTCCAAGGCACCTCTAGTTGACCTAGATAGACCAAGTGCCCGCTAGTTAACCTAGATAGTCCTAGTGCCCGTTAGTTATCATAGAAGTCCAAGTGCCCACTAGGGGACGTACATATTCCAAGTGCCCGCTAGGTAACATAGATAGACCAAGTGCCCGCTGTTAACCTAGATAGTCCTAGTGCCCGTTAGTTATCCTAGATAGTCCAAGTGCTCACTAGGGGACGTACATAGTCCAAGTGCCCGCTAGGTAACCTAGATAGACCAAGTGCCCGCTAGTTAACCTAGATAGTCCTAGTGCCCGTTAGTTATCTTAGATAGTCCAAGTGCCCACTAGGGGACGTACATAGTCCAAGTGCCCGCTAGGTAACCTAGATAGTCTAAGTGCCCGCTAGTTAACCTACATAGTCCAAGTGCCCGCTAGTTAACCTACATAGTCCACGTGCGCGATAGGGAACCTACATAGTCCAAGTGCCCGCTAAGGGACATACATAGTCCAAGTGCCCGCTAGGTATCCTAGATAGTCCAAGTGCCCGTTAGGGAACCAGGATAGTCCAAGTGCCCGCTAGTTAATCTAGATAGTCCTTGTCCCCGCTAGTTAACCTAGATAGTACAAGTGCCCGCTAGTTAACCTAGATCGTCCAAGTGCCCGCTAGTTAACCTACATAGTCTAAGGGCCTGCTTGTTAACCTACATAGTCCAAGGTCCGCTACTTAACCTAGATAGTCCAAGTGCCCGCTAGTTAACCTACATAGTCCAAGGGCCCTCTAGTTAACCTAGATAGTCCAAGTGCCCGCTAGGTTACCTACATAGTCCAAGTGAGCGCTAGTTAACCTGATAGTTCAAGTGCCTGCTAGTTAACCTACATAGTCCAAGTGCCCGCTAGTTAACCTACATAGCCAGGGCCCGCTAGTTAACCTAGATAGTCCTATGGCCCGTTAGTTAACCTAGATAGTCCAAGTGCCCACTAGGGGATGTACATAGTCCAAGTGGCCGCTAGGTAACCTAGATAGTCCAGTGCCCGCTAAGGTATTTACATAGTCCAAGTGCCCGCTAGGTAACCTAGATAGTGTAAGTGCCCGCTAGTTAACCTACATAGTCCAAGTGCCCGCTAGTTAACCTAGATAGTCCAAATGCCCGCTAGTTAACCTAGATACTCCAATGCCCGCTAGTTAACCTAGATCGTCCAAGTGCCCCCTAGTTAACCTACATAGTCCAAGGGCCAGCTAGTTAACCTACATAGTCCAGGGTCCGCTAGTTAACCTAGATAGTCCAAGTGCCCGCTAGTTAAACTACATAGTCCAAGGGCCCTCTAGTTAACCTAGATAGTCCACGTGCCCGCTAGGGTATGTACATAGTTCAATTGCCCGCTAGGTAACCTAGATAGTCCAAGTGTCTGCTAGTTAACCTACATAGTCCAAGTGCCCTCTTTGTAACCTAGATAGTCCAAGGACCCACTAGTTAACCTACATAGTCCAAGTGCCCGATAGGGAACCTACATAGTCCAAGTGCCCGCTGAGGAACCTAGATAGTCCAAGTGCCCGTAGTGAACCTATATAATCCAAGTGCCCGCTAGGGAACCTGCATTGTCCAAGTGCCCGCTAGTTAACCTAGATAGTCCAGGTGCCCGCTAGTTAACCTACATAGTCCAAGGGCCCGCAAGGTAACCTCGATAATCCAATTTCCTGTTAGCTAACCTAGATAGTCCAAGTGCCCACTAGGTAACCTAGACTGTCCAGTGCCCGCTAGGTTACCTACATAGTCCAAGTGCCCGCTAGGTAAGCTAGATAGTCCAAGTGCCCGCTAGTTAACCCAGATAGTCCTAGTGCACGTTAGTTATCCTAGATTGTCCAAGTGCCCACTAGGGGACGTACACATTCCAAGTGCACGCTAGGGTATGTACATAGTCCAAGTGCCCGCTAGGTAACCTATATAGTCTAAGTGCCTGCTAGTTAACATACATAGTCCAAGGGCCCGCAAGTTAAACTACATAGTCCAAGTGCGCGATAGGGAATCTACATAGTCCAAGTGTCCGCTAAGGGACGTACATAGTCCAAGTGCCCGCTAGGGAACCTACATAGTAAAGTGCCCGCTAGTTAACCTAGATAGTCCAAGTGTCCGCTAGTTAACCTAGATAGTCCAAGTGCCCGCTAGTTAACCTAGATCCTCCAAGTGTCCGCTAGTTAACCTACATAGTCCAAGTTCCCGTTAGGTAACATAGATAGTCCAAGTGCCCGCTAGGTAACCTACATAGTACAAGTGCCCCCTAGGTAACCTAGATATTCCAAGTTCCTGTTAGCTAACCTAGATAGTCCAAGTGCCCGCTAGGTAACCTAGATAGTCCAAGTGCCCGCTAGGTAACCTACTAAGTCCAAGTGCCTGCTACGAAATCTATATAGTCCAAATGCCCGCAAGGGCACCCACATAGTCCAAGTGCCCGCTAATTTACCTATATAGTCCAAGTGCCCGTTAGCTAACCTAGCTAGTCCAAGGGTCAACTAGTTAACCTACATAGTTCAAGGGCCCGCTAGGTAACCTAGCTAATCCAAGTGCCTGCTAGTTAACCTATATCGTCCAAGTGCCCGCTAGTTAACCTAGATGGTCCAAGAGCCCGATAGTTAACCTACATAGTGCAAGGGCCCGCTAGTTAACCTAGATCGTCCAATTGTCCACTAGTTAACCTACATAGTCCAAGGCGCCGCTAGTTGACCTAGATAGACCAAGTGCCCGCTAGTTAACCTAGATAGTCCTAGTGCCCGTTAGTTATCATAGATAGTCCAAGTGCTCACTAGGGGACGTACATAGTCCAAGTGTCCGCTAGGTAACCTAGATAGACCAAGTGCCTGCTAGTTAACCTAGATAGTCCTAGTGCCCGTTAGTTATCTTAGATAATCCAAGTGCCCACTAGGGGACGTACATAGTCCAAGTGCCCGCTAGGTAACCTAGATAGTCTAAGTGCCCGCTAGTTAACCTACATAGTCCAAGTGCCCGCTAGTTAACCTAAATAGTCCACGTGCGCGATAGGGACCCTACATAGTCCAAGTGCCTGCTAAAGGACATACATAGTCCAAGTGCCCGCTAGGGAACCTACATAGTCCAAGTGCCCGTTAGGGAACCAGGACAGTCCAAGTGCCCGCTAGTTAATCTAGATAGTCCATGTGCCCGCTAGTTAACCTAAATAGTCCCAGGTCCGCTACTTAACCTAGATAGTCCAAGTGCCCGCTAGTTAACCTACATAGTCCAAGGGCCCTCTAGTTAACCTAGATAGTCCAAGTGCCCTCTAGGTTACCTACATAGTCCAAGTGAGCGCTAGTTAACCTGATAGTTCAAGTGCCTGCTAGTTAACCTACATAGTCCAAGTGCCCGCTAGTTAACCTACATAGCCCAGGGCCCGCTAGTTAACCTAGATATTCCTATTGCCCGTTAGTTAACCTAGATAGTCCAAATGCCCGCTAGTTAACCTAGATACTCCAAGTGCCCGCTAGTTAACCTAGATCGTCCAAATGCCCGCTAGTTAACCTACATAGTCCATGTGTCCGCTAGTTAACCTACATAGTCCAAGGCGCCGCTAGTTGACCTAGATAGACCAAGTGCCCGCTAGTTAGCCTAGATAGTCCTAGTGCCCATGAGTTATCATAGATAGTCCAAGTGCCCACTCGGGGACGTATATAGTACAAGTGCCCCCTAGGTAACCTAGATATTCCAAGTTCCTGTTAGCTAAGTTAGATAGTCCAAGTGCCCGCGATTTAACCTACATAGTCCAAGTGCCCGATAGGGAACCTACATATTCCAAGTGCCCGTTAGGGAACCTAGATAGTCCAAGTGCCCGTAGTTAACCTATATATTCCAAGTGTCCGCTAGGGAACCTGCATTGTCCAAGTGCCCGCTAGTTTACCTAGATAGTCCAAGTGCCCGCTAGTTAACCTAGATAGTCCAAGTGCCCGCTAGTTAACCTTGATCGTCAAAGTGCCCGCTAGTTAAGCTACATAGTCCAAGGGCCCGCTAGTTAATCTACATAGTCCAAGAACCCGCTAATTAACCTAGATAGTCCAGGTGACCGCTAGTTAACCTACATAGTCCAAGGGCCGGCAAGGTAACATAGATATTCCAATGTCCTGTTAGCTAACCTAGATAGTCCAAGTGCCCGCTAGGTAACCTACATAGTACAAGTGCCCATTCATTAACCTAGATAGTCCAAGTGCCCACTAGGTAACCTAGACTGTCCAGTGCCCGCTAGATTACCTACATAGTCCAAGTGCCCGCTAGGTAACCTAGATAATCCAAGTGCCCACTAGGGGACGTATACAGTCCAAGTGCCCGCTAGTTAACCTAGATAATCCAAGTGCCCGCTAGTTAACCTACATAGTCCAAGGGCCCTCTAGTTAACCTAGATAGTCCAATTGCCCAATAGGGGATGTACATAGTCCAACTGCCCACTAGGTAACCTAGATAGTCCAAGTGTCCGCTAGTTAACCTACATAGTCCACGTGCCCGCTAGGTAACCTAGATAGTCCAAGGGCCCGCTAGTTAACCAACATAGTCCAAGTACCCAATAGGGAACCTACAAAGTCCAAGTGCCCGCTGAAGAACCTACATATTCCAAGTGCCCGATAGGGAAACTATATATTCCAATTGCCCGTTAGGGAACCTAGATAGTCCAAGTGCCCGTAGGGAATCTATATATTCCAAGTGCCCGCTAGGAACCTACATAGTCAATGTGCCCGCTAGGGAACCTGCATTGTCCAAGTGTCCGCTAGTTACCTAGATAGTCCAAGTGCCCGCTAGTTAACCTACATAGTCCAAGAACCCGCTAGTTAACCTAGATAGTCCAGGTGCCCTCTAGTTAACCTACATAGTCCAAGGGCCCGCAAGGTAACCTCGATAATCCAATTTCCTGTTAGCTAGCCTAGATAGTCCAAGTGCCCGCTAGGTAACCTACATAGTACAAGTGCCCATTCATTAACCTAGATAGTCCAAGTGCCCGCTAGGTAACCTAGACTGTCCAGTGCCCGCTAGGTTAACTACATAGTCCAAGTGCCCGCTAGGTAAGCTAGATAGTCCAAGTGCCCGCTAGTTAACCTAGATAGTCCTAGTGCACGTTAGTTATCCTAGATTGTCCAAGTGCCCACTAGGGGACATACACAGTCCAAGTGCGCGCTAGGTAACCTAGACAGTCCAAGTGCCCGCTAGGGTATGTACATAGTCCAAGTGCCCGCTAGGTAACCTAGATAGTCTAAGTGCCCGCTAGTTAACCTACATAGTCCAAGGGCCCGCAAGTTAACCTACATAGTCCAAGTGCGCGATAGGGAACCTACATAGTCCAAGTGCCCGCTAAGGGACGTACATAGACCAAGTGCCCGCTAGGGAACCTACATAGTAAAGTGCCCGCTAGTTAACCTAGATAGTCCAAGTGTCCGCTAGTTAACCTAGATAGTCCAAGTGCCCCCTAGTTAACCTACATAGACCAAGGGCCCTCTAGTTAACTAGATAGTCCAAGTGCCCGCTAGGGGACGTACATATTCCAAGTGCCCGCTATGTAACCTAGATAGTCCAGTGCCATCTAGCGTATGTACATAGTCCAGGTGCCCGCTAGGTAACCTAGATAGTCTAAGTGCCCGCTACTTAATCTACCTAGTCCAAGGTCCCTCTCGTTAACCTACATAGTCCAAGTGCATGATAGGGAACCTACAGTGTCCAAGTGCCCGCTAGGGAACCTGTATCTTCCAAGTGCCCGCTAGTTAACCTAGATCTTCCATGTGCCCGCTAGTTAACCTACATAGTCCAAGGGCCCGCTAGTTGACCTACATAGTCAAAGGGCCCTCTAGTTAACCTAGATCGTCCAAGTGCCCACTAGGGGACGTACATAGTCTAACTGCCCACTAGGTAACCTAGATAGTCCAAGTGTCCGCTAGTTAACCTACATAGTCCAAGTGCCCGCTAGGTAACCTAGATAGTCCAAGGGCCCGCTAGTTATCCTACATGTTCCATGTGCCCAATAGGGAACCTACATAGTCTAAGTGCCCGCGGAGGAACCTACATATTCCAAGTGCCCGATAGGGAACCTATATATTCCAAGTGCCTGTTAGGGAACCTAGATAGGCCAATTGCCCGTAGGGAACCTAGATAGTTCAAGTGCCCATAGGAAACCTATATATTCCAAGTGCCCGCTAAGAACCTACATAGTAAATGTGCCCGCTAGGGAACCTGCATTGTCCAAGTGCCCGCTAGTTAACCTAGATAATCCACGTGCCTGCTAGTTAACGTAGATCCTCCAAGTGTCCGCTAGTTAACCTACATAGTCCAAGTTCCCGTTAGGTAACATAGATAGTCCAAGTGCCCGCTAGGTAACCTACATAGTACAAGTGCCCCCTAGGTAACCTAGATATGCCAAGTTCCTGTTAGCTAACTTAGATAGTCCAAGTGCCCGCTAGGTAACCTACAAAGTCCAAGTGCCCATTCATTAACCTAGATATTCCAAGTGCCCTCTAGTTAACCTAGACTGTCCAAGTGCCCGCAAGGTTACCTACATAGTCCAAGGGCCCGCTTGCTAACCTACATAGTCCAAGGTCTGCTACTTAACCTAGATAGTCCAAGTGCCCGGTAGTTAACCTACATAGTCCAAGGGCCCTCTAGTTAACCTAGATAGTCCAAGTGCCCGCTAGGGGACGTACATAGTCCAAGTGCCCGCTGGGTAACCTAGATAGTCCAAGTGCCCGTTAGCTAACCTAGATAGTCCAAGTGCCCGCTAGGTAACCTAGATAGACCAAGTGCCCGCTAGTTAACCTAGATAGTCCTAGTGCCCGTTAGTTATCTTAGATAGTCCAAGTGCCCACTAGGGGACGTACATAGTCCAAGTGCCCGCTAGGTAACCTAGATAGTCTAAGTGCCCGCTAGTTAACCTACATAGTCCAAGTGCCCGCTAGTTAACCTACATAGTCCACGTGCGCGATAGGGAACCTACATAGTCCAAGTGCCCGCTAAGGGACATACATAGTCCAAGTGCCCGCTAGGTATCCTAGATAGTCCAAGTGCCCGTTAGGGAACCAGGATAGTCCAAGTGCCCGCTAGTTAATCTAGATAGTCCTTGTCCCCGCTAGTTAACCTAGATAGTACAAGTGCCCGCTAGTTAACCTAGATCGTCCAAGTGCCCGCTAGTTAACCTACATAGTCTAAGGGCCTGCTTGTTAACCTACATAGTCCAAGGTCCGCTACTTAACCTAGATAGTCCAAGTGCCCGCTAGTTAACCTACATAGTCCAAGGGCCCTCTAGTTAACCTAGATAGTCCAAGTGCCCGCTAGGTTACCTACATAGTCCAAGTGAGCGCTAGTTAACCTGATAGTTCAAGTGCCTGCTAGTTAACCTACATAGTCCAAGTGCCCGCTAGTTAACCTACATAGCCAGGGCCCGCTAGTTAACCTAGATAGTCCTATGGCCCGTTAGTTAACCTAGATAGTCCAAGTGCCCACTAGGGGATGTACATAGTCCAAGTGGCCGCTAGGTAACCTAGATAGTCCAGTGCCCGCTAAGGTATTTACATAGTCCAAGTGCCCGCTAGGTAACCTAGATAGTGTAAGTGCCCGCTAGTTAACCTACATAGTCCAAGTGCCCGCTAGTTAACCTAGATAGTCCAAATGCCCGCTAGTTAACCTAGATACTCCAATGCCCGCTAGTTAACCTAGATCGTCCAAGTGCCCCCTAGTTAACCTACATAGTCCAAGGGCCAGCTAGTTAACCTACATAGTCCAGGGTCCGCTAGTTAACCTAGATAGTCCAAGTGCCCGCTAGTTAAACTACATAGTCCAAGGGCCCTCTAGTTAACCTAGATAGTCCACGTGCCCGCTAGGGTATGTACATAGTTCAATTGCCCGCTAGGTAACCTAGATAGTCCAAGTGTCTGCTAGTTAACCTACATAGTCCAAGTGCCCTCTTTGTAACCTAGATAGTCCAAGGACCCACTAGTTAACCTACATAGTCCAAGTGCCCGATAGGGAACCTACATAGTCCAAGTGCCCGCTGAGGAACCTAGATAGTCCAAGTGCCCGTAGTGAACCTATATAATCCAAGTGCCCGCTAGGGAACCTGCATTGTCCAAGTGCCCGCTAGTTAACCTAGATAGTCCAGGTGCCCGCTAGTTAACCTACATAGTCCAAGGGCCCGCAAGGTAACCTCGATAATCCAATTTCCTGTTAGCTAACCTAGATAGTCCAAGTGCCCACTAGGTAACCTAGACTGTCCAGTGCCCGCTAGGTTACCTACATAGTCCAAGTGCCCGCTAGGTAAGCTAGATAGTCCAAGTGCCCGCTAGTTAACCCAGATAGTCCTAGTGCACGTTAGTTATCCTAGATTGTCCAAGTGCCCACTAGGGGACGTACACATTCCAAGTGCACGCTAGGGTATGTACATAGTCCAAGTGCCCGCTAGGTAACCTATATAGTCTAAGTGCCTGCTAGTTAACATACATAGTCCAAGGGCCCGCAAGTTAAACTACATAGTCCAAGTGCGCGATAGGGAATCTACATAGTCCAAGTGTCCGCTAAGGGACGTACATAGTCCAAGTGCCCGCTAGGGAACCTACATAGTAAAGTGCCCGCTAGTTAACCTAGATAGTCCAAGTGTCCGCTAGTTAACCTAGATAGTCCAAGTGCCCGCTAGTTAACCTAGATCCTCCAAGTGTCCGCTAGTTAACCTACATAGTCCAAGTTCCCGTTAGGTAACATAGATAGTCCAAGTGCCCGCTAGGTAACCTACATAGTACAAGTGCCCCCTAGGTAACCTAGATATTCCAAGTTCCTGTTAGCTAACCTAGATAGTCCAAGTGCCCGCTAGGTAACCTAGATAGTCCAAGTGCCCGCTAGGTAACCTACTAAGTCCAAGTGCCTGCTACGAAATCTATATAGTCCAAATGCCCGCAAGGGCACCCACATAGTCCAAGTGCCCGCTAATTTACCTATATAGTCCAAGTGCCCGTTAGCTAACCTAGCTAGTCCAAGGGTCAACTAGTTAACCTACATAGTTCAAGGGCCCGCTAGGTAACCTAGCTAATCCAAGTGCCTGCTAGTTAACCTATATCGTCCAAGTGCCCGCTAGTTAACCTAGATGGTCCAAGAGCCCGATAGTTAACCTACATAGTGCAAGGGCCCGCTAGTTAACCTAGATCGTCCAATTGTCCACTAGTTAACCTACATAGTCCAAGGCGCCGCTAGTTGACCTAGATAGACCAAGTGCCCGCTAGTTAACCTAGATAGTCCTAGTGCCCGTTAGTTATCATAGATAGTCCAAGTGCTCACTAGGGGACGTACATAGTCCAAGTGTCCGCTAGGTAACCTAGATAGACCAAGTGCCTGCTAGTTAACCTAGATAGTCCTAGTGCCCGTTAGTTATCTTAGATAATCCAAGTGCCCACTAGGGGACGTACATAGTCCAAGTGCCCGCTAGGTAACCTAGATAGTCTAAGTGCCCGCTAGTTAACCTACATAGTCCAAGTGCCCGCTAGTTAACCTAAATAGTCCACGTGCGCGATAGGGACCCTACATAGTCCAAGTGCCTGCTAAAGGACATACATAGTCCAAGTGCCCGCTAGGGAACCTACATAGTCCAAGTGCCCGTTAGGGAACCAGGACAGTCCAAGTGCCCGCTAGTTAATCTAGATAGTCCATGTGCCCGCTAGTTAACCTAAATAGTCCCAGGTCCGCTACTTAACCTAGATAGTCCAAGTGCCCGCTAGTTAACCTACATAGTCCAAGGGCCCTCTAGTTAACCTAGATAGTCCAAGTGCCCTCTAGGTTACCTACATAGTCCAAGTGAGCGCTAGTTAACCTGATAGTTCAAGTGCCTGCTAGTTAACCTACATAGTCCAAGTGCCCGCTAGTTAACCTACATAGCCCAGGGCCCGCTAGTTAACCTAGATATTCCTATTGCCCGTTAGTTAACCTAGATAGTCCAAATGCCCGCTAGTTAACCTAGATACTCCAAGTGCCCGCTAGTTAACCTAGATCGTCCAAATGCCCGCTAGTTAACCTACATAGTCCATGTGTCCGCTAGTTAACCTACATAGTCCAAGGCGCCGCTAGTTGACCTAGATAGACCAAGTGCCCGCTAGTTAGCCTAGATAGTCCTAGTGCCCATGAGTTATCATAGATAGTCCAAGTGCCCACTCGGGGACGTATATAGTACAAGTGCCCCCTAGGTAACCTAGATATTCCAAGTTCCTGTTAGCTAAGTTAGATAGTCCAAGTGCCCGCGATTTAACCTACATAGTCCAAGTGCCCGATAGGGAACCTACATATTCCAAGTGCCCGTTAGGGAACCTAGATAGTCCAAGTGCCCGTAGTTAACCTATATATTCCAAGTGTCCGCTAGGGAACCTGCATTGTCCAAGTGCCCGCTAGTTTACCTAGATAGTCCAAGTGCCCGCTAGTTAACCTAGATAGTCCAAGTGCCCGCTAGTTAACCTTGATCGTCAAAGTGCCCGCTAGTTAAGCTACATAGTCCAAGGGCCCGCTAGTTAATCTACATAGTCCAAGAACCCGCTAATTAACCTAGATAGTCCAGGTGACCGCTAGTTAACCTACATAGTCCAAGGGCCGGCAAGGTAACATAGATATTCCAATGTCCTGTTAGCTAACCTAGATAGTCCAAGTGCCCGCTAGGTAACCTACATAGTACAAGTGCCCATTCATTAACCTAGATAGTCCAAGTGCCCACTAGGTAACCTAGACTGTCCAGTGCCCGCTAGATTACCTACATAGTCCAAGTGCCCGCTAGGTAACCTAGATAATCCAAGTGCCCACTAGGGGACGTATACAGTCCAAGTGCCCGCTAGTTAACCTAGATAATCCAAGTGCCCGCTAGTTAACCTACATAGTCCAAGGGCCCTCTAGTTAACCTAGATAGTCCAATTGCCCAATAGGGGACGTACATAGTCCAACTGCCCACTAGGTAACCTAGATAGTCCAAGTGTCCGCTAGTTAACCTACATAGTCCACGTGCCCGCTAGGTAACCTAGATAGTCCAAGGGCCCGCTAGTTAACCAACATAGTCCAAGTACCCAATAGGGAACCTACAAAGTCCAAGTGCCCGCTGAAGAACCTACATATTCCAAGTGCCCGATAGGGAAACTATATATTCCAATTGCCCGTTAGGGAACCTAGATAGTCCAAGTGCCCGTAGGGAATCTATATATTCCAAGTGCCCGCTAGGAACCTACATAGTCAATGTGCCCGCTAGGGAACCTGCATTGTCCAAGTGTCCGCTAGTTACCTAGATAGTCCAAGTGCCCGCTAGTTAACCTACATAGTCCAAGAACCCGCTAGTTAACCTAGATAGTCCAGGTGCCCTCTAGTTAACCTACATAGTCCAAGGGCCCGCAAGGTAACCTCGATAATCCAATTTCCTGTTAGCTAGCCTAGATAGTCCAAGTGCCCGCTAGGTAACCTACATAGTACAAGTGCCCATTCATTAACCTAGATAGTCCAAGTGCCCGCTAGGTAACCTAGACTGTCCAGTGCCCGCTAGGTTAACTACATAGTCCAAGTGCCCGCTAGGTAAGCTAGATAGTCCAAGTGCCCGCTAGTTAACCTAGATAGTCCTAGTGCACGTTAGTTATCCTAGATTGTCCAAGTGCCCACTAGGGGACATACACAGTCCAAGTGCGCGCTAGGTAACCTAGACAGTCCAAGTGCCCGCTAGGGTATGTACATAGTCCAAGTGCCCGCTAGGTAACCTAGATAGTCTAAGTGCCCGCTAGTTAACCTACATAGTCCAAGGGCCCGCAAGTTAACCTACATAGTCCAAGTGCGCGATAGGGAACCTACATAGTCCAAGTGCCCGCTAAGGGACGTACATAGACCAAGTGCCCGCTAGGGAACCTACATAGTAAAGTGCCCGCTAGTTAACCTAGATAGTCCAAGTGTCCGCTAGTTAACCTAGATAGTCCAAGTGCCCCCTAGTTAACCTACATAGACCAAGGGCCCTCTAGTTAACTAGATAGTCCAAGTGCCCGCTAGGGGACGTACATATTCCAAGTGCCCGCTATGTAACCTAGATAGTCCAGTGCCATCTAGCGTATGTACATAGTCCAGGTGCCCGCTAGGTAACCTAGATAGTCTAAGTGCCCGCTACTTAATCTACCTAGTCCAAGGTCCCTCTCGTTAACCTACATAGTCCAAGTGCATGATAGGGAACCTACAGTGTCCAAGTGCCCGCTAGGGAACCTGTATCTTCCAAGTGCCCGCTAGTTAACCTAGATCTTCCATGTGCCCGCTAGTTAACCTACATAGTCCAAGGGCCCGCTAGTTGACCTACATAGTCAAAGGGCCCTCTAGTTAACCTAGATCGTCCAAGTGCCCACTAGGGGACGTACATAGTCTAACTGCCCACTAGGTAACCTAGATAGTCCAAGTGTCCGCTAGTTAACCTACATAGTCCAAGTGCCCGCTAGGTAACCTAGATAGTCCAAGGGCCCGCTAGTTATCCTACATGTTCCATGTGCCCAATAGGGAACCTACATAGTCTAAGTGCCCGCGGAGGAACCTACATATTCCAAGTGCCCGATAGGGAACCTATATATTCCAAGTGCCTGTTAGGGAACCTAGATAGGCCAATTGCCCGTAGGGAACCTAGATAGTTCAAGTGCCCATAGGAAACCTATATATTCCAAGTGCCCGCTAAGAACCTACATAGTAAATGTGCCCGCTAGGGAACCTGCATTGTCCAAGTGCCCGCTAGTTAACCTAGATAATCCACGTGCCTGCTAGTTAACGTAGATCCTCCAAGTGTCCGCTAGTTAACCTACATAGTCCAAGTTCCCGTTAGGTAACATAGATAGTCCAAGTGCCCGCTAGGTAACCTACATAGTACAAGTGCCCCCTAGGTAACCTAGATATGCCAAGTTCCTGTTAGCTAACTTAGATAGTCCAAGTGCCCGCTAGGTAACCTACAAAGTCCAAGTGCCCATTCATTAACCTAGATATTCCAAGTGCCCTCTAGTTAACCTAGACTGTCCAAGTGCCCGCAAGGTTACCTACATAGTCCAAGGGCCCGCTTGCTAACCTACATAGTCCAAGGTCTGCTACTTAACCTAGATAGTCCAAGTGCCCGGTAGTTAACCTACATAGTCCAAGGGCCCTCTAGTTAACCTAGATAGTCCAAGTGCCCGCTAGGGGACGTACATAGTCCAAGTGCCCGCTGGGTAACCTAGATAGTCCAAGTGCCCGTTAGCTAACCTAGATAGTCCAAGTGCCCGCTAGTTAACCTAGATTTTCCAAGTGCCCGCTAGTTAAACTACATAGTCAAAGGGCCCTCTAGTTAACCTAAATAGTCCACGTGCCCGCTAGGGTATGTACATAGTTCAATTGCCCGCTAGGTAACCTAGATAGTCCAAGTGTCTGCTAGTTAACCTACATAGTCCAAGTCCCCGCTAGGTAACTTAGATAGTCCAAGGACCCACTAGTTAACCTACATAGTCCAAGTGCCCGATAGGGAACCTACATAGTTCAAGTGCCCGCTGAGGAACCTACATAGTCCAAGTGCCCGATAGGGGACCTACATATTCCAAGTGCCGGTTAGGGAACCTACATAGTCCAAGTGCCCGTAGTGAACCTATATAATCCAAATGCCCGCTAGGGAACTTGCATTGTCCAAGTGCCCGCTAGTTTACCTAGATAGTCCAAGTGACCGCTAGTTAACCTAGATAGTCCAAGTGCCCGCTAGTTAACCTTGATCGTCCAAGTGCCCGCTAGTTAAGCTACATAGTCCAAGGGCCCGCTAGTTAACCTACATAGTCCAAGAACCCGCTAGTTAACCTAGAGAGTCCAGGTGACCGCTAGTTAACCTACATAGTCCAAGGGCCCGCAAGGTAACCTAGATATTCCAATTTCCTGTTAGCTAACCTAGATAGTCCAAGTGCCCGCTAGGTAACCTACATAGTACAAGTGCCCATTCATTAACCTAGATAGTCCAAGTGCCCACTAGGTAACCTAGACTGTCCAGTGCCCGCTAGATTACCTACATAGTCCAAGTGCCCGCTAGGTAACATAGATAGTCCAAGTGCCCACTAGGGGACGTACACAGTCCAAGTGCCCGCTAGTTAACCTAGATAATCCAAGTGCCCACTAGTTAACCTACATAGTCCAAGGGCCCTCTAATTAACCTAGATAGTCCAATTGCCCGATAGGGGACATACATAGTCCAAGTGCCCACTATATAACCTAGATAGTCCAGTGCCGGCTAGGGTATGTACATAGTCCAGGTGCCCGTTAGGTAACCTAGATAGTCTAAGTGCCCGCTACTTGACCTACATAGTCCAAGGTCCCGCTCGTTAACCTACATAGTCCAAGTGCCTGATAGGGAACCTACATAGTCCAAGTGCCCGTTAGGGAACCAAGATAGTCCAAGTGCCCGCTAGGGAACCTGCATTGTCCAAGTGCCCGCTAGTTAACCTAGATCGTCCAAGTGCCCACTAGTTAACCTAGATCCTCCAAGTGTCCGCTAGTTAACCTACATAGTCCAAGTTCCCGTTAGGTAACATAGATAGTCCAAGTGCCCGCTAGGTAACCTACATAGTACAAGTGCCCCTTAGGTAACCTAGATATTCCAAGTTCCTGTTAGCTAACTTAGATAGTCCAAGTGTCCGATAGGTAACCTAGATAGTCCAAGTGCCCGCTAGGTAACCTAGATAGTCCAAGTGCCCGCTAGGTAACCTACTAATTCCAAGTGCCTGCTAAGAAGTATATATAGTCAAATGCCCGCTAGGGGACCCACATAGTCCAAGTGCCCGCTAATTTACCTATATAGTCCAAGTGCCCGTTAGCTAACCTAGATAGTCCAAGGGTCAACTAGTTAACCTACATAGTTCAAGGGCCCGCTAGGTAACCTAGCTAATCCAAGTGCCCGCTAGTTAACCTTTATCGTCCAAGTGCCCGCTAGTTAACCTAGATGGTCCAAGTGCCCGATAGTTAACCTACATAGTGCAAGGGCCCGCTAGTTAACCTAGATCGTCCAATTGTCCACTAGTTAACCTACATAGTCCAAGGCGCCGCTAGTTGACCTAGATAGACCAAGTGCCCGCTAGTTAACCTAGATAGTCCTAGTGCCCGTTAGTTATCATAGATAGTCCAAGTGCTCACTAGGGGACGTACATAGTCCAAGTGCCCGCTAGGTAACCTAGATAGACCAAGTGCCCGCTAGTTAACCTAGATAGTCCTAGTGCCCGTTAGTTATCTTAGATAGTCCAAGTGCCCACTAGGGGACGTACATAGTCCAAGTGCCCGCTAGGTATCCTAGATAGTCTAAGTGCCCGCTAGTTAACCTACATAGTCCAAGTGCCCGCTAGTTAACCTACATAGTCCACGTGCGCGATAGGACCCTACATAGTCCAAGTGCCTGCTAAGGGACATACATAGTCCAAGTGCCCGCTAGGGAACCTACATAGTCCAAGTGCCCGTTAGGGAACCAGGACAGTCCAAGTGCCCGCTAGTTAATCTAGATAGTCCATGTGCCCGCTAGTTAACCTAAATAGTCCCAGGTCTGCTACTTAACCTATATAGTCCAAGTGCCCGCTAGTTAACCTACATAGTCCAAGGGCCCTCTAGTTAACCTAGATAGTCCAAGTGCCCGCTAGGTTACCTACATAGTACAAGTGCCCCCTAGGTAACCTAGATATTCCAAGTTCCTGTTAGCTAACCTAGATAGTCCAAGTGCCCGCTAGGTAACCTAGATAGTCCAAGTGCCCGCTAGGTAACCTACTAAGTCCAAGTGCCTGCTACGAAATCTATATAGTCCAAATGCCCGCAAGGGCACCCACATAGTCCAAGTGCCCGCTAATTTACCTATATAGTCCAAGTGCCCGTTAGCTAACCTAGCTAGTCCAAGGGTCAACTAGTTAACCTACATAGTTCAAGGGCCCGCTAGGTAACCTAGCTAATCCAAGTGCCTGCTAGTTAACCTATATCGTCCAAGTGCCCGCTAGTTAACCTAGATGGTCCAAGAGCCCGATAGTTAACCTACATAGTGCAAGGGCCCGCTAGTTAACCTAGATCGTCCAATTGTCCACTAGTTAACCTACATAGTCCAAGGCGCCGCTAGTTGACCTAGATAGACCAAGTGCCCGCTAGTTAACCTAGATAGTCCACGTGTCCGCTAGTTAACCTAGATAGTCCAAGTGCACCCTAGTTAACCTACATAGTCCAAGGGCCCTCTAGTTAACTAGATAGTCCAAGTGCCCGCTAGGGGACGTACATATTCCAAGTGCCCGCTATGTAACCTAGATAGTCCAGTGCCGGCTAGGGTATGTACATAGTCCAGGTGCCCGCTAGGTAACCTAGATAGTCTAAGTGCCCGCTACTTAATCTACATAGTCCAAGGTCCCGCTCGTTAACCTACATAGTCCAAGTGCCTGATAGGGAACCTACATTGTCCAAGTGCCGGCTAGCGAACCTGCATCGTCCAAGTGCCCGCTAGTTAACCTAGATCGTCCAAGTGCCCGCTAGTTAACCTACATAGTCCAAGGGCCCGCTAGTTGACCTACATAGTCCAAGGGCCCTCTAGTTAACCCAGATCGTCCAAGTGCCCACTAGGTAACCTAGATAGTCCAAGTGTCCGCTAGTTAACCTACATAGTCCAAGTGCCCGCTAGGTAACCTAGATAGTCCAAGGGCCCGCTAGTTATCCTACATGTTCCAAGTGCCCAATAGGGAACCTACATCGTCTAAGTGCCCGCGGAGGAACCTACATATTCCAAGTGCCCGTTAGGGAACCTAGATAGGCCAATTGCCCGTAGGGAACCTAGATAGTTCAAGTGCCCATAGGAAACCTATATATTCCAAGTGCCCGCTAGGAAGCTATATAGTAAATGTGCCCGCTAGGGAACCTGCATTGTCCAAGTGCCCGCTAGTTAACCTAGATATTCCAAGTGCCTGCTAGTTAACCTAGATCCTCCAAGTGTCCGCTAGTTAACCTACATAGTCCAAGTTCCCGTTTGGTAACATAGATAGTCCAAGTGCCCGCTAGGTAACCTACATAGTACAAGTGCCCCCTAGGTAACCTAGATATGCCAAGTTCCTGTTAGCTAACTTAGATAGTCCAAGTGCCCGCTAGGTAACCTACATAGTCCAAGTGCCCATTCGTTAACCTAGATAGTCCAAGTGCCCTCTAGTTAACCTAGACTGTCCAAGTGCCCGCTAGGTTGCCTACATAGTCCAAGGGCCCGCTTGCTAACCTACATAGTCCAAAGTCTGCTACTTAACCTAGATAGTCCAAGTGCCCGATAGTTAACCTACATAGTCCAATGGCCCTCTAGTTAACCTAGATAGTCCAAGTGCCCGCTAGGGGACGTACATAGTCCAAGTGCCCGCTGGGTAACCTAGATAGTCCAAGTGCCCGTTAGCTAACCTAGATAGTCCAAGTGCCCCCTAGTTAACCTAGATAGTCCAAGTGCCCGCTAGTTAAACTACATAGTCAAAGGGCCCTCTAGTTAACCTAAATAGTCCACATGCCCGCTAGGGTATGTACATAGTTCAATTGCCCGCTAGGTAACCTAGATAGTCCAAGTGTCTGCTAGTTAACCTACATAGTCCAAGTGCCCGCTAGGTAACTTAGATAGTCCAAGGACCCACTAGTTAACCTACATAGTCCAAGTGCCCGATAGGGAACCTACATAGTTCAAGTGCCCGCTGAGGAACCTACATAGTCCAAGTGCCCGATAGGGGACCTACATATTCCAAGTGCTCGTTAGGGAACCTACATAGTCCAAGTGCCCGTACTGAACCTATATATTCCAAGTGCCCGCTAGGGAACTTGCATTGTCCAAGTGCCCGCTAGTTTACCTAGATAGTCAAAGTGCCCGCTAGTTAACCTAGATAGTCCAAGTGCCCGCTAGTTAACCTTGATCGTCCAAGTGCCCGCTAGTTAAGCTACATAGTCCAAGGGCCCGCTAGTTAACCTACATAGTCCAAGAACCCGCTAGTTAACCTAGATAGTCCAGGTGACCGCTAGTTAACCTACATAGTCCAAGGGCCCGCAAGGGTAACCCAGATATTCCAATTTCCTGTTAGCTAACCTAGATAGTCCAAGTGCCCGCTAGGTAACCTAGACTGTCCAGTGCCCGCTAGATTACCTATATAGTCCAAGTGCCCGCTAGGGTAACCTAGATAGTCCAAGTGCCCACTAGGGACGTACACAGTCCAAGTGCCCGCTAGTAAACCTAGATAATCCAAGTGCCCACTAGTTAACCTACATAGTCCAAGGGCCCTCTAGTTAACCTAGATAGTCCAATTGCCCGATAGGGGACATACATAGTCCAAGTGCCCGCTATATAACCTAGATAGTCCAGTGCCGGCTAGGGTATGTACATAGTCCAGGTGCCCGTTAGGTAACCTAGATAGTCTAAGTGCCCGTTACTTAACCTACATAGTCCAAGGTCCCGCTCGTTAACCTACATAGTCCAAGTGCCTGATAGGGAACCTACATAGTCCAAGTGCCCGTTAGGGAACCAAGATAGTCCAGGTGCCCGGCTAGGAACCTGCATTGTCCAAGTGCCCGCTAGTTAACCTCGATCGTCCAAGTGCCAACTAGGGGACATACATAGTCCAACTGCCCACTAGGTAACCTAGATAGTCCAAGTGTCCGCTAGTTAACCTACATAGTCCAAGTGCCCGCTAGGTAACCTAGATAGTCCAAGGGCCCGCTAGTTAACCAACATAGTCCAAGTGCCCAATAGGGAACCTACAAAGTAAAAGTGTCCGCTGAGGAACCTACATATTCCAAGTGCCCGATAGGGAAACTATATATTCCAAGTGCCCGTTAGGAGACCTAGATAGTCCAAGTGCCCGTAAGGAATCTATATATTCCAAGTGCCCGCTAGGAAACCTACATAGTCAATTTGCCCGCTAGGGAACCTGCATTGTCCAAGTGTCTGCTAGTTACCTAGATAGTCCAAGTGCCCGCTAGTTAACCTAGATACTCCAAGTGCCAGCTAGTTAACCTTGATGGTCCAAGTGCCCTCTAGTTAACCTACATAGTCCAAGTGCCCGCTAGCTAACCAAGATCGTCCAAGTGTCCGCTACTTAACCTACATAGTCCAAGTTCCCGTTAGGTATCCTAGATAGTCCAAGTGCCCGCTAGGTAACCTACATAGTCCAAGTACCTGCTAGGTACCTAGATAGTCCAAGTGCCCGCTAGTTAACCTTGATCGTCCAAGTGCCCGCTAGTTAAGCTACATAGTCCAAGGGCCCGCTAGTTAACCTACATAGTCCAAGAACCCGCTAGTTAACCTAGATAGTCCAGGTGACCGCTAGTTAACCTACATAGTCCAAGGGCCCGCAAGGTAACCTAGATATTCCAATTTCCTGTTAGCTAACCTAGATAGTCCAAGTGCCCGCTAGGTAACCTAGACTGTCCAGTGCCCGCTAGATTACCTATATAGTCCAAGTGCCCGCTAGGTAACATAGATAGTCCAAGTGCCCACTAGGGGACGTACACAGTCCAAGTGCCCGCTAGTAAACCTAGATAATCCAAGTGCCCACTAGTTAACCTACATAGTCTAAGGGCCCTCTAGTTAACCTAGATAGTCCAATTGCACGATAGGGGACATACATAGTCCAAGTGCCTGCTATATAACCTAGATAGTCCAGTGCCGGCTAGGGTATGTACATAGTCCAGGTGCCCGTTAGGTTACCTAGATAGTCTAAGTGCCCGCTACTTAACCTACATAGTCCAAGGATCCGCTCGTTAACCTACATAGTCCAAGTGC
Organism: Tenrec ecaudatus; assembly: GCF_050624435.1. Taxonomy (NCBI): domain Eukaryota; kingdom Metazoa; phylum Chordata; class Mammalia; order Afrosoricida; family Tenrecidae; genus Tenrec; species Tenrec ecaudatus. The sequence goes on from NC_134534.1 coordinate 115,956,784, forward strand.
CTGATAGGGAACCTACATAGACCAAGTGCCCGTTAGGGAACCAAGATAGTCCAAGTGCCCTCTAGGGAATCTGCATTGTCCAAGTGCCGGCTAGTTAACCTAGATCGTCCAAGTGCCAACTAGGGGACATACATAGTCCAACTGCCCACTAGGTAACCTAGATAGTCCAAGTGTCCGCTAGTTAACCTACATAGTCCAAGTGCCCGCTAGGTAACCTAGATAGTCCAAGGGCCCGCTAGTTAACCAACATAGTCCAAGTGCCAATAGGAACCTACAAAGTAAAAGTGTCCGCTGAGGAACCTACATATTCCAAGTGCCCGATAGGGAAACTATATATTCCAAGTGCCCGTTAGGAGACCTAGATAGTCCAAGTGCCCGTAAGGAATCTATATATTCCAAGTGCCCGCTAGGAACCTACATAGTCTATTTGCCCGCTAGGGAACCTGCATTGTCCAAGTGTCTGCTAGTTACCTAGATAGTCCAAGTGCCCGCTAGTTAACCTAGATACTCCAAGTGCCAGCTAGTTAACGTTGATGGTCCAAGTACCCTCTAGTTAACCTACATAGTCCAAGTGCCCGCTAGCTAACCAAGATCGTCCAAGTGTCCGCTACTTAACCTACATAGTCCAAGTTCCCGTTAGGTATCCTAGATAGTCCAAGTGCCCGCTAGGTAACCTACATAGTCCAAGTGCCCGCTAGGTAACCTAGATATTCCAAGTTCCTGTTAGCTAACCTAGATAGTCCAAGTGCCCGCGATTTAACCTACATAGTCCAAGTGCCCATTCGTTAACCTAGATTGTCCAAGTGCCCGCTAGGTAACCTAGACTGTCCAAGTGCCCGCTTGGTTACCGACATAGTCCAAGTGCCCGTTCGTTAACCTAGATAGTCCAAGTACCCATTCGTTAACCTAGATAGTCCAAGTCCCCGCTAGTTAACCTAGACTGTCCAAGTGCCTGCTAGGTTACCTACATAGTCCCAGTACCCGTTCATTATAACCTAGATAATCCAATTGCCCGCTAGGTAACCTACATAGTCCCAGCGCCCGCTAGATTACCTAGATAGTCCAAGTGCCCGTTAGGTAACCTAGATAGTCCAAGTGCCCGCTAGCTAACCTACATAGTCCACGTGCCGCTAGAAAACCTAGATAATCCAAGTGCCTGCTAGGTAACCTAGATAGTCCAAGTGCCCGCTAGGTAACCTACGAAGTTCAAGTGCCTGCTAGGTAATCTTATAGTCCAAATGCCCGCTAGGGCACCCACATAGTCCAAGTGCCCGCTAATTTACCTATATAGTCCAAGTGCCCGTTAGCTAACCTAGATAGTCCAAGGGTCAACTAGTTAACCTACATAGTTCAAGGGCCCGCTAGGTACCTAGCTAATCCAAGTGCCCGCTTGTTAACCTAGATGGTCCAAGTGCCCGATAGTTAACCTACATAGTGCAAGGAGCGCGAGTTAACCTAGATCGTCCATGTGTCCGCTAGTTAACCTACATAGTCCAAGGCGCCGCTAGTTGACCTAGATAGACCAAGTGCCCGCTAGGTAACCTAAATAGACCAAGTGCCCGCTAGTTAACCTAGATAGTCCTAGTGACCGTTAGTTATCTTAGATAGTCCCAAGTGCCCACTAGGGGACGTACATAGTCCAAGTGCCCGCTAGGTAACCTAGATAGTCTAAGTGCCCGCTAGTTAACCTACATAGTCCAAGTGCCCGCTAGTTAACCTACATAGTCCACGTGCGCGATAGGGAACCTACATAGTCCAAGTGCCCGCTAAGGGACATACATAGTCCAAGTGCCCGCTAGGGAACCTACATAGTCCAAGTGCCCGTTAGGGAACCAGGATAGTGCAAGTGCCCGCTAGTTAATCTAGATAGTCCATGTGCCCGCTAGTTAACCTAGATAGTACAAGTGCCCGCTAGTTAACCTAGATCGTCCAAGTGCCCGCTAGTTAACCTATATAGTCTAAGGGCCTGCTTGTTAACCTACATAGTCCAAGGTCCGCTACTTAACCTAGATAGTCCAAGTGCCCGCTAGTTAACCTACATAGTCCAGGGCCCTGTAGTCAACCTAGATAGTCCAAGTGCCCGCTAGGTTACCTACAGAGTCCAAGTGAGCGCTAGTTAACCTGATAGTTCAAGTGCCTGCTAGTTAGCCTACATAGTCCAAGTGCCCGCTAGTTAACCTACATAGCCCAGGGCCCGCTAGTTAACCTAGAAAGTCCTATTGCCCGTTACGTTAACCTAGATCGCCCAAGTGCCCACTAGGGGGACGTACATAGTCCAAGTGGCCGCTCGGTAACCTAGATAGTCCAGTGGCCGCTAAGGTATGTACATAGTCCAAGTGCCCGCTAGGTAACCTAGATAGTGTACGTGCCCGCTAGTTAACCTACATAGTCCAATTGCCCTCTAGTTAACCTAGATAGTCCTAATGCCCGCTAGTTAACCTAGATACTCCAAGTGCCCGCTAGTTAAACTAGATCATCCAAGTGCCCGCTAGTTAACCTACATAGTCCAAGGGCCCGCTAGTTAACCTACATAGTCCAAGTCCGCTAGTTAACCTAGATAGTCCAAGTGCCCACTACTTAAACTACATAGTCCAAGGGCCCTCTAGTTAACCTAGATAGTCCACGTGCCCGCTAGGGTATGTACATAGTTCAATTGCCCGCTAGGTAACCTAGATAGTCCAAGTGTCTGCTAGTTAACCTACATAGTCCAAGTGCCCGGTATGTAACCTACATAGTCCAAGGACCCACTAGTTAACCTACATAGTCCAAGTGCCCGATAGGGAACCTACATAGTCCAAGTGCTCGCTGAGGAACCTACATAGTCCAAGTGCCCGATAGGGAACCTACATATTCCAAGTGCCCGTTAGGGAACCTAGATAGTCCAAGTGCCCGTAGTGAACCTATATTATCCAAGTGCCCGCTAGGGAACCTGCATTGTCAAAGTGCCCGCTAGTTTACCTAGATAGTCCAAGTGCCCGCTATTTAACGTTGATCGTCCAAGTGCCCGCTAGTTAACCTACATAGTCCAAGGGCCCACTAATTAATCTACATAGTCCAAGAAGCCGCTAGTTAACCTAGATAGTCCAGGTGCCCGCTAGTTAACCTACATAGTCCAAGGGCCCGCAAGGTAACCTCAATAATCCAATTTCCTGTTGGCTAACCTAGATAGTCCAAGTGCCCGCTAGGTAACCTACATAGTACAAGTGCCCATTTATTAACCTAGATAGTCCAAGTGCCCGCTAGGTAACCTAGACTGTCCAGTGCCCGCTAGGTTACCTACATAGTCCAAGTGCCCGCTAGGTAAGCTAGATAGTCCAAGTGCCCGCTAGTTAACCTAGATAGTCCTAGTGCACGTTAGTTATCCTAGATTTTCCAAGTGCCCACTAGGAGACGTACACAGTCCAAGTGCCCGCTAGGTAACCTAGATAGTCCAAGTGCCCGCTAGGGTATGTACATAGTCCAAGTGTCCGCAAGTTAACCTACATAGTCCAAGTGCGCGATAGGGAACCTACATAGTCCAAGTGCCCGCTAAGGGACTTACATAGTCCAAGTGCCCGCTAGGGAACCTAGATAGTCCAGTGCCGGCTAGGGTATGTACATAGTCCAGGTGCCCGCTAGGTAACCTAGATAGTCCTAGTGCACGTTAGTTATCCTAGATTGTCCAAGTGCCCACTAGGGGACGTACACAGTCCAAGTGCCCGCTAGTTAACCTAGACAGTCCAAGTGCCCGCTAGGGTATGTACATAGTCCAAGTGCCCGCTAGTTAACCTAGATAGTCCAAGTGTCCGCTAGTTAACCTACATAGTCCAAGGGCCCTCTAATTAAGTAGATATTCCAAGTGCCCGCTAGGGGACGTACATATTCAAGTGCCCGCTATGTAACCTAGATAGTCCAGTGCCGGCTAGGGTATGTACATAGTCCAGGTGCCCGCTAGGTAACCTAGATAGTCTAAGTGCCCGCTACTTAATCTACATAGTCCAAGGTCCCGCTCGTTAACCTACATAGTCCTAGTGCCTGATAGGGGACCTACATAGTCCAAGTGCCCGTTAGGGAACCTGCATTGTCCAAGTGCCCGCTAGTTAACCGAGATCGTCCAAGTGCCTGCTAGTTAACCTACATAATCCAAGGGCCCTCTAGTTAACCTAGATCGTCCAAGTGCCCACTATGGGACGTACATAGTACAAGTGCCCACTAGGTAACCTAGATAGTCCAAGTGTCCGCTAGTTAACCTACATAGTCCAACTGCCCGCTAGGTAACCTAGATAGTCCAAGGGCCCGCTAGTTATCCTACATGTTCCAAGTGCCTAATAGGGAACCTACATAGTCTAAGTACCCGTGGAGGAACCTACATATTCCAAGTGCCCGATAGGGAACCTATATATTCCAAGTGCCCGTTAGGGAACCTAGATAGGCCAATTGCCCGTAGGGAACCTAGATAGTTCAAGTGCCCATAGGAAACCTATATATTCCAAGTGCCCGCTAGGAACCTACATAGTAAATGTGCCCGCTAGGGAACCTGCATTGTCCAAGTGCCCGCTAGTCAACCTAGATCCTCCAAGTGTCCTCTAGTTAACCTACATAGTCCAAGTTCCCGTTAGGTAACATAGATAGTCCAAGTGCCCGCTATGTAACCTACATAGTAAAAGTGCCCCCTAGGAAACCTAGATATTCCAAGTTCCTGTTAGCTAACTTAGATAGTCCAAGTGCCCGCTAGGTAACCTACATAGTCCAAGTGCCCATTTGTTAACCTAGATAGTCCAAGTGCCCTCTAGTTAACCTAGACTGTCCAAGTGCCCGCTAGGTTACCTACATAGTCCAAGTGCCCATTTGTTAACCTAGATAGTCCAAGTGCCCGGTAGTTAACCTACATAGTCCAAGGGCCCTCTAGTTAACCTAGATAGTCCAAGTACCCGGTAGGGGACGTACATAGTTCAATTGCCCACTAGGTAACCTAGATAGTCCAAGTGTCTGCAAGTTAACCTACATAGTCCAAGTGTCCGCTAGGTAACTTAGATAGTCCAAGGACCCACTAGTTAACCTACATAGTCCAAGTGCCCGATAGGGAACCTACATAATCCAAGTGCCCGCTGAGGAACCTACATAGTCCAAGTGCCCGATAGGGAACCTACATATTCCAAGTGCCCGTTAGGGAACCTAGATAGGCCAAGTGCCCGTAGTGAACCTATATATTCCAAGTGCCCGCTAGGGAACCTGCATTGTCCAAGTGCCCGCTAGTTTACCTAGATAGTCCAAGTGCCCGCTAGTTAACCTAGATAGTCCAAGTGCCCGCTAGTTAACCTTGATCGTCCAAGTGCCCGCTAGTTAAGCTACATAGTCCAAGGGCCCGCTAGTTAACCTACATAGTCCAAGAACCCGCTAGTTAACCTAGATAGTCCAGGTGCCCGCTTGTTAACCTACATATTCCAAGGGCCCGCAAGGTAACCTAGATATTCCAATTTCCTGTTAGCTAACCTAGATAGTCCAAGTGCCCGCTAGGTAACCTACATAGTACAAGTGCCCATTCATTAACCTAGATAGTCCAAGTGCCCACTAGGTAACCTAGACTGTCCAGTGCCCGCTAGATTACCTACATAGTCCAAGTGCCCGCTAGGTAACCTAGATAGTCCAAGTGCCCACTAGGGGACATAAACAGTCCAAGTGCCCGCTAGTTAACCTAGATAATCCAAGTGCCCGTTAGTTAACCTACATAGTCCAAGGGCCCTCTAGTTAACCTAGATAGTCCAATTGCCCGATAGGGGACGTACATAGTCTAAGTGCCCGCTATATAACCTAGATAGTCCAGTGCCGGCTAGGGTATGTACATAGTCCAGGTGCCCGTTAGGTAACCTAGATAGTCTAAGTGCCCGCTACTTAACCTACATAGTCCAAGGTCCCGCTCGTTAACCTACATAGTCCAAGTGCCTGATAGGGAACCTACATAGTGTAAGTGCCCGTTTCGGAACCAAGATAGTCCAAGTGCCCGCTAGGGAACCTGCATTGTCCAAGTGCCCGCTAGTTAACCTAGATCGTCCAAGTGCCCACTAGTTAGCCTACATAGTCCAAGGGCCCGCTAGTTGACCTACATAGTCCAAGGGCCCTCTAGTTAACCTAGATCGTCCAAGTGCCCACTAAGGGACTTACATAGTCCAACTGCCCACTAGGTAACCTAGATAGTCCAAGTGTCCGCTAGTTAACCTACATAGTCCAAGTGTCCGCTAGTTAACCTACATAGTCCAAGGGTCCTCTAGTTAACTAGATAGTCCAAGTGCCCGCTAGGGGACGTACATATTCCAAGTGCCCGCTATGTAACCTAGATAGTCCAGTGCCAGCTAGGGTATGTACATAGTCCAGGTGCCCGCTAGGTAACCTAGATAGTCTAAGTGCCCGCTACTTAATCTACATAGTCCAAGGTCCCGCTCGTTAACCAACATAGTCCAAGTGCCTGATAGGGAACCTACATAGTCCAAGTGCCCGTTAGGGAACCTAGATAGTCCAAGTGCCCGCTAGGGAACCTGCATCGTCCACGTGCCCGCTAGTTAACCTAGATCGTCCAAGTGCCCGCTAGTTAACCTACATAGTCCAAGGGCCGCTAGTTGATCTACATAGTCCAAGGGCCCTCTAGTTAACCTAGATCGTCCAAGTGCCCACTAGGGGACGTACATAGTCCAACTGCCCACTAGGTAACCTAGATAGTCCAAGTGTCCCCTAGTTAACCTACATAGTCCAAGTGCCCGCTAGGTAACCTAGATAGTCCAAGGGCCCGCTAGTTATCCTACATGTTCCAAGTGTCCAATAGGGAACCTACAAAGTCCATGTGCCCGCTGAGGAACCTACATATTCCAAGTGCCTGATAGGGAAACTATATATTCCAAGTGCCCGTTAGGGAACCTAGATAGTCCATGTGCCCATAGGGAATCTATATATTCCAAGTGCCCGCTAGGAACCTACATAGTCAATGTGCCCGCTAGGGAACCTGCATTGTCCAAGTGTCCGCTAGTTACCTAGATAGTCCAAGTGCCCGCTGGTTAACCTAGATACTCCAAGTGCCAGCTAGTTAACCTTGATGGTCCAAGTGCCCTCTAGTTAACCTACATAGTCCAAGTGCCCGCTAGTTAACCAAGATCGTCCAAGTGTCCGCTACTTAACCTACATAGTCCATATTCCCGTTAGGTATCCTAGATAGTCCAAGTGCCCGCTAGGTAACCTACATAGTCCAAGTGCCCGCTAGGTAACCTAGATATTCCAAGTTCCTGTTAGTTAACCTAGATAGTCCAAGTGCCCGCGATTTAACCTACATAGTCCAAGTGCCCATTCGTTAACCTAGATTGTCCAAGTGCCCGCTAGGTAACCTAGACTGTCCAAGTGCTCCGCTTGGTTACCGACATAGTCCAAGTGCCCGTTCGTTAACCTAGATAGTCCAAGTGCCCGCTAGTTAACCTACATAGTCCAAGTTCCTGTTAGGTAACCTAGATAGTCCAAGTGCCCGCTAGGTAACCTACATAGTCCAAGTACCCACTAGGTAACCTAGATATTCCAAGTTCCTTTTAGCTAACCTAGATAGTCCAAATCCCCGCTAGTTAACCTAGACTGTCCAAGTGCCTGCTAGGTTACCTACATAGTCCCAGTACCCGTTCGTTAACCTAGATAATCCAATTGCCCGCTAGGTAACCTACATAGTCCCAGCGCCCGCTAGGTAACCTAGATAGTCCAAGTGCCCGTTAGGTAACCTAGATATTCCAAGTGCCCGCTAGGTAACCTACATAGTCCAAGTGCCGCTAGAAAACTTAGATAATCCAAGTGCCTGCTAGGTAACCTAGATAGTCCAAGTGCCCGCTAGGTAACCTACTAAGTTCAAGTGCCTGCTAGGTAATCTATATATTCCAAATGCCCGCTAGTGCACCCACATAGTACAAGTGCCCGCTAATTTACCTATATAGTCCAAGTGCCTGTTAGCTAACCTAGATAATCCAAGGGTCAACTAGTTAACCTACATAGTTCAAGGGTCCGCTAGGTAACCTAGCTAATCCAAGTGCCCGCTTGTTAACCTATATCGTCTAAGTGCCCGATAGTTAACCTAGATGGTCCAAGTGCCCGATAGTTAACCTACATAGTGCAAGGGCCCGCTAGTTAACCTAGATCGTCCATGTGTCCACTAGTTAACCTACATAGTCCAAGGTGCCGCTAGTTGACCTAGATAGACCAAGTGCCCGCTAGTTAACCTAGATAGTCCTAGTGCCCGTTAATTATCATAGATAGTCCAAGTGCCAACTAGGGGACGTACATAGTCCAAGTGCCCGCTAGGTAACCTAGATAGACCAAGTGCCCGCTAGTTAACCTACATAGTCCAAGTGCCCGCTAATTAACCTACATAGTTCAAGAGCCCACTAAGGGACGTACATAGTCCAAGTGCCCACTACGGAAGCTACATAGTCCAAGTGCCCGTTAGGGAACCAGGATAGTCCAAGTGCCCGCTAGTTAATCTAGATAGTCCATGTGCCCGCTAGTTAACCTAGATAGTACAAGTGCCCGCTAGTTAACCTAGATTGTCCAAGTGCCCGCTAGTTATCCTACATAGTCTAAGGGCCCGCTTGTTAACCTACATAGTCCAAGGTAACCTAGACTGTCCAAGTGCTCCGCTTGGTTACCGACATAGTCCAAGTGCCCGTTCGTTAACCTAGATAGTCCAAGTGCCCGCTAGTTAACCTACATAGTCCAAGTTCCTGTTAGGTAACCTAGATAGTCCAAGTGCCCGCTAGGTAACCTACATAGTCCAAGTGCCCGCTCGAAAACCTAGATAGTCCAAGTGCCCGCTAGGTAACCTAGATAGTCCAAGTGCCCGCTAGGTAACCTAGATAGTCCAAGTGCCCGCTAGGTAACCTACTAAGTCCAAGTGCCTGCTATGTAATCTATATAGTCCAAATGCCCGCTAGGGCACCCACATAGTCCAAGTGCCCGCTAATTTACCTATATAGTCCAAGTGCCCGTTAGCTAACCTAGATAGTCCAAGGGTCAAGTAGTTAACCTACATAGTTCTAGGGCCCGCTAGGTAACCTAGCTAATCCAAGTGCCCGCTAGTTAACCTATATCGTCCAAGTGCCCGCTAGTTAACCTAGATGGTCCAAGTGCCCGATAGTTAACCTACATAGTGCAAGGGCCCGCTAGTTAACCTAGATCGTCCAAGTGTCCGCTAGTTAACCTACATAGTCCAAGGAGCCGCTAGTTGACCTAGATAGACCAAGTGCCCGCTAGTTAACCTAGATAGTCCTAGTGCCCGTTAGTTATCATAGATAGTCCAAGTGCTCACTAGGGGACGTACATAGTCCAAGTGCCCGCTAGGTAACCTAGATAGACCAAGTGCCAGCTAGTTAACCTAGATAGTCCTAGTGCCCGTTAGTTATCTTAGGTAGTCCAAGAGCCCACTAGGGGACGTACATAGTCCAAGTGCCCGCTAGGTAACCTAGATAGTCTAAGTGCCCGCTAGTTAACCTACATAGTCCAAGTGCCCGCTAGTTAACCTACATAGTCCACGTGCGCGATAGGGAACCTACATCGTCCAAGTGCCCGCTAAGGGACATACATAGTCCAAGTGCCCGCTAGGGAACCTACATAGTCCAAGTGCCCGTTAGGGAACCAGGATAGTCCAAGTGCCCGCTAGTTAATCTAGATAGTCCATGTGCCCGCTAGTTAACCTAGATAGTACAAGTGCCCGCTAGTTAACCTAGATCGTCCAAGTGCCCGCTAGTTAACCTACATAGTCTAAGGGCCTGCTTGTTAACCTCCATAGTCCAAGGTCTGCTACTTAACCTAGATAGTCCAAGTGCCCGCTAGTTAACCTACATAGTCCAAGGGCCCTCTAGTTAACCTAGATAGTCCATGTGCCCGCTAGGTTACCTACAGAGTCCAAGTGAGCGCTAGTTAACCTGATAGTTCAAGTGCCTGCTAGTTAACCTACATAGTCCAAGTGCCCGCTAGTTAACCTACATAGCCCAGGGCCCGCTAGTTAACCTAGAAAGTCCTATTGCCCGTTTGTTATCCTAGATAGTCCAAGTGCCCACTAGGGGACGTACATAGTCCAAGTGGCCGCTCGGTAACCTAGATAGTCCAGTGCCCGCTAAGGTATGTACATAGTCCAAGTGCCCGCTAGGTAACCTAGATAGTGTAAGTGCCCGCTAGTTAATCTACATAGTCCAAGTGCCCGCTAGTTAACCTAGATAGTCCAAATGCCCGCTAGTTAACCTAGATACTCCAAGTGCCCGCTAGTTAACCTAGATCGTCCAAGTGCCCGCTAGTTAACCTACATAGTCCAAGGGCCCGCTAGTTAACCTACATAGTCCAAGGTCCGCTAGTTAACCTAGATAGTCCAAGTGCCCACTACTTAAACTACATAGTCCAAGGGCCCTCTAGTTAACCTAGATAGTCCACGTGCCCGCTAGGGTATGTACATAGTTCAATTGCCCGCTAGGTAACCTAGATAGTCCAAGTGTCTGCTAGTTAACCTACATAGTCCAAGTGCCCGGTATGTAACCTAGATAGTCCAAGGACCCACTAGTTAACCTACATAGTCCAAGTGCCCGATAGGGAACCTACATAGTCCAAGTGCCCGCTGAGGAACCTACATAGTCCAAGTGCCCGATAGGGAACCTACATATTCCAAGTGCCCGTTAGAGAACCTAGATAGTCCAAGTGCCCGTAGTGAACCTATATTATCCAAGTGCCCGCTAGGGAACCTGCATTGTCCAAGTGCCCGCTAGTTTACCTAGATAGTCCAAGTGCCCGCTAGTTAACGTTGATCGTCGAAGTGCCCGCTAGTTAACCTACATAGTCCAAGGGCCCACTAATTAACCTACATAGTCCAAGAAGCCGCTAGTTAACCTAGATAGTCCAGGTGCCCGCTAGTTAACCTACATAGTCCAAGGGCCCGCAAGGTAAACTCAATAATCCAATTTCCTGTTGGCTAACCTAGATAGTCCAAGTGCCCGCTAGATAACCTACATAGTACAAGTGCCCATTCATTAACCTAGATAGTCCAAGTGCCCGCTAGGTAACCTAGACTGTCCAGTGCCCGCTAGGTTACCTACATAGTCCAAGTGCCCGCTAGGTAAGCTAGATAGTCCAAGTGCCCGCTAGTTAACGTAGATAGTCCTAGTGCACGTTAGTTATCCTAGATTGTCCAAGTGCCCACTAGGGGACGTACACAGTCCAAGTGCCCGCTAGGTAACCTAGACAGTCCAAGTGCCCGCTAGGGTATGTACATAGTCCAAGTGCCCGCTAGGTAACCTAGATAGTCTAAGTGCCCGCTAGTTAACCTACATAGTCCAAGGGACCGCAAGTTAACCTACATAGTCCAAGTGCGCGATAGGGAATCTACATAGTCCATGTGCCCGCTAAGGGACTTACATAGTCCAAGTGCCCGCTAGGGAACCTAGATAGTCCAGTGCCGGCTAGGGTATGTACATAGTCCAGGTGCCCGCTAGGTAACCTAGATAGTCCAAGTGCACGTTAGTTATCCTAGATTGTCCAAGTGCACACTAGGGGACGTACACAGTCCAAGTGCCCGCTAGTTTACCTAGACAGTCCAAGTGCCCGCTAGGGTATGTACATAGTCCAAGTGCCCGCTAGTTAACCTAGATAGTCCAAGTGTCCGCTAGTTAACCTAGATAGTCCAAGTGCCCGCTAGTTAACCTACATAGTCCAAGGGCCCTCTAGTTAAGTAGATATTCCAAGTGCCCGCTAGGGGACGTACATATTCCAAGTGCCCGCTATGTAACCTAGATAGTCCAGTGCCGGCTAGGGTATGTACATAGTCCAGGTGCCCGCTAGGTAACCTAGATAGTCTAAGTGCCCGCTACTTAATCTACATAGTCCAAGGTCCCGCTCGTTAACCTACATAGTCCAAGTGCCTGATGGGGAACCTACATAGTCCAAGTGCCCGTTAGGGAACCTAGATAGTCCAAGTGCCCGCTAGGGAACCTGCATCGTCCAAGTGCCCGCTAGTTAACCGAGATCGTCCAAGTGCCCGCTAGTTAACCTACATAGTCCAAGGGCCCTCTAGTTAACCTAGATCGTCCAAGTGCCCACTAGGGGACGTACACAGTCCAACTGCCCACTAGGTAACCTAGATAGTCCAAGTGTCCCCTAGTTAACCTACATAGTCCAAGTGCCCGCTAGGTAACCTAGATAGTCCAAGGGCCCGCTAGTTATCCTACATGTTCCAAGTGTCCAACAGGGAACCTACAAAGTCCATGTGCCCGCTGAGGAACCTACATATTCCAAGTGCCTGATAGGGAAACTATATATTCCAAGTGCCCGTTAGGGAACCTAGATAGTCCATGTGCCCATAGGGAATCTATATATTCCAAGTGCCCGCTAGGAACCTACATAGTCAATGTGCCCGCTAGGGAACCTGCATTGTCCAAGTGTCCGCTAGTTACCTAGATAGTCCAAGTGCCCGCTGGTTAACCTAGATACTCCAAGTGCCAGCTAGTTAACCTTGATGGTCCAAGTGCCCTCTAGTTAACCTACATAGTCCAAGTGCCCGCTAGTTAACCAAGATCGTCCAAGTGTCCGCTACTTAACCTACATAGTCCATATTCCCGTTAGGTATCCTAGATAGTCCAAGTGCCCGCTAGGTAACCTACATAGTCCAAGTGCCCGCTAGGTAACCTAGATATTCCAAGTTCCTGTTAGTTAACCTAGATAGTCCAAGTGCCCGCGATTTAACCTACATAGTCCAAGTGCCCATTCGTTAACCTAGATTGTCCAAGTGCCCGCTAGGTAACCTAGACTGTCCAAGTGCTCCGCTTGGTTACCGACATAGTCCAAGTGCCCGTTCGTTAACCTAGATAGTCCAAGTGCCCGCTAGTTAACCTACATAGTCCAAGTTCCTGTTAGGTAACCTAGATAGTCCAAGTGCCCGCTAGGTAACCTACATAGTCCAAGTACCCACTAGGTAACCTAGATATTCCAAGTTCCTTTTAGCTAACCTAGATAGTCCAAATCCCCGCTAGTTAACCTAGACTGTCCAAGTGCCTGCTAGGTTACCTACATAGTCCCAGTACCCGTTCGTTAACCTAGATAATCCAATTGCCCGCTAGGTAACCTACATAGTCCCAGCGCCCGCTAGGTAACCTAGATAGTCCAAGTGCCCGTTAGGTAACCTAGATATTCCAAGTGCCCGCTAGGTAACCTACATAGTCCAAGTGCCGCTAGAAAACTTAGATAATCCAAGTGCCTGCTAGGTAACCTAGATAGTCCAAGTGCCCGCTAGGTAACCTACTAAGTTCAAGTGCCTGCTAGGTAATCTATATATTCCAAATGCCCGCTAGTGCACCCACATAGTAAAAGTGCCCGCTAATTTACCTATATAGTCCAAGTGCCTGTTAGCTAACCTAGATAATCCAAGGGTCAACTAGTTAACCTACATAGTTCAAGGGTCCGCTAGGTAACCTAGCTAATCCAAGTGCCCGCTTGTTAACCTATATCGTCTAAGTGCCCGATAGTTAACCTAGATGGTCCAAGTGCCCGATAGTTAACCTACATAGTGCAAGGGCCCGCTAGTTAACCTAGATCGTCCATGTGTCCGCTAGTTAACCTACATAGTCCAAGGTGCCGCTAGTTGACCTAGATAGACCAAGTGCCCGCTAGTTAACCTAGATAGTCCTAGTGCCCGTTAATTATCATAGATAGTCCAAGTGCCAACTAGGGGACGTACATAGTCCAAGTGCCCGCTAGGTAACCTAGATAGACCAAGTGCCCGCTAGTTAACCTACATAGTCCAAGTGCCCGCTAATTAACCTACATAGTTCAAGAGCCCACTAAGGGACGTACATAGTCCAAGTGCCCACTACGGAAGCTACATAGTCCAAGTGCCCGTTAGGGAACCAGGATAGTCCAAGTGCCCGCTAGTTAATCTAGATAGTCCATGTGCCCGCTAGTTAACCTAGATAGTACAAGTGCCCGCTAGTTAACCTAGATTGTCCAAGTGCCCGCTAGTTATCCTACATAGTCTAAGGGCCCGCTTGTTAACCTACATAGTCCAAGGTAACCTAGACTGTCCAAGTGCTCCGCTTGGTTACCGACATAGTCCAAGTGCCCGTTCGTTAACCTAGATAGTCCAAGTGCCCGCTAGTTAACCTACATAGTCCAAGTTCCTGTTAGGTAACCTAGATAGTCCAAGTGCCCGCTAGGTAACCTACATAGTCCAAGTGCCCGCTCGAAAACCTAGATAGTCCAAGTGCCCGCTAGGTAACCTAGATAGTCCAAGTGCCCGCTAGGTAACCTAGATAGTCCAAGTGCCCGCTAGGTAACCTACTAAGTCCAAGTGCCTGCTATGTAATCTATATAGTCCAAATGCCCGCTAGGGCACCCACATAGTCCAAGTGCCCGCTAATTTACCTATATAGTCCAAGTGCCCGTTAGCTAACCTAGATAGTCCAAGGGTCAAGTAGTTAACCTACATAGTTCTAGGGCCCGCTAGGTAACTTAGCTAATCCAAGTGCCCGCTAGTTAACCTATATCGTCCAAGTGCCCGCTAGTTAACCTAGATGGTCCAAGTGCCCGATAGTTAACCTACATAGTGCAAGGGCCCGCTAGTTAACCTAGATCGTCCAAGTGTCCGCTAGTTAACCTACATAGTCCAAGGAGCCGCTAGTTGACCTAGATAGACCAAGTGCCCGCTAGTTAACCTAGATAGTCCTAGTGCCCGTTAGTTATCATAGATAGTCCAAGTGCTCACTAGGGGACGTACATAGTCCAAGTGCCCGCTAGGTAACCTAGATAGACCAAGTGCCAGCTAGTTAACCTAGATAGTCCTAGTGCCCGTTAGTTATCTTAGGTAGTCCAAGAGCCCACTAGGGGACGTACATAGTCCAAGTGCCCGCTAGGTAACCTAGATAGTCTAAGTGCCCGCTAGTTAATCTAGATAGTCCAAGTGCCCGCTAGTTAACCTACATAGTCCACGTGCGCGATAGGGAACCTACATCGTCCAAGTGCCCGCTAAGGGACATACATAGTCCAAGTGCCCGCTAGGGAACCTACATAGTCCAAGTGCCCGTTAGGGAACCAGGATAGTCCAAGTGCCCGCTAGTTAATCTAGATAGTCCATGTGCCCGCTAGTTAACCTAGATAGTACAAGTGCCCGCTAGTTAACCTAGATCGTCCAAGTGCCCGCTAGTTAACCTACATAGTCTAAGGGCCTGCTTGTTAACCTCCATAGTCCAAGGTCTGCTACTTAACCTAGATAGTCCAAGTGCCCGCTAGTTAACCTACATAGTCCAAGGGCCCTCTAGTTAACCTAGATAGTCCATGTGCCCGCTAGGTTACCTACAGAGTCCAAGTGAGCGCTAGTTAACCTGATAGTTCAAGTGCCTGCTAGTTAACCTACATAGTCCAAGTGCCCGCTAGTTAACCTACATAGCCCAGGGCCCGCTAGTTAACCTAGAAAGTCCTATTGCCCGTTTGTTATCCTAGATAGTCCAAGTGCCCACTAGGGGACGTACATAGTCCAAGTGGCCGCTCGGTAACCTAGATAGTCCAGTGCCCGCTAAGGTATGTACATAGTCCAAGTGCCCGCTAGGTAACCTAGATAGTGTAAGTGCCCGCTAGTTAATCTACATAGTCCAAGTGCCCGCTAGTTAACCTAGATAGTCCAAATGCCCGCTAGTTAACCTAGATACTCCAAGTGCCCGCTAGTTAACCTAGATCGTCCAAGTGCCCGCTAGTTAACCTACATAGTCCAAGGGCCCGCTAGTTAACCTACATAGTCCAAGGTCCGCTAGTTAACCTAGATAGTCCAAGTGCCCACTACTTAAACTACATAGTCCAAGGGCCCTCTAGTTAACCTAGATAGTCCACGTGCCCGCTAGGGTATGTACATAGTTCAATTGCCCGCTAGGTAACCTAGATAGTCCAAGTGTCTGCTAGTTAACCTACATAGTCCAAGTGCCCGGTATGTAACCTAGATAGTCCAAGGACCCACTAGTTAACCTACATAGTCCAAGTGCCCGATAGGGAACCTACATAGTCCAAGTGCCCGCTGAGGAACCTACATAGTCCAAGTGCCCGATAGGGAACCTACATATTCCAAGTGCCCGTTAGAGAACCTAGATAGTCCAAGTGCCCGTAGTGAACCTATATTATCCAAGTGCCCGCTAGGGAACCTGCATTGTCCAAGTGCCCGCTAGTTTACCTAGATAGTCCAAGTGCCCGCTAGTTGACGTTGATCGTCGAAGTGCCCGCTAGTTAACCTACATAGTCCAAGGGCCCACTAATTAACCTACATAGTCCAAGAAGCCGCTAGTTAACCTAGATAGTCCAGGTGCCCGCAAGTTAACCTACATAGTCCAAGGGCCCGCAAGGTAACCTCAATAATCCAATTTCCTGTTGGCTAACCTAGATAGTCCAAGTGCCCGCTAGATAACCTACATAGTACAAGTGCCCATTCATTAACCTAGATAGTCCAAGTGCCCGCTAGGTAACCTAGACTGTCCAGTGCCCGCTAGGTTACCTACATAGTCCAAGTGCCCGCTAGGTAAGCTAGATAGTCCAAGTGCCCGCTAGTTAACGTAGATAGTCCTAGTGCACGTTAGTTATCCTAGATTGTCCAAGTGCCCACTAGGGGACGTACACAGTCCAAGTGCCCGCTAGGTAACCTAGACAGTCCAAGTGCCCGCTAGGGTATGTACATAGTCCAAGTGCCCGCTAGGTAACCTAGATAGTCTAAGTGCCCGCTAGTTAACCTACATAGTCCAAGGGACCGCAAGTTAACCTACATAGTCCAAGTGCGCGATAGGGAATCTACATAGTCCATGTGCCCGCTAAGGGACTTACATAGTCCAAGTGCCCGCTAGGGAACCTAGATAGTCCAGTGCCGGCTAGGGTATGTACATAGTCCAGGTGCCCGCTAGGTAACCTAGATAGTCCAAGTGCACGTTAGTTATCCTAGATTGTCCAAGTGCCCACTAGGGGACGTACACAGTCCAAGTGCCCGCTAGTTTACCTAGACAGTCCAAGTGCCCGCTAGGGTATGTACATAGTCCAAGTGCCCGCTAGTTAACCTAGATAGTCCAAGTGTCCGCTAGTTAACCTAGATAGTCCAAGTGCCCGCTAGTTAACCTACATAGTCCAAGGGCCCTCTAGTTAAGTAGATATTCCAAGTGCCCGCTAGGGGACGTACATATTCCAAGTGCCCGCTATGTAACCTAGATAGTCCAGTGCCGGCTAGGGTATGTATATAGTCCAGGTGCCCGCTAGGTAACCTAGATAGTCTATGTGCCCGCTACTTAATCTACATAGTCCAAGGTCCCGCTCGTTAACCTACATAGTCCAAGTGCCTGATGGGGAACCTACATAGTCCAAGTGCCCGTTAGGGAACCTAGATAGTCCAAGTGCCCGCTAGGGAACCTGCATCGTCCAAGTGCCCGCTAGTTAACCGAGATCGTCCAAGTGCCCGCTAGTTAACCTACATAGTCCAAGGGCCCTCTAGTTAACCTAGATCGTCCAAGTGCCCACTAGGGGACGTACATAGTCCAACTGCCCACTAGGTAACCTAGATAGTCCAAGTGTCCCCTAGTTAACCTACATAGTCCAAGTGCCCGCTAGGTAACCTAGATAGTCCAAGGGCCCGCTAGTTATCCTACATGTTCCAAGTGCCTAATAGGGAACCTACATAGTCTAAGTGCCCGCGGAGGAACCTACATATTCCAAGTGCCCGATAGGGAACCTATATATTCCAAGTGCCCGTTAGGGAACCTAGATAGGCCAATTGCCCGTAGGGAACCTAGATAGTTCAAGTGCCCATAGGAAACCTATATATTCCAAGTGCCCGCTAGGAACCTACATAGTAAATGTGCCCGCTAGGGAACCTGCATTGTCCAAGTGTCCGCTAGTTAACCTAGATATTCCAAGTGCCCGCTAGTTAACCTAGATCCTCCAAGTGTCCGCTAGTTAACCTACATAGTCCAAGTTCCCGTTAGGTAACATAGATAGTCCAAGTGCCCGCTAGGTAACCTACATAGTATAAGTGCCCCCTAGGTAACCTAGATATGCCAAGTTCCTGTTAGCTAACTTAGATAGTCCAAGTGCCCGCTAGGTAACCTACATAGTCCAAGTGCCCATTCGTTAACCTAGATAGTCCAAGTGCCCTCTAGTTAACCTAGACTGTCCAAGTGCCCGCTAGGTTACCTACATAGTCCAAGTGCCCGCTAGTTAACCTACATAGTCCAAGGGCCTTCTAGTTAACCTAGATAGTCCAAGTGCCCGCTCAAAAACCTAGATAGTCCAGTGCCCGCTAGGTACCCTAGATTGTCCAAGTGCCCGCTAGGTAACCTAGATAGTCCAAGTGCCCGCTAGGTAACCTACTAAGTCCAAGTGCCTGCTACGTAATCTATATAATCCAAATGCCCGCTAGGGCACCCACATAGTCCAAGTGCCCGCTAATTTACCTATATAGTCCAAGTGCCCGTTAGCTAACCTAGATAGTCCAAGGGTCAACTAGTTAACCTATATCATCCAAGTGCCCGCTCGTTAACCTAGATGGTCCAAGAGCCCGATAGTTAACCTACATCGTCCAAGTGCCCGCTAGTTAACCTAGATGGTCCAATTGCCCGATAGTTAACCTACATAGTCCAAGGCGCCACTAGTTGACCTAGATAGACCAAGTGCCCGCTAGTTAACCTAGATAGTCCTAGTGCCCGTTAGCTATCATAGATAGTCCAAGTGCTCACTAGGGGACGTACATAGTCCAAGTGCCCGCTAGGGAACCTAGATAGTCCTAGTGCCCGTTAGTTATCTTAGATAGTCCAAGTGCCAACTAGGGGACGTACATAGTCCAAGTTCCCGCTAGGTAACCTAGATAGTCTAAGTGCCCGCTAGTTAACCTACATAGTCCAAGTGCCCGCTAGTTAACCTACATAGTCCACGTGCGCGGTAGGGAACCTACATAGTCCAAGTGCCCGCTAAGGGACATACATAGTCGAAGTGCCCGCTAGGGAACCTACATAGTCCAAGTGCCCGTTAGGGAACCAGGATAGTCCAAGTGCCCTCTAGTTAATCTAGATAGTCCATGTGCCCGCTAGTTAACCTAGATAGTACAAGTGCCCGCTAGTTAACCTAGATTGTCCAAGTGCCCGATAGTTATCCTACATAGTCTAGGGGCCCGCTTGTTAACCTACATAGTCCAAGGTCCGCTACTTAACCTAGATAGTCCAAGTGCCCGCTAGTTAACCTACATAGTCCAAGGGCCCTCTAGTTAACCTAGATAGTCCAAGTGCCCGCTCGAAACCTAGATAGTCCAAGTGCCCGCTAGGTAACCTAGATAGTCCAAGTGCCCGCTAGGTAACCTAGATAGTCCAAGTGCCCGCTAGGTAACCTACTAAGTCCAAGTGCCTGCTACGTAATCTATATAGTCCAAATGCCCGCTAGGGTACCCACATAGTCCAAGTGCCCACTAATTTACCTATATAGTCCAAGTGCCCGTTAGCTAACCTAGATAGTCCAAGGGTCAAGTAGTTAACCTACATAGTTCTAGGGCCCGCTAGGTAACCTAGCTAATCCAAGTGCCCGCTAGTTAACCTATATCGTCCAGGTGCCCACTAGTTAACCTAGATGGTCCAAGTACCCGATAGTTAACCTACATAGTGCAAGGGCCCGCTATTAACCTAGATCGTCCAAGTGTCCGCTAGTTAACCTACATAGTCCAAGGCGCCGCTAGTTGACCTAGATAGACCAAGTGCCCGTTTGTTAACCTAGATAGTCCTAGTGCCCGTTAGTTATCATAGATAGTCCAAGTGCTCACTAGGGCACGTACATAGTCCAAGTGCCCGCTAGGTAACCTAGATAGACCGAGTGCCCGCTAGTTAACCTAGATAGTCCTAGTGCCCGTTAGTTATCTTAGGTAGTCCAAGAGCCCACTAGGGGACGTTCATAGTCCAAGTACCCGCTAGGTAACCTAGATAGTCTAAGTGCCCGCTAGTTAACCTACATAGTCCAAGTGCCCGCTAGTTAACCTACATAGTCCACGTGCGCGATAGGGAACCTACATAGTCCAAGTGCCCGCTAAGGGACATACATAGTCCAAGTGCCCGCTAGGGAACCTATATAGTCCAAGTGCCCGTTAGGGAACCAGGATAATCCAAGTGACTGCTAGTTAATCTAGATAATCCATGTGCCCGCTAGTTAACCTAGATAGTCCAAGTGCCCGCTAGTTAACCTAGATAGTCCAAGTGCCCGCTAGTTAACCTTGATCGTCCAAGTGCCCGCAAGTTAAGCTACATAGTCCAAGGGCCCGCTAGTTAACCTACATAGTCCAAGAACCCGCTAGTTAACCTAGATAGTTAGCTGCCCACTAGTTAACCTACATATTCCAAGGGCCCGCAAGGTAACCTAGATATTCCAATTTCCTGTTAGCTAACCTAGATAGTCCAAGTGCCCGTTCGGTAACCTAGATAGTCCAAGGGCGCGCTAGGGTATGTACATACTCAAATTGCCTCCTATGAAACCTACATAGTCCAAGTGCCCGCTAGTTATCCTACATAGTCCAAGGGCCCGCTAGTTAACCTACATAGTCCAAGGTCCGCTAGTTAACCTAGATAGTCAAAGTGCCCGCTAGATAACCTAGACAGTCTAAGTGCCCGCTATGTTACCTACATAGTCCAAGTGCCCGTTCGTTAACCTAGATAGTCCAAGTGCCCGCTAGGTAACCTACATAGTCCAAGTGGCCGCTAATTAACCTACATAGTCCAAGTGCCCGCTAGGTAACCTAGATAGTCAAAGTGCCTGTTAGGTAACCTAGATAGTCCAAGTGCCCGCTAGGTAACCTACATTGTCCAAGTTCCCGCTAGGTAACCAAGATAGTCCAAGTGCCCGTTACCTAACCTAGATAGTCCAAGTGCCCGCTAGGAAACATACATAGTCCAAGTGCCCGTTCATTAACCTAGAAGTCCAAGTGCCTGTTATGTAACCTAGACAGTCCAAGTGACCGCTAGGTTACCTGCATAGTCCAAGTGCCCGTTCGTTAACCTATATAGTCTAAGTGCTATCGAGGTAACCTAGATAGTCCAAGGGCCCGCTAGTTAACCTACATAGTCCAAGGGCTCGCTTCTTAAATTGGATAGTCCAAGTGCCCGTTAGTGAACCCAGATCATCGAATTGCCCGCTAGTTAACCTAGATCGTCCAAGTGTCCTCTAGTTAACCTACATAGTCCAAGTGCCCGCTAGGTAACCTAGATAGTCCAAGTGCCCGCTAGTTAACCTACATAGTCCAAGTGCCCGCTAGGTAACCTAGATAGTCCAAGTGCCCGTTCGGTAACCTAGATAGTCTTAGTGCCCTGTAGGGAACCTAGATAGTCCAAGGGCCCGCTAGTAAACCTACATAATGCAAGTGTCCGCTAGTTAACCTACGTATTCCAAGTGCCCGCTAGTTAACCTACATAATCTAAGTGCCCGTAAGCTAACCTAGATAGTCCAAGGGCCCGCTAGTTAAGCTACATAGTCCAATGCCAGCTAGGTAACCTACATAGTCTAAGGGCTCACTTGTTAACTTTGATAGTCCAAGTGCCAGCTTGTTAACCTAGATCATCCAAGTGCCGCTAGTTAACCTAGATTGTCCAAGTGCCTGCTAGTTAACCTACATAGTCCAAGGGCCCACTAATTAACCTAGATAGTGCAAGTGTCCTCTAGTTAACCTACATAGCCCAAGTGCCCGCTAGTTAACCTATATACCAAGTACCCACTACGTATCCTAGAGAGTCCAAGGGCACGCTAGTTAACCTACATAGTCCAAGTGCCCGCTAGGCAACCTAGATAGTCCAAGTGCCCGCTAAGGAATCTACATAGTCCAAGTACCCGCTAGTTAACATAGATAGTCCAAGTGCCCGCTAGGGAACGTACATGGTCCAAGTGCCCTCTAGGTAACTTAGATAGTGCAAGTGCCCGCTAGTTAACCTAGATAGTTCAAGTACCCTCTAGGTAACCTAGATCGTCCAAGGGCCCCCGAGATAGCCTACATAGTCCAAGTGCCCGCTAGGTAACCGAGATAGTCCAAGGGCCCGCTAGTTAACCTACATAGTGTAAGGGCTCACTTGTTAACTTTGATAGTCCAAGTGCCCGCTTGTTAACCTAGATCGTCCAAGTGCCCGCTAGTTAACCTAGATTGTCCAAGTTCCTGCTAGTTAACCTACATAGTCCAAGGGCCCACTAGTTAACCTAGATAGTCCAAGTGTCCTCTAGGTAACCTACATAGTCCAAGTGCCCGCTAGTTAAACTATATACCAAGTGCCCACTACATAACCTAGAGAGTCCAAGGGCACGCTAGTTAACCTACATTGTCCAAGTGCCCGCTAGGCAACCTAGATAGTCCAAGTGCCCGCTAAGGAACTTACATAGTCCAAGTGCACACTAGTTAACCTAGATAGTCCAAGTGCCCACTATTTAACGTACATAGTCCAAGGGCTCGTTTGTTAACTTTGATAGTCCAAGTGCCCGTTAGTTAACCTAGATCGTCCAAGTGCCCGCTAGGTAACCTAGATAGTCCAAGTGCCCAGTTCGGTAACCTAGATAGTCTTAGTGCCCTGTAGGGAACCTAGATAGTTCAAGGGCCCGCTAGTAAACCTACATAGTGCAAGTGTCCGCTAGTTAACCTACATAATCTAAGTGCCCGTTAGCTAACCTAGATAGTCCAAGGGCCCGGTAGTTAACCTACATAGTCCAAGTGCCCGCTAGGTAACCTAGATAGTCCAAGGGCCCGCTAGTTAACCTACATAGTCTAAGGGCTCACTTGTTAACTTTGATAGTCCAAGTGCCCGCTTGATAACCTAGATCGTCCAAGTGCCCGCAGGTTAACCTAGATTGTCCAAGTGCCTGCTAGTTAACCTACATAGTCCAAGGGCCCACTAGTTAACCTAGATAGTGCAAGTGTCCTCTAGTTAACCTACATAGTCCAAGTGCCCGCTAGTTAACCTATATACCAAGTGCCCACTATGTAACCTAGATAGTCCAAGGGCACGCTAGTTAACAGACATAGTCCAAGTGACCGCTAGGCAACCTAGATAGTCCAAGTGCCCGCTAAGGAACCTACATAGTTCAAGTGTACGCTAGTTAACCTACATAGTCAAAGTGCCTGCTAGGTAAACTACATAGTGCAAGTGTCCGCTAGTTAACCTACATAATCCATGTGCCCGCTAGTTAACATAGATAGTCCAAGTGCCCCTAGGGAACGTACGTAGTCCAAGTGCCCGCTAGTTAACCTAGATAGTCCAAGTGCCCGTTCGGTAACCTAGATAGTCCAAGTGCCCTTTAGGGAACCTAGATCGTCCAAGGGCCCGCTAGTAAACCTACATAGTCCATGGGCCCGCTAGTTAACCTACATAGTGCAAGTGTCCGCTAGTTAACCTACATATTCCAAGTGCCCGCTAGTTAACCTACATAATCTAAGTGCCCGTTAGCTAACCTAGAGAGTCCAAGGGCCCGCTAGTTGACCTACACAGTCCAAGTGCCAGCTAGGTAACCTACATAGTCTAAGGGCTCACTTGTTATCTTTGATAATCCAAGTGCCCGCTTGTTAACCTAGATCGTCCAAGTGCCGCTAGTTAACCTAGATTGTCCAAGTGCGTGCTAGTTAACCTACATAGTCCAAGGGCCCACTAGTTAACCTAGATAGTCCAAGTGTCCTCTAGTTAACCTACATAGCCCAAGTGCCCGCTAGTTAACCTATATACCAAGTACCCACTACGTAACCTAGAGAGTCCAAGGGCACGCTAGTTAACCTACATAGTCCAAGTGCCCGCTAGGCAACCTAGATAGTCCAAGTGCCCGCTAAGGAACCTATATAGTCCAAGTGCCCGCTAGTTAACATAGATAGTCCAAGTGCCCGCTAGGGAACGTACATGGTCCAAGTGCCCTCTAGGTAACTTAGATAGTGCAAGTGCCCGCTAGTTAACCTAGATAGTTCAAGTACCCTCTAGGTAACCTAGATCGTCCAAGGGCCCCCGAGATAGCCTACATAGTCCAAGTGCCCGCTAGGTAACCTAGATAGTCCAAGGGCCCGCTAGTTAACCTACATAGTGTAAGGGCTCACTTGTTAACTTTGATAGTCCAAGTGCCCGCTTGTTAACCTAGATCGTCCAAGTGCCCGCTAGTTAACCTAGATTGTCCAAGTGCCTGCTAGTTAACCTACATAGTCGAAGGGCCCACTAGTTAACCTAGATAGTGCAAGTGTCCTCTAGTTAACCTACATAGTCCAAGTGCCCGCTAGTTAACCTAGATTGTCCAAGTTCCTGCTAGTTAACCTACATAGTCCAAGGGCCCACTAGTTAACCTAGATAGTCCTAGTGTCCTCTAGGTAACCTACATAGTCCAAGTGCCCGCTAGTTAACCTATATACCAAGTGCCCACTACGTAACCTAGAGAGTCCAAGGGTACGCTAGTTAACCTACATTGTCCAAGTGCCCGCTAGGCAACCTAGATAGTCCAAGTGCCCGCTAAGGAACTTACGTAGTCCAAGTGCACACTAGTTAACCTACATAGTCCAAGGGCTCGCTTGTTAACTTTGATAGTCCAAGTGCACGTTAGTTAACCTAGATCGTCCAAGTGCCCGCTAGTTAACCTAGATAGTCCAAGTGCCCGCTAGGTAACCTAGATAATCCAAGTGCCCGCTAGTTAACCTACATAGTCCAAGTGCCCGCTAGGTAACCTAGATAGTCCAAGTGCCCAGTTCTGTAACCTAGATAGTCTTAGTGCCCTGTAGGGAACCAAGATAGTCCAAGGGCCCGCTAGTAAACCTACATAGTGCAAGTGTCCGCTAGTTAACCTACATATTCCAAGTGTCCGCTAGTTAAACTACATAATCTAAGTGCCCGTTAGCTAACCTAGATAGCCCAAGGGCCCGCTAGTTAACCTACATAGTCCAAGTGCCCGCTAGGTAACCTAGATAGTTCAAGGGCCCGCTAGTTAACCTACATAGTGTAAGGGCTCACTTGTTAACTTTGATAGTCCAAGTGCCCGCTTGTTAACCTAGATCGTCCAAGTGCCTTCTAGTTAACCTACATAGTCCAAGGGCCCACTAGTTAACCTAGATAGTGCAAGTGTCCTCTAGTTAACCTACATAGTCCAAGTGCCCGCTAGTTAACCTAGATTGTCCAAGTTCCTGCTAGTAAACCTACGTAGTCCAAGGGCCCACTAGTTAACCTAGATAGTCCAAGTGTCCTCTAGGTAACCTACATAGTCCAAGTGACCGCTAGTTAACCTATATACCAAGTGCCCACTACGTAACCTAGAGAGTCCAAGGGCACGCTAGTTAACCTACATTGTCCAAGTGCCCGCTAGGCAACCTATATAGTCCAAGTGCCCGCTAAGGAACTTACATAGTCCAAGTGCACACTAGTTAACCTAGATAGTCCAAGTGCCCACTAGTTAACGTACATAGTCCAAGGGCTCGCTTGTTAACTTTGATAGTCCAAGTGCCCGTTAGTTAACCTAGATCGTCCAAGTGCCCGCTAGGTAACCTAGATAGTCCAAGTTCCCAGTTCGGTAACCTAGATAGTCTTAGTGCCCTGTAGGGAACCTAGATAGTTCAAGGGCCCGCTAGTAAACCTACATAGTGCAAGTGTCCGCTAGTTAACCTACATAGCCAAGTGCCCGCTAGGTAACCTAGATAGTCCAAGGGCCCGCTAGTTAACCTACATAGTCTAAGGGCTCACTTGTTAACTTTGATAGTCCAAGTGCCCGCTTGATAACCTAGATCGTCCAAGTGCCCGCTAGTTAACCTAGATTGTACAAGTGCCTGCTAGTTAACCTACATAGTCCAAGGGCCCACTAGTTAACCTAGATAGTCCAAGTGTCCTCTAGTTAACCTACATAGTCCAAGTGCCCGCTAGTTAACCTATATACCAAGTGCCCACTATGTAACCTAGATAGTCCAAGGGCACGCTAGTTAACCTACATAGTCCAAGTGACCGCTAGGCAACCTTGATAGTCCAAGTGCCCGCTAAGGAACCTACATAGTCCAAGTGTACGCTAGTTAACCTATATAGTCCAAGTGCCTGCTAGGTAAACTACATAGTGCAAGTGTCCGCTAGTTAACCTACATAATCCATGTGCCCGCTAGTTAACATAGATAGCCCAAGTGCCCCTAGGGAACGTACGTAGTCCAAGTGCCCGCTAGTTAACCTAGATAGTTCAAGTACCCGCTAGGTAACCAAGATCTTCCAAGGGCCCCCTAGTTAGCCTACATAGTCCAAGTACCGCTAGGTAACCTAGATAGTCCAAGTGCCCGTTCGGTAACATACATAGTCCAAGTGCACACTAGTTAACCTACATAGTCCAAGGGCTCGCTTGTTAACTTTGATAGTCCAAATGCACGTTAGTTAACCTAGATCGTCCAAGTGCCCGCTAGTTAACCTAGATAGTCCAAGTGCCCGCTAGGTAACCTAGATAATCCAAGTGCCCGCTAGTTAACCTACATAGTCCAAGTGCCCGCTAGGTAAACTAGATAGTCCAAGTGCCCAGTTCTGTAACCTAGATAGTCTTAGTGCCCTGTAGGGAACCAAGATAGTCCAAGGGCCCACTAGTAAACCTACATAGTGCAAGTGTCCGCTAGTTAACCTACATATTCCAAGTGTCCGCTAGTTAAACTACATAATCTAAGTGCCCGTTAGCTAACCTAGATAGTCCAAGGGCCCGCTAGTTAACCTACATAGTCCAAGTGCCCGCTAGGTAACCTAGATAGTCCAAGGGTCCGCTAGTTAACCTACATAGTGTAAGGGCTCACTTGTTAACTTTGATAGTCCAAGTGCCCACTTGTTAACCTAGACCGTCCAAGTGCCCGCTAGTTAACCTAGATTGTCCAAGTGCCTGCTAGTTAACCTACATAGTCCAAGGGCCCACTAGTTAACCTAGATAGTGCAAGTGTCCTCTAGTTAACCTACATAGTCCAAGTGCCCGCTAGTTAACCTAGATTGTCCAAGTTCCTGCTAGTTAACCTACATAGTCCAAGGGCCCACTAGTTAACCTAGATAGTCCAAGTGTCCTCTAGGTAACCTACATAGTCCAAGTGCCCGTTCGGTAACCTAGGTAGTCCAAGTGCCCTTTCGGGAACCTAGATCGTCCAAGGGCCTGCTAGTAAACCTATATACCAAGTGCCCACTACGTAACCTAGAGAGTCCAATGGTACGCTAGATAACCTACATTGTCCAAGTGCCCGCTAGGCAACCTAGTTAGTCCAAGTGCCTGCTAAGGAACTTACATAGTCCAAGTGCACACTAGTTAACCTACATAGTCCAAGGGCTCACTTGTTAACTTTGATAGTCCAAGTGCATGTTAGTTAACCTAGATCGTCCAAGTGCCCGCTAGTTAACCTAGATAGTCCAAGTGCCCGCTAGGTAACCTAGATAATCCAAGTGCCCGCTAGTTAACCTACATAGTCCAAGTGCCCGCTAGGTAACCTAGATAGTCCAAGTGCCCAGTTCTGTAACCTAGATAGTCTTAGTGCCCTGTAGGGAACCAAGATAGTCCAAGGGCCCTCTAGTAAACCTACATAGTGCAAGTGTCCGCTAGTTAACCTACATATTCCAAGTGTCCGCTAGTTAAACTACATAATCTAAGTGCCCGTTAGCTAACCTAGATAGTCCAAGGGCCCGCTAGTTAACCTACATAGTCCAAGTGCCCGCTAGGTAACCTAGATAGTCCAAGGGCCCGATAGTTAACCTACATAGTTTAAGGGCTCACTTGTTAACTTTGATAGTCCAAGTGCCCGCTTGTTAACCTAGACCGTCCAAGTGCCCGCTAGTTAACCTAGATTGTCCAAGTGCCTGCTAGTTAACCTACATAGTCCATGGGCCCACTAGTTAACCTAGATAGTGCAAGTGTCCTCTAGTTAACCTACATAGTCCAAGTGCCCGGTAGTTAACCTAGATTGTCCAAGTTCCTGCTAGTTAACCTACATAGTCCAAGGGCCCACTAGTTAACCTAGATAGTCCAAGTGTCCTCTAGGTAACCTACATTGTCCAAGTGCCCGCTAGTTAACCTATATACCAAGTGCCCACTACGTAACCTAGAGAGTCCAAGGGTACGCTAGTTAACCTACATTGTCCAAGTGCCCGCCAGGCAACCTAGATAGTCCAAGTGCCCGCTAAGGAACTTACATAGTCCAAGTGCACACTAGTTAACCTACATAGTCCAAGGGCTCGCTTGTTAACTTTGATAGTCCAAGTGCACGTTAGTTAACCTAGATCGTCCAAGTGTCCGCTAGTTAACCTAGATAGTCCAAGTGCCCGCTAGGTAACCTAGATAATCCAAGTGCCCGCTAGTTAACCTACATAGTCCAAGTGCCCGCTAGGTAACCTAGATAGTCCAAGTGCCCAGTTCTGTAACCTAGATAGTCTTAGTGCCCTGTAGGGAACCAAGATAGTCCAAGGGCCCACTAGTAAACCTACATAGTGCAAGTGTCCGCTAGTTAACCTACATATTCCATGTGTCCGCTAGTTAAACTACATAATCTAACTGCCCGTTAGCTAACCTAGATAGTCCAAGGGCCCGCTAGTTAACCTACATAGTCCAAGGGCCCGCTAGTTAACCTACATAGTGTAAGGGCTCACTTGTTAACTTTGATAGTCCAAGTGCCCGCTTGTTAACCTAGACCGTCCAAGTGCCCGCTTGTTAACCTAGATTGTCCAAGTGCCTGCTAGTTAACCTACATAGTCCAAGGGCCCGCTAGTTAAACTACATAGTCCAAGTGCCCGCTAGGTAACCTAGATAGTCCAAGGGCCCGCTAGTTAACCTACATAGTGTAAGGGCTCACTTGTTAACTTTGATAGTCCAAGTGCCCGCTTGTTAACCTAGACCGTACAAGTGCCCGCTAGTTAACCTAGATCGTCCAAGTGCCTGCTAGTTAACCTACATAGTCCAAGTGCCCGCTAGTTAACCTAGATCGTCCAAGTGCCCGCTAGTTAACCTAGATTGTCCAAGTGCCTGCTAGTTAACCTACATAGTCCAAGTGCCCGCTAGTTAACCTAGATTGTCCAAGTTCCTGGTAGTTAACCTACGTAGTCCAAGGGCCCACTAGTTAACCTAGATAGTCCAAGTGTCCTCTAGGTAACCTACATAGTCCAAGTGACCGCTAGTTAACCTATATACCAAGTGCCCACTACGTAACCTAGAGAGTCCAAGGGCACGCTAGTTAACCTACATTGTCCAAGTGCCCGCGAGGCAACCTAGATAGTCCAAGTGCCCGCTAAGGAACTTACATAGTCCAAGTGCACACTAGTTAACCTAGATGGTCCAAGTGCCCACTAGTTAACGTACATAGTCCAAGGGCTCGCTTGTTAACTTTGATAGTCCAAGTGCCCGTTAGTTAACCTAGATCGTCCAAGTGCCCGCTAGGTAACCTAGATAGTCCAAGTGCCCAGTTCGGTAACCTAGATAGTCTTAGTGCCCTGTAGGGAACCTAGATAGTTCAAGGGCCCGCTATTAAACCTACATAGTGCAAGTGTCCGCTAGTTAACCTACATAGTCTAAGTGCCCGCTAGGTAACCTAGATAGTCCAAGGGCCCGCTAGTTAACCTACATAGTCTAAGGGCTCACTTGTTAACTTTGATAGTCCAAGTGTCCGCTTGATATCCTAGATCGTCCAAGTGCCCGCAGGTTAACCTAGATTGTCCAAGTGCCTGCTAGTTAACCTACAAAGTCCAAGGGCCCACTAGTTAACCTAGATAGTGCAAGTGTCCTCTAGTTAACCTACATAGTCCAAGTGCCCGCTAGTTAACCTATATACCAAGTGCCCACTATGCAACCTAGATAGTCCAAGGGCACGCTAGTTAACCTACATAGTCCAAATGACCGCTAGGCAACATAGATAGTCCAAGTGCCCGCTAAGGAACCTACATAGTCCAAGTGTACGCTAGTAAACCTACATAGTCCAAGTGCCTGCTAGGTAAACTACATAGTGCAAGTGTCCGCTAGTTAACCTACATAATCCATGTGCCCGCTAGTTAACATAGATATTCCAAGTGCCCCTAGGGAACGTACGTAGTCCAAGTGCCCGCTAGTTAACCTAGATAGTTCAAGTACCCGCTAGGTAACCTAGATCTTCCAAGGGCCCCCCAGTTAGCCTACATAGTCCAAGTGCCCGCTAGGTAACCTAGATAGTCCAAGTGCCCGTTCGGTAACCTAGATAGTCCAAGTGCCCTTTAGGGAACCTAGATCGTCCAAGGGCCCACTAGTAAACCTACATAGTCCATGGGCCCGCTAGTTAACCTACATAGTGCAAGTGTCCGCTAGTTAACCTACATATTCCAAGTGCCCGCTAGTTAACCTACATAATCTAAGTGCCCGTTAGCTAACCTAGAGAGTCCAAGGGCCAGCTAGTTTACCTACATAGTCCAAGTGCCAGCTAGGTAACCTACATAGTCTAAGGGCTCACTTGTTATCTTTGATAGTCTAAGTGCCCGCTTGTTAACCTAGTTCGTCCAAGTGCCGCTAGTTAACCTAGATTGTCCAAGTGCCTGCTAGTTAACCTACATAGTCCAAGGGCCCACTAGTTAACCTAGATAGTCCAAGTGTCCTCTAGTTAACCTACATAGCCCAAGTGCCCGCTAGTTAACCTATATACCAAGTGCCCACTACGTAACCAGATAGTGCAAGGGCACGCTAGTTAACCTACATAGTCCAAGTGCCCGCTAGGCAACCTAGATAGTCCAAGTGCCCGCTAAGGGACCTACATAGTCCAAGTGCAAACTAGTTAACCTAGATAGTCCAAGTGCCCGCTAGTTAACCTACATAGTCCAAGGGCTCGCTTGTTAACTTTGATAGTCCAAGAGCCCGTTAGTTAACCTAGATCGTCCAAGTGCCTGCTAGTTAACCTAGATAGTACAAGTGCCCGCTAGGTAACCTAGATAGTCCAAGTGCCCGCTAGTTAACCTACATAGTCCAAGTGCCTGCTAGGTAACCTATATAGTCCAAGTGCCCAGTTCGGTAACCTAGATAGTCTTAGTGCCCTGTAGGGAACCTAGATAGTCCAAGGGCCCGCTAGTAAACCTACATAGTGCAAGTGTCCGCTAGTTAACCTACATATTCTAAGTGTCCGCTAGTTAATCTACATAATCTAAGTGCCCGTTAGCTAACCTAGAGAGTCCAAGTGCCCGCTAGTTAACCTAGATCGTCCAAGTGCCCGCTAGTTAACCTAGATTGTCCAAGTGCCTGCTAGTTAACCTACATAGTCCAAGGGCCCACTAGATAACCTAGATAATCCAAGTGTCCTCTAGTTAACCTACATAGTCCAAGTGCCCGCTAGGTAACCTAGATAGTCCAAGGGCCCGCTAGTTAACCTACATAGTCTAAGGGCTCACTTGTTAACTTTCATAGGCCAAGTGCCCGCTTGTTCACCTAGATCGTCCAAGTGCCCGCTAGTTACCCTAGATTGTCCAAGTGCCTGCTAGTTAACCTACATAGTCCAAGGGCCCACTAGTTAACCTAGATAGTGCAAGTGTCCTCTAGTTAAGCTACATAGTCCAAGTGCCCGCTAGTTAACCTATATACCAAGTGCCCACTACGTAACCTAGATAGTCCAAGGGCACGCTAGTTAACCATCATAGTCCAAGTGCCCGCTAGGCAATCTAGATAGTCCAAGTGCCCGCTAAGGAACCTACATAGTCCAAGTGCACGCTAGTTAACATAGATCGTCCACGTGTCCTCTAGTTAACCTACATAGTCCAAGTGCCCGCTAGGTAATCTACATAGTCCAAGTTCCCTCTAGTTAACCTACATAGTCCAAGTGCCTGCTAGGTAACCTAGATAGTCCAAGTGCCCGTTCGGTAACCTAGATTGTCCAATTGCCCTTTAGGGAACCTAGATCGTCCAAGGGCCCGCTAGTAAACCTACATAGTCCTTGGGCCCGCTAGGTTACCTAGATAGTACAAGGGCCCGCTAGTTAACCTACATAGTGTAAGGGCTCACTTGTTAACTTTGATAGTCCAAGTGCCCGCTTGTTAACCTAGACCGTCCAAGTGCCCGCTAGTTAACCTAGATTGTCCAAGTGCCTGCTAGTTAACCTACATAGTCCAAGGGCCCACTAGTTAACCTAGATAGTGCAAGTGTCCTCGAGTTAACCTACATAGTCCAAGTGCCCGCTAGTTAACCTAGATTGTCCAAGTTCCTGCTAGTTAACCTACGTAGTCCAAGGGCCCACTAGTTAACCTAGATAGTCCAAGTGTCCTCTAGGTAACCTACATAGTCCATGTGACCGCTAGTTAACCTATATACCAAGTGCCCACTACGTAACCTAGAGAGTCCAAGGGCACGCTAGTTAACCTACATTGTCCAAGTGCCCGCTAGGCAACCTAGATAGTCCAAGTGCCCGCTAAGGAACTTACATAGTCCAAGTGCACACTAGTTAACCTAGATAGTCCAAGTGCCCACTAGTTAACGTACATAGTCCAAGGGCTCGCTTGTTAACTTTGATAGTCCAAGTGCCCGTTAGTTAACCTAGATCGTCCAAGTGCCCGCTAGGTAACCTAGATAGTCCAAGTGCCCAGTTCGGTAACCTAGATAGTCTTAGTGCCCTGTAGGGAACCTAGATAGTTCAAGGGCCCGCTAGTAAACCTACATAGTGCAAGTGTCCGCTAGTTAACCTACATAATCTAAGTGCCCGTTAGCTAACCTAGATAGTCCAAGGGCCCGGTAGTTAACCTACATAGTCCAAGTGCCCGCTAGGTAACCTAGATAGTCCAAGGGCCCGCTAGTTAACCTACATAGTCTAAGGGCTCACTTGTTAACTTTGATAGTCCAAGTGCCCGCTTGATAACCTAGATCGTCCAAGTGCCCGCAGGTTAACCTAGATAGTGCAAGTGTCCTCTAGTTAACCTACATAGTCCAAGTGCCCGCTAGTTAACCTATATACCAAGTGCCCACTATGTAACCTAGATAGTCCAAGGGGACGCTAGTTAACCTACATAGTCCAAGTGACCGCTAGGCAACCTAGATAGTCCAAGTGCCCGCTAAGGAACCTACATAGTCCAAGTGTACGCTAGTTAACCTACATATTCCAAGTGCCTGCTAGGTAAACTACATAGTGCAAGTGTCCGCTAGTTAACCTACATAATCCATGTGCCCGCTAGTTAACATAGATAGTCCAAGTGCCCCTAGGGAACGTACGTAGTCCAAGTGCCCGCTAGTTATCCTAGATAGTTCAAGTACCCGCTAGGTAACCTAGATCTTCCAAGGGCCCCCCAGTTAGCCTACATAGTCCAAGTGCCCGCTAGGTAGCCTAGATAGTCCAAGTGCCCGTTTGGTAACCTAGATAGTCCAAGTGCCCTTTAGGGAACCTAGGTCGTCCAAGGGCCCGCTAATAAACCTACATAGTCCATGGGCCCGCTAGTTAACCTACACAGTGCAAGTGTCCGCTAGTTAACCTACATATTCCAAGTGCCCGCTAGTTAACCTACATAATCTAAGTGCCCGTTAGCTAACATAGAGAGTCCAAGGGCCAGCTAGTTTACCTACATAGTCCAAGTGCCAGCTAGGTAACCTACATAGTCTAAGGGCTCACTTGTTATCTTTGATAGTCCAAGTGCCCGCTTGTTAACCTAGTTCGTCCACGTGCCGCTAGTTAACCTAGATTGTCCAAGTGCCTGCTAGTTAACCTACATAGTCCAAGGGCCCACTAGTTAACCTAGATAGTCCAAGTGTCCTCTAGTTAACCTACATAGCCCAAGTGCCCGCTAGTTAACCTATATACCAAGTGCCCACTACGTAACCTAGATAGTACAAGGGCACGCTAGTTAACCTACATAGTCCATTTGCCCGCTAGGCAACCTAGATAGTCCAAGTGCCCGCTAAGGGACCTACATAATCCAAGTGCAAAGTAGTTAACCTAGATAGTCCAAGTTCCCGCTAGTTAACCTACATAGTCCAAGGGCTCGCTTGTTAACTTTGATAGTCCAAGAGCCCGTTAGTTAACCTAGATCGTCCAAGTGCCTGCTAGTAAACTTAGATAGTCCAAGTGCCCGCTAGGTAACCTAGATAGTCCAAGTGCCCAGTTCGGTAACCTAGATAGTCTTAGTGCCCTGTAGGGAACCTAGATAGTCCAAGGGCCCGCTAGTAAACCTACATAGTGCAAGTGTCCGCTAGTTAACCTACATATTCCAAGTGTCCGCTAGTTAACCTACATAATCTAAGTGTCCGTTAGCTAACCTAGAGAGTCCAAGTGCCCGCTAGTTAACCTAGATCGTCCAAGTGCCCGCTAGTTAACCTAGATTGTCCAAGTGCCTGCTAGTTAACCTACATAGTCCAAGGGCCCACTAGATAACCTAGATAGTCCAAGTGTCCTCTAGTTAACCTACATAGTCCAAGTGCCCGCTAGGTAACCTAGATAGTCCAAGGGCCCGCTAGTTAACCTACATAGTCTAAGGGCTCACTTGTTAACTTTCATTGGCCAAGTGCCCGCTTGTTCACCTAGATCGTCCAAGTGCCCGCTAGTTAACCTAGATAGTCCAAGGGCCCACTAGTTAACCTACATAGTCTAAGGGCTCACTTGTTAACTTTCATAGGCCAAGTGCCCGCTTGTTCACCTAGATCGTCCAAGTGCCCGCTAGTTAACCTAGATTGTCCAAGTGCCTCCTAGTTAACCTATATAGTCCAAGGGCCCACTAGTTAACCTAGATAGTGCAAGTGTCCTCTAGTTAAGCTACATAGTCCAAGTGCCCGCTAGTTAACCTATATACCAAGTGCCCACTACGTAACCTAGATAGTCCAAGGGCACGCTAGTTAACCATCATAGTCCAAGTGCCCGCTAGGCAACCTAGATAGTCCAAGTGCCCGCTAAGGAACCTACATAGTCCAAGTGCACGCTAGTTAACATAGATCGTCCAAGTGTCCTCTAGTTAACCTACATAGTCCAAGTGCCCGCTAGGTAATCTACATAGTCCAAGTTCCCTCTTGTTAACCTACATAGTCCAAGTGCCAGCTAGGTAACCTAGATAGTCCAAGTGCCCGTTCGCTAACCTAGATAGTCCAACTGCCCTTTAGGGAACCTAGATCGTCCAAGGGCCCGCTAGTAAACCTACATAGTCCTTCGGCCCGCTAGTTAACCTACATAGTGCAAGTGTCCGCTAGTTAACCTACATATTCCAAGTGCCCGCTAGTTAACCTACATAACCTAAGTGCCCGTTAGCTAACCTTGAGAGTCCAAGGGCCCGCTAGGTGACCTACATAGTCCAAGTGCCAGCTAGGTAAGCTAGATAGTACAAGTGCCCGCTAGGGAACCTAGATAGTCAAAGTGCGTGCTAGGTAACCTAGATAGTCAAAGTGCCCGCTAGGTAACCTACATAG
Organism: Tenrec ecaudatus; assembly: GCF_050624435.1. NCBI lineage: Eukaryota > Metazoa > Chordata > Mammalia > Afrosoricida > Tenrecidae > Tenrec > Tenrec ecaudatus. The sequence goes on from NC_134534.1 coordinate 115,992,097, forward strand.
TCCAAGTGCCCGCTAGGTAACCTAAATAGTCCAAATGCCCGCTAGGGAAACTACATAGTCCAAGTGCCCGCTAGTTAACCTAGATAGTCCAAGTGCCTGCTAGTAAACCTACATAATCCATGGGCCCGCTAGTTAACCTACATAGTAGAAGGGCCCGCTAGTTAACCTATTTACCAAGTGCCCACTACGTAACCTAGATAGTCCAAGTGCCCGCTAAGGAACCTACATAGTCCAAGTGCCCGCTAGGCAACCTAGATAGTCCAAGTGCCCGCTAAGGAACCTACATAGTCCAAGTGCACGCTAGTTAACCTAGATAGTCCAAGTGTCCGCTAGTTAACCTACATATTCCAAGTGCCTGCTAGTTAACATAGATAGTCCAAGTGCCCGCTAGGGAACGTACATGGTCCAAGTGCCCTCTAGGTAACTTAGATAGTGCAAGTGCCCGCTAGTTAACCTAGATAGTTCAAGTACCCTCTAGGTAATCTAGATTGTCCACGGGCCCCCGAGTTAGCCTACATAGTCCAAGTGCCCGCTAGGTAACCTAGATAGTCCAAGTGCCCTTTAGGGAACCTAGATAGTCCAAGGGCCCGCTAGTAAACCTACGTAGTCCATGGGCCCGCTGGTTAACCTTCTTATTGCAAGTGTCTGCTAGTTAACCTACATATTCCAAGTGCCCAATAGTTAACCTACATAATCTAAGTGCCCGTTAGCTAACCTAGATAGTCCAAGGGCCTGCTAGTTGACCTACGTAGTCCAGTTGCCAGCTAGGTAACCTATATAGTCTAAGGGCTCACTTGTTAACTTTGATAGTCCAAGTGCCCGCTTGTTAACAGAGATCGTCCAAGTGCCGCTAGTTAACCTAGATTGTCCAAGTGCGTGCTAGTTAACCTACATAGTCCACGGGCCCACTAGTTAACCTAGATAGTCCAAGTGTCCTCTAGTTAACCTACATAGTCCAAGTGCCCGCTAGTTAACCTATATACCAAGTGCCCACTATATAACCTAAATAGTCCAAGGGCACGCTAGTTAACCTACATAGTCCAGGTGCCCGCGAGGCAACCTAGATAGTCCAAGTGCCCGCTAAGGAACCTACATAGTCCAAGTGCCCGCTAGTTAACATAGATAGTCCAAGTGCCCGCTAGGGAACGTACATGGTCCAAGTGCCCTCTAGGTAACTTAGATAGTTCAAGTGCCCGCTAGTTAACCTAGATAGTTCAAGTACCCTCTAGGTAACCTAGATTGTCCAAGGGCCCCCGAGTTAGCCTACATAGTCCAAGTGCCCGCTAGGTAACCTAGATAGTCCAAGTGCCCGTTCGGTAACCTAGATAGTCCAAGTGCCCTTTAGGGAACCTAGATAGTCCAAGGGCCCGGTAGTAAACCTACATAGTCCATGGGCCCGCTAGTTAACCTACATAGTGCAAGTGTCCGCTAGTTAACCTACATATTCCAAGTGCCCGCTACTTAACCTACATAATCTAAGTGCCCGTTAGCTAACCTATAGAGTCCAAGGGCCCGCTAGTTGACTACATAATCCAAGTGCCAGCTGGGTAACCTTGATAGTACAAGTGCCCGCTAGGGAACCTAGATAGTCCAAGGTCCGCTAGTTAACCTAGATAGTCAAAGTGCCCGCTAGGTAACCTAGACAGTCCAAGTGCCCGCTAGGTTACCTACATAGCCCAAGTGCCCGTTCGTTAACCTAGATAGTCCAGGTGCCCGCTAGGTAACCTAGATAGTCCAAGTGCCAGCTAAGGAACCTACATAGTCCAAGTGCACACTAATTAACATAGATAGTCCAAGTTCCCCTAGGGAACGTACATAGTCCAAGTGCCTGCTAGGTAACCTAGATAGTGCAAGTGCCCGCTAGTTAACCTAGATAGTTCAAGTACCCGCTAGGTAACCTAGATCGTCCAAGGGCCCCGAGTTAGCCTACATAGTCCAAGTGCCCGCTAGGTAACCTAGATAGTCCAAGTGCCCGTTCGGTAACCTAGATAGTCCAAGTGCCCTTTAGGGAACCTAGATAATCCAAGGGCCCGCTAGTAAACCTACATAGTCCATGGGCCCGCTAGTTAACCTACATAGTGCAAGTGTCCGCTAGTTAACCTACATATTCCAAGTGCCCGCTAGTTAACCTACATAATCTAAGTGCCCGTTAGCTAACCTATAGAGTCCAAGGGCCCGCTAGTTGACCTACATAGTCCAAGTGCCAGCTGGGTAACCTAGATAGTACAACTGCCCGCTAGGGAACCTAGATAGTCCAAGGTCCGCTAGTTAACCTAGATAGTCAAAGTGCCCGCTAGGTAACCTAGACAGTCCAAGTGCCCGCTAGGTTACCTACATAGCCCAAGTGTCCGTTCGTTAACCTAGATAGTCCAGGTGCCCGCTAGGTAACCTAGATAGTCCAAGTGCCAGCTAAGGAACCTACATAGTCCAAGTGCACACTAATTAACATAGATAGTCCAAGTTCCCCTAGGGAACGTACATAGTCCAAGTGCCTGCTAGGTAACCTAGATTGTGCAAGTGCCCACTAGTTAACCTAGATAGTTCAAGTACCCGCTAGGTAACCTAGATCGTCCAAGGGCCCCCTAGTTAACCTACATAGTCCAAGTGCCCGCTAGGTAACCTAGATAGTCCTAGTGCCCGTTCGGTAACCTAGGTTGTCCAAGTGCCCTTTAGGGAACCTAGATCGTCCAAGGGCCCGCTAGTTATCCTTTATACCAAGTGCCCACTACGTAACCTAGCTAGTCCAAGGGCACGCTAGTTAACCTACATAGTCCAAGTTCCCGGTAGGCAACCTAGATAGTGCAAGTGCCAGCTAAGGAACCTACATAGTCCAAGTGCACGCTAGTTAACATAGATAGTCCAAGTTCCCCTAGGGAACGTACAAAATCCAAGTGCCTGCTAGGTAACCTAGATAGTGCAAGTGCCCGCTAGTTAACCTAGATAGTTCAAGTACCCGCTAGGTAACCTAGATCGTCCAAGGGCCCCCTAGTTAGCCTACATAGTCCAAGTGCCCACTAGGTAACCTAGGTAGTCCTAGTGCCCGTTCGGTAACCTAGGTAGTCCAAGTGCCCTTTCGGGAACCTAGATCGTCCAAGGGCCTGTTAGTAAACCTATATACCAAGTGCCCACTACGTAACCTAGATAGTCCAAGGGCACGCTAGTTAACCTACATAGTCCAAGAGCCCGCTAGGCAACCTAGATAGTCCAAGTGCCAGCTAAGGAACCTACATAGACCAAGTGCACGCTAGTTAACATAGATAGTCCAAGTTCCCCTAGGGAACGTACAAAATCCAAGTGCCTGCTAGGTAACCTAGATAGTGCAAGTGCCCGCTAGTTAACCTAGATAGTTCAAGTACCCGCTAGGTAACCTAGATCGTCCAACGGCCCCCTAGTTAGCCTACATAGTCCAAGAGCCCGCTAGGTAACCTAGATAGTCCTAGAGCCCGTTCGGTAACCTAAGTAGTCCAAGTGCCCTTTAGGGAACCTAGATCGTCCAAGGGCCCGCTAGTAAACCTACATAGTCCTTGGGCCCGCTAGTTAACCTACATATGCAAGTGTCCGCTAGTTAACCTACATATTTTGAGTGCCCGCTAGTTAACCTACATAATCTAAGTGCCCGTTAGCTAACCTAGAGAGTCCAAGGGCCCGCTAGTTGACCTACATAGTCCAAGTTCCAGCTAGGTAACCTAGATAGTACAAGTGCCCGCTAGGGAACCTAGATAGCCCAAGGTCTGCTAGTTAACCAAGATAGTCAAAGTGCCCGCTAGGTAACCTAGACAGTCCAAGTGCCCGCTAGTTAACCTACATAGTCCAAGTGTCCGATAGGGAACCTACATAATCCAAGTGCCCGCTATGCAACCTACATAGTCCAATTGCAGTTAGTTAACCTAGATAGTCAAAGTGCGTGCTAGGTAACCTAGATAGTCAAAGTGCCCGCTAGGTAACCTACATAGTCCAAGTGCCCGCTAGGTAACCTAAATAGTCCAAATGCCCGCTAGGGAAACTACATAGTCCAAGTGCCCGCTAGTTAACCTAGATAGTCCAAGTGCCTGCTAGTAAACCTACATAATCCATGGGCCCGCTAGTTAACCTACATAGTAGAAGGGCCCGCTAGTTAACCTATTTACCAAGTGCCCGCTACGTAACCTAGATAGTCCAAGTGCCCGCTAAGGAACCTACATAGTCCAAGTGCCCGCTAGGCAACCTAGATAGTCCAAGTGCCCGCTAAGGAACCTACATAGTCCAAGTGCACGCTAGTTAACCTAGATAGTCCAAGTGTCCGCTAGTTAACCTACATATTCCAAGTGCCTGCTAGTTAACATAGATAGTCCAAGTGCCCGCTAGGGAACGTACATGGTCCAAGTGCCCTCTAGGTAACTTAGATAGTGCAAGTGCCCGCTAGTTAACCTAGATAGTTCAAGTACCCTCTAGGTAATCTAGATTGTCCACGGGCCCCCGAGTTAGCCTACATAGTCCAAGTGCCCGCTAGGTAACCTAGATAGTCCAAGTGCCCTTTAGGGAACCTAGATAGTCCAAGGGCCCGCTAGTAAACCTACGTAGTCCATGGGCCCGCTGGTTAACCTTCTTATTGCAAGTGTCTGCTACTTAACCTACATATTCCAAGTGCCCAATAGTTAACCTACATAATCTAAGTGCCCGTTAGCTAACCTAGATAGTCCAAGGGCCTGCTAGTTGACCTACGTAGTCCAGTTGCCAGCTAGGTAACCTATATAGTCTAAGGGCTCACTTGTTAACTTTGATAGTCCAAGTGCCCGCTTGTTAACAGAGATCGTCCAAGTGCCGCTAGTTAACCTAGATTGTCCAAGTGCGTGCTAGTTAACCTACATAGTCCACGGGCCCACTAGTTAACCTAGATAGTCCAAGTGTCCTCTAGTTAACCTACATAGTCCAAGTGCCCGCTAGTTAACCTATATACCAAGTGCCCACTATATAACCTAAATAGTCCAAGGGCACGCTAGTTAACCTACATAGTCCAGGTGCCCGCGAGGCAACCTAGATAGTCCAAGTGCCCGCTAAGGAACCTACATAGTCCAAGTGCCCGCTAGTTAACATAGATAGTCCAAGTGCCCGCTAGGGAACGTACATGGTCCAAGTGCCCTCTAGGTAACTTAGATAGTTCAAGTGCCCGCTAGTTAACCTAGATAGTTCAAGTACCCTCTAGGTAACCTAGATTGTCCAAGGGCCCCCGAGTTAGCCTACATAGTCCAAGTGCCCGCTAGGTAACCTAGATAGTCCAAGTGCCCGTTCGGTAACCTAGATAGTCCAAGTGCCCCTTAGGGAACCTAGATAGTCCAAGGGCCCGCTAGTAAACCTACATAGTCCATGGGCCCGCTAGTTAACCTACATAGTGCAAGTGTCCGCTAGTTAACCTACATATTCCAAGTGCCCGCTACTTAACCTACATAATCTAAGTGCCCGTTAGCTAACCTATAGAGTCCAAGGGCCCGCTAGTTGACTACATAATCCAAGTGCCAGCTGGGTAACCTTGATAGTACAAGTGCCCGCTAGGGAACCTAGATAGTCCAAGGTCCGCTAGTTAACCTAGATAGTCAAAGTGCCCGCTAGGTAACCTAGACAGTCCAAGTGCCCGCTAGGTTACCTACATAGCCCAAGTGCCCGTTCGTTAACCTAGATAGTCCAGGTGCCCGCTAGGTAACCTAGATAGTCCAAGTGCCAGCTAAGGAACCTACATAGTCCAAGTGCACACTAATTAACATAGATAGTCCAAGTTCCCCTAGGGAACGTACATAGTCCAAGTGCCTGCTAGGTAACCTAGATAGTGCAAGTGCCCGCTAGTTAACCTAGATAGTTCAAGTACCCGCTAGGTAACCTAGATCGTCCAAGGGCCCCGAGTTAGCCTACATAGTCCAAGTGCCCGCTAGGTAACCTAGATAGTCCAAGTGCCCGTTCGGTAACCTAGATAGTCCAAGTGCCCTTTAGGGAACCTAGATAATCCAAGGGCCCGCTAGTAAACCTACATAGTCCATGGGCCCGCTAGTTAACCTACATAGTGCAAGTGTCCGCTAGTTAACCTACATATTCCAAGTGCCCGCTAGTTAACCTACATAATCTAAGTGCCCGTTAGCTAACCTATAGAGTCCAAGGGCCCGCTAGTTGACCTACATAGTCCAAGTGCCAGCTGGGTAACCTAGATAGTACAACTGCCCGCTAGGGAACCTAGATAGTCCAAGGTCCGCTAGTTAACCTAGATAGTCAAAGTGCCCGCTAGGTAACCTAGACAGTCCAAGTGCCCGCTAGGTTACCTACATAGCCCAAGTGTCCGTTCGTTAACCTAGATAGTCCAGGTGCCCGCTAGGTAACCTAGATAGTCCAAGTGCCAGCTAAGGAACCTACATAGTCCAAGTGCACAATAATTAACATAGATAGTCCAAGTTCCCCTAGGGAACGTACATAGTCCAAGTGCCTGCTAGGTAACCTAGATAGTGCAAGTGCCCGCTAGTTAACCTAGATAGTTCAAGTACCCGCTAGGTAACCTAGATCGTCCAAGGGCCCCCTAGTTAGCCTACATAGTCCAAGTGCCCACTAGGTAACCTAGATAGTCCTAGTGCCCGTTCGGTAACCTAGGTAGTCCAAGTGCCCTTTCGGGAACCTAGATCGTCCAAGGGCCTGCTAGTAAACCTATATACCAAGTGCCCACTACGTAACCTAGATAGTCCAAGGGCACGCTAGTTAACCTACATAGTCCAAGAGCCCGCTGGGCAACCTAGATAGTCCAAGTGCCAGCTAAGGAACCTACATAGACCAAGTGCACGCTAGTTAACATAGATAGTCCAAGTTCCCCTAGGGAACGTACAAAATCCAAGTGCCTGCTAGGTAACCTAGATAGTGCAAGTGCCCGCTAGTTAACCTAGATAGTTCAAGTACCCGCTAGGTAACCTAGATCGTTCAACGGCCCCCTAGTTAGCCTACATAGTCCAAGAGCCCGCTAGGTAGCCTAGATAGTCCTAGAGCCCGTTCGGTAACCTAAGTAGTCCAAGTGCCCTTTAGGGAACCTAGATCGTCCAAGGGCCCGCTAGTAAACCTACATAGTCCTTGGGCCCGCTAGTTAACCTACATATGCAAGTGTCCGCTAGTTAACCTACATATTTTGAGTGCCCGCTAGTTAACCTACATAATCTAAGTGCCCGTTAGCTAACCTAGAGAGTCCAAGGGCCCGCTAGTTGACCTACATAGTCCAAGTTCCAGCTAGGTAACCTAGATAGTACAAGTGCCCGCTAGGGAACCTAGATAGCCCAAGGTCCGCTAGTTAACCAAGATAGTCAAAGTGCCCGCTAGGTAACCTAGACAGTCCAAGTGCCCGCTAGGTTACCTACATAGTCCAAGTGCCCGTTCGTTAACCTAGATAGTCCAAGTGCCCGCTAGGTAACCTACATAGTCCAAGTGCCCTCTAGGTAACCTAGATAGTCCAAGTGCCCGCTAGTTAACCTACATAGTTCAAGTGCCCGCTAGGTAACCTAGATAGTACAAGGGCCCGCTAGTTAACCTACATAGTCTAAGGGCTCACTTGTTAACTTTGATAGTCCAAGTGCCCGCTTGTTAACCTTGATCGTCCAAGTGCCGCTAGTTAACCTAGATTGTCCAAGTGTCCTCTAGTTAAGCTACATAGTCCAAGTGCCCGCTAGTTAACCTATATACCAAGTGCCCACTACATAACCGAGATAGTCCAAGGGCACGCTAGTTAACCTACATAGTCCAAGTGCCCGCTAGTTGACCTACATAGTCCAAGTGCCAGCTAGGTAACCTAGATAGTACAAGTCTCCGCTAGGGAACCTAGATAGTCCAAGTGCCTGTTAGCTAACCTAGATAGTCCAAGTGGCGGCTAGGTAACCTACATATTCCAAGTGCCCATTCGTTAACGTAGATAATCCAAGTGCCCGCTTGGTAACCTAGACAGTCCAAGTGCCCGCTAGTTAACCTACATAGTCAAAGTGCCTGCTAGGTAACCTAAATAGTCCAAATGCCCGCTAGGGAAACTACATAGTCCAAGTGCCCGCTAGTTAACCTACATAATACATCGGCCCGCTAGTTAACCTACATAGTACAAGGGCCCGTTAGTTAACCTAGATCGTGCAAGTGTCCGCTAGTTAATCTACAAAGTCCAACTGTCCGCTAGTTAACCTATATACCTAGTGCCCGCTACGTAACCTAGATAGTCCAAGGGCACGCTTGTTAACCTACATAGTACAAGTGCCCGCTAGGCAACCTAGATAGTCCAAGTGCCCGCTAAGGAACCTACATAATCCAAGTGCACGCTAGTTAACCTAGATAGTCCAAGTGCCCGCTAGTTAACCTAGATAGTTATAGCACCCTCTAGGTAACCTAGATCGTCCAAGGGCCCTCTAGTTAGCCTACATAGTCCAAGTGTCCGATAGGTAACCTAGATAGTCCAAGTGCCCTTTAGGGAACCTAGAGAGTCCAAGGGCCCGCTAGTAAACCTACATAGTCCTTGGGCCCGCTAGTTAACCTACATATGCAAGTGTCCGCTAGTTAACCTACATATTTTGAGTGCCCGCTAGTTAACCTACATAATCTAAGTGCCCGTTAGCTAACCTAGAGAGTCCAAGGGCCCGCTAGTTGACCTACATAGTCCAAGTTCCAGCTAGGTAACCTAGATAGTACAAGTGCCCGCTAGGGAACCTAGATAGCCCAAGGTCCGCTAGTTAACCAAGATAGTCAAAGTGCCCGCTAGGTAACCTAGACAGTCCAAGTGCCCGCTAGGTTACCTACATAGTCCAAGTGCCCGTTCGTTAACCTAGATAGTCCAAGTGCCCGCTAGGTAACCTACATAGTCCAAGTGCCCTCTAGGTAACCTAGATAGTCCAAGTGCCCGCTAGTTAACCTACATAGTTCAAGTGCCCGCTAGGTAACCTAGATAGTACAAGGGCCCGCTAGTTAACCTACATAGTCTAAGGGCTCACTTGTTAACTTTGATAGTCCAAGTGCCCGCTTGTTAACCTTGATCGTCCAAGTGCCGCTAGTTAACCTAGATTGTCCAAGTGTCCTCTAGTTAAGCTACATAGTCCAAGTGCCCGCTAGTTAACCTATATACCAAGTGCCCACTACATAACCGAGATAGTCCAAGGGCACGCTAGTTAACCTACATAGTCCAAGTGCCCGCTAGTTGACCTACATAGTCCAAGTGCCAGCTAGGTAACCTAGATAGTACAAGTCTCCGCTAGGGAACCTAGATAGTCCAAGTGCCTGTTAGCTAACCTAGATAGTCCAAGTGGCGGCTAGGAAACCTACATATTCCAAGTGCCCATTCGTTAACGTAGATAATCCAAGTGCCCGCTTGGTAACCAAGACAGTCCAAGTGCCCGCTAGTTAACCTACATAGTCAAAGTGCCTGCTAGGTAACCTAAATAGTCCAAATGCCCGCTAGGGAAACTACATAGTCCAAGTGCCCGCTAGTTAACCTACATAATACATCGGCCCGCTAGTTAACCTACATAGTACAAGGGCCCGTTAGTTAACCTAGATCGTGCAAGTGTCCGCTAGTTAATCTACAAAGTCCAACTGTCCGCTAGTTAACCTATATACCTAGTGCCCGCTACGTAACCTAGATAGTCCAAGGGCACGCTTGTTAACCTACATAGTACAAGTGCCCGCTAGGCAACCTAGATAGTCCAAGTGCCCGCTAAGGAACCTACATAATCCAAGTGCACGCTAGTTAACCTAGATAGTCCAAGTGCCCGCTAGTTAACCTAGATAGTTATAGCACCCTCTAGGTAACCTAGATCGTCCAAGGGCCCCCTAGTTAGCCTACATAGTCCAAGTGTCCGATAGGTAACCTAGATAGTCCAAGTGCCCTTTAGGGAACCTAGAGAGTCCAAGGGCCCGCTAGTAAACCTACATAGTCCAAGTGCCCTCTAGTTAACCTACATAGTGCAAGTGTCCGCTAGTTAACCTAGATAGTCCAAGGGCCCGCTAGTTAACCTACATAGTCCAAATGCCCGATAGGGAACCTAGATAGTCCAAGTGTCCTCTAGTTAACCTACATAGTCCAAGTGCCCGTTAGTTAACCTAGATAGTCAAAGTGCCTGCTAGGTAACCTAGATAGTCCAAGTGCCTGCTAGTAAACCTACATAATCCATGGGCCCGCTAGTTAACCTACATAGTACAAGGGCCCGTTAGCTAACCTAGATCGTGCAAGTGCCGCTAGTTAACCTATATACAAAGTGCCCGCTATGTATCCTAGATAGTCCAAGGGCACGCTAGTTTACCTACATAGTACATGTGCCCGCTAGGCAACCTAGATAGTCCAAATGCCCGCTAAGGAACCTACATAGTCCAAGTGCACGCTAGTTAACCTAGATATTCCAAGTGCCTGCTAGGTAACCTACATAGTGCAAGTGTCCGCTAGGTAACCTACATATTCCAAGTGCCCTCTAGTTAACATAGTTAGTCCAAGTACCCGCTAGGGAACGTACATAGTCCAAGTGCCCGCTAGGTAACTTAGATAGTTCTAGTACCCGCTAGGTAACCTAGATCATACAAGGGCCCCCTAGTTAGCCTACATAGTCCAAGTGCCCACTAGGAAACCTAGATAGTCCAAGTGCCCGTTCGGTAACCTAGATAGTCCAAGTGCCCTTTCTGGAACCTAGATAGTCCAAGGGCCAGCTAGTAAACCTACATAGTCCAATGGCCCGCTGGTTAACGTACATAGTGCAAGTGTCGGCTAGTTAACCTACATATTTCAAGTGCCCCCTAGTTAACCTACATAATCTAAGTTCCCGTTAGCTAACCTAGGTAGTCCAAGGGCCCGCTAGTTGACCTACATAGTCCAAGTGCCAGCTAGGTATCTAGATAGTACAAGTGCCCACTAGGGAACATAGATAGTCCAAGTGCCTGTTAGCTAACCTAGATAGTACAAGTGGCAGCTAGGTAACCTACATAGTCCAAGTGCCCGTTCGTTAACCTAGATAATCCAAGTGCCCGGTAGATAACCTAGACAGTCCAAGTGCCCGCTAGTTAACCTACATAGTCCAAGTGCCCGCTAGGGAACCTACATAGTCCAAGTACCCGCTAGGCAACCTAGATAGTCCAAGTGCCCGCTAAGGAACCTACATAGTCCAAGTGCACGCTAGTTAACCTAGATAGTCCAAGTGTCCGCTAGTTAACCTACATATTCCAAGTGCCTGCTAGTTAACATAGATAGTCCAAGTGCCCGCTAGGGAACGTACATGGTCCAAGTGCCCTCTAGGTAACTTAGATAGTGCAAGTGCCCGCTAGTTAACCTAGATAGTTCAAGTACCCTCTAGGTAATCTAGATTGTCCACGGGCCCCCGAGTTAGCCTACATAGTCCAAGTGCCCGCTAGGTAACCTAGATAGTCCAAGTGCCCTTTAGGGAACCTAGATAGTCCAAGGGCCCGCTAGTAAACCTACGTAGTCCATGGGCCCGCTGGTTAACCTTCTTATTGCAAGTGTCTGCTACTTAACCTACATATTCCAAGTGCCCGCTAGTTAACCTACATAATCTAAGTGCCCGTTAGCTAACCTAGATAGTCCAAGGGCCTGCTAGTTGACCTACGTAGTCCAGTTGCCAGCTAGGTAACCTATATAGTCTAAGGGCTCACTTGTTAACTTTGATAGTCCAAGTGCCCGCTTGTTAACAGAGATCGTCCAAGTGCCGCTAGTTAACCTAGATTGTCCAAGTGCCTGCTGGTTAACCTACATAGTCCAAGGGCCCACTAGTTAACCTAGATAGTCCAAGTGTCCTCTAGTTAACCTACATAGTCCAAGTGCCCGCTAGTTAACTTATATACCAAGTGCCCACTATGTAACCTAAATAGTCCAAGAGCACGCTAGTTAACCTACATAGTCCAGGTGCCCGCTAGGCAACCTAGATAGTCCAAGTGCCCGCTAAGGAACCTACATAGTCCAAGTGCCCGCTAGTTAACATAGATAGTCCAAGTGCCCGCTAGGGAACGTACATGGTCCAAGTGCCCTCTAGGTAACTTAGATAGTGCAAGTGCCCGCTAGTTAACCTAGATAGTTCAAGTACCCTCTAGGTAACCTAGATTGTCCAAGGGCCCCCGAGTTAGCCTACATAGTCCAAGTGCCCGCTAGGTAACCTAGATAGTCCAAGTGCCCGTTCGGTAACCCAGATAGTCCAAGTGCCCTTTAGGGAACCTAGATAGTCCAAGGGCCCGCTAGTAAACCTACATAGTCCATGGGCCCGCTAGTTAACCTACATAGTGCAAGTGTCCGCTAGTTAACCTACATATTCCAAGTGCCCGCTAGTTAACCTACATAATCTAAGTGCCCGTTAGCTAACCTATAGAGTCCAAGGGCCCGCTAGTTGACCTACATAGTCCAAGTGCCAGCTGGGTAACCTAGATAGTACAAGTGCCCGCTAGGGAACCTAGATAGTCCAAGGTCCGCTAGTTAACCTAGATAGTCAAAGTGCCCGCTAGGTAACCTAGACAGTCCAAGTGCCCGCTAGGTTACCTACATAGCCCAAGTGCCCGTTCGTTAACCTAGATAGTCCAGGTGCCCGCTAGGTAACCTAGATAGTCCAAGTGCCAGCTAAGGAACCTACATAGTCCAAGTGCACACTAATTAACATAGATAGTCCAAGTTCCCCTAGGGAACGTACATAGTCCAAGTGCCTGCTAGGTAACCTAGATAGTGCAAGTGCCCGCTAGTTAACCTAGATAGTTCAAGTACCCGCTAGGTAACCTAGATCGTCCAAGGGCCCCCGAGTTAGCCTACATCGTCCAAGTGCCCGCTAGGTAACCTAGATAGTCCAAGTGTCCGTTCGGTAACCTAGATAGTCCAAGTGCCCTTTAGGGAACCTAGATAGTCCAAGGGCCCGCTAGTAAACCTACATAGTCCATGGGCCCGCTAGTTAACCTACATAGTGCAAGTGTCCGCTAGTTAACCTACATATTCCAAGTGCCCGCTAGTTAACCTACATAATCTAAGTGCCCGTTAGCTAACCTATAGGGTCCAAGGGCCCGCTAGTTGACCTACATAGTCCAAGTGCCAGCTGGGTAACCTAGATAGTACAAGTGCCCGCTAGGGAACCTAGATAGTCCAAGGTCCGCTAGTTAACCTAGATAGTCAAAGTGCCCGCTAGGTAACCTAGACAGTCCAAGTGCCCGCTAGGTTACCTACATAGCCCAAGTGCCCGTTCGTTAACCTAGATAGTCCAGGTGCCCGCTAGGTAACCTAGATAGTCCAAGTGCCAGCTAAGGAACCTACATAGTCCAAGTGCACAATAATTAACATAGATAGTCCAAGTTCCCCTAGGGAACGTACATAGTCCAAGTGCCTGCTAGGTAACCTAGATAGTGCAAGTGCCCGCTAGTTAACCTAGATAGTTCAAGTACCCGCTAGGTAACCTAGATCGTCCAAGGGCCCCCTAGTTAGCCTACATAGTCCAAGTGCCCACTAGGTAACCTAGATAGTCCTAGTGCCCGTTCAGTAACCTAGGTAGTCCAAGTGCTTTCGGGAAACTAGATCGTCCAAGGGCCTGCTAGTAAACCTATATACTAAGTGCCCACTACGTAACCTAGATAGTCCAAGGGCACGCTAGTTAACCTACATAGTCCAAGAGCCCGCTGGGCAACCTAGATAGTCCAAGTGCCAGCTAAGGAACCTACATAGACCAAGTGCACGCTAGTTAACATAGATAGTCCAAGTTCCCCTAGGGAACGTACAAAATCCAAGTGCCTGCTAGGTAACCTAGATAGTGCAAGTGCCCGCTAGTTAACCTAGATAGTTCAAGTACCCGCTAGGTAACCTAGATCGTCCAACGGCCCCCTAGTTAGCCTACATAGTCCAAGAGCCCGCTAGGTAACCTAGATAGTCCTAGAGCCCGTTCGGTAACCTAAGTAGTCCAAGTGCCCTTTAGGGAACCTAGATCGTCCAAGGGCCCGCTAGTAAACCTACATAGTCCTTGGGCCCGCTAGTTAACCTACATATGCAAGTGTCCGCTAGTTAACCTACATATTTTGAGTGCCCGCTAGTTAACCTACATAATCTAAGTGCCCGTTAGCTAACCTAGAGAGTCCAAGGGCCCGCTAGTTGACCTACATAGTCCAAGTTCCAGCTAGGTAACCTAGATAGTACAAGTGCCCGCTAGGGAACCTAGATAGCCCAAGGTCCGCTAGTTAACCAAGATAGTCAAAGTGCCCGCTAGGTAACCTAGACAGTCCAAGTGCCCGCTAGGTTACCTACATAGTCCAAGTGCCCGTTCGTTAACCTAGATAGTCCAAGTGCCCGCTAGGTAACCTACATAGTCCAAGTGCCCTCTAGGTAACCTAGATAGTCCAAGTGCCCGCTAGTTAACCTACATAGTTCAAGTGCCCGCTAGGTAACCTAGATAGTACAAGGGCCCGCTAGTTAACCTACATAGTCTAAGGGCTCACTTGTTAACTTTGATAGTCCAAGTGCCCGCTTGTTAACCTTGATCGTCCAAGTGCCGCTAGTTAACCTAGATTGTCCAAGTGTCCTCTAGTTAAGCTACATAGTCCAAGTGCCCGCTAGTTAACCTATATACCAAGTGCCCACTACATAACCGAGATAGTCCAAGGGCACGCTAGTTAACCTACATAGTCCAAGTGCCCGCTAGTTGACCTACATAGTCCAAGTGCCAGCTAGGTAACCTAGATAGTACAAGTCTCCGCTAGGGAACCTAGATAGTCCAAGTGCCTGTTAGCTAACCTAGATAGTCCAAGTGGCGGCTAGGTAACCTACATATTCCAAGTGCCCATTCGTTAACGTAGATAATCCAAGTGCCCGCTTGGTAACCTAGACAGTCCAAGTGCCCGCTAGTTAACCTACATAGTCAAAGTGCCTGCTAGGTAACCTAAATAGTCCAAATGCCCGCTAGGGAAACTACATAGTCCAAGTGCCCGCTAGTTAACCTACATAATACATCGGCCCGCTAGTTAACCTACATAGTACAAGGGCCCGTTAGTTAACCTAGATCGTGCAAGTGTCCGCTAGTTAATCTACAAAGTCCAACTGTCCGCTAGTTAACCTATATACCTAGTGCCCGCTACGTAACCTAGATAGTCCAAGGGCACGCTTGTTAACCTACATAGTACAAGTGCCCGCTAGGCAACCTAGATAGTCCAAGTGCCCGCTAAGGAACCTACATAATCCAAGTGCACGCTAGTTAACCTAGATAGTCCAAGTGCCCGCTAGTTAACCTAGATAGTTATAGCACCCTCTAGGTAACCTAGATCGTCCAAGGGCCCTCTAGTTAGCCTACATAGTCCAAGTGTCCGATAGGTAACCTAGATAGTCCAAGTGCCCTTTAGGGAACCTAGAGAGTCCAAGGGCCCGCTAGTAAACCTACATAGTCCTTGGGCCCGCTAGTTAACCTACATATGCAAGTGTCCGCTAGTTAACCTACATATTTTGAGTGCCCGCTAGTTAACCTACATAATCTAAGTGCCCGTTAGCTAACCTAGAGAGTCCAAGGGCCCGCTAGTTGACCTACATAGTCCAAGTTCCAGCTAGGTAACCTAGATAGTACAAGTGCCCGCTAGGGAACCTAGATAGCCCAAGGTCCGCTAGTTAACCAAGATAGTCAAAGTGCCCGCTAGGTAACCTAGACAGTCCAAGTGCCCGCTGGGTTACCTACATAGTCCAAGTGCCCGTTCGTTAACCTAGATAGTCCAAGTGCCCGCTAGGTAACCTACATAGTCCAAGTGCCCTCTAGGTAACCTAGATAGTCCAAGTGCCCGCTAGTTAACCTACATAGTTCAAGTGCCCGCTAGGTAACCTAGATAGTACAAGGGCCCGCTAGTTAACCTACATAGTCTAAGGGCTCACTTGTTAACTTTGATAGTCCAAGTGCCCGCTTGTTAACCTTGATCGTCCAAGTGCCGCTAGTTAACCTAGATTGTCCAAGTGTCCTCTAGTTAAGCTACATAGTCCAAGTGCCCGCTAGTTAACCTATATACCAAGTGCCCACTACATAACCGAGATAGTCCAAGGGCACGCTAGTTAACCTACATAGTCCAAGTGCCCGCTAGTTGACCTACATAGTCCAAGTGCCAGCTAGGTAACCTAGATAGTACAAGTCTCCGCTAGGGAACCTAGATAGTCCAAGTGCCTGTTAGCTAACCTAGATAGTCCAAGTGGCGTCTAGGAAACCTACATATTCCAAGTGCCCATTCGTTAACGTAGATAATCCAAGTGCCCGCTTGGTAACCAAGACAGTCCAAGTGCCCGCTAGTTAACCTACATAGTCAAAGTGCCTGCTAGGTAACCTAAATAGTCCAAATGCCCGCTAGGGAAACTACATAGTCCAAGTGCCCGCTAGTTAACCTACATAATACATCGGCCCGCTAGTTAACCTACATAGTACAAGGGCCCGTTAGTTAACCTAGATCGTGCAAGTGTCCGCTAGTTAATCTACAAAGTCCAACTGTCCGCTAGTTAACCTATATACCTAGTGCCCGCTACGTAACCTAGATAGTCCAAGGGCATGCTTGTTAACCTACATAGTACAAGTGCCCGCTAGGCAACCTAGATAGTCCAAGTGCCCGCTAAGGAACCTACATAATCCAAGTGCACGCTAGTTAACCTAGATAGTCCAAGTGCCCGCTAGTTAACCTAGATAGTTATAGCACCCTCTAGGTAACCTAGATCGTCCAAGGGCCCCCTAGTTAGCCTACATAGTCCAAGTGTCCGATAGGTAACCTAGATAGTCCAAGTGCCCTTTAGGGAACCTAGAGAGTCCAAGGGCCCGCTAGTAAACCTACATAGTCCAAGTGCCCTCTAGTTAACCTACATAGTGCAAGTGTCCGCTAGTTAACCTAGATAGTCCAAGGGCCCGCTAGTTAACCTACATAGTCCAAATGCCCGATAGGGAACCTAGATAGTCCAAGTGTCCTCTAGTTAACCTACATAGTCCAAGTGCCCGTTAGTTAACCTAGATAGTCAAAGTGCCTGCTAGGTAACCTAGATAGTCCAAGTGCCTGCTAGTAAACCTACATAATCCATGGGCCCGCTAGTTAACCTACATAGTACAAGGGCCCGTTAGTTAACCTAGATCGTGCAAGTGCCGCTAGTTAACCTATATACCAAGTGCCCGCTATGTATCCTAGATAGTCCAAGGGCACGCTAGTTTACCTACATAGTACATGTGCCCGCTAGGCAACCTAGATAGTCCAAGTGCCCGCTAAGGAACCTACATAGTCCAAGTGCACGCTAGTTAACCTAGATATTCCAAGTGCCTGCTAGGTAACCTACATAGTGCAAGTGTCCGCTAGGTAACCTACATATTCCAAGTGCCCTCTAGTTAACATAGTTAGTCCAAGTACCCGCTAGGGAACGTACATAGTCCAAGTGCCCGCTAGGTAACTTAGATAGTTCTAGTACCCGCTAGGTAACCTAGATCATACAAGGGCCCCCTAGTTAGCCTACATAGTCCAAGTGCCCGCTAGGAAACCTAGATAGTCCAAGTGCCCGTTCGGTAACCTAGATAGTCCAAGTGCCCTTTCTGGAACCTAGATAGTCCAAGGGCCAGCTAGTAAACCTACATAGTCCAATGGCCCGCTGGTTAACGTACATAGTGCAAGTGTCGGCTAGTTAACCTACATATTTCAAGTGCCCCCTAGTTAACCTACATAATCTAAGTTCCCGTTAGCTAACCTAGGTAGTCCAAGGGCCCGCTAGTTGACCTACATAGTCCAAGTGCCAGCTAGGTATCTAGATAGTACAAGTGCCCACTAGGGAACATAGATAGTCCAAGTGCCTGTTAGCTAACCTAGATAGTACAAGTGGCAGCTAGGTAACCTACATAGTCCAAGTGCCCGTTCGTTAACCTAGATAATCCAAGTGCCCGGTAGATAACCTAGACAGTCCAAGTGCCCGCTAGTTAACCTACATAGTCCAAGTGCCCGCTAGGGAACCTACATAGTCCAAGTACCCGCTAGGCAACCTAGATAGTCCAAGTGCCCGCTAAGGAACCTACATAGTCCAAGTGCACGCTAGTTAACCTAGATAGTCCAAGTGTCCGCTAGTTAACCTACATATTCCAAGTGCCTGCTAGTTAACATAGATAGTCCAAGTGCCCGCTAGGGAACGTACATGGTCCAAGTGCCCTCTAGGTAACTTAGATAGTGCAAGTGCCCGCTAGTTAACCTAGATAGTTCAAGTACCCTCTAGGTAATCTAGATTGTCCACGGGCCCCCGAGTTAGCCTACATAGTCCAAGTGCCCGCTAGGTAACCTAGATAGTCCAAGTGCCCTTTAGGGAACCTAGATAGTCCAAGGGCCCGCTAGTAAACCTACGTAGTCCATGGGCCCGCTGGTTAACCTTCTTATTGCAAGTGTCTGCTACTTAACCTACATATTCCAAGTGCCCGCTAGTTAACCTACATAATCTAAGTGCCCGTTAGCTAACCTAGATAGTCCAAGGGCCTGCTAGTTGACCTACGTAGTCCAGTTGCCAGCTAGGTAACCTATATAGTCTAAGGGCTCACTTGTTAACTTTGATAGTCCAAGTGCCCGCTTGTTAACAGAGATCGTCCAAGTGCCGCTAGTTAACCTAGATTGTCCAAGTGCCTGCTAGTTAACCTACATAGTCCAAGGGCCCACTAGTTAACCTAGATAGTCCAAGTGTCCTCTAGTTAACCTACATAGTCCAAGTGCCCGCTAGTTAACTTATATACCAAGTGCCCACTATGTAACCTAAATAGTCCAAGAGCACGCTAGTTAACCTACATAGTCCAGGTGCCCGCTAGGCAACCTAGATAGTCCAAGTGCCCGCTAAGGAACCTACATAGTCCAAGTGCCCGCTAGTTAACATAGATAGTCCAAGTGCCCGCTAGGGAACGTACATGGTCCAAGTGCCCTCTAGGTAACTTAGATAGTGCAAGTGCCCGCTAGTTAACCTAGATAGTTCAAGTACCCTCTAGGTAACCTAGATTGTCCAAGGGCCCCCGAGTTAGCCTACATAGTCCAAGTGCCCGCTAGGTAACCTAGATAGTCCAAGTGCCCGTTCGGTAACCCAGATAGTCCAAGTGCCCTTTAGGGAACCTAGATAGTCCAAGGGCCCGCTAGTAAACCTACATAGTCCATGGGCCCGCTAGTTAACCTACATAGTGCAAGTGTCCGCTAGTTAACCTACATATTCCAAGTGCCCGCTAGTTAACCTACATAATCTAAGTGCCCGTTAGCTAACCTATAGAGTCCAAGGGCCCGCTAGTTGACCTACATAGTCCAAGTGCCAGCTGGGTAACCTAGATAGTACAAGTGCCCGCTAGGGAACCTAGATAGTCCAAGGTCCGCTAGTTAACCTAGATAGTCAAAGTGCCCGCTAGGTAACCTAGACAGTCCAAGTGCCCGCTAGGTTACCTACATAGCCCAAGTGCCCGTTCGTTAACCTAGATAGTCCAGGTGCCCGCTAGGTAACCTAGATAGTCCAAGTGCCAGCTAAGGAACCTACATAGTCCAAGTGCACACTAATTAACATAGATAGTCCAAGTTCCCCTAGGGAACGTACATAGTCCAAGTGCCTGCTAGGTAACCTAGATAGTGCAAGTGCCCGCTAGTTAACCTAGATAGTTCAAGTACCCGCTAGGTAACCTAGATCGTCCAAGGGCCCCCGAGTTAGCCTACATCGTCCAAGTGCCCGCTAGGTAACCTAGATAGTCCAAGTGTCCGTTCGGTAACCTAGATAGTCCAAGTGCCCTTTAGGGAACCTAGATAGTCCAAGGGCCCGCTAGTAAACCTACATAGTCCATGGGCCCGCTAGTTAACCTACATAGTGCAAGTGTCCGCTAGTTAACCTACATATTCCAAGTGCCCGCTAGTTAACCTACATAATCTAAGTGCCCGTTAGCTAACCTATAGAGTCCAAGGGCCCACTAGTTGACCTACATAGTCCAAGTGCCAGCTGGGTAACCTAGATAGTACAAGTGCCCGCTAGGGAACCTAGATAGTCCAAGGTCCGCTAGTTAACCTAGATAGTCAAAGTGCCCGCTAGGTAACCTAGACAGTCCAAGTGCCCGCTAGGTTACCTACATAGCCCAAGTGCCCGTTCGTTAACCTAGATAGTCCAGGTGCCCGCTAGGTAACCTAGATAGTCCAAGTGCCAGCTAAGGAACCTACATAGTCCAAGTGCACACTAATTAACATTGATAGTCCAAGTTCCCCTAGGGAACGTACATAGTCCAAGTGCCTGCTAGGTAACCTAGATAGTGCAAGTGCCCGCTAGTTAACCTAGATAGTTCAAGTACCCGCTAGGTAACCTAGATCGTCCAAGGGCCCCCTAGTTAACCTACATAGTCCAAGTGCCCGCTAGGTAACCTAGATAGTCCTAGTGCCCGTTCGGTAACCTAGGTAGTCCAAGTGCCCTTTAGGGAACCTAGATCGTCCAAGGGCCCGCTAGTAAACCTTTATACCAAGTGCCCACTACGTAACCTACCTAGTCCAAGGGCACGCTAGTTAACCTACATAGTCCAAGTTTCCGGTAGGCAACCTAGGTAGTCCAAGTGCCAGCTAAGGAACCTACATAGTCCAAGTGCACGCTAGTTAACATAGATAGTCCAAGTTCCCCTAGGGAACGTACATAGTCCAAGTGCCTGCTAGGTAACCTAGATAGTACAAGTGCCCGCTAGTTAACCTAGATAGTTCAAGTACCCGCTAGGTAACCTAGATCGTCCAAGGGCCCCCTAGTTAACCTACATAGTCCAAGTGCCCGCTAGGTAACCTAGATAGTCCTAGTGCCCGTTCGGTAACCTAGGTAGTCCAAGTGCCCTTTAGGGAACCTAGATCGTCCAAGGGCCCGCTAGTAAACCTTTATACCAAGTGCCCACTACGTAACCTACCTAGTCCAAGGGCACGCTAGTTAACCTACATAGTCCAAGTTTCCGGTAGGCAACCTAGGTAGTCCAAGTGCCAGCTAAGGAACCTACATAGTCCAAGTGCACGCTAGTTAACATAGATAGTCCAAGTTCCCCTAGGGAACGTACATAGTCCAAGTGCCTGCTAGGTAACCTAGATAGTACAAGTGCCCGCTAGTTAACCTAGATAGTTCAAGTACCCGCTAGGTAACCTAGATCGTCCAAGGGCCCCCTAGTTAGCCTACATAGTCCAAGTGTCCACTAGGTAACCTATATAGTCCTAGTGCCCGTTCGGTAACCTAGGTAGTCCAAGTGCCCTTTCGGGAACCTAGATCGTCCAAGGGCCTGCTAGTAAACCTATATACCAAGTGCCCACTACGTAACCTATATAGTCCAAGGTCACGCTAGTTAACCTACATAGTCCAAGTGCCCGCTAGGCAACCTAGATAGTCCAAGTGCCAGCTAAGGAACCTACATAGTCCAAGTGCACGCTAGTTAACATAGATAGTCCAATTTCCCTAGGGAACGTACAAAATCCAAGTGCCTGCTAGGTAACCTAGATAGTGCAAGTGCCCGCTAGTTAACCTAGATAGTTCAAGTACCCGCTAGGTAACCTAGATCGTCCAACGGCCCCCTAGTTAGCCTACATAGTCCAAGAGCCCGCTAGGTAACCTAGATAGTCCTAGTGCCCGTTCGGTAACCTAGGTAGTCCAAGAGCCCTTTAGGGAACCTAGATCGTCCAAGGGCCCGCTAGTAAACCTACATAGTCCTTGGGCCCGCTAGTTAACCTACATATGCAAGTGTCCGCTAGTTAACCTACATATTCTGAGTGCCCGCTAGTTAACCTACATAATCTAAGTGCCCGTTAGCTAACCTAGAGAGTCCAAGGGCCCGCTAGTTGACCTACATAGTCCAAGTGCCCGTTCGTTAACCTAGATAGTCCAAGTGCCTGCTAGGTAACCTACATAGTCCAAGTGCCCTCTAGGTAACCTAGATAGTCCAAGTGCCCGCTAGTTAACCTACATAGTTCAAGTGCCCGCTAGGTAACCTAGATAGTACAAGGGCCCGCTAGTTAACCTACATAGTCTAAGGGCTCACTTGTTAACTTTGATAGTCCAAGTGCCCGCTTGTTAACCTAGATCGTCCAAGTGCCGCTAGTTAACCTAGATTGTCCAAGTGTCCTCTAGTTAAGCTACATAGTCCAAGTGCCCGCTAGTTAACCTATATACCAAGTGCCCACTACATAACCGAGATAGTCCAAGGGCACGCTAGTTAACCTACATAGTCCAAGTGCCCGCTAGTTGACCTACATAGTCCAAGTGCCAGCTAGGTAACCTAGATAGTACAAGTGCCCGCTAGGGAACCTAGATAGTCCAAGTGCCTGTTAGCTAACCTAGATAGTCCGAGTGGCGGCTAGGTAACCTACATATTCCAAGTGCCCATTCGTTAACGTAGATAATCCAAGTGCCCGCTAGGTAACCTAGACAGTCCAAGTGCCCGCTAGTTAACCTACATAGTCCAAGTGCCTGATAGGGAACCTAGATAGTCCAAGTGTCTTCTAGTTAACCTACATAGCCCAAGTGCCCGTTAGTTAACCTAGATAGTCAAAGTGCCTGCTAGGTAACCTAGATAGTCCAAGTGCCCGCTAGGTAACCTACATAGTCAAAGTGCCTGCTAGGTAACCTAAATAGTCCAAATGCCCGCTAGGGAAACTACATAGTCCAAGTGCCCGCTAGTTAACCTACATAATACATGGGCCCGCTAGTTAACCTACATAGTACAAGGGCCCGTTAGTTAACCTAGATCGTGCAAGTGTCCGCTAGTTAATCTACAAAGTCCAACTGTCCGCTAGTTAACCTATATACCTAGTGCCCGCTACGTAACCTAGATAGCCCAAGGGCACGCTAGTTAACCTACATAGTACAAGTGCCCGCTAGGCAACCTAGATAGTCCAAGTGCCCGCTAAGGGACCTACATAATCCAAGTGCACGCTAGTTAACCTAGATAGTCCAAGTGCCCGCTAGTTAACCTAGATAGTTATAGTACCCTCTAGGTAACCTAGATCGTCCAAGGGCCCCCAAGTTAGCCTACATAGTCCAAGTGTCCGATAGGTAACCTAGATAGTCCAAGTGCCCTTTAGTGAACCTAGAGAGTCCAAGGGCCTGCTAGTAAACCTACATAGTCCAAGTGCCCTCTAGTTAACCTACATAGTGCAAGTGTCCGCTAGTTAACCTAGATAGTCCAAGGCCCCGCTAGTTAATCTACATAGTCCAAGTGCCCGATAGGGAACCTAGATAGTCCAAGTGTCCTCTAGTTAACCTACATAGTCCAAGTGCCCGTTAGTTAACCTAGATAGTCAAAGTGCCTGCTAGGTAACCTAGATGGTCCAAGTGCCTGCTAGTAAACCTACATAATCCATGGGCCCGCTAGTTAACCTACATAGTACAAGGGCCCGTTAGTTAACCTAGATCGTGCAAGTGCCGTTAGTTAACCTATATACCAAGTGCCCGCTATGTAACCTAGATAGTCCAAGGGCACGCTAGTTAACCTACATAGTACAAGTGCCCGCTAGGCAACCTAGATAGTCCAAGTGCCCGCTAAGGAACCTACATAGTCCAAGTGCACGCTAGTTAACCTAGATAGTCCAAGTGCCTGCTAGGTAACCTACATAGTGCAAGTGTCCGCTACGTAACCTACATATTCCAAGTGCCCTCTAGTTAACATAGTTAGTCCAAGTGCCCGCTAGGGAACGTACATAGTCCAAGTGCCCGCTAGGTAACTTAGATAGTTCTAGTACCCGCTAGGTAACCTAGATCATCCAAGGGCCCCCTAGTTAGCCTACATAGTCCAAGTGCCCGCTAGGAAACCTAGATAGTCCATGTGCCCGTTCGGTAACCTAGATAGTCCAAGTGCCCTTTCTGGAACCTAGATAGTCCAAGGGCCAGCTAGTAAACCTACATAGTCCAATGGCCCGCTGGTTAACGTACATAGTGCAAGTGTCGGCTAGTTAACCTACATATTTCAAGTGCCCCCTAGTTAACCTACATAATCTAAGTTCCCGTTAGCTAACCTAGGTAGTCCAAGGGCCCGCTAGTTGACCTACATAGTCCAAGTGCCAGCTAGGTATCTAGATAGTACAAGTGCCCACTAGGGAACATAGATAGTCCAAGTGCCTGTTAGCTAACCTAGATAGTCCAAGTGGCAGCTAGGTAACCTACATAGTCCAAGTGCCCGTTCGTTAACCTAGATAATCCAAGTGCCCGGTAGATAACCTAGACAGTCCAAGTGCCCGCTAGTTAACCTACATAGTCCAAGTGCCCGCTAGGGAACCTACATAGTCCAAGTACCCGCTAGGCAACCTACATAGTCCAAGTGCCCGCTAGTTAACCTAGATAGTCAAAGTGCCTGCTAGGTAACCTAGATAGTCCAAGTGCCCTCTAGGTAACCTACATAGTCCATGTTCCCGCTTGTTAACTTAAATAGTCCAAATGCCCACTAGGGAAACTACATAGTCAAAGTGCCCGCTAGGTAACCTAGACAGTTCAAGTGCCCGCTAGGTTACCTACATAGTCCAAGTGCTTTCTAGGTAACCTAGATAGTCCAAGTGCCCGCTAGTTAACCTACATATTCCAAGTGCCCGCTAGGTAACCTAGATAGGCAAGTGCCCGTTTGGTAACCTAGATAGTCCAAGTGCCCGCTAGGTAACCTACACTGTCCAAGATCCCGCTAGGTAACCTAGATAGTCCAAGTGCTCGTTACCTAACCTAGATAGTCCTAGTGCCCGCTAGGCAACATACATAGTCCAAGTGCCCGTTCGTTAACATAGAAGTCCAAGTGCCCGCTAGGTTACCTGCATAGTCCAAGTGCCCGTTCGTTAACCTAGATAGTCCAAGTGCCCGCTAGGAAACCTACATAGTCCAAAGGCCCGCTAGGTAACCTAGATAGTCGAAGTGCTATCTAGGTAACCTAGATAGTCCAAGGGCCCGCTAGTTAACCTAGATTGTCCAAGTGCCCGCTATTTAACCTAGATCGTCCAAGTGTCCTCTAGTTAACCTACATAGTCCAAGTGCCCGCTAGGTAACCTAGATAGTCCAAGTGACCGCTAGTTAACCTACATAGTCCAAGTGCCCGCTAGGTAACCTAGATAGTCCAAGTGCCCGTTCAGTAACCTAGATAGTCCAAGAGTCCTTTAGGGAACCTAGAGAGTCCAAGGGCCCGCTAGTAAACCTACATAGTGCAATTGTCCGCTAGTTAACCTACATATTCCATGTGCCCGCTAGTTAACCTACATAATCTAAGTGCCCGTTAGCTAACCTAGATAGTCCAAGGGCCCGCTAGTTGACCTACATAGTCCAAGTGCCCATTAGTTAACCAAGATATTCAAAGTGCCTGCTAGGTAACCTAGATAGTCCAAGTGCCCGCTAGGTAACCTACATAGTCCAAGTGCCCGCTAGGTAACCTAAATAGTCCAAATGCCCGCTAGGGAAACTACATAGTCCAAGTGCCTGCTAGTTAACCTAGATAGTCCAAGTGCCTGCTAGTAAACCTACATAATCCATGGGCCCGCTAGTTAACGTAGATAGTCCAAGTGTCCGCTAGTTAACCAACATAGCCCAAGTGCCCGCTAGTTAACCTATATACCAAGTGCCCGCTACGTGATCTAGATAGTCCAAAGGCATGCTAGTTAACCTACATAGTCCAAGTGCCAGCTAGGCAACCTAGATAATCCAAGTGCCCGCTAAGGAACCTACATAGTCCAAGGGCACGCTAGTTAACCTAGATAGTCCAAGTGCCCGCTAGTTAACCTAGATAGTCCAAGTGCCTGCTAGGTAACCTACATAGTGCAAGTGTCCGCTAGTTAACCTAGATAGTCCAAGTGCCCACTAGGCAACATACATAGTCCAAGTGCCCGCTAAGGAACCTACATTGTCCAAGTGCCCGCTAGGTAACCTAGATAGTCAAAGTGCCCGTTTGGTAACCTAGATTGTTCACGTGCCCGCTAGGTAATCTACATTGTTCAAGTTCCCGCTAGGTAACCTAGATAGTCCAAGTGTTCGTTACCTAACCTAGATTGTCCAAGTGCCCGCTAGGAAACCTACATAGTCCAAAGGCCCGCTAGGTAACCTAGATAGTCCAAGTGCTATCTAGGTAACCTAGATAGTCCAAGGGCCCGCTAGTTAACCTAGATAGTCCAAGGGCTCGCTTGTTAACTTTGATAGTCCAAGTGCCCGCTAGTTAACCTAGATCGTCCAAGTGCCCGCTAGTTAACCTAGATTGTCCAAGTGCCTGCTAGTTAACCTACATAGTCCAAGGGCCCACTAGATAACCTAGATAGTCCAAGTGTCCTCTAGTTAACCTACATAGTCCACGTGCCCGCTAGGTAACCTAGATAATCCAAGGGCCCGCTAGTTAACCTACATAGTCTAAGGGCTCACTTGTTAACTTTGATAGGCCAAGTGCCCGCTTGTTCGCCTAGATCGTCTAGGTGCCCGCTAGTTAACCTAGATTGTCCAAGTGCCTGCTAGTTAACCTACATAGTCCAAGGGACCACTAGATAACCTAGATAGTCCAAGTGTCCGCTAGTTAACCTACATATTCCAAGTGCCTGCTAGTTAACATAGATAGTCCAAGTGACCGCTAGGGAACGTACATGGTCCAAGTGCCCTCTAGGTAACTTAGATAGTGCAAGTGCCCGCTAGTTAACCTAGATAGTTCAAGTAGCCTCTAGGTAACCTAGATCGTCCAAGGGTCCCCTAGTTAGCCTACATAGTCCAAGTGCCCGCTAGGTAAGCTAGAAAATCCAAGTGCCCGTTCAGGAGCCTAGATAGTCCAAGGGCTCTTTAGGGAACCTAGATAGTCCAAGGGCGCGCTAGTAAACCTACATAGTCCATGGGCCCGCTAGTTAACCTACATAGTGCAAGTGTCTGCTAGTTAAACTACATATTCCAAGTGCCCCCTAGTTAACCTACATAATCTAAGTGCCCGTTAGCTAACCTGGGTAGTCCAAGGGCCTGCTAGTTGACCTACATAGTCAAAGTGCCAGCTAGGTAACCAAGATAGTACAAGTGCCGGCTAGGGAACCTAGATAGTCCAAGTGCATGTTAGCTAACCTAGATAGTCCAAGTGGCGGCTAAGTAACCTACATAGTCTAAGTGCCCGTTCGTTAACCTAGATAATCCAAGTGCCCGCTAGGTCACTTAGACAGTCCAAGTGCCCGCTAGTTAACCTACATAGTCCAAGTGCCCGCTAGGTAACCTAGATAATCCAAGTTCCCCCTAGGAACCTACATAGTCCAAGTGCCCGTTAGTTAACCTAGATAGTCAAAGTGCCTGCTAGGTAACCTAGATAATCCAAGTGCCCCCTTGGTAACCTACATAGTCCAAGTTCCCGCTTGGTAACATAAATAGTCCAAATGCCCGCTAGGGAAACTACATAGTCCAAGTGCCCGCTAGTTAACCTAGATAGTCCAAGTGCCTGCTAGTAAACCTACATTATCCATGGGCCCGCTTGTTAACCTACATAGTGCAAGGGCCCCCTAGTTAACCTAGATCGTGGAAGTGTCCGCTAGTTAACTTACATAATCCAAGTTCCCTCTAGGGATCCTTCATAATCCAAGTGCCTGCTAGGTAACCTAGATATTCCAAGTGCGCGCTTGTTAACCTAGATAGTCCTAGTGCCCGTTAGTTAACCTAGATCGTCCAAGTGCCCACTAGGGGACGTACATAGTCCAAGTGCCCGCTAGGTAGCCTAGATAGTCCATGTGCGCGGTAGGGTATGTACATAGTCAACGTGCGTGCTAGGAAACCTAGATAGTCCACGTGCCCGCTAGTTATCCTACATAGTCCAAGGGCCCGCTAGTTAACCTACATAGTCCAAGGTCCGCTAGTTAACCTAGATAGTCAAAGTGCCCGCTAGGTAACCTAGACATTCCAAGTGCCCGCTAGGTTACCTACATAGTCCAAGTGTCCGTTCGTTAACCTAGATAGTCCAAGTGCCCTCTAGGTAACCTACATAGTCCAAGTGCCCGCTAGGTTACCTGCATAGTCCAAGTACCCGTTCGTTAAACTAGATAGTTCAAGTGCCCGCTAGAGAACCTATATGGTCCAAGTGCTATCTAGGTAACCTAGATATTCCAAGGGCCCGCTAGTTAACCTACATAGTCCAATGGCTCGCTTGTTAACTTTGATAGTCCAAGTGCCCGTTAGTTAACCTTGATCATCCAAGTGCCCGCTAGTTAACCTAGATCGTCCAAGTGTCCTTTCGTTAACCACATAGTCCAAGTGCCCGGTAGGTAACCTAGATAGTCCAAGTGCCCGCTAGTTAACCTACATAGTCCAAGTGCCCGTTCGGTAACCTAGATAGTTTTAGTGCGCTGTAGGGAACCTAGAGAGTCCAAGGGCCCGCTAGTAAACCTACATAGTGCAAGTGTCCGCTAGTTAACCTACATATTCCAAGTGCCTGCTAGTTAACCTACATAATCTAAGTGCCCGTTAGCTAACCTAGATAATGCAAGGGCCCGCTAGTTGACCTACATAGTCCAAGTGCCAGCTAGGTAACCTACATAGTCCAAGGGCTCACTTGTTAACTTTGATAGTCCAAGTGTCTTCTAGTTAACCTACATAGTCCAAGTGCCCGCTAGGTAACCTAGATATTACAAGGGCCCACTAGTTAACCTACATAGTCTTAGGGCTCACTTGTTAACTTTCATAGTCCAAGTGCCCGCTTGTTAACCTAGATCGTCCAAGTGCCGCTAGTTAACCTAGATTGTCCAAGTGTCCTCTAGTTAAGCTACATAGTCCAAGTGCCCGCTAGTTAACCTATATAGCAAGTGCCCACTACATAACCTAGATAGTCCAAGGGCACGCTAGTTAACCTACATAGTCCAAGTACCCGCTAGGCAACCTAGATACTCCAAGTGCCCGGTAAGGAACCTACATAGTCCAAGTGCACACTAGTTAACCTAGATAGTCCAAGTGCCCGCTAGTTAACCTACATAGTCCAAGGGCTCGCTTGTTAACTTTGATAGTCCAAGTGCCCGGTAGTTAACCTAGATCGTCCAAGTGTCCGCTAGTTAACCTACATAGTCCAAGTGCCCGCTAGGTAACCTAGATAGTCCAAGTGCCCAGTTGGGTAACCTAGATAGTCTTAGTGCCCTGTAGGGAACCTAGATAGTCCAAGGGCCCGCTAGTAAACCTACATAGTGCAAGTGTCCGCTAGTTAACCTACATATTCCAAGTGTCCGCTAGATAACCTACATAATCTAAGTGCCCGTTAGCCAACCTAGATAGTCCAAGGGCCCGCTAGATAACCTACATAGTCCAAAGGCTCGCTTGTTAACTTAGATATTCCAAGTGCCCAGTAGTTAACCTAGATCGTCCAAGTGCCCGCTAGTTAACCTAGATAGTCCAAGTGCCCGCTAGGTAACCTAGATAGTCCAAGTGCCCACTAGTTAACCTACATAGTCCAAGTGCCTGCTAGGTAACCTAGATAGTCCAAGTGCCCAGTTCGGTAACCTAGATTGTCTTAGTGCCCTGTAGGGAACCTAGATAGTCCAAGGGCCCGCTAGTAAACCTACATAGTGCAAGTGTCTGCTAGTTAACCTACATATTCCAAGTGTCCGCTAGTTAACCTACATAATCTAAGTGCCCGTTAGCTAACCTAGATAGTCCAAGGGCCCGCTAGGTAACCTACATAATCTAAGGGCTCACTTGTTAACTTTGATAGTCCAAGTGCCTGCTTGTTAACCTAGATCGTCCAAGTGCCCGCTAGTTAACCTAGATTGTTCAAGTGCCTGCTAGTTAACCTACATAGTCCAAGGGCCCTAGTGTTAACCTAGATAGTCCAAGTGTCCTCTAGTTAACCTACATAGTCCAAGTGCCCGCTAGGTAACCTAGATAGTCCAAGGGCCCGCTAGTTAACCTAGATAGTCCAAGTGTCCTCTAGTTAACCTACATAGTCCAAGTGCCCGCTAGTTAACCTATGTACCAAGTGCCTACTACTTAACTTAGATAGTCCAAGGGCATGCTAGTTAACCTACATAGTCCAAGTGCCTGCTAGGCAACCTAGATAGTCCAAATGCCTGCTAAGGAACCTACATAGTCAAAGTGCACGCTAGTTAACCTAGATAGTCCAAGGGCCCGCTAGTAAACCTACATAGTGCAAGTGTCTGCTAGTTAACTTACATATTCCAAGTGTCCGCTAGTTAACCTACATAATCTAAGTGCCCGTTAGCTAACCTAGATAGTCCAAGGGCCCGCTAGGTAACCTACATAATCTAAGGGCTCACTTGTTAACTTTGATAGTCCAAGTGCCCGCTTGTTAACCTAGATCGTCCAAGTGCCCGCTAGTTAACCTAGATTGTTCAAGTGCCTGCTAGTTAACCTACATAGTCCAAGGGCCCTAGTGTTAACCTAGATAGTCCAAGTGTCCTCTAGTTAACCTACATAGTCCAAGTGCCCGCTAGGTAACCTAGATAGTCCAAGGGCCCGCTAGTTAACCTAGATAGTCCAAGTGTCCTCTAGTTAACCTACATAGTCCAAGTGCCCGCTAGTTAACCTATGTACCAAGTGCCTACTACTTAACTTAGATAGTCCAAGGGCATGCTAGTTAACCTACATAGTCCAAGTGCCTGCTAGGCAACCTAGATAGTCTAAATGCCTGCTAAGGAACCTACATAGTCAAAGTGCACGCTAGTTAACCTAGATAGTCCAAGTGCCTGCTTGGTAAACTACATAGTGCAAGTGTCCTCTAGTTAACTTACATATTCCAAGTGCCCGCTAGTTAACATAGATAGTCCAATTGCCCCTAGGGAACGTACATAGTCCATGTGCCCGCTAGTTAATTTAGATAGTGCAAGTGCCCGAGAGTTAACCTAGATAGTTCAAGTACCCGCTAGGTAACCTAGATCGTCCAAATGCCTGCTAAGGAACCTACATAGTCCAAGTGCACGCTAGTTAACCTAGATAGTCCAAGTGCCTGCTTGGTAAACTATATAGTGCAAGTGTCCGCTAGTTAACTTACATATTCCAAGTGCCCGCTAGTTAACATAGATAGTCCAAGTGCCCCTAGGGAACGTACATAGTCCATGTGCCCACTAGTTAATTTAGATAGTGCAAGTGCCCGAGAGTTAACCTAGATAGTTCAAGTACCCGCTAGGTAACCTAGATCGTCCAAATGCCTGCTAAGGAACCTACATAGTCCAAGTGCACGCTAGTTAACCTAGATAGTCCAAGTGCCTGCTTGGTAAACTATATAGTGCAAGTGTCCGCTAGTTAACTTACATATTCCAAGTGCCCGCTAGTTAACATAGATAGTCCAAGTGCCCCTAGGGAACGTACATAGTCCATGTGCCCACTAGTTAATTTAGATAGTGCAAGTGCCCGAGAGTTAACCTAGATAGTTCAAGTACCCGCTAGGTAACCTAGATCGTCCAAGGGCCCCCTAGTTAGCCTACATAGTCCAAGTGCCCGCTAGGTAACCTAGATAGTACAAGGGCCCGCTAGTTAACCTACATAGTCTAAGGGCTCACTTGTTAATTTTGATAGTCCAAGTGCCCGCTTGTTAACCTAGGTCGTCCAAGTGCCGCTAGTTAACCTAGATTGTCCAAGTGTCCTCTAGTTAAGCTACATAGTCCAAGTGCCCGCTAGTTAAGCTATATACCAAGTGCCCACTACATAACCGAGATAGTCCAAGGGCACGCTAGTTAACCTACATAGTCCAAGTGCCCGCTAGTTGACCTACATAGTCCAAGTGCCAGCTAGGTAACCTAGATAGTACAAGTGCCCGCTAGGGAACCTAGATAGTCCAAGTGCCTGTTAGCTAACCTAGATAGTCCAAGTGGCGGCTAGGTAACCTACATAGTCCAAGTGCCCATTTGTTAACGTAGATAATCCAAGTGCCCGCTAGGTAACCTAGACAGTCCAAGTGCCCGCTAGTTAACCTACATAGTCCAAGTGCCCGATAGGGAACCTAGATAGTACAAGTGTCCTCTAGTTAACCTACATAGCCCAAGTGCCCGTTAGTTAACCTAGATAGTCAAAGTGCCTGCTAGGTAACCTAGATAGTCCAAGTGCCCGCTAGGTAACCTACATAGTCCAAGTGCCCGCTAGGTAACCTAAATAGTCCACATGCCCGCTAGGGAAACTACATAGTCCAAGTGCCCGCTAGTTAACCTACATAATACATGGGCCCGCTAGTTAACCTACATAGTACAAGGGCCCGTTAGTTAACCTAGATCGTGCAAGTGTCCGCTAGTTAATCTACATAGTCCAACTGTCCGCTAGTTAACCTATATACCTAGTGCCCGCTACGTAACCTAGATAGTCCAAGGGCACGCTAGTTAACCTACATAGTACAAGTGCCCGCTAGGCAACCTAGATAGTCCAAGTGCCCGCTAAGGAACCTACATAATCCAAGTGCACGCTAGTTAACCTAGATAGTCCAAGTGCCCGCTAGTTAACCTAGATAGTTATAGTACCCTCTAGGTAACCTAGATCGTCCAAGGGCCCCCTAGTTAGCCTACATAGTCCAAGAGCCCGATAGGTAACCTAGATAGTCCAAGTGCCCTTTAGGGAACCTAGAGAGTCCAAGGGCCCGCTAGTAAACCTACATAGTCCAAGTGCCCTCTAGTTAACCTACATAGTGCAAGTGTCCGCTAGTTAACCTAGATAGTCCAAGGGCCCGCTAGTTAACCTACATAGTCCAAGTGCCCGATAGGGAACCTAGATAGTCCAAGTGTCCTCTAGTTAACCTACATAGTCCAAGTGCCCGTTAGTTAACCTAGATAGTCAAAGTGCCTGCTAGGTAACCTAGATAGTCCAAGTGCCTGCTAGTAAACCTAGATAATCCATGGGCCCGCTAGTTAACCTACATAGTACAAGGGCCCGTTAGTTAACCTAGATCGTGCAAGTGCCGCTAGTTAACCTATATACCAAGTGCCCGCTATGTAACCTAGATAGTCCAAGGGCACGCTAGTTAACCTACATAGTCCAAGTGCACACTAGGTAACCTAGATAGTCCAAGTGCCCGTTCGGTAACCTAGATAGTTTTAGTGCGCTGTAGGGAACCTAGAGAGTCCAAGGGCCCGCTAGTAAACCTACATAGTGCAAGTGTCCGCTAGTTAACCTACATATTCCAAGTGCCAGCTAGTTAACCTACATAATCTAAGTGCCCGTTAGCTAACCTAGATAATGCAAGGGCCCGCTAGTTGACCTACATAGTCCAAGTGCCAGCTAGGTAACCTACATAGTCCAAGGGCTCACTTGTTAACTTTGATAGTCCAAGTGTCTTCTAGTTAACCTACATAGTCCAAGTGCCCGCTAGGTAACCTAGATATTACAAGGGCCCACTAGTTAACCTACATAGTCTTAGGGCTCACTTGTTAACTTTGATAGTCCAAGTGCTCGCTTGTTAACCTAGATCGTCCAAGTGCCGCTAGTTAACCTAGATTGTCCAAGTGTCCTCTAGTTAAGCTACATAGTCCAAGTGCCCGCTAGTTACCCTATATAGCAAGTGCCCACTACATAACCTAGATAGTCCAAGGGCACGCTAGTTAACCTACATAGTCCAAGTACCCGCTAGGCAACCTAGATAGTCCAAGTGCCCGGTAAGGAACCTACATAGTCCAAGTGCACCCTAGTTAACCTAGATAGTCCAAGTGCCCGCTAGTTAACCTACATAGTGCAAGGGCTCGCTTGTTAACTTTGATAGTCAAAGTGCCCGGTAGTTAACCTAGATCGTCCAAGTGTCCGCTAGTTAACCTACATAGTCCAAGTGCCCGCTAGGTAACCTAGATAGTCCAAGTGCCCAGTTCGGTAACCTAGATAGTCTTAGTGCCCTATAGGGAACCTAGTTAGTCCAAGGGCCCGCTAGTAAACCTACATAGTGCAAGTGTCTGCTAGTTAACCTACATATTCCAAGTGTCCGCTAGTTAACCTACATAATCTAAGTGCCCGTTAGCTAACCTAGATAGTCCAAGGGCCCGCTAGGTGACCTACATAGTCCAAGTGCACGCTAGGTAACCTAGATAATCAAGGGCCCGCTAGTTAACCTACATAATCTAAGGGCTCACTTGTTAACATTGATAGTCCAAGTGCCCGCTTGTTAACCTAGATCGTCCAAGTGCCCGCTAGTTAACCTAGATTGTCCAAGTGCCTGCTAGTTAACCTACATAGTCCAAGGGCCCTCGTGTTAACCAATTAGTCCAAGTGTCCTCTAGTTAACCTACATAGTCCAAGTGACCGCTAGTTAACCTATGTACCAAGTGCCCACTACTTAACTTAGATAGTCCAAGGGCACGCTAGTCAACCTACACAGTCCAAGTGCCTGCAAAGCAACCTAGATAGTCCAAATGCCTGCTAAGGAACCTACATAGTCCAAGTGCACGCTAGTTAACCTAGATAGTCCAAGTGCCCGCTAGTTAACCTAGATAGTCCAAGTTCCTGCTAGGTAAACTACATAGTGCAAGTGTCCGCTAGTTAACTTACATATTCCAAGTGCCCGCTAGTTAACATAGATAGTCCAAGTGCCCCTAGGGAACGTACATAGTCCATGTGCCCGCTAGTTAACTTAGATAGTGCAAGTGCCCGAGAGTTAACCTAGATAGTTCAAGTACCCGCTAGGTAACCTAGATCGTCCAAGGGCCCCCTAGTTAGCCTACATAGTCCAAGTGCTATCTAGGTAACCTAGATAGTCCAAGGGCCCACTAGTTAACCTAGATCATCCATGTGTCCTCTAGTTAACCTACATAGTCCAAGTGCACGCTAGGTAACCTACATAGTGCAGGTGTCCGCTAGATAACCTACATAGTCCAAGTGCCAGTTAGGTAACCTAGATAGTCCAAGTGTCTGCTAGGTAACCTACATAGTGCAAGTTTCCGCTAGTTAACCTACATAGTCCAAGGGCCCGCTAGTTAACCTACATAGTCCAAGTGCCCGGTAGTTAACTTACATAGTTCAAGTGTCCGTAGGGAACATACATAGTCCAAGTGCCCGCTAGGGAACATACATAGTCCATGTGCCCGCTAGGGAACCTACGTAGTCCAAGGGCCCGCTACTTAACCTACATAGTCCAAGGGCTCACTTGATAACTTTGATAGTCCAAGTGCCCGCAAGTTAACCTAGATCGTCCAAGTGCCCGCTAGTTAACCTAGATAGTCCAAGTGTCCTATAGTTAACCTACATATTCCAAGTGCCCGCTAGTTAACCTATATACCAAGTGCCCGCTACTTAATCTAGATAGTCCAAGGGCATGCTAGTTAACCTACATAGTCCAAGTGCCCGCTAGGCAACCTAGATAGTCTAAGTGCCCGCTAAGGAACCTACATAGTCCAAGTGCCTTCAAGGTAACCTATATAGTCCAAGTGTCCGTTCGGTAACCTAGATAGTAAGAGTGTCCTTTAGGGAAACTAGATAGTCCAAGGACCTGCTAGTAAATCTACATAGTCCATGGACCCGCTAGTTAATCTACATAGTGCAAATGTCCGCTAGTTAACCTACATAGTCCAAGGGCTCACTTGATAATTTTGATAGTCGAAGTGCCCGCAAGTTAACCTAGATCGTCCAAGTGCCCGCTAGTTAACCTAGATTGTCCAAGTGCCTGCTAGTTAACATACATAGTCCAACGGCCCACTAGTTAACGTAGATAGTCCAAGTGTCCTCTAGTTAACCTACATAGTCCAAGTGCCCGCTAGTTAACCTATATACCAACTGCACGCTACGTAATCTAGATAGTCCAAGGGCATGCTAGTTAACCTACATAGTCCAAGTGCCCGCTAGGCAACCTAGATAATCCAAGTGCCCGCTAAGGAACCTACATAGTCCAAGTGCACGCTAGGTAACCTAGATAGTCCACGTGTCCGTTTGGTAACCTAGATAGTCCGAGTGCCCTTTAGGGAAACTAGATAGTCCAAGGGCCCGCTAGTAAACCTACATAGTCCAAGTGCCTGCTAGTTAACCTACATAATCTAAGTGCCCGTTAGCTAACCTAGATAGTCCAAGGGCCCGCTAGTTGACCTACATAGTCCAAGTGCCAGCTAGGAAACCTAGATAGTACAAGTGCCCGCTAGTTAACCTAGATAGTCAAAGTGCCCGCTAAGGAACCTAGATAGTCCAAGTGCCTGTTTGTTAACCTAGATAGTCCAAGTGCCCGCTAGGTAACCTAGACTGTCCAAGTGCCCGCTAGTTAACCTACATAGTCCAAGTGCCCGTTCGGTAACCTAGATAGTCCAAGTGCCCGCTAGGAAACTTACATAGTCCAAGGGCCCGCTAGGTAAGCTAGATAGACCAAGTGCCCACTAGGTAACCTAGAGTCCAAGTGCTCGCTAGTTAACCTACATAGTCCAAGTGCCCGCTATGTAACCTAGATAGTCCAAGTGCCAGATAGGTAACCTAGATAGTCCAAGTGCCTGCTAGGTAACCTACATTGTCCAAGTTCCCGCTAGTTAACCTAGATAGTCCAAGTGCCCATTACCTAACTTAGGTAGTCCAAGTACCCGCTAGGCAACATACAAAGTCCAAGTGCCCGTTCGTTAACCTAGAAGTCCAAGTGCCCGCTAGGTAACCTAGATAGTCCACGTGCCTGCTAGGTAACCTAGATAGTCCAAGTGCCCACTAGTTAACCTACATCGTCCAAGGTCCCCCTAGGTAACCTAGATAGTCCAAAGTCCCGCTAGGTAACCTACATTGTCCTCGTGCCCTCTAGTTTACCTACATTCTCCAAGTGCCCGATAGGGAACCTACATAGTCCAAGTGCCCGCTAGGTAACCTACATAGTCCAAATGCCCGCTAGGTAACCTAGATTGTCCAAGTGCCCTCTAGTTAACCTAGATCGTCCAAGTGCCCGCTAGTTAACCTACATAGTCCAAGGGCCCGCTAGTTAACCTACATAGCCCAAGGTCCGCTAGTAAACCTAGATTGTCCAAGTGCCCGCTAGTTAACCTAGATTGTCCAAGTGCCTGCTAGTTAACTTACATAGTCCAAGGGCCCACTAGTTAACCTAGATAGTCCAAGTGTCCTCTAGTTAACCTACATAGTCCAAGTGCCCGCTAGTTAATCTATATACCAAGTGCCCGCTACGTAACCTAGATAGTCCAAGGACACGCTAGATTACCTACATAGTACAAGTGCCCGCTAGGCAACCTAGATAGTTCAAGTGCCCGCTAAGGAACCTATATAGTCCAAGTGCACGCTAGTTAACCTAGATAGTCAAAGTGCCTGCTAGGCAACCTACATAGTGCAAGTGTCCGCTAGTTAACCTACATATTCCAAGTGCCCGCTAGTTAACATAGATAGTCCAAGTGCCCGCTAGGGAACGTACATAGTCCAAGTGCCCGCTAGGTAACCTAGATAGTGCAAGTGCCCCCTAGTTAACCTAGATAGTTCAAGTACCCGCTAGGTAACCTAGATCGTCCAAGGGGCCCTTAGTTAGCCTACATAGTCCAAGTGCCCGCTAGGTAACCTAGATAGTCCAAGTGCCCGTTCGGTTACCTAGATAGTCCAAGTGCCCTTTAGGGAACCTAGATAGTCCAAGGGCCCGCTAGTAAACCTACATAGTCCATGGGCCCGCTAGGTAACCTACATAGTGCAAGTGTCCGCTAGTTAACCTACATAGTCCAAGTGCCCGTTAGTTAACCTAGATAGTCAAAGTGCCTGCTAGGTAACCTAGATAGTCCAAGTGCCTGCTAGTAAACCTACATAATCCATGGGCCCGCTAGTTAACCTACATAGTACAAGGGCCCGTTAGTTAACCTAGATCGTGCAAGTGCCGCTAGTTAACCTATATACCAAGTGCCCGCTATGTAACCTAGATAGTCCAAGGGCACGCTAGTTTACCTACATAGTACAAGTGCCCGCTAGGCAACCTAGATAGTCCAAGTGCCCACTAAGGAACCTACATAGTCCAAGTGCACGCTAGTTAACCTAGATAGTCCAAGTGCCTGCTAGGCAACCTACATAGTGCAAGTGTCCGCTACGTACCCTATATATTCCAAGTGCCCTCTAGTTAACATAGTTAGTCCAAGTGCCCGCTAGGGAACGTACATAGTCCAAGTGCCTGCTAGGTAACTTAGATAGTTCTAGTACCCGCTAGGTAACCTAGATCATCCAAGGGCCCCCTAGTTAGCCTACATAGTCCAAGTGCCCGCTAGGAAACCTAGATAGTCCAAGTGCCCGTTCGGTAACCTAGATAGTCCACGTGCCCTTTAGGGAACCTAGATAGTCCAAGGGCCAGCTAGTAAACCTACATAGTCCATGGGCCCGCTGGTTAACGTACATAGTGCAAGTGTCGGCTAGTTAACCTACATATTTCAAGTGCCCCCTAGTTAACCTACATAATCTAAGTTCCCGTTAGCTAACCTAGGTAGTCCAAGGCCCGCTAGTTGACCTACATAGTCCAAGTGTCAGCTAGGTAACTAGATAGTACAAGTGCCCACTAGGGAACATAGATAGTCCAAGTGCCTGTTAGCTAACCTAGATAGTCCAAGTGGCGGCTAGGTAACCTACATAGTCCAAGTGCCCGTTCGTTAACCTAGATAATCCAAGTGCCCGGTAGATAACCTAGACAGTCCAAGTGCCCGCTAGTTAACCTACATAGTCCAAGTGCCCGCTAGGGAACCTACATAGTCCAAGTGCCCGCTAGGCAACCTACATAGTCCAAGTGCCCGTTAGTTAACCTAGATAGTCAAAGTGCCTGCTAGGTAACCTAGATAGTCCAAGTGCCCTCTAGGTAACCTACATAGTCCATGTTCCCGCTTGGTAACTTAAATAGTCCAAATGCCCACTAGGGAAACTACATAGTCAAAGTGCCCGCTAGGTAACCTAGACAGTTCAAGTGCCCGCTAGGTTACCTACATAGTCCAAGTGCCTTCTAGGTAACCTAGATAGTCCAAGTGCCCGCTAGTTAACCTATATAGTCCAAGTGCCCGCTAGGTAACCTAGATAGGCAAGTGCCCGTTACCTAACCTAGATAGTCCAAGTGCCCGCTAGGCAACATACATAGTCCAAGTGCCAGTTCGTTAACATAGAAGTCCAAGTGCCCGCTAGGTTACCTGCATAGTCCAAGTGCCCGTTCTTTAACCTAGATAGTCCAAGTGCCCACTAGGAAACCTACATAGTCCAAAGGCCCGCTTGGTAACCTAGATAGTCCAAGTGCTATCTAGGTAACCTAGATAGTCCAAGGGCCCGCTAGTTAACCTAGATAGTCCAAGGGCTCGCTTGTTAACTTTGATAGTCCAAGTGCCCGTTAGTTAACCTAGATGGTCCAAGTGCCCGCTAGTTAACCTAGATCGTCCAAGTGTCCTCTAGTTAACCTACATACTCCAAGTGCCCGCTAGGTAACCTAGATAGTCCAAGTAACCGCTAGTTAACCTACATAGTCCTAGTGCCCGCTAGGTAACCTAGATAGTCCAAGTGCCCGTTCGGTAACCTAGATAGTCCAAGAGTCCTTTAGGGAACCTAGAGTGTCCAAGGGACCGCTAGTAAACCTACATAGTGCAAGTGTCCGCTAGTTAACCTACATATTCCATGTGCCCGCTAGTTAACCTACATAATCTAAGTGCCCGTTAGCTAACCTAGATAGTCCAAGGGCCCGCTAGTTGACCTACATAGTCCAAGTGCCCGCTAGGTAACCTAAATAGTCCAAATGCCCGCTAGGGAAACTACATAGTCCAAGTGCCCGCTAGTTAACCTAGATAGTCCAAGTGCCTGCTAGTAAACCTACATAATCCATGGGCCCGCTAGTTAACGTAGATAGTCCAAGTGACCACTAGTTAACCTACATAGCCCAAGTGCCGCTAGTTAACCTATATACCAAGTGCCCGCTACGTAATCTAGATAGTCCAAGGGCATGCTAGTTAACCTACATAGTCCAAGTGCCAGCTAGGCAACCTAGATAATCCAAGTGCCCGCTAAGGAACCTACATAGTCCAAGGGCACGCTAGTTAACCTAGATAGTCCAAGTGCCCGCTAGTTAACCTAGATAGTCCTAGTGCCTGCTAGGTAACCTACATAGTGCAAGTGTCTGCTAGTTAACCTAGATAGTCCAAGTGCCCGCTAGGCAACATACATAGTCCAAGTGCCCGCTAAGGAACCTACATAGTCCAAGTGCCCGCTAGGTAACCTAGATAGTCCAAGTGTCCTTTTGGTAACCTAGATAGTTCGAGTGCCCTTTAGGGAAACTAGATAGTCCAAGGGCCCGCTAGTAAATCTACATAGTCCATGGGCCCGCTAGTTAATCTACATAGTGCAAATGTCCGCTAGTTAACCTACATAGTCCAAGGGCTCACTTGATAACTTTGATAGTCCAAGTGTCCGCAAGTTAACCTAGATCGTCCAAGTGCCTGCTAGGTAACCTACATAGTACAAGTGTCCGCTAGTTAACCTAGATAGTCCAAGTGCCCGCTCGGCAACATACATAGTCCAAGTGCCCGCTAAGGAACCTACATAGTCCAAGTGCCCGCTAGGTAACCTAGATAGTCCAAGTGTCCGTTCGGTAACCTAGATAGTCCAAGTGCCCTTTAGGGAACCTAGATATTCCAAGGGCCCGCTAGTAAACCTACATAGTCCATGGACCCGCTAGTTAATCTACATAGTGCAAATGTCCGCTAGTTAACCTACATAGTCCAAGGGCTCACTTGATAATTTTGATAGTCCAAGTGCCCGCAAGTTAACCTAGATCGTCCAAGTGCCCGCTAGTTAACCTAGATTGTCCAAGTGCCTGCTAGTTAACATACATAGTCCAACGGCCCACTAGTTAACGTAGATAGTCCAAGTGTCCTCTAGTTAACCTACATAGTCCAAGTGCCCGCTAGTTAACCTATATACCAAGTGCGCGCTACGTAATCTAGATAGTCCAAGGGCATGCTAGTTAACCTACATAGTCCAAGTGCCCGCTAGGCAACCTAGATAATCCAAGTGCCCGCTAAGGAACCTACATAGTCCAAGTGCACGCTAGGTAACCTAGATAGTCCACGTGTCCGTTTGGTAACCTAGATAGTCCGAGTGCCCTTTAGGGAAACTAGATAGTCCAAGGGCCCGCTAGAAAACCTACATAGTCCAAGTGCCTGCTAGTTAACCTACATAATCTAAGTGCCCGTTAGCTAACCTAGATAGTCCAAGGGCCCCCTAGTTGACCTACATAGTCCAAGTGCCAGCTAGGAAACCTAGAAAGTACAAGTGCCCGCTAGTTAACCTAGATAGTCCAAGTGCCCGCTAAGGAACCTAGATAGTCCAAGTGCCTGTTTGTTAACCTAGATAGTCCAAGTGCTGCTAGGTAACCTAGACTGTCCAAGTGCCCGCTAGTTAACCTACATAGTCCAAGTGCCCGTTCGTTAACCTAGATAGTCCAAGTGCCCGCTAGGGAACCTATATAGTCCAAGTGCTATCTAGGTAACCTAGATAGTCCAAGGGCCCACTAGTTAACCTAGATCATCCATGTGTCCTCTAGTTAACCTACATAGTCCAAGTGCACGCTAGGTAACCTACATAGTGCAGGTGTCCGCTAGATAACCTACATAGTCCAAGTGCCAGTTAGGTAACCTAGATAGTCCAAGTGTCCGCTAGGTAACCTACATAGTGCAAGTTTCCGCTAGTTAACCTACATAGTCCAAGGGCCCGCTAGTTAACCTACATAGTCCAAGTGCCCGGTAGTTAACTTACATAGTTCAAGTGTCCGTAGGGAACATACATAGTCCAAGTGCCCGCTAGGGAACATACATAGTCCATGTGCCCGCTAGGGAACCTACGTAGTCCAAGGGCCCGCTACTTAACCTACATAGTCCAAGGGCTCACTTGATAACTTTGATAGTCCAAGTGCCCGCAAGTTAACCTAGATCGTCCAAGTGCCCGCTAGTTAACCTAGATAGTCCAAGTGTCCTATAGTTAACCTACATATTCCAAGTGCCCGCTAGTTAACCTATATACCAAGTGCCCGCTACTTAATCTAGATAGTCCAAGGGCATGCTAGTTAACCTACATAGTCCAAGTGCCCGCTAGGCAACCTAGATAGTCTAAGTGCCCGCTAAGGAACCTACATAGTCCAAGTGCCTTCAAGGTAACCTAGATAGTCCAAGTGTCCGTTCGGTAACCTAGATAGTAAGAGTGTCCTTTAGGGAAACTAGATAGTCCAAGGACCTGCTAGTAAATCTACATAGTCCATGGACCCGCTAGTTAATCTACATAGTGCAAATGTCCGCTAGTTAACCTACATAGTCCAAGGGCTCACTTGATAATTTTGATAGTCGAAGTGCCCGCAAGTTAACCTAGATCGTCCAAGTGCCCGCAAGTTAACCTAGATTGTCCAAGTGCCTGCTAGTTAACCTACATAGCCCAAGGTCCGCTAGTTAACCTAGATTGTCCAAGTGCCCGCTAGTTAACCTAGATTGTCCAAGTGCCTGCTAGTTAACTTACATAGTCCAAGGGCCCACTAGTTAACCAAGATGGTCCAAGTGTCCTCTAGTTAACCTACATAGTCCAAGTGCCCGCTAGTTAATCTATATACCAAGTGCCCGCTACGTAACCTAGATAGTCCAAGGACACGCTAGATTACCTACATAGTACAAGTGCCCGCTAGGCAACCTAGATAGTTCAAGTGCCCGCTAAGGAACCTATATAGTCCAAGTGCACGCTAGTTAACCTAGATAGTCAAAGTGCCTGCTAGGCAACCTACATAGTGCAAGTGTCCGCTAGTTAACCTACATATTCCAAGTGCCCGCTA
This sequence comes from Tenrec ecaudatus, assembly GCF_050624435.1. Lineage (NCBI taxonomy): Eukaryota > Metazoa > Chordata > Mammalia > Afrosoricida > Tenrecidae > Tenrec > Tenrec ecaudatus. Next base: position 116,034,660 of record NC_134534.1, read on the forward strand.
GTTAACATAGATAGTCCAAGTGCCCGCTAGGGAACGTACATAGTCCAAGTGCCCGCTAGGTAACCTAGATAGTGCAAGTGCCCCCTAGTTAACCTAGATAGTTCAAGTACCCGCTAGGTAACCTAGATCGTCCAAGGGGCCCTTAGTTAGCCTACATAGTCCAAGTGCCCGCTAGGTAACCTAGATAGTCCAAGTGCCCGTTCGGTTACCTAGATAGTCCAAGTGCCCTTTAGGGAACCTAGAGAGTCCAAGGGCCCGCTAGTAAACCTACATAGTCCATGGGCCCGCTAGGTAACCTACATAGTGCAAGTGTCCGCTAGTTAACCTACATATTCCAAGTGCCGCTAGTTAACCTACATAATCTAAGTGCCCGTTAGCTAACCTAGATAGTCCAAGGGCCCGCTAGTTGACCTACATAGTCCAAGTGCCAGCTAGGTATCCTAGATAGTACAAGTGCCCACTAGGGAACATAGATAGTCCAAGTGCCTGTTAGCTAACCTAGATAGTCGAAGTGGCGGCTAGGTAACCTACATAGTCCAAGTGCCCGATCGTTAACCTAGATAATCCAAGTACCCGCTAGGTAACCTAGACAGTCCAAGTGCCCGCTAGTTAACCTACATAGTCCAAGTGCCCAATAGGGAACCTACATAATCCAAGTGCCCGCTAGGGAACCTACATAGTCCAAGTGCCCGCTAGGCAACCCACATAGTCCAAGTGCCCGTTAGTTAACCTAGATAGTCAAAGGGCCTGCTAGGTAACCTGGATAGTCCAAGTGCCCCCTTGGTAACCTAAATAGTTCAAATGCCTGCTAGGGAAACTACATAGTCCAAGTGCCCGCTAGTTAACCTAGATAGTCCAAGTGCCTGCTAGTAAACCTACATAATCCATGGGCCCGCTATTCACCTACATAGTGCAAGGGCCCGCTAGTTAACCTAGATTGTGCAAGTGTCCGCTAGTTAACCTACATAGTGCACGTGCCCGCTAGGTAACCTAGATAATCCAACTGCCCGCTAGGGATCCTTCATAATCCAAGTGCCTGCTAGGTAACCTAGATATTCCAAGTGCCCGCTAGTTAACCTAGATAGTCCTAATGCCCGTTAGTTAACCTAGATAGTCCAAGTGCGCGCTAGGGTATGTACATAGTCCAAGTGCCTGCTAGGAAACCTAGATAGTCCATGTGCCCGCTAGGGATCCTTCATAATCTAAGTGCCTGCTAGGTAAACTAGATAGTCCAAGTGCCCGCTAGTTAATCTACATAGTCCTAGTGCCCGCTAGGTAACCTAGATAGTCCAAGTGCGTGCTATGGTATGTACATAGTCCATGTGCCCGCTAAGTAACCTAGATAATCAAAGTGCCCGTTAGGTAACCTAGATAGTCCAAGTGCCCGCTAGGTAACCTACATTGTCCAAGTTCCCGCTAGGTAACCTAGATAGTCCAAGTGCCCGTTACCTAACCTAGATAGTCCAAGTGCCCGCTAGGCAACATACATAGTACAAATGCCCGTTCGTTAACCTAGAAGTCCAAGTGCCCGCTATGTAACCTAGACAGTCCAAGTGCCTGCTAGGTTACCTGCATAGTCCAAGTGCCCGTTCGTGAACCTAGATAGTCCAAGTGCCCGCTAGGGAACCTATATAATCCAAGTGCTATCTAGGTAACCTAGATAGTCCAAGGGCCCGCTAGTTAACCTACATAATCCAAGGGCTCGCTTGTGAACTTTGATAGTCCAAGTGCCCGTTAGTTAACTTAGATCGTCCAAGTGCCTGCTAGTTAACCTAGATCGTCCAAGTACTGGCTAGTTAACCTACATAGTCCAAGGGCCCACTAGTTAACCTAGATCGTCCATGTGTCCTCTAGTTAACCTACATAGTCCAAGTGCACGCTAGGTAACCTACATAGGCAAGTGTCCGCTAGATAACCTACATAGTCCAAGTGCCAGTTAGGTAACCTAGATAGTCCAAGTGCCCGCTAGGTAACCTACATAGTGCAAGTGTCCGCTAATTAACCTACATAGTCCAAGGGCCCGGTAGTTAACTTACATAATTCATGTGTCCGTAGGGAACATACATAGTCCAAGTGCCCGCTAGGGAACATACATAGTCCAAGTGCCCGCTAGGGAACCTATGTAGTCCAAGTGCCCGCTAGGGAATCTACATAGTCCATGGGCCCGCTAGTTAATCTACATAGTCCAAGGCCCCACTCATTAACCTTGATAGTCCAAGTGTCCTCTAGTTAACCTACATAGTCAAAGTGCCCGCTAGTTAACCTATATGCCAAGTGCCCACTACATAACCTAGATAGTCCAAGGGCACGCAAGTTAACCTACATAGTCCAAGTGCCCGCAAGGCAACCTAGATAGTCCAAGTGCCCGCTAGTTAAACTAGATAGTCCAAGTGCCTGCTAGGTAACCTACATATTCCAAGGGCCCGCTAGTTAACATAGATAGTCCAAGTGCCCACAAGGGAACGTACATATTCCAAGTGCCTGCTAGGTAACCTAGATAGTGCAAGTGCCCGCTAGGTAACCTAGATAGTCCAACAGCCCGCTAGTTGACCTACATATTCCAAGTGCCAGCTAGGTAACCTAGATAGTTCAAGTGACCACTAGGTTACCTACATAGTCCAAGTGCCTGTTCGTTAACCTCATAGTCCAAGTGCCCGCTAGGTAACCTATATAGTCCAAATGCCCGCTAGGGACCCTAATAGTCCAAGTGCCCGCTAATTAACCTAGATAGTGCAAGTGCTCGCTAGTTAACATAGATAGACCAAGTGCCCGCTAGGGAACCTACCTAGACCAAGTGCCGGATAGGGAACCTACATAGTCCAAGTGTCCGCTAGTTAACCTACATAGTCCAAGTGCCCACTAGGTAACCTAGATAGTCCAAGTGCCCAGTTCGGTAACCTAGAAGTCTTAGTGCCCTGTAGGAAACCTAGATAGTCCAAGGGCCCGCTAGTAAACCTACATAGTGCAAGTGTCCGCTAGTTAACCTACATATTCCAAGGTTCCGCTAGTTAAGCTACATAATCTAAGTGCCCGTTAGCTAACCTAGATAGTCCAAGGGCCCGCTAGTTAACCTAGATCGTCCAAGTGCCCGCTACTTAACCTAGATTGTCCAAGTGCCAGCTAGTTAACCTACATAGTCCAAGGGCCCACTAGATAACCTAGATAGTCCAAGTGTCCTCTAGTTAACCTACATAGTCCACGTGCCCGCTAGGGAACCTAGATAATCCAAGGGCCCGCTAGTTAACCTACATAGTCTAAGGGCTCACTTGTTAACTTTGATAGGCCAAGTGCCCGCTTGTTCACCTAGATCGTCCAAGTGCCCGCTAGTTAACCTAGATTGTCCAAGTGCCTGCTAGTTAACCTACATAGTCCAAGGGCCCACTAGTTAACCTAGATAGTGCAAGTGTCCTCTAGTTAACCTACATAGTCCAAGTGCCCGCTACGTTACCTACATAGCCCAAGTGCCCGTTCGTTAACCTAGATAGTCCAAGTGCCCGCTAGGTAACCTACATAGTCCAAGTGCCCGCTAGGTAACCTAGATAGTCAAAGTGCCCGCTAGGTAACCTAGACAGTCCAAGTGCCCGCTAGTTAACCTACAAAGTCCAAGTGCCCGCTAGGTAACCTAGATAGTCCAAGTGCCCGTTCGGTAACCTAGATAGTCTTAGTGCCCTGTAGGGAACCTAGATAGCCCATGGGCCCGCTAGTAATTCTACATAGTGCAAGTGTCCGCTAGTTAACCTACATATTCCAAGTGCCCGCTAGTTAACCTACATAATCTAAGTGCCCTTTAGTTAACCTAGATAGTCCAAGGGCCTGCTAGTTGACCTACAGAGTCCAGGTGCCAGCTAGGTAACCTACATAGTCTAAGGGCTCACTTGTTAACTTTGATAATCTAAGTGCCCGCTTGTTAACATAGATCGTCCAAGTCCCGCTAGTTAACCTAGATTGTCCAAGTGCCTGCTAGTTAACCTACATAGTCCAAGGGCCCACTAGTTAACCTAGATAGTCCAAGTGTCCTCTAGTTAACCTACATAGTCCAAGTGCCCGCTAGTTAACCTATATACCACGTGCCCACTACTTAACCTAGATAGTCCAAGGGCACGCTAGTTAACCTACATAGTCCAGGTGCCCGCTAGGCAACCTAGATAGTCCAAGTGCCCGCTAAGGAACCTACATAGTCCAAGTGCCCGCTAGTTAACATAGATAGTCCAAGTGCCTGCTAGGGAACGTACATGGTCCATGTGCCCTCTAAGTAACTTAGATAGTGCAAGTGCCCGCTAGTTAACCTAGATAGTTCAAGTACCCTCTAGGTAACCTAGATCGTCCAAGGGCCCCCGAGATAGCCTACATAGTCCAAGTGCCCGCTAGGTAACCTAGATAGTCCAAGTGCCCGTTCGATAACCTAGATAGTCCAAGTGCCCTTTAGGGAACCTAGATAGTCCAAGGGCCCGCTAGTAAACCTACATAGTCCATGGGCCCGCTAGTTAACCTACATAGTGCAAGTGTCCGCTAGTTAACCTACATATTCCAAGTGCCCGCTAGTTAACCTACATAATCTAAGTGCCCGTTAGCTAACCTAGAGAGTCCAAGGGCCCGCTAGTTGACCTACATAGTCCAAGTGCCAGCTGGGTAACCTAGACAGTCCAAGTGCTCGCTAGGTTACCAACATAGCCCAAGTGCCCGTTCGTTAACCTAGAGAGTCCAAATGCCCGCTAGGTAACCTAGATAGTCCAAGTGTCCGCTAGTTAACCTACATAGTCCAAGTGCCCGCTAGGCAACCTAGATAGTCCAAGTGCCCGCTAGGCAACCTAGATAGTCCAAGTGCCCGCTAAGGAACCCACATAGTCCAAGTGCACGCTAGTTAACATAGATCGTCCATGTGTCCTCTAGTTAACCTACATAGTCCAAGTGCCCGCTAGGTAACCTACATTGTCAAGTTCCCGCTAGGTAACCTAGATAGTCCAAGTGCCCGATAGTCCCAGTGCCCGCTAGGCAACATACATAGTCCAAGTGCCCGTTCGTTAACCTAGAAGTCCAAGTGCCCGTTATGTAACCTAGACAGTCCAAGTGCCCGCTAGGTTACCTGCATAGTCCAAGTGCCCGTTCGTTAACCTATATAGTCCAAGTGCTCTCTAGGTAACCTAGATAGTCCAAGGGCCCGCTAGTTAACCTATATAGTCCAAGGGCTCGCTTGTTAAATTTGATAGTCCAAGTGCCCGTTAGTTAACCTAGATCATCCAAGTGCCCGCTAGTTAACCTAGATCGTCCAAGTGTCCTCTAGTTAGCCTACATAGTCCAAGTGCCCGCTAGGTAACCTAGAGAGTCCAAGTGCCCGCTAGTTAACCTACATAGTCCAAGTGCCCGCTAGGTAACCTAGATAGTCCAAGTGCCCGTTCGGTAACCTAGATAGTCCAAGGGCACGCTAGGGTATGTACATACTCAAATTGCCTGCTATGAAACCTACATAGTCCAAGGGCCCGCAGGTTATCCTACATAGTCCAAGGGCCCGCTAGTTAACCTACATAGTCCAAGGTCCGCTAGTTAACCTAGATAGTCAAAGTGCCCGCTAGGTAACCTAGACAGTCTAAGTGCCCGCTATGTTACCTACATAGTCCAAGTGCCCGTTCGTTAACCTAGATAGTCCAAGTGCCCGCAAGGTAACCTACATAGTCCAAGTGGCCGCTAATTAACCTACATAGTCCAAGTGCCCGCTAGGTAACCTAGATAGTCACAGTGCCTGTTAGGTAACCTAGATAGTCCAAGTGCCCGCTAGGTAACCTACATTGTCCAAGTTCCCGCTAGGTAACCTAGATAGTCCAAGTGCCCGTTACCTAACCTAGATAGTCCAAGTGCCCGCTAGGCAACATACATAGTCCAAGTGCCCGTTCATTAACCTAGAAGTCCAAGTGCCTGTTATGTAACCTAGACAGTCCAAGTGACCGCTAGGTTACCTGCATAGTCCAAGTGCCCGTTCGTTAACCTATATAGTCTAAGTGCTATCGAGGTAACCTAGATAGTCCAAGGGCCCGCTAGTTAACCTACATAGTCCAAGGGCTCGCTTGTTAAATTGGATAGTCCAAGTGCCCGTTAGTGAACCTAGATCATCGAATTGCCCGCTAGTTAACCTAGATCGTCCAAGTGTCCTCTAGTTAACCTACATAGTCCAAGTTCGCGCTAGGTAACCTAGATAGTCCAAGTGCCCGCTAGTTAAACTACATAGTCCAAGTGCCCGCTAGGTAACCTAGATAGTCCAAGTGCCCGTTCGGTAACCTAGATAGTCTTAGTGCCCTGTAGGGAACCTAGAAAGTCCAAGGGCCCGCTAGTAAACCTACATAATGCAAGTGTCCGCTAGTTAACCTACGTATTCCAAGTGCCCGCTAGTTAACCTACATAATCTAAGTGCCCGTAAGCTAACCTAGATAGTCCAAGGGCCCGTTAGTTGACCTACATAGTCCAATGCCAGCTAGGTAACCTACATAGTCTAAGGGCTCACTTGTTAACTTTGATAGTCCAAGTGCCCGCTTGTTAACCTAGATCGTCCAAGTGCCGCTAGTTAACCTAGATTGTCCAAGTGCCTGCTAGTTAACCTACATAGTCCAAGGGCCACTAATTAACCTAGATAGTCCAAGTGTCCTCTAGTTAACCTACATAGCCCAAGTGCCCGCTAGTTAACCTATATACCAAGTACCCACTACGTAACCTAGAGAGTCCAAGGGCACGCTAGTTAACCTACATAGTCCAAGTGCCCGCTAGGCAACCTAGATAGTCCAAGTGCCCGCTAGGGAACGTACATGGTCCAAGTGCCCTCTAGGTAACTTAGATAATGCAAGTGCCCGCTAGTTAACCTAGATAGTTCAAGTACCCTCTAGGTAACCTAGATCGTCCAAGGGCCCCCGAGATAGCCTACATAGTCCAAGTGCCCGCTAGGTAACCTAGATAGTCCAAGGGCCCGCTAGTTAACCTACATAGTGTAAGGGCTCACTTGTTAACTTTGATAGTCCAAGTGCCCGCTTGTTAACCTAGATCGTCCAAGTGCCCGCTAGTTAACCTAGATTGTCCAAGTGCCTGCTAGTTAACCTACATAGTGCAAGGGCCCACAAGTTAACCTAGATAGTGCAAGTGTCCTCTAGTTAACCTACATAGTCCAAGTGCCCGCTAGTTAACCTAGATTGTCCAAGTTCCTGCTAGTTAACCTACATAGTCCAAGGGCCCACTAGTTAACCTAGATAGTCCAAGTGTCCTCTAGGTAATCTACATAGTCCAAGTGCCCGCTAGTTAACCTATATACCTAGTGCCCTCTACGTAACCTAGAGAGTCCAAGGGTACGCTAGTTAACCTACATTGTCCAAGTGCCTGCTAGGGAACCTAGATAGTCCAAGTGCCCGCTAAGGAACTTACATAGTCCAAGTGCACACTAGTTAACCTACATAGTCCAAGGGCTCGCTTGTTAACTTTGATAGTCCAAGTGCACGTTAGTTAACCTAGATCGTCCAAGTGCCCACTAGTTAACCTAGATAGTCCAAGTGCCCGCTAGGTAACCTAGATAATCTAAGTGCCCGCTAGTTAACCTACATAGTCCAAGTGCCCGCTAGGTAACCTAGATAGTCCAAGTGCCCAGTTCAGTAACCTAGATAGTCTTAGTGCCCTGTAGGGAACCAAGATAGTCCAAGGGCCCGCTAGTAAACCTACATAGTACAAGTGTCCGCTAGTTAACCTACATATTCCAAGTGTCCGCTAGTTAAACTACATAATCTAAGTGCCCGTTAGCTAACCTAGATAGTCCAAGGGCCCGCTAGTTAACCTACATAGTCCAAGTGCCCGCTAGGTAACCTAGATAGTCCAAGGGCCCGCTAGTTAACCTACATAGTGTAAGGGCTCACTTGTTAACTTTGATAGTCCAAGTGCCCGCTTGTTAACCTAGATCGTCCAAGTGCCCGCTAGTTAACCTAGATTGTCCAAGTGCCTGCTAGTTAACCTACATAGTCCAAGGGCCCACTAGTTAACCTAGATAGTGCAAGTGTCCTCTAGTTAACCTACATAGTCCAAGTGCCCGCTAGTTAACCTAGATTGTCCAAGTTCCTGCTAGTTAACCTACATAGTCCAAGGGCCCACTAGTTAACCTAGATAGTCCAAGTGTCCTCTAGGTAACCTACATAGTCCAAGTGACCGCTAGTTAAACTATATACCAAGTGCCCACTACGTAACCTAGAGAGTCCAAGGGCACGCTGGTTAACCTACATTGTCCAAGTGCCCGCTAGGCAACCTAGATAGTCCAAGTGCCCGCTAAGGAACTTACATAGTCCAAGTGCACACTAGTTAACCTAGATAGTCCAAGTGCCCACTATTTAACGTACATAGTCCAAGGGCTCGCTTGTTAACTTTGATAGTCCAAGTGCCCGTTAGTTAACCTAGATCGTCCAAGTGCCCGCTAGGTAACCTAGATAGTCCAAGTGCCCAGTTCGGTAACCTAGATAGTCTTAGTGCCCTGTAGGGAACCTAGATAGTTCAAGGGCCCGCTAGTAAACCTACATAGTGCAAGTGTCCGCTAGTTAACCTACATAATCTAAGTGCCCGTTAGCTAACCTAGATAGTCCAAGGGCCCGGTAGTTAACCTACATAGTCCAAGTGCCCACTAGGTAACCTAGATAGTCCAAGGGCCCGCTAGTTAACCTACATAGTCTAAGGGCTCACTTGTTAACTTTGATAGTCCAAGTGCCCGCTTGATAACCTAGATCGTCCAAGTGCCCGCAGGTTAACCTAGATTGTCCAAGTGCCTGCTAGTTAACCTACATAGTCCAAGGGCCCACTAGTTAACCTAGATAGTGCAAGTGTCCTCTAGTTAACCTACATAGTCCAAGTGCCCGCGAGTTAACCTATATACCAAGTGCCCACTATGTAACCTAGATAGTCCAAGGGCACGCTAGTTAACCTACATAGTCCAAGTGACCGCTAGGCAACCTAGATAGTCCAAGTGCCCGCTAAGGAATCTACATAGTCCAAGTGTACGCTAGTTAACCTACATAGTCCAAGTGCCTGCTAGGTAAACTACATAGTGCAAGTGTCCGCTAATTAAACTACATAATCCATGTGCCCGCTAGTTAACATAGATAGTCCAATTGCCCCTAGGGAACGTACGTAGTCCAAGTGCCCGTTAGTTAACCTAGATATTTCAAGTACCTGCTAGATAACCTAGATCTTCCAAGGGCCCCCTAGTTAGCCTACATAGTCCAAGTGCCCGCTAGGTAACATAGATAGTCCAAGTGCCCGTTCGGTAACCTAGATAGTCCAAGTGCCCTTTAGGGAACCTAGATCGTGCAAGGGCCCGCTAGTAAACCTACATAGTCCATGGGCCCGCTAGTTAACCTACATAGTGCAAGTGTCCGCTAGTTAACCTACATATTCCAAGTGCCCGCTAGTTAACCTACATAATCTAAGTGCCCGTTAGCTAACCTAGAGAGTCCAAGGGCCCGCTAGTTGACCTACAGAGTCCAGGTGCCAGCTAGGTAACCTACATAGTCTAAGGGCTCACTTGTTAACTTTGATAATCTAAGTGCCCGCTTGTTAACATAGATCGTCCAAGTCCCGCTAGTTAACCTAGATTGTCCAAGTGCCTGCTAGTTAACCTACATAGTCCAAGGGCCCACTAGTTAACCTAGATAGTCCAAGTGTCCTCTAGTTAACCTACATAGTCCAAGTGCCCGCTAGTTAACCTATATACCACGTGCCCACTACTTAACCTAGATAGTCCAAGGGCACGCTAGTTAACCTACATAGTCCAGGTGCCCGCTAGGCAACCTAGATAGTCCAAGTGCCCGCTAAGGAACCTACATAGTACAAGTGCCCGCTAGTTAACATAGATAGTCCAAGTGCCTGCTAGGGAACGTACATGGTCCATGTGCCCTCTAAGTAACTTAGATAGTGCAAGTGCCCGCTAGTTAACCTAGATAGTTCAAGTACCCTCTAGGTAACCTAGATCGTCCAAGGGCCCCCGAGATAGCCTACATAGTCCAAGTGCCCGCTAGGTAACCTAGATAGTCCAAGTGCCCGTTCGATAACCTAGATAGTCCAAGTGCCCTTTAGGGAACCTAGATAGTCCAAGGGCCCGCTAGTAAACCTACATAGTCCATGGGCCCGCTAGTTAACCTACATAGTGCAAGTGTCCGCTAGTTAACCTACATATTCCAAGTGCCCGCTAGTTAACCTACATAATCTAAGTGCCCGTTAGCTAACCTAGAGAGTCCAAGGGCCCGCTAGTTGACCTACATAGTCCAAGTGCCAGCTGGGTAACCTAGACAGTCCAAGTGCTCGCTAGGTTACCAACATAGCCCAAGTGCCCGTTCGTTAACCTAGAGAGTCCAAATGCCCGCTAGGTAACCTAGATAGTCCAAGTGTCCGCTAGTTAACCTACATAGTCCAAGTGCCCGCTAGGCAACCTAGATAGTCCAAGTGCCCGCTAGGCAACCTAGATAGTCCAAGTGCCCGCTAAGGAACCCACATAGTCCAAGTGCACGCTAGTTAACATAGATCGTCCATGTGTCCTCTAGTTAACCTACATAGTCCAAGTGCCCGCTAGGTAACCTACATTGTCAAGTTCCCGCTAGGTAACCTAGATAGTCCAAGTGCCCGATAGTCCCAGTGCCCGCTAGGCAACATACATAGTCCAAGTGCCCGTTCGTTAACCTAGAAGTCCAAGTGCCCGTTATGTAACCTAGACAGTCCAAGTGCCCGCTAGGTTACCTGCATAGTCCAAGTGCCCGTTCGTTAACCTATATAGTCCAAGTGCTCTCTAGGTAACCTAGATAGTCCAAGGGCCCGCTAGTTAACCTATATAGTCCAAGGGCTCGCTTGTTAAATTTGATAGTCCAAGTGCCCGTTAGTTAACCTAGATCATCCAAGTGCCCGCTAGTTAACCTAGATCGTCCAAGTGTCCTCTAGTTAGCCTACATAGTCCAAGTGCCCGCTAGGTAACCTAGAGAGTCCAAGTGCCCGCTAGTTAACCTACATAGTCCAAGTGCCCGCTAGGTAACCTAGATAGTCCAAGTGCCCGTTCGGTAACCTAGATAGTCCAAGGGCACGCTAGGGTATGTACATACTCAAATTGCCTGCTATGAAACCTACATAGTCCAAGGGCCCGCAGGTTATCCTACATAGTCCAAGGGCCCGCTAGTTAACCTACATAGTCCAAGGTCCGCTAGTTAACCTAGATAGTCAAAGTGCCCGCTAGGTAACCTAGACAGTCTAAGTGCCCGCTATGTTACCTACATAGTCCAAGTGCCCGTTCGTTAACCTAGATAGTCCAAGTGCCCGCAAGGTAACCTACATAGTCCAAGTGGCCGCTAATTAACCTACATAGTCCAAGTGCCCGCTAGGTAACCTAGATAGTCACAGTGCCTGTTAGGTAACCTAGATAGTCCAAGTGCCCGCTAGGTAACCTACATTGTCCAAGTTCCCGCTAGGTAACCTAGATAGTCCAAGTGCCCGTTACCTAACCTAGATAGTCCAAGTGCCCGCTAGGCAACATACATAGTCCAAGTGCCCGTTCATTAACCTAGAAGTCCAAGTGCCTGTTATGTAACCTAGACAGTCCAAGTGACCGCTAGGTTACCTGCATAGTCCAAGTGCCCGTTCGTTAACCTATATAGTCTAAGTGCTATCGAGGTAACCTAGATAGTCCAAGGGCCCGCTAGTTAACCTACATAGTCCAAGGGCTCGCTTGTTAAATTGGATAGTCCAAGTGCCCGTTAGTGAACCTAGATCATCGAATTGCCCGCTAGTTAACCTAGATCGTCCAAGTGTCCTCTAGTTAACCTACATAGTCCAAGTTCGCGCTAGGTAACCTAGATAGTCCAAGTGCCCGCTAGTTAAACTACATAGTCCAAGTGCCCGCTAGGTAACCTAGATAGTCCAAGTGCCCGTTCGGTAACCTAGATAGTCTTAGTGCCCTGTAGGGAACCTAGAAAGTCCAAGGGCCCGCTAGTAAACCTACATAATGCAAGTGTCCGCTAGTTAACCTACGTATTCCAAGTGCCCGCTAGTTAACCTACATAATCTAAGTGCCCGTAAGCTAACCTAGATAGTCCAAGGGCCCGTTAGTTGACCTACATAGTCCAATGCCAGCTAGGTAACCTACATAGTCTAAGGGCTCACTTGTTAACTTTGATAGTCCAAGTGCCCGCTTGTTAACCTAGATCGTCCAAGTGCCGCTAGTTAACCTAGATTGTCCAAGTGCCTGCTAGTTAACCTACATAGTCCAAGGGCCACTAATTAACCTAGATAGTCCAAGTGTCCTCTAGTTAACCTACATAGCCCAAGTGCCCGCTAGTTAACCTATATACCAAGTACCCACTACGTAACCTAGAGAGTCCAAGGGCACGCTAGTTAACCTACATAGTCCAAGTGCCCGCTAGGCAACCTAGATAGTCCAAGTGCCCGCTAGGGAACGTACATGGTCCAAGTGCCCTCTAGGTAACTTAGATAATGCAAGTGCCCGCTAGTTAACCTAGATAGTTCAAGTACCCTCTAGGTAACCTAGATCGTCCAAGGGCCCCCGAGATAGCCTACATAGTCCAAGTGCCCGCTAGGTAACCTAGATAGTCCAAGGGCCCGCTAGTTAACCTACATAGTGTAAGGGCTCACTTGTTAACTTTGATAGTCCAAGTGCCCGCTTGTTAACCTAGATCGTCCAAGTGCCCGCTAGTTAACCTAGATTGTCCAAGTGCCTGCTAGTTAACCTACATAGTGCAAGGGCCCACAAGTTAACCTAGATAGTGCAAGTGTCCTCTAGTTAACCTACATAGTCCAAGTGCCCGCTAGTTAACCTAGATTGTCCAAGTTCCTGCTAGTTAACCTACATAGTCCAAGGGCCCACTAGTTAACCTAGATAGTCCAAGTGTCCTCTAGGTAATCTACATAGTCCAAGTGCCCGCTAGTTAACCTATATACCTAGTGCCCTCTACGTAACCTAGAGAGTCCAAGGGTACGCTAGTTAACCTACATTGTCCAAGTGCCTGCTAGGGAACCTAGATAGTCCAAGTGCCCGCTAAGGAACTTACATAGTCCAAGTGCACACTAGTTAACCTACATAGTCCAAGGGCTCGCTTGTTAACTTTGATAGTCCAAGTGCACGTTAGTTAACCTAGATCGTCCAAGTGCCCACTAGTTAACCTAGATAGTCCAAGTGCCCGCTAGGTAACCTAGATAATCTAAGTGCCCGCTAGTTAACCTACATAGTCCAAGTGCCCGCTAGGTAACCTAGATAGTCCAAGTGCCCAGTTCAGTAACCTAGATAGTCTTAGTGCCCTGTAGGGAACCAAGATAGTCCAAGGGCCCGCTAGTAAACCTACATAGTACAAGTGTCCGCTAGTTAACCTACATATTCCAAGTGTCCGCTAGTTAAACTACATAATCTAAGTGCCCGTTAGCTAACCTAGATAGTCCAAGGGCCCGCTAGTTAACCTACATAGTCCAAGTGCCCGCTAGGTAACCTAGATAGTCCAAGGGCCCGCTAGTTAACCTACATAGTGTAAGGGCTCACTTGTTAACTTTGATAGTCCAAGTGCCCGCTTGTTAACCTAGATCGTCCAAGTGCCCGCTAGTTAACCTAGATTGTCCAAGTGCCTGCTAGTTAACCTACATAGTCCAAGGGCCCACTAGTTAACCTAGATAGTGCAAGTGTCCTCTAGTTAACCTACATAGTCCAAGTGCCCGCTAGTTAACCTAGATTGTCCAAGTTCCTGCTAGTTAACCTACATAGTCCAAGGGCCCACTAGTTAACCTAGATAGTCCAAGTGTCCTCTAGGTAACCTACATAGTCCAAGTGACCGCTAGTTAAACTATATACCAAGTGCCCACTACGTAACCTAGAGAGTCCAAGGGCACGCTGGTTAACCTACATTGTCCAAGTGCCCGCTAGGCAACCTAGATAGTCCAAGTGCCCGCTAAGGAACTTACATAGTCCAAGTGCACACTAGTTAACCTAGATAGTCCAAGTGCCCACTATTTAACGTACATAGTCCAAGGGCTCGCTTGTTAACTTTGATAGTCCAAGTGCCCGTTAGTTAACCTAGATCGTCCAAGTGCCCGCTAGGTAACCTAGATAGTCCAAGTGCCCAGTTCGGTAACCTAGATAGTCTTAGTGCCCTGTAGGGAACCTAGATAGTTCAAGGGCCCGCTAGTAAACCTACATAGTGCAAGTGTCCGCTAGTTAACCTACATAATCTAAGTGCCCGTTAGCTAACCTAGATAGTCCAAGGGCCCGGTAGTTAACCTACATAGTCCAAGTGCCCACTAGGTAACCTAGATAGTCCAAGGGCCCGCTAGTTAACCTACATAGTCTAAGGGCTCACTTGTTAACTTTGATAGTCCAAGTGCCCGCTTGATAACCTAGATCGTCCAAGTGCCCGCAGGTTAACCTAGATTGTCCAAGTGCCTGCTAGTTAACCTACATAGTCCAAGGGCCCACTAGTTAACCTAGATAGTGCAAGTGTCCTCTAGTTAACCTACATAGTCCAAGTGCCCGCGAGTTAACCTATATACCAAGTGCCCACTATGTAACCTAGATAGTCCAAGGGCACGCTAGTTAACCTACATAGTCCAAGTGACCGCTAGGCAACCTAGATAGTCCAAGTGCCCGCTAAGGAATCTACATAGTCCAAGTGTACGCTAGTTAACCTACATAGTCCAAGTGCCTGCTAGGTAAACTACATAGTGCAAGTGTCCGCTAATTAAACTACATAATCCATGTGCCCGCTAGTTAACATAGATAGTCCAATTGCCCCTAGGGAACGTACGTAGTCCAAGTGCCCGTTAGTTAACCTAGATATTTCAAGTACCTGCTAGATAACCTAGATCTTCCAAGGGCCCCCTAGTTAGCCTACATAGTCCAAGTGCCCGCTAGGTAACATAGATAGTCCAAGTGCCCGTTCGGTAACCTAGATAGTCCAAGTGCCCTTTAGGGAACCTAGATCGTGCAAGGGCCCGCTAGTAAACCTACATAGTCCATGGGCCCGCTAGTTAACCTACATAGTGCAAGTGTCCGCTAGTTAACCTACATATTCCAAGTGCCCGCTAGTTAACCTACATAATCTAAGTGCCCGTTAGCTAACCTAGAGAGTCCAAGGGCCCGCTAGTTGACCTACAGAGTCCAGGTGCCAGCTAGGTAACCTACATAGTCTAAGGGCTCACTTGTTAACTTTGATAATCTAAGTGCCCGCTTGTTAACATAGATCGTCCAAGTCCCGCTAGTTAACCTAGATTGTCCAAGTGCCTGCTAGTTAACCTACATAGTCCAAGGGCCCACTAGTTAACCTAGATAGTCCAAGTGTCCTCTAGTTAACCTACATAGTCCAAGTGCCCGCTAGTTAACCTATATACCACGTGCCCACTACTTAACCTAGATAGTCCAAGGGCACGCTAGTTAACCTACATAGTCCAGGTGCCCGCTAGGCAACCTAGATAGTCCAAGTGCCCGCTAAGGAACCTACATAGTACAAGTGCCCGCTAGTTAACATAGATAGTCCAAGTGCCTGCTAGGGAACGTACATGGTCCATGTGCCCTCTAAGTAACTTAGATAGTGCAAGTGCCCGCTAGTTAACCTAGATAGTTCAAGTACCCTCTAGGTAACCTAGATCGTCCAAGGGCCCCCGAGATAGCCTACATAGTCCAAGTGCCCGCTAGGTAACCTAGATAGTCCAAGTGCCCGTTCGATAACCTAGATAGTCCAAGTGCCCTTTAGGGAACCTAGATAGTCCAAGGGCCCGCTAGTAAACCTACATAGTCCATGGGCCCGCTAGTTAACCTACATAGTGCAAGTGTCCGCTAGTTAACCTACATATTCCAAGTGCCCGCTAGTTAACCTACATAATCTAAGTGCCCGTTAGCTAACCTAGAGAGTCCAAGGGCCCGCTAGTTGACCTACATAGTCCAAGTGCCAGCTGGGTAACCTAGACAGTCCAAGTGCTCGCTAGGTTACCAACATAGCCCAAGTGCCCGTTCGTTAACCTAGAGAGTCCAAATGCCCGCTAGGTAACCTAGATAGTCCAAGTGTCCGCTAGTTAACCTACATAGTCCAAGTGCCCGCTAGGCAACCTAGATAGTCCAAGTGCCCGCTAGGCAACCTAGATAGTCCAAGTGCCCGCTAAGGAACCCACATAGTCCAAGTGCACGCTAGTTAACATAGATCGTCCATGTGTCCTCTAGTTAACCTACATAGTCCAAGTGCCCGCTAGGTAACCTACATTGTCAAGTTCCCGCTAGGTAACCTAGATAGTCCAAGTGCCCGATAGTCCCAGTGCCCGCTAGGCAACATACATAGTCCAAGTGCCCGTTCGTTAACCTAGAAGTCCAAGTGCCCGTTATGTAACCTAGACAGTCCAAGTGCCCGCTAGGTTACCTGCATAGTCCAAGTGCCCGTTCGTTAACCTATATAGTCCAAGTGCTCTCTAGGTAACCTAGATAGTCCAAGGGCCCGCTAGTTAACCTATATAGTCCAAGGGCTCGCTTGTTAAATTTGATAGTCCAAGTGCCCGTTAGTTAACCTAGATCATCCAAGTGCCCGCTAGTTAACCTAGATCGTCCAAGTGTCCTCTAGTTAGCCTACATAGTCCAAGTGCCCGCTAGGTAACCTAGAGAGTCCAAGTGCCCGCTAGTTAACCTACATAGTCCAAGTGCCCGCTAGGTAACCTAGATAGTCCAAGTGCCCGTTCGGTAACCTAGATAGTCCAAGGGCACGCTAGGGTATGTACATACTCAAATTGCCTGCTATGAAACCTACATAGTCCAAGGGCCCGCAGGTTATCCTACATAGTCCAAGGGCCCGCTAGTTAACCTACATAGTCCAAGGTCCGCTAGTTAACCTAGATAGTCAAAGTGCCCGCTAGGTAACCTAGACAGTCTAAGTGCCCGCTATGTTACCTACATAGTCCAAGTGCCCGTTCGTTAACCTAGATAGTCCAAGTGCCCGCAAGGTAACCTACATAGTCCAAGTGGCCGCTAATTAACCTACATAGTCCAAGTGCCCGCTAGGTAACCTAGATAGTCACAGTGCCTGTTAGGTAACCTAGATAGTCCAAGTGCCCGCTAGGTAACCTACATTGTCCAAGTTCCCGCTAGGTAACCTAGATAGTCCAAGTGCCCGTTACCTAACCTAGATAGTCCAAGTGCCCGCTAGGCAACATACATAGTCCAAGTGCCCGTTCATTAACCTAGAAGTCCAAGTGCCTGTTATGTAACCTAGACAGTCCAAGTGACCGCTAGGTTACCTGCATAGTCCAAGTGCCCGTTCGTTAACCTATATAGTCTAAGTGCTATCGAGGTAACCTAGATAGTCCAAGGGCCCGCTAGTTAACCTACATAGTCCAAGGGCTCGCTTGTTAAATTGGATAGTCCAAGTGCCCGTTAGTGAACCTAGATCATCGAATTGCCCGCTAGTTAACCTAGATCGTCCAAGTGTCCTCTAGTTAACCTACATAGTCCAAGTTCGCGCTAGGTAACCTAGATAGTCCAAGTGCCCGCTAGTTAAACTACATAGTCCAAGTGCCCGCTAGGTAACCTAGATAGTCCAAGTGCCCGTTCGGTAACCTAGATAGTCTTAGTGCCCTGTAGGGAACCTAGAAAGTCCAAGGGCCCGCTAGTAAACCTACATAATGCAAGTGTCCGCTAGTTAACCTACGTATTCCAAGTGCCCGCTAGTTAACCTACATAATCTAAGTGCCCGTAAGCTAACCTAGATAGTCCAAGGGCCCGTTAGTTGACCTACATAGTCCAATGCCAGCTAGGTAACCTACATAGTCTAAGGGCTCACTTGTTAACTTTGATAGTCCAAGTGCCCGCTTGTTAACCTAGATCGTCCAAGTGCCGCTAGTTAACCTAGATTGTCCAAGTGCCTGCTAGTTAACCTACATAGTCCAAGGGCCACTAATTAACCTAGATAGTCCAAGTGTCCTCTAGTTAACCTACATAGCCCAAGTGCCCGCTAGTTAACCTATATACCAAGTACCCACTACGTAACCTAGAGAGTCCAAGGGCACGCTAGTTAACCTACATAGTCCAAGTGCCCGCTAGGCAACCTAGATAGTCCAAGTGCCCGCTAGGGAACGTACATGGTCCAAGTGCCCTCTAGGTAACTTAGATAATGCAAGTGCCCGCTAGTTAACCTAGATAGTTCAAGTACCCTCTAGGTAACCTAGATCGTCCAAGGGCCCCCGAGATAGCCTACATAGTCCAAGTGCCCGCTAGGTAACCTAGATAGTCCAAGGGCCCGCTAGTTAACCTACATAGTGTAAGGGCTCACTTGTTAACTTTGATAGTCCAAGTGCCCGCTTGTTAACCTAGATCGTCCAAGTGCCCGCTAGTTAACCTAGATTGTCCAAGTGCCTGCTAGTTAACCTACATAGTGCAAGGGCCCACAAGTTAACCTAGATAGTGCAAGTGTCCTCTAGTTAACCTACATAGTCCAAGTGCCCGCTAGTTAACCTAGATTGTCCAAGTTCCTGCTAGTTAACCTACATAGTCCAAGGGCCCACTAGTTAACCTAGATAGTCCAAGTGTCCTCTAGGTAATCTACATAGTCCAAGTGCCCGCTAGTTAACCTATATACCTAGTGCCCTCTACGTAACCTAGAGAGTCCAAGGGTACGCTAGTTAACCTACATTGTCCAAGTGCCTGCTAGGGAACCTAGATAGTCCAAGTGCCCGCTAAGGAACTTACATAGTCCAAGTGCACACTAGTTAACCTACATAGTCCAAGGGCTCGCTTGTTAACTTTGATAGTCCAAGTGCACGTTAGTTAACCTAGATCGTCCAAGTGCCCACTAGTTAACCTAGATAGTCCAAGTGCCCGCTAGGTAACCTAGATAATCTAAGTGCCCGCTAGTTAACCTACATAGTCCAAGTGCCCGCTAGGTAACCTAGATAGTCCAAGTGCCCAGTTCAGTAACCTAGATAGTCTTAGTGCCCTGTAGGGAACCAAGATAGTCCAAGGGCCCGCTAGTAAACCTACATAGTACAAGTGTCCGCTAGTTAACCTACATATTCCAAGTGTCCGCTAGTTAAACTACATAATCTAAGTGCCCGTTAGCTAACCTAGATAGTCCAAGGGCCCGCTAGTTAACCTACATAGTCCAAGTGCCCGCTAGGTAACCTAGATAGTCCAAGGGCCCGCTAGTTAACCTACATAGTGTAAGGGCTCACTTGTTAACTTTGATAGTCCAAGTGCCCGCTTGTTAACCTAGATCGTCCAAGTGCCCGCTAGTTAACCTAGATTGTCCAAGTGCCTGCTAGTTAACCTACATAGTCCAAGGGCCCACTAGTTAACCTAGATAGTGCAAGTGTCCTCTAGTTAACCTACATAGTCCAAGTGCCCGCTAGTTAACCTAGATTGTCCAAGTTCCTGCTAGTTAACCTACATAGTCCAAGGGCCCACTAGTTAACCTAGATAGTCCAAGTGTCCTCTAGGTAACCTACATAGTCCAAGTGACCGCTAGTTAAACTATATACCAAGTGCCCACTACGTAACCTAGAGAGTCCAAGGGCACGCTGGTTAACCTACATTGTCCAAGTGCCCGCTAGGCAACCTAGATAGTCCAAGTGCCCGCTAAGGAACTTACATAGTCCAAGTGCACACTAGTTAACCTAGATAGTCCAAGTGCCCACTATTTAACGTACATAGTCCAAGGGCTCGCTTGTTAACTTTGATAGTCCAAGTGCCCGTTAGTTAACCTAGATCGTCCAAGTGCCCGCTAGGTAACCTAGATAGTCCAAGTGCCCAGTTCGGTAACCTAGATAGTCTTAGTGCCCTGTAGGGAACCTAGATAGTTCAAGGGCCCGCTAGTAAACCTACATAGTGCAAGTGTCCGCTAGTTAACCTACATAATCTAAGTGCCCGTTAGCTAACCTAGATAGTCCAAGGGCCCGGTAGTTAACCTACATAGTCCAAGTGCCCACTAGGTAACCTAGATAGTCCAAGGGCCCGCTAGTTAACCTACATAGTCTAAGGGCTCACTTGTTAACTTTGATAGTCCAAGTGCCCGCTTGATAACCTAGATCGTCCAAGTGCCCGCAGGTTAACCTAGATTGTCCAAGTGCCTGCTAGTTAACCTACATAGTCCAAGGGCCCACTAGTTAACCTAGATAGTGCAAGTGTCCTCTAGTTAACCTACATAGTCCAAGTGCCCGCGAGTTAACCTATATACCAAGTGCCCACTATGTAACCTAGATAGTCCAAGGGCACGCTAGTTAACCTACATAGTCCAAGTGACCGCTAGGCAACCTAGATAGTCCAAGTGCCCGCTAAGGAATCTACATAGTCCAAGTGTACGCTAGTTAACCTACATAGTCCAAGTGCCTGCTAGGTAAACTACATAGTGCAAGTGTCCGCTAATTAAACTACATAATCCATGTGCCCGCTAGTTAACATAGATAGTCCAATTGCCCCTAGGGAACGTACGTAGTCCAAGTGCCCGTTAGTTAACCTAGATATTTCAAGTACCTGCTAGATAACCTAGATCTTCCAAGGGCCCCCTAGTTAGCCTACATAGTCCAAGTGCCCGCTAGGTAACATAGATAGTCCAAGTGCCCGTTCGGTAACCTAGATAGTCCAAGTGCCCTTTAGGGAACCTAGATCGTGCAAGGGCCCGCTAGTAAACCTACATAGTCCATGGGCCCGCTAGTTAACCTACATAGTGCAAGTGTCCGCTAGTTAACCTACATATTCCAAGTGCCCGCTAGTTAACCTACATAATCTAAGTGCCCGTTAGCTAACCTAGAGAGTCCAAGGGCCCGCTAGTTGACCTACATAGTCCAAGTGCCAGCTAGGTAACCTACATAGTCTAAGGGCTCACTTGTTATCTTTGATAGTCCAAGTGCCCGCTTGTTAACCTAAATCGTCCAAGTGACGCTAGTTAACCTAGATTGTCCAAGTGCGTGCTAGTTAACCTACATAGTCCAAGGGCCCACTAGTTAACCTAGATAGTCCAAGTGTCCTCTAGTTAACCTACATAGCCCAAGTGCCCGCTAGTTAACCTATATACCAAGTACCCACTACGTAACCTAGAGAGTCCAAGGGCACGCTAGTTAACCTACATAGTCCAAGTGCCCGCTAGGAAACCTAGATAGTCCAAGTGCCCGCTAAGGAACCTATATAGTCCAAGTGCCCGCTAGTTAACATAGATAGTCCAAGTGCCCGCTAGGGAACGTACATGGTCCAAGTGCCCTCTAGGTAACTTAGATAGTGCAAGTGCCCGCTAGTTAACCTAGATAGTTCAAGTACCCTCTAGGTAACCTAGATCGTCCAAGGGCCCCCGAGATAGCCTACATAGTCCAAGTGCCCGCTAGGTAACCTAGATAGTCCTAGGGCCCGCTAGTTAACCTACATAGTGTAAGGGCTCACTTGTTAACTTTGATAGTCCAAGTGCCCGCTTGTTAACCTAGATCGTCCAAGTGCCCGCCAGTTAACCTAGATTGTCCAAGTGCCTGCTAGTTAACCTACATAGTCCAAGGGCCCACAAATTAACCTAGATAGTGCAAGTGTCCTCTAGTTAACCTACATAGTCCAAGTTCCCGCTAGTTAACCTAGATTGTCCAAGTTCCTGCTAGTTAACCTACATAGTCCAAGGGCCCACTAGTTAACCTAGATAGTCCTAGTATCCTCTAGGTAACCTACATAGTCCAAGTGCCCGCTAGTTAACCTATATACCAAGTGCCCACTACGTAACCTAGAGAGTACAAGGGTACGCTAGTTAACCTACATTGTCCAAGCGCCTGCTAGGCAACCTAGATAGTCCAAGAGCCCGCTAAGGAACTTACATAGTCCAAGTGCACACTAGTTAACCTACATAGTCCAAGGGCTCGCTTGTTAACTTTGATAGTCCAAGTGCACGTTAGTTAACCTAGATCGTCCAAGTGCCCGCTAGTTAACCTAGATAGTCCAAGTGCCCGCTAGGTAACCTAGATAATCCAAGTGCCCGCTAGTTAACCTACATAGTCCAAGTGCCCGCTAGGTAACCTAGATAGTCCAAGTGCCCAGTTCTGTAACCTAGATAGTCTTAGTGCCCTGTAGGGAACCAAGATAGTCCAAGGGCCCACTAGTAAACCTACATAGTGCAAGTGTCCGCTAGTTATCCTACATATTCCAAGTGTCCGCTAGTTAAACTACATAATCTAAGTGCCCGTTAGCTAACCTAGATAGTCCAAGGGCCCGCTAGTTAACCTACATAGTCCAAGTGCCCGCTAGGTAACCTAGATAGTCCAAGGGCCCGCTAGTTAACCTACATAGTGTAAGGGCTCACTTGTTAACTTTGATAGTCCAAGTGCCCGCTTGTTAACCTAGATCGTCCAAGTGCCTGCTAGTTAACCTACATAGTCCAAGGGCCCACTAGTTAACCTAGATAGTGCAAGTGTCCTCTAGTTAACCTACATAATCCAAGTGCCCGCTAGTTAACCTAGATTGTCCAAGTTCCTGCTAGTTAACCAACATAGTCCAAGGGCCCACTAGTTAACCTAGATAGTCCAAGTGTCCTCTAGGTAACCTACATAGTCCAAGTGCCCGCTAGTTAACCTATATACCAAGTGCCCACTACGTAACCTAGAGAGTCCAAGGGCACGCTAGTTAACCTACATTGTCCAAGTGCCCGCTAGGCAACCTAGATAGTCCAAGTGCCCGCTAAGGAACTTACATAGTCCAAGTGCACACTAGTTAACCTAGATAGTCCAAGTGCCCACTATTTAACGTACATAGTCCAAAGGCTCGCTTGTTAACTTTGATAGTCCAAGTGCCCGTTAGTTAACCTAGATCGTCCAAGTGCCCGCTAGGTAACCTAGATAGTCCAAGTGCCCAGTTCGGTAACCTAGATAGTCTTAGTGCCCGGTAGGGAACCTAGATAGTTCAAGGGCCCGCTAGTAAACCTACATAGTGCAAGTGTCCGCTAGTTAACCTACATAATCTAAGTGCCCGTTAGCTAACCTAGATAGTCCAAGGGCCCGGTAGTTAACCTACATAGTCCAAGTGCCCGCTAGGTAACCTAGATAGTCCAAGGGCCCGCTAGTTAACCTACATAGTCTAAGGGCTCACTTGTTAACTTTGATAGTCCAAGTGCCTGCTTGATAACCTAGATCGTCCAAGTGCCCGCTAGTTAACCTAGATTGTCCAAGTGCCTGCTAGTTAACCTACATAGTCCAAGGGCCCACTAGTTAACCTAGATATTGCAAGTGTCCTCTAGTTAACCTACATAGTCCAAGTGCCCGCTAGTTAACCTATATACCAAGTGCCCACTATGTAACCTAGATAGTCCAAGGGCACGCTAGTTAACCTACATAGTCCAAGTGACCGCTAGGCAACCTAGATAGTCCAAGTGCCCGCTAAGGAACCTACATAGTCCAAGTGTACGCTAGTTAACCTACATAGTCCAAGTGCCTGCTAGGTAAACTACATAGTGCAAGGGTCCGCTAGTTAACCTACATAATCCATGTGTCCGCTAGTTAACATAGATAGTCCAAGTGCCCCTACGGAACGTACGTAGTCCAAGTGCCCGCTAGTTAACCTAGATAGTTCAAGTACCCGCTAGGTAACCAAGATCTTCCAAGGGCCCCCTAGTTAGCCTACATAGTCCAAGTGCCGCTAGGTAACCTAGATAGTCCAAGTGCCCGTTCGGTAACCTAGATAGTCCAAGTGCCCTTTAGGGAACCTAGATCGTCCAAGGGCCCGCTAGTAAACCTACATAGTCCATGGGCCCGCTAGTTAACCTACATATTGCAAGTGTCCGCTAGTTAACCTACATAGTCCAAGTGTCCTCTAGGTAACCTACATAGTCCAAGTGCCCGCTAGTTAACCTATATACCAAGTGCCCACTACGTAACCTAGAGAGTCCAAGGGTACGCTTGTTAACCTACATTGTCCAAGTGCCTGCTAGGGAACCTAGATAGTCCAAGTGCCCGCTAAGGAACTTACATAGTCCAAGTGCACACTAGTTAACCTACATAGTCCAAGGGCTCGCTTGTTAACTTTGATAGTCCAAGTGCACGTTAGTTAACCTAGATCGTCCAAGTGCCTGCTAGTTAACCTAGATAGTCCAAGTGCCGCTAGGCAACCTAGATAGTCCAAGTGCCCGCTAAGGAACCTATATAGTCCAAGTGCCCGCTAGTTAACATAGATAGTCCAAGTGCCCGCTACCGAACGTACATGGTCCAAGTTCCCTCTTGGTAACTTAGATAGTGCAAGTGCCCGCTAGTTAACCTAGATAGTTCAAGTACCCTCTAGGTAACCTAGATCGTCCAAGGGCCCCCGAGATAGCCTACATAGTCCAAGTGCCCGCTAGGTAACCTAGATAGTCCACGGGCCCGCTAGTTAACCTACATAGTGTAAGGCTCACTTGTTAACTTTGATAGTCCAAGTGCCCGCTTGTTAACCTAGATCGTCCAAGTGCCCGCTAGTTAACCTAGATTGTCCAAGTGCCTGCTAGTTAACCTACATAGTCCAAGGGCCCACTAGTTAACCTAGATAGTGCAAGTGTCCTCTAGTTAACCTACATAGTCCAAGTGCCCGCTAGTTAACCTAGATTGTCCAAGTTCCTGCTAGTTAACCTACATAGTCCAAGGGCCCACTAGTTAACCTAGATAGTCCAAGTGTCCTCTAGGTAACCTACATAGTCCAAGTGCCCGCTAGTTAACCTATATACCAAGTGCCCACTACGTAACCTAGAGAGTCCAAGGGTACGCTAGTTAACCTACATTGTCCAAGTGCCCGCTAGGCAACCTAGATAGTCCAAGTGCCCGCTAAGGAACTTACATAGTCCAAGTGCACACTAGTTAACCTACATAGTCCAAGGGCTCGCTTGTTAACTTTGATAGTCCAAGTGCCCGTTAGTTAACCTAGATCGTCCAAGTGCCCGCTTGTTAACCTAGATAGTCCAAGTGCCCGCTAGGTAACCTAGATAATCCAAGTGCCCGCTAGTTAACCTACATAGTCCAAGTGCCCGCTAGGTAACCTAGATAGTCCAAGTGCCTAGTTCTGTAACCTAGATAGTCTTAGTGCCCTGTAGGGAACCAAGATAGTCCAAGGACCCGCTAGTAAAACTACATAGTGCAAGTGTCCGCTAGTTAACCTACATATTCCAAGTGTCCGCTAGTTAAACTACATAATCTAAGTGCCCGTTAGCTAACCTAGATAGTCCAAGGGCCCGCTAGTTAACCTACATAGTCCAAGTGCCCGCTAGGTAACCTAGATAGTCCAAGGGCCCGCTAGTTAACCTACATAGTGTAAGGGCTCACATGTTAACTTTGATAGTCCAAGTGCCCGCTTGTTAACCTAGATCGTCCAAGTGCCTGCTAGTTAACCTACATAGTCCAAGGGCCCACTAGTTAACCTAGATAGTGCAAGTGTCCTCTAGTTAACCTACATAATCCAAGTGCCCGCTAGTTAACCTAGATTGTCCAAGTTCCTGCCAGTTAACCTACGTAGTCCAAGGGCCCACTAGTTAACCTAGATAGTCCTAGTGTCCTCTAGGTAACCTACATAGTCCAAGTGACCGCTAGTTAACCTATATACCAAGTGCCCACTACGTAACCTAGAGAGTCCAAGGGCACGCTAGTTAACCTACATTGTCAAAGTGCTCGCTAGGTAACCTAGATAGTCCAAGTGCCCACTAGTTAACGTACATAGTCCAAGGGCTCGCTTGTTAACTTTGATAGTCCAAGTGCCCGTTAGTTAACCTAGATCGTCCAAGTGCCCGCTAGGTAACCTAGATAGTCCAAGTGCCCAGTTCGGTAACCTAGATAGTCTTAGTGCCCTGTAGGGAACCTAGATAGTTCAAGGGCCCGCTAGTAAACCTACATAGTGCAAGTGTCCGCTAGTTAACCTACATAATCTAAGTGCCCGTTAGCTAACCTAGATAGTCCAAGGGCCCGGTACTTAACCTACATAGTCCAAGTGCCCGCTAGGTAACCTAGATAGTCCAAGGGCCCGCTAGTTAACCTACATAGTCTAAGGGCTCACTTGTTAACTTTGATAGTCCAAGTGCCCGCTTGATAACCTAGATCGTCCAAGTGCCCGCTAGTTAACCTAGATTGTCCAAGTGCCTGCTAGTTAACCTACATAGTCCAAGGGCCCACTAGTTAACCTAGATAGTGCAAGTGTCCTCTAGTTAACCTACATAGTCCAAGTGCCCGCTATTTAACCTATATACCAAGTGCCCACTATGTAACCTAGATAGTCCAAGGGCACGCTAGTTAACCTACATAGTCCAAGTGACCGCTAGGCAACCTAGATAGTCCAAGTGCCCGCTAAGGAACCTACATAGTCCAAGTGTACGCTAGTTAACCTACATAGTCCAAGTGCCTGCTAGGTAAACTACATAGTGCAAGGGTCCGCTAGTTAACCTACATAATCCATGTGCCCGCTAGTTAACATAGATAGTCCAAGTGCCCCTAGGGAACGTACGTAGTCCAAGTGCCCGCTAGTTAACTTAGATAGTTCAAGTACCCGCTAGGTAACCAAGATCTTCCAAGGGCCCCCTAGTTAGCCTACATAGTCCAAGTGCCGCTAGGTAACCTAGATAGTCCAAGTGCCCGTTCGGTAACCTAGATAGTCCAAGTGCCCTTTAGGGAACCTAGATCGTCCAAGGGCCCGCTAGTAAACCTACATAGTCCATGGGCCCGCTAGTTAACCTACATAGTGCAAGTGTCCGCTAGTTAACCTACATAGTCCAAGTGTCCTCTAGGTAACCTACATAGTCCAAGTGCCCGCTAGTTAACCTATATACCAAGTGCCCACTACGTAACCTAGAGATTCCAAGGGTACGCTTGTTAACCTACATTGTCCAAGTGCCTGCTAGGGAACCTAGATAGTCCAAGTGCCCGCTAAGGAACTTACATAGTCCAAGTGCACACTAGTTAACCTACATAGTCCAAGGGCTCGCTTGTTAACTTTGATAGTCCAAGTGCACGTTAGTTAACCTAGATCGTCCAAGTGCCTGCTAGTTAACCTAGATAGTCCAAGTGCCCGCTAGGTAACCTAGATAATCCAAGTGCCCGCTAGTTAACCTACATAGTCCAAGTGCCCGCTAGGTAACCTAGATAGTCCAAGTGCCCAGTTCAGTAACCTAGATAGTCTTAGTGCCTGTAGGGAACCAAGATAGTCCAAGGGCCCGCTAGTAAACCTACATAGTGCAAGTGTCCGCTAGTTAACCTACATATTCCAAGTGTCCGCTAGTTAAACTACATAATCTAAGTGCCCGTTAGCTAACCTAGATAGTCCAAGGGCCCGCTAGTTAACCTACATAGTCCAAGTGCCCGCTAGGTAACCTAGATAGTCCAAGGGCCCGCTAGTTAACCTACATAGTGTAAGGGCTCACTTGTTAACTTTGATAGTCCAAGTGCCCGCTTGTAAACCTAGATTGTCCAAATGCCCGCTAGTTAACCTAGATTGTCCAAGTGCCTGCTAGTTAACCTACATAGTCCAAGGGCCCACTAGTTAACCTAGATAGTGCAAGTGTCCTCTAGTTAACCTACATAGTCCAAGTGCCCGCTAGTTAACCTAGATTGTCCAAGTTCCTGCTAGTTAACCTACATAGTCCAAGGGCCCACTAGTTAACCTAGATAGTCCAAGTGTCCTCTAGGTAACCTACATAGTCGAAGTGCCCGCTAGTTAACCTATATACCAAGTGCCCACTACGTAACCTAGAGAGTCCAAGGGCACGCTAGTTAACCTACATTGTCCAAGTGCCCGCTAGGCAACCTAGATAGTCCAAGTGCCCGCTAAGGAACTTACATAGTCCAAGTGCACACTAGTTAACCTAGAGAGTCCAAGTGCCCACTAGTTAATGTACATAGTCCAAGGGCTCCCTTGTTAACTTTGATAGTCCAAGTGCCCGTTAGTTAACCTAGATCGTCCAAGTGCCCGCTAGGTAACCTAGATAGTCCAAGTGCCCAGTTCGGTAACCTAGATAGTCTTAGTGCCCTGTAGGGAACCTAGATAGTTCAAGGGCCCGCTAGTAAACCTACATAGTGCAAGTGTCCGCTAGTTAACCTACATAATCTAAGTGCCCGTTAGCTAACCTAGATAGTCCAAGGGCCCGGTAGTTAACCTACATAGTCCAAGTGCCCGCTAGGTAACCTATATAGTCCAAGGGCCCGCTAGTTAACCTACATAGTCTAAGGGCTCACTTGTTAACTTTGATAGTCCAAGTGCCCGCTTGATAACCTAGATCGTCCAAGTGCCCGCAGGTTAACCTAGATTGTCCAAGTGCCTGCTAGTTAACCTACATAGTCCAAGGGCCCACTAGTTAACCTAGATAGTGCAAGTGTCCTCTAGTTAACCTACATAGTCCAAGTGCCCGCTAGTTAACCTATATACCAAGTGCCCACTATGTAACCTGGATAGTCCAAGGGGACGCTAGTTAACCTACATAGTCCAAGTGACCGCTAGGCAACCTAGATAGTCCAAATGCCCGCTAAGGAACCTACATAGTCCAAGTGTACGCTAGTTAACCTACATAGTCCAAGTGCCTTCTAGGTAAACTACATAGTGCAAGTGTCCGCTAGTTAACCTACATAATCCATGTGCCCGCTAGTTAACATAGATAGTCCAAGTGCCCCTAGGGAACGTACGTAGTCCAAGTGCCCGCTAGTTAACCTAGATATTTCAAGTACCTGCTAGGTAACCTAGATCTTCCAAGGGCCCCGTAGTTAGCCTACATAGTCCAAGTGCCCGCTAGGTAACCTAGATAGTCCAAGTGCCCGTTCGGTAACCTAGATAGTCCAAGTGCCCTTTAGGGAACCTAGATCGTGCAAGGGCCCGCTAGTAAACCTACATAGTCAATGGGCCCGCTAGTTAACCTACATAGTGCAAGTGTCCGCTAGTTAACCTACATATTCCAAGTGCCCTCTAGTTAACCTACATAATCTAAGTGCCCGTTAGCTAACCTAGAGAGTCCAAGGGCCCGCTAGTTGACCTACATAGTCCAAGTGCCAGCTAGGTAACCTACATAGTCTAAGGGCTCACTTGTTATCTTTGATAGTCCAAGTGCCCGCTTGTTAACCTAGATCGTCCAAGGGCCGCTAGTTAACCTAGATTGTCCAAGTGCGTGCTAGTTAACCTACATAGTCCAAGGGCCCACTAGTTAACCTAGATAGTCCAAGTGTCCTCTAGTTAACCTACATAGCCCAAGTGCCCGCTAGTTAACCTATATACCATGTACCCACTACGTAACCTAGAGAGTCCAAGGGCACGCTAGTTAACCTACATAGTCCAAGTGCCCGCTAGGCAACCTAGATAGTCCACGTGCCCGCTAAGGAACCTATATAGTCCAAGTGCCCGCTAGTTAACATACATAGTCCAAGTGCCCGCTACCGAACGTACATGGTCCAAGTGCCCTCTTGGTAACTTAGATAGTGCAAGTGCCCGCTAGTTAACCTAGATAGTTCAAGTACCCTCTAGGTAACCTAGATCGTCCAAGGGCCCCCGAGATAGCCTTCATAGTCCAAGTGCCCGCTAGGTAACCTAGATAGTCCACGGGCACGCTAGTTAACCTACATAGTGTAAGGGCTCACTTGTTAACTTTGATAGTCCAAGTGCCCGCTTGTTAACCTAGATTGTCCAAGTGCCCGCTAGTTAACCTAGATTGTCCAAGTGCCTGCTAGTTAACCTACATAGTCCAAGGGCCCACTAGTTAACCTAGATAGTGCAAGTGTCCTCTAGTTAACCTACATAGTCCAAGTGCCTGCTAGTTAACCTAGATTGTCCAAGTTCCTGCTAGTTAACCTACATAGTCCAAGGGCCCACTAGTTAACCTAGATAGTCCAAGTGTCCTCTAGGTAACCTACATAGTCCAAGTGCCCGCTAGTTAACCTATATACCAAGTGCCCACTACGTAACCTAGAGAGTCCAAGGGTACGCTAGTTAACCTACATTGTCCAAGTGCCCGCTAGGCAACCTAGATAGTCCAAGTGCCCGCTAAGGAACTTACATAGTCCAAGTGCACACTAGTTAACCTACATAGTCCAAGGGCTCGCTTGTTAACTTTGATAGTCCAAGTGCACGTTAGTTAACCTAGATCATCCAAGTGCCCGCTAGTTAACCTAGATAGTCCAAGTGCCCGCTAGGTAACCTAGATAATCCAAGTGCCCGCTAGTTAACCTACATAGTCCAAGTGCCCGCTAGGTAAACTAGATAGTCCAAGTGCCCAGTTCTGTAACCTAGATAGTCTTAGTGCCCTGTAGGGAACCAAGATAGTCCAAGGGCCCACTAGTAAACCTACATAGTGCAAGTGTCCGCTTGTTAACCTACATATTCCAAGTGTCCGCTAGTTAAACTACATAATCTAAGTGCCCGTTAGCTAACCTAGATAGTCCAAGGGCCCGCTAGTTAACCTACATTGTCCAAGTGCCCGCTAGGTAACCTAGATAGTCCAAGGGCCCGCTAGTTAACCTACATAGTGTAAGGGCTCACTTGTTAACTTTGATAGTCCAAGTGCCCGCTTGTTAACCTAGACCGTCCAAGTGCCCGCTAGTTAACCTAGATTGTCCAAGTGCCTGCTAGTTAACCTACATAGTCCAAGGGCCCACTAGTTAACCTAGATAGTGCAAGTGTCCTCTAGTTAACCTACATAGTCCAAGTGCCTGCTAGTTAACCTAGATTGTCCAAGTTCCTGCTAGTTAACCTACGTAGTCCAAGGGCCCACTAGTTAACCTAGATAGTCCAAGTGTCCTCTAGGTAACCTACATAGTCCAAGTGCCCGCTAGTTAACCTATATACCAAGTGCCCACTACGTAACCTAGAGAGTCCAAGGGCACGCTAGTTAACCTACATTGTCCAAGTGCCCGCTAGGCAACCTAGATAGTCCAAGTGCCCGCTAAGGAACTTACATAGTCCAAGTGCACACTAGTTAACCTAGATAGTCCAAGTGCCCACTAGTTAACGTACATAGTCCAAGGGCTCGCTTGTTAACTTTGATAGTCCAAGTGCCCGTTAGTTAACCTAGATCGTCCAAGTGCTCGCTAGGTAACCTAGATAGTCCAAGTGCCCAGTTCGGTAACCTAGATAGTCTTAGTGCCCTGTAGGGAACCTAGATAGTTCAAGGGCCCGCTAGTAAACCTACATAGTGCAAGTGTCGGCTAGTTAACCTACATAATCTAAGTGCCCGTTAGCTAACCTAGAGAGTCCAAGGGCCCGCTAGTTGACCTACATAGTCCAAGTGCCAGCTAGGTAACCTACATAGTCTAAGGGCTCACTTGTTATCTTTGATAGTCCAAGTGCCCGCTTGTTAACCTAGATCGTCCAAGTGCCGCTAGTTAACCTAGATTGTCCAAGTGCGTGCTAGTTAACCTACATAGTCCAAGGGCCCACTAGTTAACCTAGATAGTCCAAGTGTCCTCTAGTTAACCTACATAGCCCAAGTGCCCGCTAGTTAACCTATATACCATGTACCCACTACGTAACCTAGAGAGTCCAAGGGCACGCTGGTTAACCTACATAGTCCAAGTGCCCGCTAGGCAACCTAGATAGTCCAAGTGTCCTCTAGTTAACCTACATAGCCCAAGTGCCCGCTAGTTAACCTATATACCATGTACCCACTACGTAACCTAGAGAGTCCAAGTGCCCGCTAGTTAACCTACATAGTCCAAGGGCTCGCTTGTTAACTTTGATAGTCCAAGAGCCTGTTAGTTAACCTAGATCGTCCAAGTGCCTGCTAGTTAACCTAGATAGTCCAAGTGCCCGCTAGGTAACCTAGATAGTCCAAGTGCCCGATAGTTAACCTAGATAGTCCAAGTGCCCGCTAGGTAACCTAGATAGTCCAAGTGCCCAGTTCGGTAACCTAGATAGTCTTAGTGCCCTGTAGGGAACCTAGATAGTCCAAGGGCCCGCTAGTAAACCTACATAGTGCAAGTGTCCGCTAGTTAACCTACATATTCCAAGTGTCCGCTAGTTAACCTACATAATCTAAGTGCCCGTTAGCTAACCTAGATAGTCCAAGTGCCCGCTAGTTAACCTAGATCGTCCAAGTGCCCGCTAGTTAACCTAGATTGTCCAAGTGCCTGCTAGTTAACCTACATAGTCCAAGGGCCCACTAGATAACATAGATAGTCCAAGTGTCCTCTAGTTAACCTACATAGTCCAAGTGCCCGCTACGTAACCTAGATAGTCCAAGGGCCCGCTAGTTAACCTACATAGTCTAAGGGCTCACTTGTTAACTTTCATAGGCCAAGTGCCCGCTTGTTCACCTAGATCGTCCAAGTGCCCGCTAGTTAACCTAGATTGTCCAAGTGCCTGCTAGTTAACCTACATAGTCCAAGGGCCCACTAGTTAACCTAGATAGTGCAAGTGTCCTCTAGTTAAGCTACATAGTCCAAGTGCCCGCTAGTTAACCTATATACCAAGTGCCCACTACGTAACCTAGAGAGTCCAAGGGCACGCTAGTTAACCTACATTGTCCAAGTGCCCGCTAGGCAACCTAGATAGTCCAAGTGCCCGCTAAGGAACTTACATAGTCCAAGTGCACACTAGTTAACCTAGAGAGTCCAAGTGCCCACTAGTTAATGTACATAGTCCAAGGGCTCCCTTGTTAACTTTGATAGTCCAAGTGCCCGTTAGTTAACCTAGATCGTCCAAGTGCCCGCTAGGTAACCTAGATAGTCCAAGTGCCCAGTTCGGTAACCTAGATAGTCTTAGTGCCCTGTAGGGAACCTAGATAGTTCAAGGGCCCGCTAGTAAACCTACATAGTGCAAGTGTCCGCTAGTTAACCTACATAATCTAAGTGCCCGTTAGCTAACCTAGATAGTCCAAGGGCCCGGTAGTTAACCTACATAGTCCAAGTGCCCGCTAGGTAACCTATATAGTCCAAGGGCCCGCTAGTTAACCTACATAGTCTAAGGGCTCACTTGTTAACTTTGATAGTCCAAGTGCCCGCTTGATAACCTAGATCGTCCAAGTGCCCGCAGGTTAACCTAGATTGTCCAAGTGCCTGCTAGTTAACCTACATAGTCCAAGGGCCCACTAGTTAACCTAGATAGTGCAAGTGTCCTCTAGTTAACCTACATAGTCCAAGTGCCCGCTAGTTAACCTATATACCAAGTGCCCACTATGTAACCTGGATAGTCCAAGGGGACGCTAGTTAACCTACATAGTCCAAGTGACCGCTAGGCAACCTAGATAGTCCAAGTGCCCGCTAAGGAACCTACATAGTCCAAGTGTACGCTAGTTAACCTACATAGTCCAAGTGCCTTCTAGGTAAACTACATAGTGCAAGTGTCCGCTAGTTAACCTACATAATCCATGTGCCCGCTAGTTAACATAGATAGTCCAAGTGCCCCTAGGGAACGTACGTAGTCCAAGTGCCCGCTAGTTAACCTAGATATTTCAAGTACCTGCTAGGTAACCTAGATCTTCCAAGGGCCCCGTAGTTAGCCTACATAGTCCAAGTGCCCACTAGGTAACCTAGATAGTCCAAGTGCCCGTTCGGTAACCTAGATAGTCCAAGTGCCCTTTAGGGAACCTAGATCGTGCAAGGGCCCGCTAGTAAACCTACATAGTCAATGGGCCCGCTAGTTAACCTACATAGTGCAAGTGTCCGCTAGTTAACCTACATATTCCAAGTGCCC
The DNA here is from genome assembly GCF_050624435.1 of Tenrec ecaudatus. Taxonomy (NCBI): domain Eukaryota; kingdom Metazoa; phylum Chordata; class Mammalia; order Afrosoricida; family Tenrecidae; genus Tenrec; species Tenrec ecaudatus. Next base: position 116,068,246 of record NC_134534.1, read on the forward strand.
TCTAGTTAACCTACATAATCTAAGTGCCCGTTAGCTAACCTAGAGAGTCCAAGGGCCCGCTAGTTGACCTACATAGTCCAAGTGCCAGCTAGGTAACCTACATAGTCTAAGGGCTCACTTGTTATCTTTGATAGTCCAAGTGCCCGCTTGTTAACCTAGATCGTCCAAGGGCCGCTAGTTAACCTAGATTGTCCAAGTGCGTGCTAGTTAACCTACATAGTCCAAGGGCCCACTAGTTAACCTAGATAGTCCAAGTGTCCTCTAGTTAACCTACATAGCCCAAGTGCCCGCTAGTTAACCTATATACCATGTACCCACTACGTAACCTAGAGAGTCCAAGGGCACGCTAGTTAACCTACATAGTCCAAGTGCCCGCTAGGCAACCTAGATAGTCCACGTGCCCGCTAAGGAACCTATATAGTCCAAGTGCCCGCTAGTTAACATACATAGTCCAAGTGCCCGCTACCGAACGTACATGGTCCAAGTGCCCTCTTGGTAACTTAGATAGTGCAAGTGCCCGCTAGTTAACCTAGATAGTTCAAGTACCCTCTAGGTAACCTAGATCGTCCAAGGGCCCCCGAGATAGCCTACATAGTCCAAGTGCCCGCTAGGTAACCTAGATAGTCCACGGGCCCGCTAGTTAACCTACATAGTGTAAGGGCTCACTTGTTAACTTTGATAGTCCAAGTGCCCGCTTGTTAACCTAGATTGTCCAAGTGCCCGCTAGTTAACCTAGATTGTCCAAGTGCCTGCTAGTTAACCTACATAGTCCAAGGGCCCACTAGTTAACCTAGATAGTGCAAGTGTCCTCTAGTTAACCTACATAGTCCAAGTGCCTGCTAGTTAACCTAGATTGTCCAAGTTCCTGCTAGTTAACCTACATAGTCCAAGGGCCCACTAGTTAACCTAGATAGTCCAAGTGTCCTCTAGGTAACCTACATAGTCCAAGTGCCCGCTAGTTAACCTATATACCAAGTGCCCACTACGTAACCTAGAGAGTCCAAGGGTACGCTAGTTAACCTACATTGTCCAAGTGCCCGCTAGGCAACCTAGATAGTCCAAGTGCCCGCTAAGGAACTTACATAGTCCAAGTGCACACTAGTTAACCTACATAGTCCAAGGGCTCGCTTGTTAACTTTGATAGTCCAAGTGCACGTTAGTTAACCTAGATCATCCAAGTGCCCGCTAGTTAACCTAGATAGTCCAAGTGCCCGCTAGGTAACCTAGATAATCCAAGTGCCCGCTAGTTAACCTACATAGTCCAAGTGCCCGCTAGGTAAACTAGATAGTCCAAGTGCCCAGTTCTGTAACCTAGATAGTCTTAGTGCCCTGTAGGGAACCAAGATAGTCCAAGGGCCCACTAGTAAACCTACATAGTGCAAGTGTCCGCTTGTTAACCTACATATTCCAAGTGTCCGCTAGTTAAACTACATAATCTAAGTGCCCGTTAGCTAACCTAGATAGTCCAAGGGCCCGCTAGTTAACCTACATTGTCCAAGTGCCCGCTAGGTAACCTAGATAGTCCAAGGGCCCGCTAGTTAACCTACATAGTGTAAGGGCTCACTTGTTAACTTTGATAGTCCAAGTGCCCGCTTGTTAACCTAGACCGTCCAAGTGCCCGCTAGTTAACCTAGATTGTCCAAGTGCCTGCTAGTTAACCTACATAGTCCAAGGGCCCACTAGTTAACCTAGATAGTGCAAGTGTCCTCTAGTTAACCTACATAGTCCAAGTGCCTGCTAGTTAACCTAGATTGTCCAAGTTCCTGCTAGTTAACCTACGTAGTCCAAGGGCCCACTAGTTAACCTAGATAGTCCAAGTGTCCTCTAGGTAACCTACATAGTCCAAGTGCCCGCTAGTTAACCTATATACCAAGTGCCCACTACGTAACCTAGAGAGTCCAAGGGCACGCTAGTTAACCTACATTGTCCAAGTGCCCGCTAGGCAACCTAGATAGTCCAAGTGCCCGCTAAGGAACTTACATAGTCCAAGTGCACACTAGTTAACCTAGATAGTCCAAGTGCCCACTAGTTAACGTACATAGTCCAAGGGCTCGCTTGTTAACTTTGATAGTCCAAGTGCCCGTTAGTTAACCTAGATCGTCCAAGTGCTCGCTAGGTAACCTAGATAGTCCAAGTGCCCAGTTCGGTAACCTAGATAGTCTTAGTGCCCTGTAGGGAACCTAGATAGTTCAAGGGCCCGCTAGTAAACCTACATAGTGCAAGTGTCGGCTAGTTAACCTACATAATCTAAGTGCCCGTTAGCTAACCTAGAGAGTCCAAGGGCCCGCTAGTTGACCTACATAGTCCAAGTGCCAGCTAGGTAACCTACATAGTCTAAGGGCTCACTTGTTATCTTTGATAGTCCAAGTGCCCGCTTGTTAACCTAGATCGTCCAAGTGCCGCTAGTTAACCTAGATTGTCCAAGTGCGTGCTAGTTAACCTACATAGTCCAAGGGCCCACTAGTTAACCTAGATAGTCCAAGTGTCCTCTAGTTAACCTACATAGCCCAAGTGCCCGCTAGTTAACCTATATACCATGTACCCACTACGTAACCTAGAGAGTCCAAGGGCACGCTGGTTAACCTACATAGTCCAAGTGCCCGCTAGGCAACCTAGATAGTCCAAGTGTCCTCTAGTTAACCTACATAGCCCAAGTGCCCGCTAGTTAACCTATATACCATGTACCCACTACGTAACCTAGAGAGTCCAAGTGCCCGCTAGTTAACCTACATAGTCCAAGGGCTCGCTTGTTAACTTTGATAGTCCAAGAGCCTGTTAGTTAACCTAGATCGTCCAAGTGCCTGCTAGTTAACCTAGATAGTCCAAGTGCCCGCTAGGTAACCTAGATAGTCCAAGTGCCCGATAGTTAACCTAGATAGTCCAAGTGCCCGCTAGGTAACCTAGATAGTCCAAGTGCCCAGTTCGGTAACCTAGATAGTCTTAGTGCCCTGTAGGGAACCTAGATAGTCCAAGGGCCCGCTAGTAAACCTACATAGTGCAAGTGTCCGCTAGTTAACCTACATATTCCAAGTGTCCGCTAGTTAACCTACATAATCTAAGTGCCCGTTAGCTAACCTAGATAGTCCAAGTGCCCGCTAGTTAACCTAGATCGTCCAAGTGCCCGCTAGTTAACCTAGATTGTCCAAGTGCCTGCTAGTTAACCTACATAGTCCAAGGGCCCACTAGATAACATAGATAGTCCAAGTGTCCTCTAGTTAACCTACATAGTCCAAGTGCCCGCTACGTAACCTAGATAGTCCAAGGGCCCGCTAGTTAACCTACATAGTCTAAGGGCTCACTTGTTAACTTTCATAGGCCAAGTGCCCGCTTGTTCACCTAGATCGTCCAAGTGCCCGCTAGTTAACCTAGATTGTCCAAGTGCCTGCTAGTTAACCTACATAGTCCAAGGGCCCACTAGTTAACCTAGATAGTGCAAGTGTCCTCTAGTTAAGCTACATAGTCCAAGTGCCCGCTAGTTAACCTATATACCAAGTGCCCACTACGTAACCTAGAGAGTCCAAGGGCACGCTAGTTAACCTACATTGTCCAAGTGCCCGCTAGGCAACCTAGATAGTCCAAGTGCCCGCTAAGGAACTTACATAGTCCAAGTGCACACTAGTTAACCTAGAGAGTCCAAGTGCCCACTAGTTAATGTACATAGTCCAAGGGCTCCCTTGTTAACTTTGATAGTCCAAGTGCCCGTTAGTTAACCTAGATCGTCCAAGTGCCCGCTAGGTAACCTAGATAGTCCAAGTGCCCAGTTCGGTAACCTAGATAGTCTTAGTGCCCTGTAGGGAACCTAGATAGTTCAAGGGCCCGCTAGTAAACCTACATAGTGCAAGTGTCGGCTAGTTAACCTACATAATCTAAGTGCCCGTTAGCTAACCTAGATAGTCCAAGGGCCCGGTAGTTAACCTACATAGTCCAAGTGCCCGCTAGGTAACCTATATAGTCCAAGGGCCCGCTAGTTAACCTACATAGTCTAAGGGCTCACTTGTTAACTTTGATAGTCCAAGTGCCCGCTTGATAACCTAGATCGTCCAAGTGCCCGCAGGTTAACCTAGATTGTCCAAGTGCCTGCTAGTTAACCTACATAGTCCAAGGGCCCACTAGTTAACCTAGATAGTGCAAGTGTCCTCTAGTTAACCTACATAGTCCAAGTGCCCGCTAGTTAACCTATATACCAAGTGCCCACTATGTAACCTGGATAGTCCAAGGGGACGCTAGTTAACCTACATAGTCCAAGTGACCGCTAGGCAACCTAGATAGTCCAAATGCCCGCTAAGGAACCTACATAGTCCAAGTGTACGCTAGTTAACCTACATAGTCCAAGTGCCTTCTAGGTAAACTACATAGTGCAAGTGTCCGCTAGTTAACCTACATAATCCATGTGCCCGCTAGTTAACATAGATAGTCCAAGTGCCCCTAGGGAACGTACGTAGTCCAAGTGCCCGCTAGTTAACCTAGATATTTCAAGTACCTGCTAGGTAACCTAGATCTTCCAAGGGCCCGGTAGTTAGCCTACATAGTCCAAGTGCCCGCTAGGTAACCTAGATAGTCCAAGTGCCCGTTCGGTAACCTAGATAGTCCAAGTGCCCTTTAGGGAACCTAGATCGTGCAAGGGCCCGCTAGTAAACCTACATAGTCAATGGGCCCGCTAGTTAACCTACATAGTGCAAGTGTCCGCTAGTTAACCTACATATTCCAAGTGCCCTCTAGTTAACCTACATAATCTAAGTGCCCGTTAGCTAACCTAGAGAGTCCAAGGGCCCGCTAGTTGACCTACATAGTCCAAGTGCCAGCTAGGTAACCTACATAGTCTAAGGGCTCACTTGTTATCTTTGATAGTCCAAGTGCCCGCTTGTTAACCTAGATCGTCCAAGGGCCGCTAGTTAACCTAGATTGTCCAAGTGCGTGCTAGTTAACCTACATAGTCCAAGGGCCCACTAGTTAACCTAGATAGTCCAAGTGTCCTCTAGTTAACCTACATAGCCCAAGTGCCCGCTAGTTAACCTATATACCATGTACCCACTACGTAACCTAGAGAGTCCAAGGGCACGCTAGTTAACCTACATAGTCCAAGTGCCCGCTAGGCAACCTAGATAGTCCACGTGCCCGCTAAGGAACCTATATAGTCCAAGTGCCCGCTAGTTAACATACATAGTCCAAGTGCCCGCTACCGAACGTACATGGTCCAAGTGCCCTCTTGGTAACTTAGATAGTGCAAGTGCCCGCTAGTTAACCTAGATAGTTCAAGTACCCTCTAGGTAACCTAGATCGTCCAAGGGCCCCCGAGATAGCCTACATAGTCCAAGTGCCCGCTAGGTAACCTAGATAGTCCACGGGCCCGCTAGTTAACCTACATAGTGTAAGGGCTCACTTGTTAACTTTGATAGTCCAAGTGCCCGCTTGTTAACCTAGATTGTCCAAGTGCCCGCTAGTTAACCTAGATTGTCCAAGTGCCTGCTAGTTAACCTACATAGTCCAAGGGCCCACTAGTTAACCTAGATAGTGCAAGTGTCCTCTAGTTAACCTACATAGTCCAAGTGCCTGCTAGTTAACCTAGATTGTCCAAGTTCCTGCTAGTTAACCTACATAGTCCAAGGGCCCACTAGTTAACCTAGATAGTCCAAGTGTCCTCTAGGTAACCTACATAGTCCAAGTGCCCGCTAGTTAACCTATATACCAAGTGCCCACTACGTAACCTAGAGAGTCCAAGGGTACGCTAGTTAACCTACATTGTCCAAGTGCCCGCTAGGCAACCTAGATAGTCCAAGTGCCCGCTAAGGAACTTACATAGTCCAAGTGCACACTAGTTAACCTACATAGTCCAAGGGCTCGCTTGTTAACTTTGATAGTCCAAGTGCACGTTAGTTAACCTAGATCATCCAAGTGCCCGCTAGTTAACCTAGATAGTCCAAGTGCCCGCTAGGTAACCTAGATAATCCAAGTGCCCGCTAGTTAACCTACATAGTCCAAGTGCCCGCTAGGTAAACTAGATAGTCCAAGTGCCCAGTTCTGTAACCTAGATAGTCTTAGTGCCCTGTAGGGAACCAAGATAGTCCAAGGGCCCACTAGTAAACCTACATAGTGCAAGTGTCCGCTTGTTAACCTACATATTCCAAGTGTCCGCTAGTTAAACTACATAATCTAAGTGCCCGTTAGCTAACCTAGATAGTCCAAGGGCCCGCTAGTTAACCTACATTGTCCAAGTGCCCGCTAGGTAACCTAGATAGTCCAAGGGCCCGCTAGTTAACCTACATAGTGTAAGGGCTCACTTGTTAACTTTGATAGTCCAAGTGCCCGCTTGTTAACCTAGACCGTCCAAGTGCCCGCTAGTTAACCTAGATTGTCCAAGTGCCTGCTAGTTAACCTACATAGTCCAAGGGCCCACTAGTTAACCTAGATAGTGCAAGTGTCCTCTAGTTAACCTACATAGTCCAAGTGCCTGCTAGTTAACCTAGATTGTCCAAGTTCCTGCTAGTTAACCTACGTAGTCCAAGGGCCCACTAGTTAACCTAGATAGTCCAAGTGTCCTCTAGGTAACCTACATAGTCCAAGTGCCCGCTAGTTAACCTATATACCAAGTGCCCACTACGTAACCTAGAGAGTCCAAGGGCACGCTAGTTAACCTACATTGTCCAAGTGCCCGCTAGGCAACCTAGATAGTCCAAGTGCCCGCTAAGGAACTTACATAGTCCAAGTGCACACTAGTTAACCTAGAGAGTCCAAGTGCCCACTAGTTAACGTACATAGTCCAAGGGCTCGCTTGTTAACTTTGATAGTCCAAGTGCCCGTTAGTTAACCTAGATCGTCCAAGTGCTCGCTAGGTAACCTAGATAGTCCAAGTGCCCAGTTCGGTAACCTAGATAGTCTTAGTGCCCTGTAGGGAACCTAGATAGTTCAAGGGCCCGCTAGTAAACCTACATAGTGCAAGTGTCGGCTAGTTAACCTACATAATCTAAGTGCCCGTTAGCTAACCTAGAGAGTCCAAGGGCCCGCTAGTTGACCTACATAGTCCAAGTGCCAGCTGGGTAACCTAGATAGTACAAGTGCCCGCTAGGGAACCTAGACAGTCCAAGGTCCGCTAGTTAACCTAGATAGTCAAAGTGCCCGCTAGGTAACCTAGACAGACCAAGTGCCCGCTAGGTTACCTACATAGCCCAAGTGCTCGTTCGTTAACCTAGATAGTCCAGATGCCCGCTAGGTAACCTAGATAGTCCAAGTGCCAGCTAAGGAACCTACATAGTCCAAGTGCACACTAATTAACACAGAAAGTCCAAGTTCCCCTAGGGAACGTACATAGTCCAAGTGCCTGCTAGGTAACCTAGATAGTGCAAGTGCCCGCTAGTTAACCTAGATAGTTCAAGTACCCGCTAGGTAACCTAGATCGTCCAAGGGCCCCCTAGTTAGCCTACATAGTCCAAGTGCCCACTAGGTAACCTAGGTAGTCCAAGTGCCCTTTCGGGAACCTAGATCGTCCAAGGGCCTGCTAGTAAACCTATATACCAAGTGCCCACTACGTAACCTAGATAGTCCAAGGGCACGCTAGTTAACCTACATAGTCCAAGTGCCCGCTAGGCAACCTAGATAGTCCAAGTGCCAGCTAAGGAACCTATAAAGTCCAAGTGCACGCTAGTTAACATAGATAGTCCAAGTTCCCCTAGGGAACGTACAAAATCCAAGTGCCTGCTAGGTAACCTAGATAGTGCAAGTGCCCGCTAGTTAACCTAGATCGTCCAAGGGCCCCCTAGTTAGCCTACATAGTCAAAGAGCCCGCTAGGTAGCCTAGATAGTCCTAGTGCCCGTTCGGTAACCTAGGTAGTCCAAGTGCCCTTTAGGGAACCTAGATCGTCCAAGGGCCCCCTAGTAAACCTACATAGTTCTTGGGCCCGCTAGTTAACCTACATATGCAAGTGTCCGCTTGTTAACCTACATATTCTGAGTGCCCGCTAGTTAACCTACATAATTTAAGTGCCCGTTAGCTAACCTAGAGAGTCCAAGGGCCCGCTAGTTGACCTACATAGTCCAAGTGCCAGCTAGGTAACTTAGATAGTACAAGTGCCCGCTAGGGAACCTAGATAGCCCAAGGTCCGCTAGTTAACCAAGATAGTCAAAGTGCCCGCTAGGTAACCTAGAGAGTCCAAGTGCCCGCTAGGTTACCTACATAGTCCAAGTGCCCGTTCGTTAACCTAGATAGTCCAAGTGCCCGCTAGGTAACCTACATAGTCCAAGTGCCCTCTAGGTAACCTAGATAGTCCAAGTGCCCGCTAGTTAACCTACATAGTTCAAGTGCCCGCTAGGTAACCTAGATAGTACAAAGGCCCGCTAGTTAACCTACATAGTCTAAGGGCTCACTTGTTAACTTTGATAGTCCAAGTGCCCGCTTGTTAACCTAGATCGTCCAAGTGCCGCTAGTTAACCTAGATTGTCCAAGTGTCCTCTAGTTAAGCTACATAGTCCAAGTGCCCGCTAGTTAACCTATATACCAAGTGCCCACTACATAACCGAGATAGTCCAAGGGCACGCTAGTTAACCTACATAGTCCAAGTGCCCGCTAGTTGACCTACATAGTCCAAGAGCCAGCTAGGTAACCTAGATAGTACAAGTGCCCGCTAGGGAACCTAGATAGTCCAAGTGCCTGTTAGCTAACCTAGATAGTCCAAGTGGCGGCTAGGTAACCTACATATTCCAAGTGCCCATTCGTTAACGTAGATAATCCAAGTGCCCGCTAGGTAACCTAGACAGTCCAAGTACCCGCTAGTTAACCTACATAGTCCAAGTGCCTGATAGGGAACCTAGATAGTCCAAGTGTCCTCTAGTTAACCTACATAGCCAAAGTGCCCGTTAGTTAACCTAGATAGTCAAAGTGCCTGCTAGGTAACCTAGATAGTCCAAGTGCCCGCTCGGTAACCTACATAGTCAAAGTGCCTGCTAGGTAACCTAAATAGTCCAAATGCCCGCTAGGGAAACTACATAGTCCAAGTGCCCGCTAGTTAACCTACATAATACAAGGGCCCGCTAGTTAACCTACATAGTACAAGGGCCCGTTAGTTAACCTAGATCGTGCAAGTGTCCGCTAGTTAATCTACAAAGTCCAACTGTTCGCTAGTTATCCTATATACCTAGTGCCCGCTACGTAACCTAGATAGTCCAAGGGCACGCTAGTTAACCTACATAGTACAAGTGCCCGCTAGGCAACCTAGATAGTCCAAGTGCCCGCTAAGGAACCTACATAATCCAAGTGTACACTAGTTAACCTAGATAGTCCAAGTGCCCGCTAGTTAACCTAGATAGTTATAGTACCCTCTAGGTCACCTAGATCGTCCAAGGGCCCCCTAGTTAGCCTACATAGTCCAAGTGTCCGATAGGTAAACTAGATAGTCCAAGTGCCCTTTAGGGAACCTAGAGAGTCCAAGGGCCCGCTAGTAAACCTACATAGTCCAAGTGCCCTCTAGTTAACCTACATAGTGCAAGTGTCCGCTAGTTAACCTAGATAGTCCAAGTGTCCTCTAGTTAACCTACATAGTCCAAGTGCCCGTTAGTTAACCTAGATAGTCAAAGTGCCTGCTAGGTAACCTAGATAGTCCAAGTGCCTGCTAGTAAACCTACATAATCCATGGGCCCGCTAGTTAACCTACATAGTACAAGGGCCCGTTAGTTAACCTAGATCGTGCAAGTGCCGCTAGTTAACCTATATACCAAGTGCCCGCTATGTAACCTAGATAGTCCAAGGGCACGCTAGTTTACCTACATAGTACAAGTGCCCGCTAGGCAACCTAGATAGTCCAAGTGCCCACTAAGGAACCTACATAGTCCAAGTGCACGCTAGTTAACCTAGATAGTCCACGTGCCTGCTAGGTAACCTACATAGTGCAAATGTCCGCTACGTAACCTACATATTCCAAGTGCCCTCTAGTTAACATAGTTAGTCCAAGTGCCCGCTAGGGAACGTACATAGTCCAAGTGCCCGCTAGGTAACTTAGATAGTTCTAGTACCCGCTAGGTAACCTAGATCATCCAAGGGCCCCCTAGTTAGCCTACATAGTCCAAGTGCCCGCTAGGAAACCTAGATAGTCCAAGTGCCCGTTCGGTAACCTAGATAGTCCACGTGCCCTTTAGGGAACCTAGATAGTCCAAGGGCCAGCTAGTAAACCTACATAGTCCATGGGCCCGCTGGTTAACGTACATAGTGCAAGTGTCGGCTAGTTAACCTACATATTTCAAGTGCCCCCTAGTTAACCTACATAATCTAAGTTCCCGTTAGCTAACCTAGGTAGTCCAAGGGCCCGCTAGTTGACCTACATAGTCCAAGTGCCAGCTAGGTATCTAGATAGTACAAGTGCGCACTAGAGAACATAGATAGTCCAAGTGCCTGTTAGCTAACCTAGATAGTCCAAGTGGCAGCTAGGTAACCTACATAGTCCAAGTGCCCGTTCGTTAACCTAGATAATCCAAGTGCCCGGTAGATAACCTAGACAGTCCAAGTGCCCGCTAGTTAACCTACATAGTCCAAGTGCCCGCTAGGGAACCTACATAGTCCAAGTACCCGCTAGGCAACCTAGATAGTCCAAGTGCCCGCTAAGGAACCTACATAGTCCAAGTGCACGCTAGTTAACCTAGATAGTCCAAGTGTCCGCTAGTTAACCTACCTATTCCAAGTGCCTGCTAGTTAACATAGATAGTCCAAGTGCCCGCTAGGGAACGTACATGGTCCAAGTGCCCTCTAGGTAACTTAGATAGTGCAAGTGCCCGCTAGTTAACCTAGATAGTTCAAGTACCCTCTAGGTAATCTAGATTGTCCACGGGCCCCCGAGTTAGCCTACATAGTCCAATTGCCCGCTAGGTAACCTAGATAGTCCAAGTGCCCTTTAGGGAACCTAGATAGTCCAAGGGCCCGCTAGTAAACCTACGTAGTCCATGGTCCCGCTGGTTAACCTTCTTATTGCAAGTGTCTGCTACTTAACCTACATATTCCAAGTGCCCGCTAGTTAACCTACATAATCTAAGTGCCCGTTAGCTAACCCAGATAGTCCAAGGGCCTACTAGTTGACCTACGTAGTCCAGTTGCCAGCTAGGTAACCTATATAGTCTAAGGGCTCACTTGTTAACTTTGATAGTCCAAGTGCCCGCTTGTTAACAGAGATCGTCCAAGTGCCGCTCGTTAACCTAGATTGTCCAAGTGCCTGCTAGTTAACCTACATAGTCCAAGGGCCCACTAGTTAACCTAGATAGTCCAAGTGTCCTCTAGTTAACCTACATAGTCCAAGTGCCCGCTAGTTAACCTATATACCAAGTGCCCACTATGTAACCTAAATAGTCCAAGGGCACGCTAGTTAACCTACATAGTCCAGGTGCCCGCTAGGCAACCTAGATAGTCCAAGTGCCCGCTAAGGAACCTACATAGTCCAAGTGCCCGCTAGTTAACACAGATAGTCCAAGTGCCCGCTAGGGAACGTACATGGTCCAAGTGCCCTCTAGGTAACTTAGATAGTGCAAGTGCCCGCTAGTTAACCTAGATAGTTCAAGTACCCTCTAGGTAACCTAGATTGTCCAAGGGCCCCCGAGTTAGCCTACATAGTCCAAGTGCCCCCTAGGTAACCTAGATAGTCCAAGTGCCCGTTCGGTAACCTAGATAGTCCAAGTGCCCTTTAGGGAACCTAGATAGTCCAAGGGCTCGCTAGTAAACCTACATAGTCCATGGGCCCGCTAGTTAACCTACATAGTGCAAGTGTCCGCTAGTTAACCTACATATTCCAAGTGCCCGCTAGTTAACCTACATAATCTAAGTGCCCGTTAGCTAACCTATAGAGTCCAAGGGCCCGCTAGTTGACCTACATAGTCCAAGTGCCAGCTGGGTAACCTAGATAGTACAAGTGCCCGCTAGGGAACCTAGATAGTCCAAGGTCCGCTAGTTAACCTAGATAGTCAAAGTGCCCGCTAGGTAACCTAGACAGTCCAAGTGCCCGCTAGGTTACCTACATAGCCCAAGTGCCCGTTCGTTAACCTAGATAGTCCAGGTGCCCGCTAGGTAACCTAGATAGTCCAAGTGCCAGCTAAGGAACCTACATAGTCCAAGTGCACACTAATTAACATAGATAGTCCAAGTTCCCCTAGGGAACGTACATAGTCCAAGTGCCTGCTAGGTAACCTAGATAGTGCAAGTGCCCGCTAGTTAACCTAGATAGTTCAAGTACCCGCTAGGTAACCTAGATCGTCCAAGGGCCCCCGAGTTAACCTACATTGTCCAAGTGCCCGCTAGGTAACCTAGATAGTCCAAGTGCCCGTTCGGTAACCTAGATAGTCCAAGTGCCCTTTAGGGAACCTAGATAGTCCAAGGGCCCGCTAGTAAACCTACATAGTCCATGGGCCCGCTAGGTAACCTACATAGTGCAAGTGTCCGCTAGTTAACCTACATATTCCAAGTGCCCGCTAGTTAACCTACATAATCTAAGTGCCCGTTAGCTAACCTATAGAGTCCAAGGGCCCGCTAGTTGACCTACATAGTCCAAGTGCCAGCTGGGTAACTTAGATAATACAAGTGCCCGCTAGGGAACCTAGATAGTCCAAGGTCCGCTAATTAACCTAGATAGTCAAAGTGCCCGCTAGGTAACCTAGACAGTCCAAGTGCCCGCTAGGTTACCTACATAGCCCAAGTGCCCGTTCGTTAACCTAGATAGTCCAGGTGCCCGCTAGGTAACCTAGATAGTCCAAGTGCCAGCTAAGGAACCTACATAGTCCAAGTGCACACTAATTAACATAGATAGTCCAAGTTCCCCTAGGGAACGTACATAGTCCAAGTGCCTGCTAGGTAACCTAGATAGTGCAAGTGCCCGCTAGTTAACCTAGATAGTTCAAGTACCCGCTAGGTAACCTAGATCGTCCAAGGGCCCCCTAGTTAACCTACATAGTCCAAGTGCCCGCTAGGTAACCTAGATAGTCCTAGTGCCCGTTCGGTAACCTAGGTAGTCCAAGTGCCCTTTAGGGAACCTAGATCGTCCAAGGGCCCGCTAGTATACCTTTATACCAAGTGCCCACTACGTAACCTAGCTAGTCCAAGGGCACGCTAGTTAACCTACATAGTCCAAGTTCCCGGTAGGCAACATAGATAGTCCAAGTGCCAGCTAAGGAACCTACATAGTCCAAGTGCACGCTAGTTAACATAGATAGTCCAAGTTCCCCTAGGGAACGTACATAGTCCAAGTGCCTGCTAGGTAACCTAGATAATCCAAGTGCCCGCTAGTTAACCTACATAGTCCAAGTGCCCGCTAGGTAAACTAGATAGTCCAAGTGCCCAGTTCTGTAACCTAGATAGTCTTAGTGCCCTGTAGGGAACCAAGATAGTCCAAGGGCCCACTAGTAAACCTACATAGTGCAAGTGTCCGCTTGTTAACCTACATATTCCAAGTGTCCGCTAGTTAAACTACATAATCTAAGTGCCCGTTAGCTAACCTAGATAGTCCAAGGGCCCGCTAGTTAACCTACATTGTCCAAGTGCCCGCTAGGTAACCTAGATAGTCCAAGGGCCCGCTAGTTAACCTACATAGTGTAAGGGCTCACTTGTTAACTTTGATAGTCCAAGTGCCCGCTTGTTAACCTAGACCGTCCAAGTGCCCGCTAGTTAACCTAGATTGTCCAAGTGCCTGCTAGTTAACCTACATAGTCCAAGGGCCCACTAGTTAACCTAGATAGTGCAAGTGTCCTCTAGTTAACCTACATAGTCCAAGTGCCTGCTAGTTAACCTAGATTGTCCAAGTTCCTGCTAGTTAACCTACGTAGTCCAAGGGCCCACTAGTTAACCTAGATAGTCCAAGTGTCCTCTAGGTAACCTACATAGTCCAAGTGCCCGCTAGTTAACCTATATACCAAGTGCCCACTACGTAACCTAGAGAGTCCAAGGGCACGCTAGTTAACCTACATTGTCCAAGTGCCCGCTAGGCAACCTAGATAGTCCAAGTGCCCGCTAAGGAACTTACATAGTCCAAGTGCACACTAGTTAACCTAGATAGTCCAAGTGCCCACTAGTTAACGTACATAGTCCAAGGGCTCGCTTGTTAACTTTGATAGTCCAAGTGCCCGTTAGTTAACCTAGATCGTCCAAGTGCTCGCTAGGTAACCTAGATAGTCCAAGTGCCCAGTTCGGTAACCTAGATAGTCTTAGTGCCCTGTAGGGAACCTAGATAGTTCAAGGGCCCGCTAGTAAACCTACATAGTGCAAGTGTCGGCTAGTTAACCTACATAATCTAAGTGCCCGTTAGCTAACCTAGAGAGTCCAAGGGCCCGCTAGTTGACCTACATAGTCCAAGTGCCAGCTAGGTAACCTACATAGTCTAAGGGCTCACTTGTTATCTTTGATAGTCCAAGTGCCCGCTTGTTAACCTAGATCGTCCAAGTGCCGCTAGTTAACCTAGATTGTCCAAGTGCGTGCTAGTTAACCTACATAGTCCAAGGGCCCACTAGTTAACCTAGATAGTCCAAGTGTCCTCTAGTTAACCTACATAGCCCAAGTGCCCGCTAGTTAACCTATATACCATGTACCCACTACGTAACCTAGAGAGTCCAAGGGCACGCTGGTTAACCTACATAGTCCAAGTGCCCGCTAGGCAACCTAGATAGTCCAAGTGTCCTCTAGTTAACCTACATAGACCAAGTGCCCGCTAGTTAACCTATATACCATGTACCCACTACGTAACCTAGAGAGTCCAAGTGCCCGCTAGTTAACCTACATAGTCCAAGGGCTCGCTTGTTAACTTTGATAGTCCAAGAGCCTGTTAGTTAACCTAGATCGTCCAAGTGCCTGCTAGTTAACCTAGATAGTCCAAGTGCCCGCTAGGTAACCTAGATAGTCCAAGTGCCCGATAGTTAACCTAGATAGTCCAAGTGCCCGCTAGGTAACCTAGATAGTCCAAGTGCCCAGTTCGGTAACCTAGATAGTCTTAGTGCCCTGTAGGGAACCTAGATAGTCCAAGGGCCCGCTAGTAAACCTACATAGTGCAAGTGTCCGCTAGTTAACCTACATATTCCAAGTGTCCGCTAGTTAACCTACATAATCTAAGTGCCCGTTAGCTAACCTAGATAGTCCAAGTGCCCGCTAGTTAACCTAGATCGTCCAAGTGCCCGCTAGTTAACCTAGATTGTCCAAGTGCCTGCTAGTTAACCTACATAGTCCAAGGGCCCACTAGATAACATAGATAGTCCAAGTGTCCTCTAGTTAACCTACATAGTCCAAGTGCCCGCTACGTAACCTAGATAGTCCAAGGGCCCGCTAGTTAACCTACATAGTCTAAGGGCTCACTTGTTAACTTTCATAGGCCAAGTGCCCGCTTGTTCACCTAGATCGTCCAAGTGCCCGCTAGTTAACCTAGATTGTCCAAGTGCCTGCTAGTTAACCTACATAGTCCAAGGGCCCACTAGTTAACCTAGATAGTGCAAGTGTCCTCTAGTTAAGCTACATAGTCCAAGTGCCCGCTAGTTAACCTATATACCAAGTGCCCACTACGTAACCTAGAGAGTCCAAGGGCACGCTAGTTAACCTACATTGTCCAAGTGCCCGCTAGGCAACCTAGATAGTCCAAGTGCCCGCTAAGGAACTTACATAGTCCAAGTGCACACTAGTTAACCTAGAGAGTCCAAGTGCCCACTAGTTAATGTACATAGTCCAAGGGCTCCCTTGTTAACTTTGATAGTCCAAGTGCCCGTTAGTTAACCTAGATCGTCCAAGTGCCCGCTAGGTAACCTAGATAGTCCAAGTGCCCAGTTCGGTAACCTAGATAGTCTTAGTGCCCTGTAGGGAACCTAGATAGTTCAAGGGCCCGCTAGTAAACCTACATAGTGCAAGTGTCCGCTAGTTAACCTACATAATCTAAGTGCCCGTTAGCTAACCTAGATAGTCCAAGGGCCCGGTAGTTAACCTACATAGTCCAAGTGCCCGCTAGGTAACCTATATAGTCCAAGGGCCCGCTAGTTAACCTACATAGTCTAAGGGCTCACTTGTTAACTTTGATAGTCCAAGTGCCCGCTTGATAACCTAGATCGTCCAAGTGCCCGCAGGTTAACCTAGATTGTCCAAGTGCCTGCTAGTTAACCTACATAGTCCAAGGGCCCACTAGTTAACCTAGATAGTGCAAGTGTCCTCTAGTTAACCTACATAGTCCAAGTGCCCGCTAGTTAACCTATATACCAAGTGCCCACTATGTAACCTGGATAGTCCAAGGGGACGCTAGTTAACCTACATAGTCCAAGTGACCGCTAGGCAACCTAGATAGTCCAAGTGCCCGCTAAGGAACCTACATAGTCCAAGTGTACGCTAGTTAACCTACATAGTCCAAGTGCCTTCTAGGTAAACTACATAGTGCAAGTGTCCGCTAGTTAACCTACATAATCCATGTGCCCGCTAGTTAACATAGATAGTCCAAGTGCCCCTAGGGAACGTACGTAGTCCAAGTGCCCGCTAGTTAACCTAGATATTTCAAGTACCTGCTAGGTAACCTAGATCTTCCAAGGGCCCCGTAGTTAGCCTACATAGTCCAAGTGCCCACTAGGTAACCTAGATAGTCCAAGTGCCCGTTCGGTAACCTAGATAGTCCAAGTGCCCTTTAGGGAACCTAGATCGTGCAAGGGCCCGCTAGTAAACCTACATAGTCAATGGGCCCGCTAGTTAACCTACATAGTGCAAGTGTCCGCTAGTTAACCTACATATTCCAAGTGCCCTCTAGTTAACCTACATAATCTAAGTGCCCGTTAGCTAACCTAGAGAGTCCAAGGGCCCGCTAGTTGACCTACATAGTCCAAGTGCCAGCTAGGTAACCTACATAGTCTAAGGGCTCACTTGTTATCTTTGATAGTCCAAGTGCCCGCTTGTTAACCTAGATCGTCCAAGGGCCGCTAGTTAACCTAGATTGTCCAAGTGCGTGCTAGTTAACCTACATAGTCCAAGGGCCCACTAGTTAACCTAGATAGTCCAAGTGTCCTCTAGTTAACCTACATAGCCCAAGTGCCCGCTAGTTAACCTATATACCATGTACCCACTACGTAACCTAGAGAGTCCAAGGGCACGCTAGTTAACCTACATAGTCCAAGTGCCCGCTAGGCAACCTAGATAGTCCACGTGCCCGCTAAGGAACCTATATAGTCCAAGTGCCCGCTAGTTAACATACATAGTCCAAGTGCCCGCTACCGAACGTACATGGTCCAAGTGCCCTCTTGGTAACTTAGATAGTGCAAGTGCCCGCTAGTTAACCTAGATAGTTCAAGTACCCTCTAGGTAACCTAGATCGTCCAAGGGCCCCCGAGATAGCCTACATAGTCCAAGTGCCCGCTAGGTAACCTAGATAGTCCACGGGCCCGCTAGTTAACCTACATAGTGTAAGGGCTCACTTGTTAACTTTGATAGTCCAAGTGCCCGCTTGTTAACCTAGATTGTCCAAGTGCCCGCTAGTTAACCTAGATTGTCCAAGTGCCTGCTAGTTAACCTACATAGTCCAAGGGCCCACTAGTTAACCTAGATAGTGCAAGTGTCCTCTAGTTAACCTACATAGTCCAAGTGCCTGCTAGTTAACCTAGATTGTCCAAGTTCCTGCTAGTTAACCTACATAGTCCAAGGGCCCACTAGTTAACCTAGATAGTCCAAGTGTCCTCTAGGTAACCTACATAGTCCAAGTGCCCGCTAGTTAACCTATATACCAAGTGCCCACTACGTAACCTAGAGAGTCCAAGGGTACGCTAGTTAACCTACATTGTCCAAGTGCCCGCTAGGCAACCTAGATAGTCCAAGTGCCCGCTAAGGAACTTACATAGTCCAAGTGCACACTAGTTAACCTACATAGTCCAAGGGCTCGCTTGTTAACTTTGATAGTCCAAGTGCACGTTAGTTAACCTAGATCATCCAAGTGCCCGCTAGTTAACCTAGATAGTCCAAGTGCCCGCTAGGTAACCTAGATAATCCAAGTGCCCGCTAGTTAACCTACATAGTCCAAGTGCCCGCTAGGTAAACTAGATAGTCCAAGTGCCCAGTTCTGTAACCTAGATAGTCTTAGTGCCCTGTAGGGAACCAAGATAGTCCAAGGGCCCACTAGTAAACCTACATAGTGCAAGTGTCCGCTTGTTAACCTACATATTCCAAGTGTCCGCTAGTTAAACTACATAATCTAAGTGCCCGTTAGCTAACCTAGATAGTCCAAGGGCCCGCTAGTTAACCTACATTGTCCAAGTGCCCGCTAGGTAACCTAGATAGTCCAAGGGCCCGCTAGTTAACCTACATAGTGTAAGGGCTCACTTGTTAACTTTGATAGTCCAAGTGCCCGCTTGTTAACCTAGACCGTCCAAGTGCCCGCTAGTTAACCTAGATTGTCCAAGTGCCTGCTAGTTAACCTACATAGTCCAAGGGCCCACTAGTTAACCTAGATAGTGCAAGTGTCCTCTAGTTAACCTACATAGTCCAAGTGCCTGCTAGTTAACCTAGATTGTCCAAGTTCCTGCTAGTTAACCTACGTAGTCCAAGGGCCCACTAGTTAACCTAGATAGTCCAAGTGTCCTCTAGGTAACCTACATAGTCCAAGTGCCCGCTAGTTAACCTATATACCAAGTGCCCACTACGTAACCTAGAGAGTCCAAGGGCACGCTAGTTAACCTACATTGTCCAAGTGCCCGCTAGGCAACCTAGATAGTCCAAGTGCCCGCTAAGGAACTTACATAGTCCAAGTGCACACTAGTTAACCTAGAGAGTCCAAGTGCCCACTAGTTAACGTACATAGTCCAAGGGCTCGCTTGTTAACTTTGATAGTCCAAGTGCCCGTTAGTTAACCTAGATCGTCCAAGTGCTCGCTAGGTAACCTAGATAGTCCAAGTGCCCAGTTCGGTAACCTAGATAGTCTTAGTGCCCTGTAGGGAACCTAGATAGTTCAAGGGCCCGCTAGTAAACCTACATAGTGCAAGTGTCGGCTAGTTAACCTACATAATCTAAGTGCCCGTTAGCTAACCTAGAGAGTCCAAGGGCCCGCTAGTTGACCTACATAGTCCAAGTGCCAGCTAGGTAACCTACATAGTCTAAGGGCTCACTTGTTATCTTTGATAGTCCAAGTGCCCGCTTGTTAACCTAGATCGTCCAAGTGCCGCTAGTTAACCTAGATTGTCCAAGTGCGTGCTAGTTAACCTACATAGTCCAAGGGCCCACTAGTTAACCTAGATAGTCCAAGTGTCCTCTAGTTAACCTACATAGCCCAAGTGCCCGCTAGTTAACCTATATACCATGTACCCACTACGTAACCTAGAGAGTCCAAGGGCACGCTGGTTAACCTACATAGTCCAAGTGCCCGCTAGGCAACCTAGATAGTCCAAGTGTCCTCTAGTTAACCTACATAGCCCAAGTGCCCGCTAGTTAACCTATATACCATGTACCCACTACGTAACCTAGAGAGTCCAAGTGCCCGCTAGTTAACCTACATAGTCCAAGGGCTCGCTTGTTAACTTTGATAGTCCAAGAGCCTGTTAGTTAACCTAGATCGTCCAAGTGCCTGCTAGTTAACCTAGATAGTCCAAGTGCCCGCTAGGTAACCTAGATAGTCCAAGTGCCCGATAGTTAACCTAGATAGTCCAAGTGCCCGCTAGGTAACCTAGATAGTCCAAGTGCCCAGTTCGGTAACCTAGATAGTCTTAGTGCCCTGTAGGGAACCTAGATAGTCCAAGGGCCCGCTAGTAAACCTACATAGTGCAAGTGTCCGCTAGTTAACCTACATATTCCAAGTGTCCGCTAGTTAACCTACATAATCTAAGTGCCCGTTAGCTAACCTAGATAGTCCAAGTGCCCGCTAGTTAACCTAGATCGTCCAAGTGCCCGCTAGTTAACCTAGATTGTCCAAGTGCCTGCTAGTTAACCTACATAGTCCAAGGGCCCACTAGATAACATAGATAGTCCAAGTGTCCTCTAGTTAACCTACATAGTCCAAGTGCCCGCTACGTAACCTAGATAGTCCAAGGGCCCGCTAGTTAACCTACATAGTCTAAGGGCTCACTTGTTAACTTTCATAGGCCAAGTGCCCGCTTGTTCACCTAGATCGTCCAAGTGCCCGCTAGTTAACCTAGATTGTCCAAGTGCCTGCTAGTTAACCTACATAGTCCAAGGGCCCACTAGTTAACCTAGATAGTGCAAGTGTCCTCTAGTTAAGCTACATAGTCCAAGTGCCCGCTAGTTAACCTATATACCAAGTGCCCACTACGTAACCTAGAGAGTCCAAGGGCACGCTAGTTAACCTACATTGTCCAAGTGCCCGCTAGGCAACCTAGATAGTCCAAGTGCCCGCTAAGGAACTTACATAGTCCAAGTGCACACTAGTTAACCTAGAGAGTCCAAGTGCCCACTAGTTAATGTACATAGTCCAAGGGCTCCCTTGTTAACTTTGATAGTCCAAGTGCCCGTTAGTTAACCTAGATCGTCCAAGTGCCCGCTAGGTAACCTAGATAGTCCAAGTGCCCAGTTCGGTAACCTAGATAGTCTTAGTGCCCTGTAGGGAACCTAGATAGTTCAAGGGCCCGCTAGTAAACCTACATAGTGCAAGTGTCGGCTAGTTAACCTACATAATCTAAGTGCCCGTTAGCTAACCTAGATAGTCCAAGGGCCCGGTAGTTAACCTACATAGTCCAAGTGCCCGCTAGGTAACCTATATAGTCCAAGGGCCCGCTAGTTAACCTACATAGTCTAAGGGCTCACTTGTTAACTTTGATAGTCCAAGTGCCCGCTTGATAACCTAGATCGTCCAAGTGCCCGCAGGTTAACCTAGATTGTCCAAGTGCCTGCTAGTTAACCTACATAGTCCAAGGGCCCACTAGTTAACCTAGATAGTGCAAGTGTCCTCTAGTTAACCTACATAGTCCAAGTGCCCGCTAGTTAACCTATATACCAAGTGCCCACTATGTAACCTGGATAGTCCAAGGGGACGCTAGTTAACCTACATAGTCCAAGTGACCGCTAGGCAACCTAGATAGTCCAAATGCCCGCTAAGGAACCTACATAGTCCAAGTGTACGCTAGTTAACCTACATAGTCCAAGTGCCTTCTAGGTAAACTACATAGTGCAAGTGTCCGCTAGTTAACCTACATAATCCATGTGCCCGCTAGTTAACATAGATAGTCCAAGTGCCCCTAGGGAACGTACGTAGTCCAAGTGCCCGCTAGTTAACCTAGATATTTCAAGTACCTGCTAGGTAACCTAGATCTTCCAAGGGCCCGGTAGTTAGCCTACATAGTCCAAGTGCCCGCTAGGTAACCTAGATAGTCCAAGTGCCCGTTCGGTAACCTAGATAGTCCAAGTGCCCTTTAGGGAACCTAGATCGTGCAAGGGCCCGCTAGTAAACCTACATAGTCAATGGGCCCGCTAGTTAACCTACATAGTGCAAGTGTCCGCTAGTTAACCTACATATTCCAAGTGCCCTCTAGTTAACCTACATAATCTAAGTGCCCGTTAGCTAACCTAGAGAGTCCAAGGGCCCGCTAGTTGACCTACATAGTCCAAGTGCCAGCTAGGTAACCTACATAGTCTAAGGGCTCACTTGTTATCTTTGATAGTCCAAGTGCCCGCTTGTTAACCTAGATCGTCCAAGGGCCGCTAGTTAACCTAGATTGTCCAAGTGCGTGCTAGTTAACCTACATAGTCCAAGGGCCCACTAGTTAACCTAGATAGTCCAAGTGTCCTCTAGTTAACCTACATAGCCCAAGTGCCCGCTAGTTAACCTATATACCATGTACCCACTACGTAACCTAGAGAGTCCAAGGGCACGCTAGTTAACCTACATAGTCCAAGTGCCCGCTAGGCAACCTAGATAGTCCACGTGCCCGCTAAGGAACCTATATAGTCCAAGTGCCCGCTAGTTAACATACATAGTCCAAGTGCCCGCTACCGAACGTACATGGTCCAAGTGCCCTCTTGGTAACTTAGATAGTGCAAGTGCCCGCTAGTTAACCTAGATAGTTCAAGTACCCTCTAGGTAACCTAGATCGTCCAAGGGCCCCCGAGATAGCCTACATAGTCCAAGTGCCCGCTAGGTAACCTAGATAGTCCACGGGCCCGCTAGTTAACCTACATAGTGTAAGGGCTCACTTGTTAACTTTGATAGTCCAAGTGCCCGCTTGTTAACCTAGATTGTCCAAGTGCCCGCTAGTTAACCTAGATTGTCCAAGTGCCTGCTAGTTAACCTACATAGTCCAAGGGCCCACTAGTTAACCTAGATAGTGCAAGTGTCCTCTAGTTAACCTACATAGTCCAAGTGCCTGCTAGTTAACCTAGATTGTCCAAGTTCCTGCTAGTTAACCTACATAGTCCAAGGGCCCACTAGTTAACCTAGATAGTCCAAGTGTCCTCTAGGTAACCTACATAGTCCAAGTGCCCGCTAGTTAACCTATATACCAAGTGCCCACTACGTAACCTAGAGAGTCCAAGGGTACGCTAGTTAACCTACATTGTCCAAGTGCCCGCTAGGCAACCTAGATAGTCCAAGTGCCCGCTAAGGAACTTACATAGTCCAAGTGCACACTAGTTAACCTACATAGTCCAAGGGCTCGCTTGTTAACTTTGATAGTCCAAGTGCACGTTAGTTAACCTAGATCATCCAAGTGCCCGCTAGTTAACCTAGATAGTCCAAGTGCCCGCTAGGTAACCTAGATAATCCAAGTGCCCGCTAGTTAACCTACATAGTCCAAGTGCCCGCTAGGTAAACTAGATAGTCCAAGTGCCCAGTTCTGTAACCTAGATAGTCTTAGTGCCCTGTAGGGAACCAAGATAGTCCAAGGGCCCACTAGTAAACCTACATAGTGCAAGTGTCCGCTTGTTAACCTACATATTCCAAGTGTCCGCTAGTTAAACTACATAATCTAAGTGCCCGTTAGCTAACCTAGATAGTCCAAGGGCCCGCTAGTTAACCTACATTGTCCAAGTGCCCGCTAGGTAACCTAGATAGTCCAAGGGCCCGCTAGTTAACCTACATAGTGTAAGGGCTCACTTGTTAACTTTGATAGTCCAAGTGCCCGCTTGTTAACCTAGACCGTCCAAGTGCCCGCTAGTTAACCTAGATTGTCCAAGTGCCTGCTAGTTAACCTACATAGTCCAAGGGCCCACTAGTTAACCTAGATAGTGCAAGTGTCCTCTAGTTAACCTACATAGTCCAAGTGCCTGCTAGTTAACCTAGATTGTCCAAGTTCCTGCTAGTTAACCTACGTAGTCCAAGGGCCCACTAGTTAACCTAGATAGTCCAAGTGTCCTCTAGGTAACCTACATAGTCCAAGTGCCCGCTAGTTAACCTATATACCAAGTGCCCACTACGTAACCTAGAGAGTCCAAGGGCACGCTAGTTAACCTACATTGTCCAAGTGCCCGCTAGGCAACCTAGATAGTCCAAGTGCCCGCTAAGGAACTTACATAGTCCAAGTGCACACTAGTTAACCTAGAGAGTCCAAGTGCCCACTAGTTAACGTACATAGTCCAAGGGCTCGCTTGTTAACTTTGATAGTCCAAGTGCCCGTTAGTTAACCTAGATCGTCCAAGTGCTCGCTAGGTAACCTAGATAGTCCAAGTGCCCAGTT
The DNA here is from genome assembly GCF_050624435.1 of Tenrec ecaudatus. Classification (NCBI taxonomy): domain Eukaryota; kingdom Metazoa; phylum Chordata; class Mammalia; order Afrosoricida; family Tenrecidae; genus Tenrec; species Tenrec ecaudatus. Next base: position 116,091,814 of record NC_134534.1, read on the forward strand.
CGGTAACCTAGATAGTCTTAGTGCCCTGTAGGGAACCTAGATAGTTCAAGGGCCCGCTAGTAAACCTACATAGTGCAAGTGTCGGCTAGTTAACCTACATAATCTAAGTGCCCGTTAGCTAACCTAGATAGTCCAAGGGCCCGCTAGTTGACCTACATAGTCCAAGTGCCAGCTGGGTAACCTAGATAGTACAAGTGCCCGCTAGGGAACCTAGACAGTCCAAGGTCCGCTAGTTAACCTAGATAGTCAAAGTGCCCGCTAGGTAACCTAGACAGACCAAGTGCCCGCTAGGTTACCTACATAGCCCAAGTGCTCGTTCGTTAACCTAGATAGTCCAGATGCCCGCTAGGTAACCTAGATAGTCCAAGTGCCAGCTAAGGAACCTACATAGTCCAAGTGCACACTAATTAACACAGAAAGTCCAAGTTCCCCTAGGGAACGTACATAGTCCAAGTGCCTGCTAGGTAACCTAGATAGTGCAAGTGCCCGCTAGTTAACCTAGATAGTTCAAGTACCCGCTAGGTAACCTAGATCGTCCAAGGGCCCCCTAGTTAGCCTACATAGTCCAAGTGCCCACTAGGTAACCTAGGTAGTCCAAGTGCCCTTTCGGGAACCTAGATCGTCCAAGGGCCTGCTAGTAAACCTATATACCAAGTGCCCACTACGTAACCTAGATAGTCCAAGGGCACGCTAGTTAACCTACATAGTCCAAGTGCCCGCTAGGCAACCTAGATAGTCCAAGTGCCAGCTAAGGAACCTATAAAGTCCAAGTGCACGCTAGTTAACATAGATAGTCCAAGTTCCCCTAGGGAACGTACAAAATCCAAGTGCCTGCTAGGTAACCTAGATAGTGCAAGTGCCCGCTAGTTAACCTAGATCGTCCAAGGGCCCCCTAGTTAGCCTACATAGTCAAAGAGCCCGCTAGGTAGCCTAGATAGTCCTAGTGCCCGTTCGGTAACCTAGGTAGTCCAAGTGCCCTTTAGGGAACCTAGATCGTCCAAGGGCCCCCTAGTAAACCTACATAGTTCTTGGGCCCGCTAGTTAACCTACATATGCAAGTGTCCGCTTGTTAACCTACATATTCTGAGTGCCCGCTAGTTAACCTACATAATTTAAGTGCCCGTTAGCTAACCTAGAGAGTCCAAGGGCCCGCTAGTTGACCTACATAGTCCAAGTGCCAGCTAGGTAACTTAGATAGTACAAGTGCCCGCTAGGGAACCTAGATAGCCCAAGGTCCGCTAGTTAACCAAGATAGTCAAAGTGCCCGCTAGGTAACCTAGAGAGTCCAAGTGCCCGCTAGGTTACCTACATAGTCCAAGTGCCCGTTCGTTAACCTAGATAGTCCAAGTGCCCGCTAGGTAACCTACATAGTCCAAGTGCCCTCTAGGTAACCTAGATAGTCCAAGTGCCCGCTAGTTAACCTACATAGTTCAAGTGCCCGCTAGGTAACCTAGATAGTACAAAGGCCCGCTAGTTAACCTACATAGTCTAAGGGCTCACTTGTTAACTTTGATAGTCCAAGTGCCCGCTTGTTAACCTAGATCGTCCAAGTGCCGCTAGTTAACCTAGATTGTCCAAGTGTCCTCTAGTTAAGCTACATAGTCCAAGTGCCCGCTAGTTAACCTATATACCAAGTGCCCACTACATAACCGAGATAGTCCAAGGGCACGCTAGTTAACCTACATAGTCCAAGTGCCCGCTAGTTGACCTACATAGTCCAAGTGCCAGCTAGGTAACCTAGATAGTACAAGTGCCCGCTAGGGAACCTAGATAGTCCAAGTGCCTGTTAGCTAACCTAGATAGTCCAAGTGGCGGCTAGGTAACCTACATATTCCAAGTGCCCATTCGTTAACGTAGATAATCCAAGTGCCCGCTAGGTAACCTAGACAGTCCAAGTACCCGCTAGTTAACCTACATAGTCCAAGTGCCTGATAGGGAACCTAGATAGTCCAAGTGTCCTCTAGTTAACCTACATAGCCAAAGTGCCCGTTAGTTAACCTAGATAGTCAAAGTGCCTGCTAGGTAACCTAGATAGTCCAAGTGCCCGCTCGGTAACCTACATAGTCAAAGTGCCTGCTAGGTAACCTAAATAGTCCAAATGCCCGCTAGGGAAACTACATAGTCCAAGTGCCCGCTAGTTAACCTACATAATACAAGGGCCCGCTAGTTAACCTACATAGTACAAGGGCCCGTTAGTTAACCTAGATCGTGCAAGTGTCCGCTAGTTAATCTACAAAGTCCAACTGTTCGCTAGTTATCCTATATACCTAGTGCCCGCTACGTAACCTAGATAGTCCAAGGGCACGCTAGTTAACCTACATAGTACAAGTGCCCGCTAGGCAACCTAGATAGTCCAAGTGCCCGCTAAGGAACCTACATAATCCAAGTGTACACTAGTTAACCTAGATAGTCCAAGTGCCCGCTAGTTAACCTAGATAGTTATAGTACCCTCTAGGTCACCTAGATCGTCCAAGGGCCCCCTAGTTAGCCTACATAGTCCAAGTGTCCGATAGGTAAACTAGATAGTCCAAGTGCCCTTTAGGGAACCTAGAGAGTCCAAGGGCCCGCTAGTAAACCTACATAGTCCAAGTGCCCTCTAGTTAACCTACATAGTGCAAGTGTCCGCTAGTTAACCTAGATAGTCCAAGTGTCCTCTAGTTAACCTACATAGTCCAAGTGCCCGTTAGTTAACCTAGATAGTCAAAGTGCCTGCTAGGTAACCTAGATAGTCCAAGTGCCTGCTAGTAAACCTACATAATCCATGGGCCCGCTAGTTAACCTACATAGTACAAGGGCCCGTTAGTTAACCTAGATCGTGCAAGTGCCGCTAGTTAACCTATATACCAAGTGCCCGCTATGTAACCTAGATAGTCCAAGGGCACGCTAGTTTACCTACATAGTACAAGTGCCCGCTAGGCAACCTAGATAGTCCAAGTGCCCACTAAGGAACCTACATAGTCCAAGTGCACGCTAGTTAACCTAGATAGTCCACGTGCCTGCTAGGTAACCTACATAGTGCAAATGTCCGCTACGTAACCTACATATTCCAAGTGCCCTCTAGTTAACATAGTTAGTCCAAGTGCCCGCTAGGGAACGTACATAGTCCAAGTGCCCGCTAGGTAACTTAGATAGTTCTAGTACCCGCTAGGTAACCTAGATCATCCAAGGGCCCCCTAGTTAGCCTACATAGTCCAAGTGCCCGCTAGGAAACCTAGATAGTCCAAGTGCCCGTTCGGTAACCTAGATAGTCCACGTGCCCTTTAGGGAACCTAGATAGTCCAAGGGCCAGCTAGTAAACCTACATAGTCCATGGGCCCGCTGGTTAACGTACATAGTGCAAGTGTCGGCTAGTTAACCTACATATTTCAAGTGCCCCCTAGTTAACCTACATAATCTAAGTTCCCGTTAGCTAACCTAGGTAGTCCAAGGGCCCGCTAGTTGACCTACATAGTCCAAGTGCCAGCTAGGTATCTAGATAGTACAAGTGCGCACTAGAGAACATAGATAGTCCAAGTGCCTGTTAGCTAACCTAGATAGTCCAAGTGGCAGCTAGGTAACCTACATAGTCCAAGTGCCCGTTCGTTAACCTAGATAATCCAAGTGCCCGGTAGATAACCTAGACAGTCCAAGTGCCCGCTAGTTAACCTACATAGTCCAAGTGCCCGCTAGGGAACCTACATAGTCCAAGTACCCGCTAGGCAACCTAGATAGTCCAAGTGCCCGCTAAGGAACCTACATAGTCCAAGTGCACGCTAGTTAACCTAGATAGTCCAAGTGTCCGCTAGTTAACCTACCTATTCCAAGTGCCTGCTAGTTAACATAGATAGTCCAAGTGCCCGCTAGGGAACGTACATGGTCCAAGTGCCCTCTAGGTAACTTAGATAGTGCAAGTGCCCGCTAGTTAACCTAGATAGTTCAAGTACCCTCTAGGTAATCTAGATTGTCCACGGGCCCCCGAGTTAGCCTACATAGTCCAATTGCCCGCTAGGTAACCTAGATAGTCCAAGTGCCCTTTAGGGAACCTAGATAGTCCAAGGGCCCGCTAGTAAACCTACGTAGTCCATGGTCCCGCTGGTTAACCTTCTTATTGCAAGTGTCTGCTACTTAACCTACATATTCCAAGTGCCCGCTAGTTAACCTACATAATCTAAGTGCCCGTTAGCTAACCCAGATAGTCCAAGGGCCTACTAGTTGACCTACGTAGTCCAGTTGCCAGCTAGGTAACCTATATAGTCTAAGGGCTCACTTGTTAACTTTGATAGTCCAAGTGCCCGCTTGTTAACAGAGATCGTCCAAGTGCCGCTCGTTAACCTAGATTGTCCAAGTGCCTGCTAGTTAACCTACATAGTCCAAGGGCAACCTAGTTAACCTAGATAGTCCAAGTGTCCTCTAGTTAACCTACATAGTCCAAGTGCCCGCTAGTTAACCTATATACCAAGTGCCCACTATGTAACCTAAATAGTCCAAGGGCACGCTAGTTAACCTACATAGTCCAGGTGCCCGCTAGGCAACCTAGATAGTCCAAGTGCCCGCTAAGGAACCTACATAGTCCAAGTGCCCGCTAGTTAACACAGATAGTCCAAGTGCCCGCTAGGGAACGTACATGGTCCAAGTGCCCTCTAGGTAACTTAGATAGTGCAAGTGCCCGCTAGTTAACCTAGATAGTTCAAGTACCCTCTAGGTAACCTAGATTGTCCAAGGGCCCCCGAGTTAGCCTACATAGTCCAAGTGCCCCCTAGGTAACCTAGATAGTCCAAGTGCCCGTTCGGTAACCTAGATAGTCCAAGTGCCCTTTAGGGAACCTAGATAGTCCAAGGGCTCGCTAGTAAACCTACATAGTCCATGGGCCCGCTAGTTAACCTACATAGTGCAAGTGTCCGCTAGTTAACCTACATATTCCAAGTGCCCGCTAGTTAACCTACATAATCTAAGTGCCCGTTAGCTAACCTATAGAGTCCAAGGGCCCGCTAGTTGACCTACATAGTCCAAGTGCCAGCTGGGTAACCTAGATAGTACAAGTGCCCGCTAGGGAACCTAGATAGTCCAAGGTCCGCTAGTTAACCTAGATAGTCAAAGTGCCCGCTAGGTAACCTAGACAGTCCAAGTGCCCGCTAGGTTACCTACATAGCCCAAGTGCCCGTTCGTTAACCTAGATAGTCCAGGTGCCCGCTAGGTAACCTAGATAGTCCAAGTGCCAGCTAAGGAACCTACATAGTCCAAGTGCACACTAATTAACATAGATAGTCCAAGTTCCCCTAGGGAACGTACATAGTCCAAGTGCCTGCTAGGTAACCTAGATAGTGCAAGTGCCCGCTAGTTAACCTAGATAGTTCAAGTACCCGCTAGGTAACCTAGATCGTCCAAGGGCCCCCGAGTTAACCTACATTGTCCAAGTGCCCGCTAGGTAACCTAGATAGTCCAAGTGCCCGTTCGGTAACCTAGATAGTCCAAGTGCCCTTTAGGGAACCTAGATAGTCCAAGGGCCCGCTAGTAAACCTACATAGTCCATGGGCCCGCTAGGTAACCTACATAGTGCAAGTGTCCGCTAGTTAACCTACATATTCCAAGTGCCCGCTAGTTAACCTACATAATCTAAGTGCCCGTTAGCTAACCTATAGAGTCCAAGGGCCCGCTAGTTGACCTACATAGTCCAAGTGCCAGCTGGGTAACTTAGATAATACAAGTGCCCGCTAGGGAACCTAGATAGTCCAAGGTCCGCTAATTAACCTAGATAGTCAAAGTGCCCGCTAGGTAACCTAGACAGTCCAAGTGCCCGCTAGGTTACCTACATAGCCCAAGTGCCCGTTCGTTAACCTAGATAGTCCAGGTGCCCGCTAGGTAACCTAGATAGTCCAAGTGCCAGCTAAGGAACCTACATAGTCCAAGTGCACACTAATTAACATAGATAGTCCAAGTTCCCCTAGGGAACGTACATAGTCCAAGTGCCTGCTAGGTAACCTAGATAGTGCAAGTGCCCGCTAGTTAACCTAGATAGTTCAAGTACCCGCTAGGTAACCTAGATCGTCCAAGGGCCCCCTAGTTAACCTACATAGTCCAAGTGCCCGCTAGGTAACCTAGATAGTCCTAGTGCCCGTTCGGTAACCTAGGTAGTCCAAGTGCCCTTTAGGGAACCTAGATCGTCCAAGGGCCCGCTAGTATACCTTTATACCAAGTGCCCACTACGTAACCTAGCTAGTCCAAGGGCACGCTAGTTAACCTACATAGTCCAAGTTCCCGGTAGGCAACATAGATAGTCCAAGTGCCAGCTAAGGAACCTACATAGTCCAAGTGCACGCTAGTTAACATAGATAGTCCAAGTTCCCCTAGGGAACGTACATAGTCCAAGTGCCTGCTAGGTAACCTAGATAATCCAAGTGCCCGCTAGTTAACCTACATAGTCCAAGTGCCCGCTAGGTAAACTAGATAGTCCAAGTGCCCAGTTCTGTAACCTAGATAGTCTTAGTGCCCTGTAGGGAACCAAGATAGTCCAAGGGCCCACTAGTAAACCTACATAGTGCAAGTGTCCGCTTGTTAACCTACATATTCCAAGTGTCCGCTAGTTAAACTACATAATCTAAGTGCCCGTTAGCTAACCTAGATAGTCCAAGGGCCCGCTAGTTAACCTACATTGTCCAAGTGCCCGCTAGGTAACCTAGATAGTCCAAGGGCCCGCTAGTTAACCTACATAGTGTAAGGGCTCACTTGTTAACTTTGATAGTCCAAGTGCCCGCTTGTTAACCTAGACCGTCCAAGTGCCCGCTAGTTAACCTAGATTGTCCAAGTGCCTGCTAGTTAACCTACATAGTCCAAGGGCCCACTAGTTAACCTAGATAGTGCAAGTGTCCTCTAGTTAACCTACATAGTCCAAGTGCCTGCTAGTTAACCTAGATTGTCCAAGTTCCTGCTAGTTAACCTACGTAGTCCAAGGGCCCACTAGTTAACCTAGATAGTCCAAGTGTCCTCTAGGTAACCTACATAGTCCAAGTGCCCGCTAGTTAACCTATATACCAAGTGCCCACTACGTAACCTAGAGAGTCCAAGGGCACGCTAGTTAACCTACATTGTCCAAGTGCCCGCTAGGCAACCTAGATAGTCCAAGTGCCCGCTAAGGAACTTACATAGTCCAAGTGCACACTAGTTAACCTAGATAGTCCAAGTGCCCACTAGTTAACGTACATAGTCCAAGGGCTCGCTTGTTAACTTTGATAGTCCAAGTGCCCGTTAGTTAACCTAGATCGTCCAAGTGCTCGCTAGGTAACCTAGATAGTCCAAGTGCCCAGTTCGGTAACCTAGATAGTCTTAGTGCCCTGTAGGGAACCTAGATAGTTCAAGGGCCCGCTAGTAAACCTACATAGTGCAAGTGTCGGCTAGTTAACCTACATAATCTAAGTGCCCGTTAGCTAACCTAGAGAGTCCAAGGGCCCGCTAGTTGACCTACATAGTCCAAGTGCCAGCTAGGTAACCTACATAGTCTAAGGGCTCACTTGTTATCTTTGATAGTCCAAGTGCCCGCTTGTTAACCTAGATCGTCCAAGTGCCGCTAGTTAACCTAGATTGTCCAAGTGCGTGCTAGTTAACCTACATAGTCCAAGGGCCCACTAGTTAACCTAGATAGTCCAAGTGTCCTCTAGTTAACCTACATAGCCCAAGTGCCCGCTAGTTAACCTATATACCATGTACCCACTACGTAACCTAGAGAGTCCAAGGGCACGCTGGTTAACCTACATAGTCCAAGTGCCCGCTAGGCAACCTAGATAGTCCAAGTGTCCTCTAGTTAACCTACATAGACCAAGTGCCCGCTAGTTAACCTATATACCATGTACCCACTACGTAACCTAGAGAGTCCAAGTGCCCGCTAGTTAACCTACATAGTCCAAGGGCTCGCTTGTTAACTTTGATAGTCCAAGAGCCTGTTAGTTAACCTAGATCGTCCAAGTGCCTGCTAGTTAACCTAGATAGTCCAAGTGCCCGCTAGGTAACCTAGATAGTCCAAGTGCCCGATAGTTAACCTAGATAGTCCAAGTGCCCGCTAGGTAACCTAGATAGTCCAAGTGCCCAGTTCGGTAACCTAGATAGTCTTAGTGCCCTGTAGGGAACCTAGATAGTCCAAGGGCCCGCTAGTAAACCTACATAGTGCAAGTGTCCGCTAGTTAACCTACATATTCCAAGTGTCCGCTAGTTAACCTACATAATCTAAGTGCCCGTTAGCTAACCTAGATAGTCCAAGTGCCCGCTAGTTAACCTAGATCGTCCAAGTGCCCGCTAGTTAACCTAGATTGTCCAAGTGCCTGCTAGTTAACCTACATAGTCCAAGGGCCCACTAGATAACATAGATAGTCCAAGTGTCCTCTAGTCAAACTACATATTCCAAGTGCCCCCTAGTTAACCTACATAATCTAAGTGCCCGTTAGCTAACCTGGGTAGTCCAAGGGCCTGCTAGTTGACCTACATAGTCAAAGTGCCAGCTAGGTAACCAAGATAGTACACGTGCCGGCTAGGGAACCTAGATAGTCCAAGTGGCGGCTAAGTAACCTACATAGTCTAAGTGCCCGTTCGTTAACCTAGATAATCCAAGTGCCCGCTAGGTCACTTAGACAGTCCAAGTGCCCGCTAGTTAACCTACATAATCCAAGTGCCCGCTAGGTAACCTAGATAATCCAAGTGCCCGCTAGGGAACCTACATAGTCCAAGTGCCCGTTAGTTAGCCTAGATAGTCAAAGTGCCTGCTAGGTAACCTAGATAATCCAAGTGCCCCCTAGGTAACCTACATAGTGCAAGTTCCCGCTTGGTAACCTAAATAGTCCAAATGCCCGCTAGGGAAACTACATAGTCCAAGTGCCCGCTAGTTAACCTAGATCGTCCAAGTGCCCACTAGGGGACGTACATAGTCCAAGTGCCCGCTAGGTAGCCTAGATAGTCCATGTGCGCGGTAGGGTATGTACATAGTCCAAGTGCGTGCTAGGAAACCTAGATAGTCCACGTGCCCGCTAGTTATCCTACATAGTCCAAGGGCCCTCTAGTTAACCTACATAGTCCAAGGTCCGCTAGTTAACCTAGATAGTCAAAGTTCCCGCTAGGTAACCTAGACATTCCAAGTGCCCACTAGGTTACCTACATAGTCCAAGTGTCCGTTCGTTAACCTAGATAGTCCAAGTGCCCTCTAGGTAACCTACATAGTCCAAGTGCCCGCTAGGTTACCTGCATAGTCCAAGTACCCGTTCGTTAAACTAGATAGTTCAAGTGCCCGCTAGAGAACCTATATGGTCCAAGTGCTATCTAGGTAACCTAGATATTCCAAGGGCCCGCTACTTAACCTACATAGTCCAATGGCTCGCTTGTTAACTTTGATAGTCCAAGTGCCCGTTAGTTAACCTTGATCATCCAAGTGCCCGCTAGTTAACCTAGATCGTCCAAGTGTCCTTTAGTTAACCACATAGTCCAAGTGCCCGGTAGGTAACCTAGATAGTCCAAGTGCCCGCTAGTTAACCTACATAGTCCAAGTGCCCACTAGGTAACCTAGATAGTCCAAGTGCCCGTTCGGTAACCTAGATAGTTTTAGTGCGCTGTAGGGAACCAAGACAGTCCAAGGGCCCGCTAGTAAACCTACATAGTGCAAGTGTCCGCTAGTTAACCTACATATTCCAAGTGCCTGCTAGTTAACCTACATAATCTAAGTGCCCGTTAGCTAACCTAGATAATGCAAGGGCCCGCTAGTTGCCCTACATAATCCAAGTGCCAGCTAGGTAACCTACATAGTCCAAGGGCTCACTTGTTAACTTTGATAGTCCAAGTGTCTTCTAGTTAACCTACATATTCCAAGTGGCCGGTAGGTAACCTAGATATTACAAGGGCCCACTAGTTAACCTACATAGTCTTAGGGCTCACTTGTTAACTTTGATAGTCCAAGTGCCCGCTTGTTAACCTAGATCGTCCAAGTGCCGCTAGTTAACCTAGATTGTCCAAGTGTCCTCTAGTTAAGCTACATAGTCCAAGTGCCCGCTAGTTAACCTATATAGCAAGTGCCCACTACATAACCTAGATAGTCCAAGGGCACGCTAGTTAACCTACATAGTCCACGTACCCGCTAGGCAACCTAGATAGTCCAAGTACCCGGTAAGGAACCTACATAGTCCAAGTGCACACTAGTTAACCTAGATAGTCCAAGTGCCCGCTAGTTAACCTACATAGTCCAAGGGCTCACTTGTTAACTTTGATAGTCCAAGTGCCCGGTAGTTAACCTAGATCGTCCAAGTGTCCACTAGTTAACCTACATAGTCCAAGTGCCCGCTAGGTAACCTAGATAGTCCAAGTGCCCAGTTCGGTAACCTAGATAGTCTTAGTGCCCTGTAGGGAACCTAGATAGTCCAGGTGCACAGTTCGGTAACCTAGATTGTCTTAGTGCCCTGTAGGGAACCTAGATAGTCCAAGGGCCCGCTAGTAAACCTACATAGTGCAAGTGTCCGCTAGTTAACCTACATATTCCAAGTCTCCGCTAGATAACCTACATAATCTAAGTGCCCGTTAGCCAACCTAGATAGTCCAAGGGCCCGCTAGTTAACCTACATAGTCCAAGGGCTCGCTTGTTAACTTTGATATTCCAAGTGCCCGGTAGTTAACCTAGATAGTCCAAGTGCCCGCTAGGTAACCTAGATAGTCCAAGTGCCCACTAGTTAACCTACATAGTCCAAGTGCCTGCTAGGTAACCTAGATAGTCCAAGTGCCCAGTTCGGTAACCTAGATTGTCTTAGTGCCCTGTAGGGAACCTAGATAGTCCAAGGGCCCGCTAGTAAACCTACATAGTGCAAGTGTCTGCTAGTTAACCTACATATTCCAAGTGTCCGCTAGTTAACCTACATAATCTAAGTGCCCGTTAGCTAACCTAGATAGTCCAAGGGCCCGCTAGGTAACCTACATAGTCCAAGTGCACGCTAGGTAACCTAGATAATCAAGGGCCCGCTAGTTAACCTACATAATCTAAGGGCTCACTTGTTAACTTTGATAGTCCAAGTGCCCGCTTGTTAACCTAGATCGTCCAAGTGCCCGCTAGTTAACCTAGATTGTTCAAGTGCCTGCTAGTTAACCTACATAGTCCAAGGGCCCTCGTGTTAACCTAGACAGTCCAAGTGTCCTCTAGTTAACCTACATAGTCCAAGTACCCGCTAGGTAACCTAGATAGTCCAAGGGCCCGCTAGTTAACCTAGATAGTCCAAGTGTCCTCTAGTTAACCTACATAGTCCAAGTGCCCGCTAGTTAACCTATGTACCAAGTGCCCACTACTTAACTTAGATAGTCCAAGTGCACGCTAGTTAACCTACATAGTCCAAGTGCCTGCTAGGCAACCTAGATAGTCCAAATGCCTGCTAAGGAACCTACATAGTCCAAGTGCACGCTAGTTAACCTAGATAGTCCAAGTGCCTGCTAGGTAAACTACATAGTGCAAGTGTCCGCTAGTTAACTTACATATTCCAAGTGCCCGCTAGTTAACATAGATAGTCCAAGTGCCCCTAGGGAACGTACATAGTCCATGTGCCCGCTAGTTAATTTAGATAGTGCAAGTGCCCGAGAGTTAACCTAGATAGTTCAAGTACCCGCTAGGTAACCTAGATCGTCCAAATGCCTGCTAAGGAACCTACATAGTCCAAGTGCACGCTAGTTAACCTAGATAGTCCAAGTGCCTGCTTGGTAAACTACATAGTGCAAGTGTCCGCTAGTTAACTTACATATTCCAAGTGCCCGCTAGTTAACATAGATAGTACAAGTGCCCCTAGGGAACGTACATAGTCCATGTGCCCGCTAGTTAATTTAGATAGTGCAAGTGCCCGAGAGTTAACCTAGATAGTTCAAGTACCCGCTAGGTAACCTAGATCGTCCAAGGGCCCCCTAGTTAGCCTACATAGTCCAAGTGCCCGCTAGGTAACCTAGATAGTACAAGGGCCCGCTAGTTAACCTACATAGTCTAAGGGCTCACTTGTTAACTTTGATAGTCCAAGTGCCCGCTTGTTAACCTAGATCGTCCAAGTCCCGCTAGTTAACCTAGATTGTCCAAGTGTCCTCTAGTTAAGCTACATAGTCCAAGTGCCCGCAAGTTAAGCTATATACCAAGTGCCCACTACATAACCGAGATAGTCCAAGGGCACGCTAGTTAACCTACATAGTCCAAGTGCCCGCTAGTTGACCTACATAGTCCAAGTGACAGCTAGGTAACCTAGATAGTACAAGTGCCCGCTAGGGAACCTAGATAGTCCAAGTGCCTGTTAGCTAACCTAGATAGTCCAAGTGGCGGCTAGGTAACCTACATAGTCCAAGTGCCCATTCGTTAACGTAGATAATCCAAGTGCCCGCTAGGTAACCTAGACAGTCCAAATGCCCCCTAGTTAACCTACATAGTCCAAGTGCCCGATAGGGAACCTAGATAGTCCAAGTGTCCTCTAGTTAACCTACATAGCCCAAGTGCCCGTTAGTTAACCTAGATAGTCAAAGTGCCTGCTAGGTAACCTAGATAGTCCAAGTGCCCGCTAGGTAACCTACATAGTCCAAGTGCCCGCTAGGTAACCTAAATAGTCCACATGCCCGCTAGGGAAACTACATAGTCCAAGTGCCCGCTAGTTAACCTACATAATACATGGGCCCGCTAGTTAACCTACATAGTACAAGGGCCCGTTAGTTAACCTAGATCGTGCAAGTGTCCGCTAGTTAATCTACATAGTCCAACTGTCCGCTAGTTAACCTATATACCTAGTGCCCGCTACGTAACCTAGATAGTCCAAGGGCACGCTAGTTAACCTACATAGTACAAGTGCCCGCTAGGCAACCTAGATAGTCCAAGTGCCCGCTAAGGAACCTACATAATCCAAGTGCACGCTAGTTAACCTAGATAGTCCAAGTGCCCGCTAGTTAACCTAGATAGTTATAGTACCCTCTAGGTAACCTAGATCGTCCAAGGGCCCCCTAGTTAGCCTACATAGTCCAAGTGTCCGATAGGTAACCTAGATAGTCCAAGTGCCCTTTAGGGAACCTAGAGAGTCCAAGGGCCCGCTAGTAAACCTACATAGTCCAAGTGCCCTCTAGTTAACCTACATAGTGCAAGTGTCCGCTAGTTAACCTAGATAGTCCAAGGGCCCGCTAGTTAACCTACATAGTCCAAGTGCCCGATAGGGAACCTAGATGGTCCAAGTGTCCTGTAGTTAACCTACATAGTCCAAGTGCCCGTTAGTTAACCTAGATAGTCAAAGTGCCTGCTAGGTAACCTAGATAGTCCAAGTGCCTGCTAGTAAACCTACATAATCCATGGGCCCTCTAGTTGACCTACATAGTACAAGGGCCCGTTAGTTAACCTAGATCGTGCAAGTGCCGCTAGTTAACCTATATACCAAGTGCCCGCTATGTAACCTAGATAGTCCAAGGGCACGCTAGTTAACCTACATAGTCCAAGTGCCCACTAGGTAACCTAGATAGTCCAAGTGCCCGTTCGGTAACCTAGATAGTTTTAGTGCGCTGTAGGGAACCTAGAGAGTCCAAGGGCCCGCTAGTAGACCTACATAGTGCAAGTGTCCGCTAGTTAACCTACATATTCCAAGTGCCTGCTAGTTAACCTACATAATCTAAGTGCCCGTTAGCTAACCTAGATAATGCAAGGGCCCGCTAGTTGACCTACATAGTCCAAGTGCCAGCTAGGTAACCTACATAGTCCAAGGGCTCACTTGTTAACTTTGATAGTCCAAGTGTCTTCTAGTTAACCTACATAGTCCAAGTGCCCGCTAGGTAACCTAGATATTACAAGGGCCCACTAGTTAAACTACATAGTCCACGTGCCCGCTAGGAAACCTAGATAGTCCAAGTGCCCGTTCGGTAACCTAGATAGTCCACGTGCCCTTTAGGGAACCTAGATAGTCCAAGGGCCAGCTAGTAAACCTACATAGTCCATGGGCCCGCTGGTTAACGTACATAGTGCAAGTGTCGGCTATTTAACCTACATATTTCAAGTGCCCCCTAGTTAACCTACATAATCTAAGTTCCCGTTAGCTAACCTAGGTAGTCCAAGGGCCCGCAAGTTGACCTACATAGTCCAAGTGCCAGCTAGGTAACTAGATAGTACAAGTGCCCACTAGGGAACATAGATAGTCCAAGTGCCTGTTATCTAACCTAGATAGTCCAAGTGGCGGCTAGGTAACCTACATAGTCCAAGTGCCCGTTCGTTAACCTAGATAATCCAAGTGCCCGGTAGATAACCTAGACAGTCCAAGTGCCCACTAGTTAACCTACATAGTCCAAGTGCCCGCTAGGGAACCTACATAGTCCAAGTGCCCGCTAGGCAACCTACATAGTCCAAGTGCCCGTTAGTTAACCTAGATAGTCAAAGTGCCTGCTAGGTAACCTAGATAGTCCAAGTGCCCGCTAGGTAACCTACATAGTGCAAGTGCCCGCTAGGTAACCTAAATAGTCCAAATGCCCGCTAGGGAAACTACATAGTCCAGTGCCCGCTAGTTAACCTACATAATACATGGGCCCTCTAGTTAACCTACATAGTAAAAGGGCCCGTTAGTTAACCTAGATCGTACAAGTGTCCGCTAGTTAATCTACATAGTCCAACTGTCCGCTAGTTAACCTATATACCAAGAGCCCGCTACGTAACCTAGATAGTCCAAGGGCACGCTAGTTAACCTACATAGTACAAGTGCCCGCTAGGCAACCTAGATAGTCCAAGTGCCCGCTAAGGAATCTACATAATCCAAGTGCACGCTAGTTAACCTAGATAGTCCAAGTGCCCGCTAGTTAACCTAGATAGTTATAGTACCCTCTAGGTAACCTAGATCGTCCAAGCGCCCCCTAGTTAGCCTACATAGTCCAAGTGCCCGATAGGTAACCTAGATAGTTTAAGTGCCCTTTAGGGAACCTAGAGAGTCCAAGGGCCCGCTAGTAAACCTACATAGTCCAAGTGCCCTCTAGTTAACCTACATAGTGCAAGTGTCCGCTAGTTAACCTAGATAGTCCAAGGGCCCGCTAGTTAACCTACTTAGTCCAAGTGCCCGATAGGGAACCTAGATAGTCCAAGTGTCCTCTAGTTAACCTACATAGTCCAAGTGCCCGTTAGTTAACCTAGATAGTCAAAGTGCCTGCCAAGTAACCTAGATAGTCCAAGTGCCTGCTAGTAAACCTACATAATCCATGGGCCCTCTAGTTGACCTACATAGTACAAGGGCCCGTTAGTTAACCTAGATCGTGCAAGTGCCGCTAGTTAACCTATATACCAAGTGCCCGCTATGTAACCTAGATAGTCCAAGGGCACGCTAGTTTACCTACATAGTACAAGTGCCCGCTAGGCAACCTAGATAGTCCAAGTGCCCACTAAGGAACCTACATAGTCCAAGTGCACGCTAGTTAACCTAGATAGTCCAAGTGCCTGCTAGGTAACCTACATAGTGCAAATGTCCGCTACGTAACCTACATATTCCAAGTGCCCTCTAGTTAACATAGTTAGTCCAAGTGCCCGCTAGGGAACGTACATAGTCCAAGTGCCCGCTAGGTAACTTAGATAGTTCTAGTACCCGCTAGGTAACCTAGATCATCCAAGGGCCCCCTAGTTAGCCTACATAGTCCAAGTGCCCGCTAGGAAACCTAGATAGTCCAAGTGCCCGTTCGGTAACCTAGATAGTCCACGTGCCCTTTAGGGAACCTAGATAGTCCAAGGGCCAGCTAGTAAACCTACATAGTCCATGGGCCCGCTGGTTAACGTACATAGTGCAAGTGTCGGCTAGTTAACCTACATATTTCAAGTGCCCCCTAGTTAACCTACATAATCTAAGTTCCCGTTAGCTAACCTAGGTAGTCCAAGGGCCCGCAAGTTGACCTACATAGTCCAAGTGCCAGCTAGGTAACTAGATAGTACAAGTGCCCACTAGGGAACATAGATAGTCCAAGTGCCTGTTATCTAACCTAGATAGTCCAAGTGGTGGCTAGGTAACCTACATAGTCCAAGTGCCCGTTCGTTAACCTAGATAATCCAAGTGCCCGGTAGATAACCTAGACAGTCCAAGTGCCCGCTAGTTAACCTACATAGTCCAAGTGCCCGCTAGGCAACCTACATAGTCCAAGTGCCCGTTAGTTAACCTAGATAGTCAAAGTGCCTGCTAGGTAACCTAGATAGTCCAAGTGCCCGCTAGGTAACCTACATAGTCCAAGTGCCCGCTAGGTAACCTAAATACTCCAAATGCCCGCTAGGGAAACTACATAGTCCAGGTGCCCGCTAGTTAACCTACATAATACATGGGCCCGCTAGTTAACCTACATAGTAAAAGGGCCCGTTAGTTAACCTAGATCGTACAAGTGTCCGCTAGTTAATCTACATAGTCCAACTGTCCGCTAGTTAACCTGTATACCAAGAGCCCGCTACGTAACCTAGATAGTCCAAGGGCACGCTAGTTAACCTACATAATACAAGTGCCCGCTAGGCAACCTAGATAGTCCAAGTGCCCGCTAAGGAATCTACATAATCCAAGTGCACGCTAGTTAACCTAGATAGTCCAAGTGCCCGCTAGTTAACCTAGATAGTTATAATACCCTCTAGTTTACCTAGATCGTCCAAGCGCCCCCTAGTTAGCCTACATAGTCCAAGTGCCCGATAGGTAACCTAGATATTTTAAGTGCCCTTTAGGGAACCTAGAGAGTCCAAGGGCCCGCTAGTAAACCTACATAGTCCAAGTGCCCTCTAGTTAACCTACATAGTGCAAGTGTCCGCTAGTTAACCTAGATAGTCCAAGGGCCCGCTAGTTAACCTACTTAGTCCAAGTGCCCGATAGGGAACCTAGATAGTCCAAGTGTACTCTAGTTAACCTACATAGTCCAAGTGCCCGTTAGTTAACCTAGATAGTCAAAGTGCCTGCTAGGTAACCTAGATAGTCCAAGTGCCTGCTAGTAAACCTACATAATCCATGGGCCCTCTAGTTGACCTACATAGTACAAGGGCCCGTTAGTTAACCTAGATCGTGCAAGTGCCGCTAGTTAACCTATATACCAAGTGCCCGCTATGTAACCTAGATAGTCCAAGGGCACGCTAGTTTACCTACATAGTACAAGTGCCCGCTAGGCAACCTAGATAGTCCAAGTGCCCACTAAGGAACCTACATAGTCCAAGTGCACGCTAGTTAACCTAGATAGTCCAAGTGCCTGCTAGGTAACCTACATAGTGCAAATGTCCGCTACGTAACCTACATATTCCAAGTGCCCTCTAGTTAACATAGTTAGTCCAAGTGCCCGCTAGGGAACGTACATAGTCCAAGTGCCCGCTAGGTAACTTAGATAGTTCTAGTACCCGCTAGGTAACCTAGATCATCCAAGGGCCCCCTAGTTAGCCTACATAGTCCAAGTGCCCGCTAGGAAACCTAGATAGTCCAAGTGCCCGTTCGGTAACCTAGATAGTCCACGTGCCCTTTAGGGAACCTAGATAGTCCAAGGGCCAGCTAGTAAACCTACATAGTCCATGGGCCCGCTGGTTAACGTACATAGTGCAAGTGTCGGCTAGTTAACCTACATATTTCAAGTGCCCCCTAGTTAACCTACATAATCTAAGTTCCCGTTAGCTAACCTAGGTAGTCCAAGGGCCCGCTAGTTGACCTACATAGTCCAAGTGCCAGCTAGGTAACGAGATAGTACAAGTGCCCACTAGGGAACATACATAGTCCAAGTGCCTGTTAGCTAACCTAGATAGTCCAAGTGGCGGCTAGGTAACCTACATAGTCCAAGTGCCCGTTCGTTAACCTAGATAATCCAAGTGCCCGGTAGATCACCTAGACAGTCCAAGTGCCCGCTAGTTAACCTACATAGTCCAAGTGCCCGCTAGGGAACCTACATAGTCCAAGTGCCCGCTAGGCAACCTACGTAGTCCAAGTGCCCGTTAGTTAACCTAGATAGTCAAAGTGCCTGCTAGGTAACCTAGATAGTCCAAGTGCCCTCTAGGTAACCTACATAGTCCATGTTCCCGCTTGGTATCTTATATAGTCCAAATGCCCACTAGGGAAACTACATAGTCAAAGTGCCCGCTAGGTAACCTAGACAGTTCAAGTGCCCGCTAGGTTACCTACATAGTCCAAGTGCCTTCTAGGTAACCTAGATAGTCCAAGTGCCCGCTAGTTAACCTATATAGTCCAAGTGCCCGCTAGGTAACCTAGATAGGCAAGTGCCCGTTACCTAACCTAGATAGTCCAAGTGCCCGCTAGGCAACATACATAGTCCAAATGCCCGTTCGTTAACCTAGACGTCCAAGTGCCCGCTATGTAACCTAGACAGTCCAAGTGCCTGCTAGGTTTCCTGCATAGTCCAAGTGCCCGTTCGTTAACCTAGATAGTCCAAGTGCCCACTAGGAAACCTACATAGTCCAAAGGCCCGCTTGGTAACCTAGATAGTCCAAGTGCTATCTAGGTAACCTAGATAGTCCAAGGGCCCGCTAGTTAACCTAGATAGTCCAAGGGCTCGCTTGTTAACTTTGATAGTCCAAGTGCCCGTTAGTTAACCTAGATGGTCCAAGTGCCCGCTAGTTAACCTAGATCGTCCAAGTGTCCTCTAGTTAACCTACATAGTCCTAGTGCCCGCTAGGTAACCTAGATAATCCAAGTGCCCGTTCGGTAACCTAGATAGTCCAAGAGTCCTTTAGGGAACCTAGAGAGTCCAAGTGCCCGCTAGGTAACCTACATAGTCCAAGTGCCCGCTAGGTAACCTAAATACTCCAAATGCCCGCTAGGGAAACTACATAGTCCAGGTGCCCGCTAGTTAACCTACATAATACATGGGCCCGCTAGTTAACCTACATAGTAAAAGGGCCCGTTAGTTAACCTAGATCGTACAAGTGTCCGCTAGTTAATCTACATAGTCCAACTGTCCGCTAGTTAACCTGTATACCAAGAGCCCGCTACGTAACCTAGATAGTCCAAGGGCACGCTAGTTAACCTACATAATACAAGTGCCCGCTAGGCAACCTAGATAGTCCAAGTGCCCGCTAAGGAATCTACATAATCCAAGTGCACGCTAGTTAACCTAGATAGTCCAAGTGCCCGCTAGTTAACCTAGATAGTTATAATACCCTCTAGTTTACCTAGATCGTCCAAGCGCCCCCTAGTTAGCCTACATAGTCCAAGTGCCCGATAGGTAACCTAGATATTTTAAGTGCCCTTTAGGGAACCTAGAGAGTCCAAGGGCCCGCTAGTAAACCTACATAGTCCAAGTGCCCTCTAGTTAACCTACATAGTGCAAGTGTCCGCTAGTTAACCTAGATAGTCCAAGGGCCCGCTAGTTAACCTACTTAGTCCAAGTGCCCGATAGGGAACCTAGATAGTCCAAGTGTACTCTAGTTAACCTACATAGTCCAAGTGCCCGTTAGTTAACCTAGATAGTCAAAGTGCCTGCTAGGTAACCTAGATAGTCCAAGTGCCTGCTAGTAAACCTACATAATCCATGGGCCCTCTAGTTGACCTACATAGTACAAGGGCCCGTTAGTTAACCTAGATCGTGCAAGTGCCGCTAGTTAACCTATATACCAAGTGCCCGCTATGTAACCTAGATAGTCCAAGGGCACGCTAGTTTACCTACATAGTACAAGTGCCCGCTAGGCAACCTAGATAGTCCAAGTGCCCACTAAGGAACCTACATAGTCCAAGTGCACGCTAGTTAACCTAGATAGTCCAAGTGCCTGCTAGGTAACCTACATAGTGCAAATGTCCGCTACGTAACCTACATATTCCAAGTGCCCTCTAGTTAACATAGTTAGTCCAAGTGCCCGCTAGGGAACGTACATAGTCCAAGTGCCCGCTAGGTAACTTAGATAGTTCTAGTACCCGCTAGGTAACCTAGATCATCCAAGGGCCCCCTAGTTAGCCTACATAGTCCAAGTGCCCGCTAGGAAACCTAGATAGTCCAAGTGCCCGTTCGGTAACCTAGATAGTCCACGTGCCCTTTAGGGAACCTAGATAGTCCAAGGGCCAGCTAGTAAACCTACATAGTCCATGGGCCCGCTGGTTAACGTACATAGTGCAAGTGTCGGCTAGTTAACCTACATATTTCAAGTGCCCCCTAGTTAACCTACATAATCTAAGTTCCCGTTAGCTAACCTAGGTAGTCCAAGGGCCCGCTAGTTGACCTACATAGTCCAAGTGCCAGCTAGGTAACGAGATAGTACAAGTGCCCACTAGGGAACATACATAGTCCAAGTGCCTGTTAGCTAACCTAGATAGTCCAAGTGGCGGCTAGGTAACCTACATAGTCCAAGTGCCCGTTCGTTAACCTAGATAATCCAAGTGCCCGGTAGATCACCTAGACAGTCCAAGTGCCCGCTAGTTAACCTACATAGTCCAAGTGCCCGCTAGGGAACCTACATAGTCCAAGTGCCCGCTAGGCAACCTACGTAGTCCAAGTGCCCGTTAGTTAACCTAGATAGTCAAAGTGCCTGCTAGGTAACCTAGATAGTCCAAGTGCCCTCTAGGTAACCTACATAGTCCATGTTCCCGCTTGGTATCTTATATAGTCCAAATGCCCACTAGGGAAACTACATAGTCAAAGTGCCCGCTAGGTAACCTAGACAGTTCAAGTGCCCGCTAGGTTACCTACATAGTCCAAGTGCCTTCTAGGTAACCTAGATAGTCCAAGTGCCCGCTAGTTAACCTATATAGTCCAAGTGCCCGCTAGGTAACCTAGATAGGCAAGTGCCCGTTACCTAACCTAGATAGTCCAAGTGCCCGCTAGGCAACATACATAGTCCAAATGCCCGTTCGTTAACCTAGACGTCCAAGTGCCCGCTATGTAACCTAGACAGTCCAAGTGCCTGCTAGGTTTCCTGCATAGTCCAAGTGCCCGTTCGTTAACCTAGATAGTCCAAGTGCCCACTAGGAAACCTACATAGTCCAAAGGCCCGCTTGGTAACCTAGATAGTCCAAGTGCTATCTAGGTAACCTAGATAGTCCAAGGGCCCGCTAGTTAACCTAGATAGTCCAAGGGCTCGCTTGTTAACTTTGATAGTCCAAGTGCCCGTTAGTTAACCTAGATGGTCCAAGTGCCCGCTAGTTAACCTAGATCGTCCAAGTGTCCTCTAGTTAACCTACATAGTCCTAGTGCCCGCTAGGTAACCTAGATAATCCAAGTGCCCGTTCGGTAACCTAGATAGTCCAAGAGTCCTTTAGGGAACCTAGAGAGTCCAAGGGCCCGCTAGTAAACCTACATAGTGCAAGTGTCCGCTAGTTAACCTACATATTCCATGTGCCCGCTAGTTAACCTACATAATCTAAGTGCCCGTTAGCTAACCTAGATAGTCCAAGGGCCCGCTAGTTGACCTACATAGTCCAAGTGCCCATTAGTTAACCAAGATAGTCAAAGTGCCTGCTAGGTAACCTAGATAGTCTAAGTGCCCGCTAGGTAACCTACATAGTCCATGTGCCCGCTAGGTAACCTAAATAGTCCAAATGCCCGCTAGGGAAACTATATAGTCCAAGTGCCCGCTAGTTAACCTAGATAGTCCAAGTGCCTGCTAGTAAACCTACATAATCCATGGGCCCGCTAGTTAACGTAGATAGTCCATGACCACTAGTTAACCTACATAGCCCAAGTGCCCGCTAGTTAACCTATATACCAAGTGCCCGCTACGTAATCTAGATAGTCCAAGGGCATGCTAGTTAACCTACATAGTCCAAGTGCCAGCTAGGCAACCTAGATAATCCAAGTGCCCGCTAAGGAACCTACATAGTCCAAGGGCACGCTAGTTAACCTAGATAGTCCAAGTGCCCGCTAGTTAACCTAGATCGTCCTAGTGCCTGCTAGGTAACCTACATAGTGCTAGTGTCCGCTAGTTAACCTAGATAGTCCAAGTGCCCGCTAGGCAACATACATAGTCCAAGTGCCCGCTAAGGAACCTACATAGTCCAAGTGCCCGCTAGGTAACCTAGATAGTCCAAGTGTCCGTTTGGTAACCTAGATAGTTCGAGTGCCCTTTAGGGAAACTAGATAGTCCAAGGGCCCGCTAGTAAATCTACATAGTCCATGGGCCCGCTAGTTAATCTACATAGTGCAAATGTCCGCTAGTTAACCTACATAGTCCAAGGGCTCACTTGATAACTTTGATAGTCCAAGTGTCCGCAAGTTAACCTAGATCGTCCAAGTGCCTGCTAGGTAACCTATATAGTCCAAGTGCCCGCTAGTTAACCTAGATAGTCCAAGTGCCTGCTAGGTAACCTACATAGTGCAAGTGTCCGCTAGTTAACCTAGATAGTCCAAGTGGCTGCTCGGCAACATACATAGTCCAAGTGCCCGCTAAGGAACCTACATAGTCCAAGTGCCCGCTAGGTAACCTAGATAGTCCAAGTGTCCGTTCGGTAACCTAGATAGTCCAAGTGCCCTTTAGGGAACCTAGATATTCCAAGGGCCCGCTAGTAAACCTACATAGTCCATGGACCCGCTAGTTAATCTACATAGTGCAAATGTCCGCTAGTTAACCTACATAGTCCAAGGGCTCACTTGATAATTTTGATAGTCCAAGTGCCCGCAAGTTAACCTAGATCGTCCAAGTGCCCGCTAGTTAACCTAGATTGTCCAAGTGCCTGCTAGTTAACATACATAGTCCAACGGCCCACTAGTTAACATAGATAGTCCAAGTGTCCTCTAGTTAACCTACATAGTCCAAGTGCCCGCTAGTTAACCTATATACCAAGTGCGCGCTACGTAATCTATATAGTCCAAGGGCATGCTAGTTAACCTACATAGTCCAAGTGCCCGCTAGGCAACCTAGATAATCCAAGTGCCCGCTAAGGAACCTACATAGTCCAAGTGCACGCTAGGTAACCTAGATAGTCCACGTGTCCGTTTGGTAACCTAGATAGTCCGAGTGCCCTTTAGGGAAACTAGATAGTCCAAGGGCCCGCTAGTAAACCTACATAGTCCAAGTGCCTGCTAGTTAACCTACATAATCTAAGTGCCCGTTAGCTAACCTAGATAGTCCAAGGGCCCGCTAGTTGACCTACATAGTCCAAGTGCCAGCTAGGAAACCTAGAAAGTACAAGTGCCCGCTAGTTAACCTAGATAGTCCAAGTGCCCGCAAAGGAACCTAGATAGTCTAAGTGCCTGTTTGTTAACCTAGATAGTCCAAGTGCTGCTAGGTAACCTAGACTGTCCAAGTGCCCGCTAGTTAACCTACATAGTCCAAGTGCCCGTTCGTTAACCTAGATAGTCCAAGTGCCCGCTAGGGAACCTATATAGTCCAAGTGCTATCTAGGTAACCTAGATAGTCCAAGGGCCCACTAGTTAACCTAGATCATCCATGTGTCCTCTAGTTAACCTACATAGTCCAAGTGCACGCTAGGTAACCTACATAGTGCAGGTGTCCGCTAGATAACCTACATAGTCCAAGTGCCAGTTACCTAGATAGTCCAAGTGTATCCGCTAGGTAACCTACATAGTACAAGTTTCCGCTAGTTAACCTACATAGTCCAAGGGCCCGCTAGTTAACCTACATAGTCCAAGTGCCCGGTAGTTAACTTACATAGTTCAAGTGTCCGTAGGGAACATACATAGTCCAAGTGCCCGCTAGGGAACATACATAGTCCAAGTGCCCGCTAGGGAACCTACGTAGTCCAAGGGCCCGCTACTTAACCTGCAAAGTCCAAGGGCTCACTTGATAACTTTGATAGTCCAAGTGCCCGCAAGTTAACCTAGATCGTCAAAGTGCCCGCTAGTTAACCTAGATAGTCCAAGTGTCCTATAGTTAACCTACATATTCCAAGTGCCCGCTAGTTAACCTATATTCCAAGTGCCCGCTACTTAATCTAGATAGTCCAAGGGCATGCTAGTTAACTTACATAGTCCAAGTGCCCGCTAGGCAACCTAGATAGTCCAAGTGCCCGCTAAGGAACCTACATAGTCCAAGTGCCTTCAAGGTAACCTAGATAGTCCAAGTGTCCGTTCGGTAACCTAGATAGTAAGAGTGCCCTTTAGGGAAACTAGATAGTCCAAGGACCTGCTAGTAAATCTACATAGTCCATGGACCCGCTAGTTAATCTACATAGTGCAAATGTTCGCTAGTTAACCTACATAGTCCAAGGGCTCACTTGATAATTTTGATAGTCGAAGTGCCCGCAAGTTAACCTAGATCGTCCAAGTGCCCGCTAGTTAACCTAGATTGTCCAAGTGCCTGCTAGTTAACATACATAGTCCAACGGCCCACTAGTTAACGTAGATAGTCCAAGTGTCCTCTAGTTAACCTACATAGTCCAAGTGCCCGCTAGTTAACCTATATACCAAGTGCACGCTACGTAATCTAGATAGTCCAAGGGCATGCTAGTTAACCTACATAGTCCAAGTGCCCGCTAGGCAACCTAGATAATCCAAGTGCCCGCTAAGGAACCTACATTGTCCAAGTGCACGCTAGGTAACCTATATAGTCTACGTGTCCGTTTGGTAACCTAGATAGTCCGAGTGCCCTTTAGGGAAACTAGATAGTCCAAGGGCCCGCTAGTAAACCTACATAGTCCAAGTGCCTGCTAGTTAACCTACATAATCTAAGTGCCCGTTAGCTAACCTAGATAGTCCAAGGGCCCGCTAGTTGACCTACATAGTCCAAGTGCCAGCTAGGAAACCTAGATAGTACAAGTGCCCGCTAGTTAACCTAGATTGTCCAAGTGCCCGCT
Source organism: Tenrec ecaudatus (assembly GCF_050624435.1). Lineage (NCBI taxonomy): Eukaryota > Metazoa > Chordata > Mammalia > Afrosoricida > Tenrecidae > Tenrec > Tenrec ecaudatus. The sequence goes on from NC_134534.1 coordinate 116,116,467, forward strand.
AAGGAACCTAGATAGTCCAAGTGCCTGTTTGTTAACCTAGATAGTCCAAGTGCCCGCTAGGTAACCTAGACTGTCCAAGTGCCCGCTAGTTAACCTACATAGTCCAAGTGCCCGTTCGGTAACCTAGATAGTCCAAGTGCCCGCTAGGAAACTTACATAGTCCAAGGGCCCGCTAGGTAAGCTAGATAGACCAAGTGCCCACTGGGTAACCTAGAGTCCAAGTGCTCGCTAGTTAACCTACATAGTCCAAGTGCCCGCTATGTAACCTAGATAGTCCAAGTGCCAGATAGGTAACCTAGATAGTCCAAGTGCCTGCTAGTTAACCTACATTGTCCAAGTTCCCGCTAGTTAACCTAGATAGTCCAAGTACCCATTACCTAACTTAGGTAGTCCAAGTACCCGCTAGGCAACATACAAAGTCCAAGTGCCCGTTCGTTAACCTAGAAGTCCAAGTGCCCGCTAGGTAACCTAGATAGTCCATGTGCCTGCTAGGTAACCTAGATAGTCCAAGTGCCCACTAGTTAACCTACATAGTCCAAGGTCCCCCTAGGTAACCTAGATAGTCCAAAGTCCAGCTAGGTAACCTACATTGTCCTCGTGCCCCCTAGTTAACCTACATTCTCCAAGTGCCCGATAGGGAACCTACATAGTCCAAGTGCCCGCTAGGTAACCTACATAGTCCAAATGCCCGCTAGGTAACCTAGATTGTCCAAGTGCCCTCTAGTTAACCTAGATCGTCCAATTGCCCGCTAGTTAACCTTCATAGTCCAAGAGCCCGCTAGTTAACCTACATAGCCCAAGGTCCGCTAGTTAACCTAGATTGTCCAAGTGCCCGCTAGTTAACCTAGATTGTCCAAGTGCCTGCTAGTTAACTTACATAGTCCAAGGGCCCACTAGTTAACCTAGATAGTCCAAGTGTCCTCTAGTTAACCTACATAGTCCAAGTGCCCGCTAGTTAATCTATATACCAAGTGCCCGCTACGTAACCTAGATAGTCCAAGGACACGCTAGATTACCTACATAGTACAAGTGCCCGCTAGGCAACCTAGATAGTTCAAGTGCCCGCTAAGGAACCTATATAGTCCAAGTGCACACTAGTTAACCTAGATAGTCAAAGTGCCTGCTAGGCAACCTACATAGTGCAAGTGTCCGCTAGTTAACCTACATATTCCAAGTGCCCCCTAGTTAACCTAGATAGTTCAAGTACCCGCTAGGTAACCTAGATCATCCAAGGGGCCCTTATTTAGCCTACATAGTACAAGTGCCCACTAGGTAACCTAGATAGTCCAAGTGCCCGTTCGGTTACCTAGATAGTCCATGTGCCCTTTAGGGAACCTAGATAGTCCAAGGGCCCGCTAGTAAACCTACATAGTCCATGGGCCCGCTAGGTAACCTACATAGTGCAAGTGTCCGCTAGTTAACCTACATATTCCAAGGGCCCGCTAGTTAACCTACATAATCTAAGTGCCCGTTAGCTAACCTAGATAGTCCAAGGGCCCGCTAGTTGACCTACATAGTCCAAGTGCCAGCTAGGTATCCTAGATAGTACAAGTGCCCACTAGGGAACATAGATAGTCCAAGTGCCTGTTAGCTAACCTAGATAGTCGAAGTGGCGGCTAGGTAACCTACATAGTCCAAGTGCCCGATCGTTAACCTAGATAATCCAAGTACCCGCTAGGTAACCTAGACAGTCCAAGTGCCCCCTAGTTAACCTACATAGTCCAAGTGCCCAATAGGGAACCTACATAATCCAAGTGCCCGCTAGGGAACCTACATAGTCCAAGTGCCCGCTAGGCAACCCACATAGTCCAAGTGCCCGTTAGTTAACCTAGATAGTCAAAGTGACTGCTAGGTAACCTAGATAGTCCAAGTGCCCCCTTGGTAACCTAAATAGTTCAAATGCCTGCTAGGGAAACTACATAGTCCAAGTGCCCGCTAGTTAACCTAGATAGTCCAAGTGCCTGCTAGTAAACCTACATAATCCATGGGCCCGCTATTAACCTACATAGTGCAAGGGCCCGCTAGTTAACCTAGATTGTGCAAGTGTCCGCTAGTTAACCTACATAGTGCACGTGCCCGCTAGGTAACCTAGATAATCCAACTGCCCGCTAGGGATCCTTCATAATCCAAGTGCCTGCTAGGTAACCTAGATATTCCAAGTGCCCGCTAGTTAACCTAGATAGTCCTAATGCCCGTTAGTTAACCTAGATAGTCCAAGTGCGCGCTAGGGTATGTACATAGTCCAAGTGCCTGCTAGGAAACCTAGATAGTCCATGTGCCCGCTAGGGATCCTTCATAATCTAAGTGCCTGCTAGGTAAACTAGATAGTCCAAGGGCCCGCTAGTTAATCTACATAGTCTTAGTGCCCGCTAGGTAACCTAGATAGTCCAAGTGCGTGCTATGGTATGTACATAGTCCATGTGCCCGCTAAGTAACCTAGATAATCAAAGTGCCCGTTAGGTAACCTAGATAGTCCAAGTGCCCGCTAGGTAACCTACATTGTCCAAGTTCCCGCTAGGTAACCTAGATAGTCCAAGTGCCCGTTACCTAACCTAGATAGTCCAAGTGCCCGCTAGGCAACATACATAGTCCAAATGCCCGTTCGTTAACCTAGAAGTCCAAGTGCCTGCTATGTAACCTAGACAGTCCAAGTGCCTGCTAGGTTACCTGCATAGTCCAAGTGCCCGTTCGTGAACCTAGATAGTCCAAGTGCCCGCTAGGGAACCTATATAATCCAAGTGCTATCTAGGTAACCTAGATAGTCCAAGGGCCCGCTAGTTAACCTACATAATCCAAGGGCTCGCTTGTGAACTTTGATAGTCCAAGTGCCCGTTAGTTAACTTAGATCGTCCAAGTGCCTGCTAGTTAACCTAGATCGTCCAAGTACTGGCTAGTTAACCTACATAGTCCAAGGGCCCACTAGTTAACCTAGATCGTCCATGTGTCCTCTAGTTAACCTACATAGTCCAAGTGCACGCTAGGTAACCTACATAGTGCAAGTGTCCGCTAGATAACCTACATAGTCCAAGTGCCAGTTAGGTAACCTAGATAGTCCAAGTGCCCGCTAGGTAACCTACATAGTGCAAGTGTCTGCTAATTAACCTACATAGTCCAAGGGCCCGGTAGTTAACTTACATAATTCAAGTGTCCGTAGGGAACTTACATAGTCCAAGTGCCCGCTAGGGAACATATATAGTCCAAGTGCCCGCTAGGGAACCTATGTAGTCCAAGTGCCCGCTAGGGAATCTACATAGTCCATGGGCCCGCTAGTTAACGTAGATAGTCCAAGTGCCGCTAGTTAATCTACATAGTCCAAGGCCCCACTCGTTAACCTAGATAGTCCAAGTGTCCTCTAGTTAACCTACATAGTCAAAGTGCCCGCTAGTTAACCTATATGCCAAGTGCCCACTACATAACCTAGATAGTCCAAGGGCACGCTAGTTAACCTACATAGTCCAAGTGCCCGCAAGGCAACCTAGATAGTCCAAGTGCCCGCTAGTTAACCTAGATAGTCCAAGTGCCTGCTAGGTAACCTACATATTCCAAGGGCCCGCTAGTTAACATAGATAGTCCAAGTGCCCACAAGGGAACGTACATATTCCAAGTGCCTGCTAGGTAACCTAGATAGTGCAAGTGCCCGCTAGGTAACCTAGATAGTCCAACAGCCCGCTAGTTGACCTACATATTCCACGTGCCAGCTAGGTAACCTAGATAGTTCAAGTGACCACTAGGTTACTTACATAGTCCAAGTGCCCGCTAGTTAACCTAGATAGTGCAAGTGCTCGCTAGTTAACATAGATAGTCCAATTGCCCGCTAGTTAACCTAGATAGACCAAGTGCCCGCTAGGGAACCTACCTAGACCAAGTGCCGGATAGGGAACCTACATAGTCCAAGTGCCCGCTAGTTAAACTAGATAGTCCAAGTACCCGCTTGGAAACGTACATAATTCAGGTGCCCGCTAGTTAACGTACATAGTCCAAGTGCCCGCTAGGTAACCTAGATAGTCCAAGTGCCCGCTAGTTAACCTACATAGTCCTAGTGCCCGCAAGGCAACCTAGATAGTCCAAGTGCCCGCTAGTTAACCTAGATAGTCCAAGTGCCTGCTAGGTAACCTACATATTCCAAGGGCCCGCTAGTTAACATAGATAGTCCAAGTGCCCACAAGGGAACGTACATATTCCAAGTGCCTGCTAGGTAACCTAGATAGTGCAAGTGCCCGCTAGGTTACCTAGATAGTCCAACAGCCAGCTAGTTGACCTACATATTCCAAGTGCCAGCTAGGTAACCTAGATAGTTCAAGTGACCACTAGGTTACCTACATAGTCCAAGTGCCTGTTCGTTAACCTCATTGTCCAAGTGCCCGCTAGGTAACCTATATAGTACAAATGCCCACTAGGGACCCTAATAGTCCAAGTGCCCGCTAGTTAACCTAGATAGTGCAAGTGCTTGCTAGTTAACATAGATAGTCCAATTGCCCGCTAGTTAACCTAGATAGACCAAGTGCCCGCTAGGGAACCTACCTAGACCAAGTGCCGGATAGGGAACCTATATAGTCCAAGTGCCCGCTAGTTAAATTAGATAGTCCAAGTACCCGCTTGGAAACGTACATATTTCAGGTGCCCGCTAGTTAACGTACATAGTCCAAGTGCCCGCTAGGTAACCTAGATAGTCCAAGTGCCCGCTAGTTAACCTACATAGTCCAAGTGCCCGCAAGGCAACCTAGATAGTCCAAGTGCCCGCTAGTTAACCTAGATAGTCCAAGTGCCTGCTAGGTAACCTACATATTCCAAGGGCCCGCTAGTTAACATAGATAGTCCAAGTGCCCACAAGGGAACGTACATATTCCAAGTGCCTGCTAGGTAACCTAGATAGTGCAAGTGCCCGCTAGGTAACCTAGATAGTCCAACAGCCCGCTAGTTGACCTACATATTCCAAGTGCCAGCTAGGTAACCTAGATAGTTCAAGTGACCACTAGGTTACCTACATAGTCCAAGTGCCTGTTCGTTAACCTCATAGTCCAAGTGCCCGCTAGGTAACCTATATAGTCCAAATGCCCGCTAGGGACCCTAATAGTCCAAGTGCCCGCTAGTTAACCTAGATAGTGCAAGTGCTCGCTAGTTAACATAGATAGTCCAATTGCCCGCTAGTTAACCTAGATAGACCAAGTGCCCGCCAGGGAACCTACCTAGACCAAGTGCCGGATAGGGAACCTACATAGTCCAAGTGCCCGCTAGTTAAACTAGATAGTCCAAGTACCCGCTTGGAAACGTACATAATTCAAGTGCCCGCTAGTTAACGTACATAGTCCAAGTGCCCGCTAGGTAACCTAGATAGTCCAAGGGCCTGCTAGTTAACCTACATCGTCCAAAGGCCTGCTAGTTAACCTAGATAGTCCAAGTGCCCGCTAGTTAACCTACATAGTCCAAGTGCCCGCTAGGTAACCTAGACAGTTCAAGTGACCACTAGGTTACCTACATAGTCCAAGTGCTTGTTCGTTAACCTCATAGTCCAAGTGCCCGCTAGGTAACCTATATAGTCCAAATGCCCGCTAGGGACCCTAATAGTCCAAGTGCCCGCTAGTTAACATAGATAGTCCAAGTGCTCGCTAGGGAACCTACCTAGTCCAAGTGCCTGCTAGGGAACCTACATAGTCCAAGTGCCCGCTAGTTAACATAGATAGTCCAAGTACCCGCTAGGAAACGTACATAGTCCAAGTGCCCGCTAGTTAACCTACATATTCCAAATGCCCACTAGGTAACGTACATAGTCCAAGTGCCCGCTAGGTAACCTAGATAGTCCAAGTGCCCGCTAGTTAACCTACATAGTCCAAGTGCCTGCTAGGTAACCTAGATAGTCCAAGTGCCCACTAGTTAACCTACATAGTCCAAGGTCCCCCTAGGTAACCTAGATAGTCCAAAGGCCCGCTAGGTAACCTACATTGTTCTAGTGCTCCCTAGTTAACCTACATTCTCCAAGTGCCCGATAGGGAACCTACATAGTCCAGGTTCCCCCTAGGTAACCTAGATAGTCCAAGGGCCCGCTAGGTAACCTACATTGTCCTAGTGCTCCCTAGTTAACCTACATTCTCCAAGTGCCCGATAGGGAACCTACATAGTCCAAGTGCCAGCTAGGTAACCTACATAGTCCAAATGCCCTCTAGTTAACCCACATAGTCCAAGTGCCCGCTAGGGAACTTACATAGTCCAAGGGCCCGCTAGGGAACCTACATAGTCCAAGTGCCCATTAGTTAACCTAGATAGTCCAAGTGCCCGCTATATAACCTAGATAGTCCAACAGCCCGCTAGGTAACCTACATACTCCAAGAACACGCTAGGCAACGTAGATAGTTCAAGTGCCCGCTAGCTTATCTATATAGTCCAAATGCCCGCTATGGAACCTACATAATCCAAGTGCCCGCTAGGTAACCTAGATAGTCCAAGTACCCTCTAGTTATCCTAGATCGTCCAAGTGCCCGCTAGTTAACCTACATAGTCCAAGGGCCCGCTAGTTAACCTACATAGCCCAAGGTCCACTAGTTAACCTAGATAGTCCAAGTGCTCGCTAGTTAACCTACATAGTACAAGGCCCGCTAGTTGACCTAGATAGTACAAGTGCCCGCTAGTTAACCTAGATAGTCCAAGTGCCCGCTAGGTATCCTAAGTAGTCCAAATATCCCATAGGGATCCTACATAGTCCAAGTGCCCGCTAGGTAACCTACATAGTCCAAGTGCCCGTTCGTTAAACTAGATAGTCCAAGTGCCCGCTAGGTAACCTAGACTGTCCACGTGCCCGCTAGGTAACCTACATAGTGCAAGTGCCCGTTTGTTAACCTAGATAGTCCAAGTGCCCACTAGGAAAACTACATAGTCCAAGGGCCCGCTAGGTAACCTAGATAGTCCAAATGCCCGCTAGGTAACCTAGAGTCCAACTGCTCGCTAGTTAACCTACATAGTCCAAGTGCCCGCTATGTAACCTAGTTGGTCAAAGTGCCCGTTAGGTAACCTAGATAGTCCAAGTGCCCACTAGGTAATTTACATTGTCCACGTTCCCGCTAGGTAACATTGATAGTCCAAGTGCCCACTAGGTAATGTACATAGTCCAAGTGCCCGCTAGGTAACCTATATAGTCCAAGTGCCCGCTTGGTAACCTACATAGTCTAAGGACCCGCTAGTTAACGTACATAGTCCAATGGCTCACTTGTTAACTTTGATAGTCCAAGTGCCCGCTTGTTAACCTAGATCGTCCAAGTGACCGCTAGTTAACCTAGATTATCCAAGTGCCTGCTAGTTAACCTACATAGTCCAAGGGCCCACTAGTTAACCTAGATAGTCCAAGTGTCCTCTAGTTAACCTACATAGTCCAAGTGCCCGCTATTTAACCTTTATACCAAGTGCCCGCTACGTAACCTAGATAGTACAAGGGCACGCTAGTTAACTTACATAGTCCAAGTGCAATCTTGGCAACCTAGATAGTCCAAGTGCCCGCTAAGGATCCTACATAGTCCAAGTTCACGCTAGTTAACCTAGATAGTACAAGTGCCTGCTAGGAAACATACATAGTGCAAGTGTCCGCTAGTTAACCTACATATTCCAAGTGCCCGCTAATTAATATAGATAGTCCAAGTGCCCGCTAGGGAGCGTACATAGTCCAAGTGCCCGCTAGGTAACCTAGATAGTGCAAGTGCCCTCTAGTTAACCTAGATAGTTCAAGTACCCGCTAGGTAACCTAGATCGTCCAAGGGCCCCCTAGTTAGCCTACATAGTCCAAGTGCCCGCTAGGTAACCTACATAATCCAAGTGCCCGTTCGGTAACCTAGATAGTCCAAGTGCCCTTTAGGGAACCTAGATAGTCCAAGGGACAGCTAGTAAACCTACATAGTCTATGGGCCCGCTAGTTAACCTACATAGTGCAAGTGTCCGCTAGTTAACCTACATATTCCAAGTGCCCGCTAGTTAACCTACATAATCTAAGTGCCCGTTAGCTAACCTAGATAGTCCAAGGGCCACAATTTGACCTACATAGTCCAAGTGCGAGCTAGCTAACCTAGATAGTACAAGTGCCCGCTAGGGAACCTAGATAGTCCAAGTGCCTGTTCGTTAACCTAGATAGTCCATGTGCCCGCCAGGTAACCTAGACTGTCCAGGTGCCTGCTAGGTTACCTACATAGTCCAAGTGCCCGTTCGTTAACCTAGATAGTCCAAGTGCCCGCTAGGAAACCTACATAGTCCAAGTGCCCGCTAGGAAACCTACATAGTCCACGTGCCCGCTAGGTAACCTAGAGTCCAAGTGCTCGCTAGTTAACCTACATAGTCCAAGTGCCCGCTATGTAACCTAGTTGGTCAAAGTGCCCGTTAGGTAAACTAGATAGTCCAAGTGCCCGCTAGGTAACTTACATTGTCCAAGTTCCCGCTAGGTAACCTAGATAGTCCAAGTTCCCGTTACCTAACCTAGATAGTCCAAGTGCCCGCTAGGCAACATACATAGTCCAAGAGCCCGTTCGTTAACCTAGAAGTCCAAGTGCCCACTAGGTAACCTAGACAGTCCAAGTGCCCGCTAGGTTACCTGCATATTCCAAATGCCCGTTCGTTAACCTAGATAGTCCAAGTGCCCACTATGTAACCTACATAGTCCAAGTGCCCGCTAGGTAACCTAGATAGTCCAAGTGCCCGCTAGTTAACATACATAGTCCAAGGGCTCACTTGTTAACTTTGATAGTCCAGCTGCCCGCTAGTTAACCTAGATCGTCCAAGTGCCCGCTAGTTTACCTAGATTGTCCAAGTGCCTGCTAGTTAACCTAAATAGTCCAAGGGCCCACTAGTTAACCTAGATAGTCCAAGTGTCCTCTAATTAACCTACATAGTCCAAGTGCCCGCTAGTTAACCTATATACCAAGTGCCCGCTAAGGAACCTACATAGTCCATGTGCACGCTAGTTAACCTAGATAGTCCAAGTGCCCGCAAGTTAACTTAGATAGTCCAAGTGCCTGCTAGGTAACATACATATTCCAAGTGCCCGCTAGTTAACATAGATAGTCCAAGTGCCCGCTAGGGAACGTACATCTTACCAGTGCCCGCTACGAAACCTAGATAATGCAAGTGCCCGCTATATAACCTAGATAGTTCAAGTACCCGCTAGGTAACCTAGATCGACCAAGGGCCCCCTAGTTAGCCTACATAGTCCAAGTGCCCGCTAGGTAACCTAGATAGTCCAAGTGCCCGTTCGGTAACCTAGATAGTCCAAGTGACCTTTAGGGAACCTAGATAGTCCAAGGGCCCACTTGTAAACCTACATAGTCCATGGGCCCGCTAGTTAACCTACATAGTGCAAGTGTCCGCTAGTTAACCTACATATTCCAAGTGCCTGCTAGTTAACCTACATTATCTAGGTGCCCGTTAGCTAACCTATATAGTCCAAGGGCCCGCTAGTTGACCTACATAGTCCAAGTGCCAGATAGTACAAGTGCCCGCTAGGGAACCTAGATAGTCAAAGTGCCTGTTAGCTAACCTAGATAGTGCAAGTGGCCGCTAGGTAACCTACATAGTCCAAGTGCCCGTTCGTTAACCTAGATAATCCAAGTGCCCGCTAGGTAACCTAGACAGTCCAAGAGCCCGCTAGTTAACCTACATAGTCCAAGAACCCGATAGGGAACCTACATAATCCAAGTGACCGCTAGGCAACCTACATAGTCCAAGTGCCCGTTAATTAACCTAGATGGTCAAAGTGCCTGCTAGGTAACCTAGATAGTCCAAGGCCTGCTAGGTAACCTACATAGTCCAAGTGCCCGCTAGATAACCTAAATAGTCCAAATGCCCGCTAGGGAAAATACATAATCCACATGCCCGCTAGTTAACCTAGATAGTCCAAATGCCTGCTAGTAAATCTATATAATCCATGGGCCCGCTAGTTAACCTACATAGTGCAAGGGCCCGCTAGTTAACCAAGATCTTGCAAGTGTCCGCAAGTTAACCTACATAGTCCAAGTGCCCGCTAGTTAAACTACATAGTACAAGTGCCCGCTAGGGAACCTAGATAATCTAAGTGCCCTATCTGGAACCTACATATTCCAAGTGCCTGCTAGGGAACCTACATAGTCCAAGGGCCTGCTAGTTAACGTAGATAGTCCAAGTGCCGCTAGTTAATCTATATAGTCCAATGGCCCGCTAGTTAACCTACATAGTCCAAGTACACGCTAGTTAACCTAGATCGTCCAAGTGCCCGCTAGTTAACCTACATAGTCCAAGGGCCCGCTAGTTAACCTACATAGTCCATGGGCCAGCTAGTTAACCTACATCGTCCAAGGGCCCGCTAGTTAACCTAGATAGTCCAAGTGCCCGCTAGTTAAACTACATCGTCCAAGTGCCCGCTAGTTAACCTAGATAGATCAAGTGCCGGCTAGGGGACCTACCTAGTCCAAGTGCCCGATAGGGAACCTACATAATCCAAGTGCCCGCTAGTTAACATAGATAGTCCAAGTACCCGCAAGGAAATGTACATAGTCCAAGTGCCCGCTAGTTAACGTACATAGTCCATGTGCCCGCTAGGTAACGTGGATAGACCAAGTGCCAGCTAGGGAACGTACATAGTCCAAGTGCCTTCTACGTAACCTAGATAGTCCAAGTGCCCGCTAGTTAACCCACATAGTCCAAGTGCCTGCTAGGTAACCTAGATAGTCCAAATGCCCACTAGTTAACCTACATAGTCCAAGGTCCCCCTGGTAACATAGATAGTCCTAAGGCCCGGTAGGTAACCTACATTGTCTTAGTGCCCCCAAGTTAACCTACATTCTCCAAGTGCCCAATAGGCAACCTACATAGTCCAAGTGCGTGCTAGATAACCTACATAGTCCAAATGCCCGCTAGTTAACCTACTTAATACAAGTGCCCGTTAGGTAACCTAGATAGCCCAAATGCCCGCTAGGGAACCCACATAATCCAAGTGCCCGCTAGGGAACTTACATAGTCCAATGGCCCGCTAGGGAACTTACATAGTCCTAGGGCCCGTTAGGGAACCTACATAGTCCAAGTGCCCGCAAGGTAACCTAGATAGTCCAACAGCCCAGTAGGTAACCTACATACTCCAAGTACCCGCTAGGTAACATAGATAGTTCAAGTGCCAACTAGGTAACCTAGATAGTCCAAGTGCCCTCTAGGTAACCTACAAAGTCTAAGTGCCCGCTAGGTAATCTATATAGTCCAAATGCCCGCTAGGGAGCCTACATAATCCAAATGGCCGCTAGGTAACCTAGATATTCAAGGGCCCGCTAGGTAACCTACATAGTCCTCGTGCCCCCTAGTTAACCTACATTCTCCAAGTGCCCGATAGGGATCCTACATAGTCCAAGTGCCAGCTAGGTAACCTACACAGTCCAAATGCCCTCTCGTTAACCCACATAGTCCAAGTGCCCGCTAGGGAACTTACATAGTCCAAGGGCCCGCTAGGGAACCTACATAGTACAAGTGCCCGTTAGTTAACCTAGATAGTCCAAGTGCCCGCTATGTAACCTACAAAGTCTAAGTGCCCGCTAGGTTATCTATATAGTCCAAGTGCCCGCTAGGGAACCTACATAGTCCAAGTGCCCTCTAGTTAACCTAGATCGTCCAATTGCCCGCTAGTTAACCTACATAGTACAAGGGCCTGCAGTTGACCTAGATAGTCCAAGTCCCGCTAGTTAAACTAGATAGTCCAAGTGCCCGCTAGGTAACCTAAGTAGTCCAAATATCCGATAGGGATCCTACATAGTCCAAGTGCCCGCTAGGTAACTTACATAGTCCAAGTGCCCGTTCGTTAACCTAGATAGTCCAAGTGCCCGCTAGGTAACCTACACTGTCCAAGTGACCGCTAGGTTACCTACATAGTCCAAGTGTCCGTTCGTTAACCTAGATAGTCCAAGTGCCCGCTAGGAAACCTACATAGTCCAAGGGCCCGCTAGGTACCCTAGATAGTCCACGTGCCCGCTAGGTAACCTAGAGTCCAAGTGTTCGCTAGTTATCCTACATAGTCCAAGTGCCCGCTATGTAACCTAGATAGTCAAAGTTCCCGCTAGGTAACCTAGATAGTGCAAGTGCCCGTTACCTAACCTAGATAGTCCAAGTGCCCGCTAGGCAACCTACATAGTCCAAGTGCCCGTTCGTTAACCTAGAAGTCCAAGTGCCCGTTATGTAACCTAGACAGTCCAAGTGCCCGCTAGTTAACCTACATAGTCCAAGTGCCTGTTAGGTAACCTAGATAGTCCAAGTGCCCACTAGTTAACCTACATAGTCCAAGGTCCCCCTAGGTAACCTAGATAATCCAAAGGCCCGCTAGGTAACCTACATTGTCCTAGTGCCCCCTAGTTAACCTACATTCTCCAAGTGCCCGATAGGGAACCTACATAGTCCAAGTGCCCGCTAGGTAACCTACATAGTCCAAATGCACGCTAGTTAACCTACATAGTCCAAGTGCCAGCTAGGTAACCTAGATAGCCCAAATGCCCGCTAGGGAACCCACATAATCCAAGTGCCCGCTAGGGAACTTACATAGACCAAGGGCCCGCTAGGGAACTTACATAGTCCAAGGGCCCGCTAGGGAACCTACATAGTCCAAGTGCCCGCTAGGTAATCTATATAGTCCAAATGCCCGCTAGGGAGCCTACATAATCCAAATGCCCGCTAGGTTACCTAGATAGTCAAGGGCCCGCTAGTTAACCTACATAGTCCAAGTGCCCGCTAGTTAACCTATATACCAAGTGCTCGCTACGTAACCGAGGTGGTCCAAGGGCACGCTAGTTAACCTACATAGTACAAGTGCCCGCTAGGGAACCTAGATAGTCCAAGTTCCCGCTCTGGAACATAGATAGTCCAAGTGCCCGCTAGGGAATCTACATAGTCCAAGGGCCCGCTAGTTAACGTAGATAGTCCAAGTGCCGCTAGTTAATCTACATAGTCCAAGGGCCCGCTAGTTAACCTACATAGTCCAAGTACACGCTAGTTAACTTAGATCGTCCAAGTGCCCGCTAGTTAACCTACATAGTAGAAGGGCCTGCTAGTTAACCTACATCGTCCAAAGGCCTGCTAGTTAACCTAGATAGTCCAAGTGCCCGCTAGTTAACCTACATAGTCCAAGTGCCCGCTAGGTAACCTAGACAGTTCAAGTGACCACTAGGTTACCTACATAGTCCAAGTGCCTGTTCGTTAACCTCATAGTCTAAGTGACCGCTAGGTAACCTATATAGACCAATTGCCCGCTAGGGACCCTAATAGTCCAAGTGCCTGCTAGTTAACCTAGATAGTCCAAGTGCTCGCTAGGGAACCTACCTAGTCCAAGTGCCCGATAGGGAACCTACATAGTCCAAGTGCCCGCTAGTTAACATAGATAGTCCAAGTACCCGCTAGGAAACGTACATAGTCCAAGTGCCTGCTAGGTAACCTAGATAGTCCAAGTGCCCACTAGTTAACCTACATAGTCCAAGGTCCCCCTAGGTAACCTAGATAATCCAAAGGCCCGCTAGGTAACCTACATTGTCCTAGTGCCCCCTAGTTAACCTACATTCTCCAAGTGCCCGATAGGGAACCTACATAGTCCAAGTGACCGCTAGGTAACCTACATAGTCCAAATGCACGCTAGTTAACCTACATAGTCCAAGTGCCAGCTAGGTAACCTAGATAGCCCAAATGCCCGCTAGGGAACCCACATAATCCAAGTGCCCGCTAGGGAACTTACATAGTCCAAGGGCCCGCTAGGGAACCTACATAGTCCAAGTGCCCGCTAGGTAATCTATATAGTCCAAGTGCCCGCTAGGGAGCCTACATAATCCAAATGCCCGCTAGGTTACCTAGATAGTCAAGGGCCCGCTAGTTAACCTACATAGTCCAAGTGCCCGCTAGTTAACCTATATACCAAGTGCCCGCTACGTAACCGAGGTGGTCCAAGGGCACGCTAGTTAACCTACATAGTACAAGTGCCCGCTAGGGAACCTAGATAGTCCAAGTTCCCGCTCTGGAACATAGATAGTCCAAGTGCCCGCTAGGGAATCTACATAGTCCAAGGGCCCGCTAGTTAACGTAGATAGTCCAAGTGCCGCTAGTTAATCTACATAGTCCAAGGGCCCGCTAGTTAACCTACATAGTCCAAGTACACGCTAGTTAACTTAGATCGTACAAGTGCCCGCTAGTTAACCTACATAGTAGAAGGGCCCGCTAGTTAACCTACATAGTCCAAGGGCCTACTAATTAACCTACATCGTCCAAAGGCCTGCTAGTTAACCTAGATAGTCCAAGTGCCGCTAGTTAACCTACATAGTCCAAGTGCCCGCTAGGTAACCTAGAGAGTTCAAGTGACCACTAGGTTACCTACATAGTCCAAGTGCCTGTTCGTTAACCTCATAGTCCAAGTGCCCGCTAGGTAACCTATATAGTCCAAATGCCCGCTAGGGACCCTAATAGTCCAAGTGCCCGCTAGTTAACCTAGATAGTCCAAGTGCTCGCTAGGGAACCTACATAGTCCAAATGCCCACTAGGTAACGTACATAGTCCAAGTGCCCGCTAGGTAACCTAGATAGTCCAAGTGCCCGCTAGTTAACCTACATAGTCCAAGTGCCTGCTAGGTAACCTAGATAGTCCAAGTGCCCACTAGCTAACCTACATAGTCCAAGGTCCCCCTAGGTAACCTAGATAGTCCAAAGGCCCACTAGGTAACCTACATTGTCCTAGTGCTCCCTAGTTAACCTACATTCTCCAAGTGCCCGATAGGGAACCTACATAGTCCAAGTGCCAGCTAGGTAACCTACATAGTCCAAATGCCCTCTAGTTAACCCACATAGTCCAAGTGCCCGCTAGGGAACTTACATAGTCCAAGGGCCCGCTAGGGAACCTACATAGTCCAAGTGCACATTAGTTAACCTAGACAGTCCAAGTGCCCGCTATATAACCTAGATAGTCCTACAGCCCGCTAGGTAACCTACATACTCCAAGAACACGCTAGGCAACGTAGATAGTTCAAGTGCCCGCTAGCTTATCTATATAGTCCAAATGCCCGCTAGGGAACCTACATAATCCAAGTGCCCGCTAGGTAACCTAGATAGTCCAAGTACCCTCTAGTTATCCTAGATCGTCCAAGTGCCCACTAGTTAACCTACATAGTCCAAGGGCCCGCTAGTTAACCTACATAGCCCAAGGTCCACTAGTTAACCTAGATAGTCCAAGTGCTCGCTAGTTAACCTACATAGTACAAGGGCCCGCTAGTTGACCTAGATAGTACAAGTGCCCGCTAGTTAACCTAGATAGTCCAAGTGCCCGCTAGGTAACCTAAGTAGTCCAAATATCCCATAGGGATCCTACATAGTCCAAGTGCCCGCTAGGTAACCTACATAGTCCAAGTGCCCGTTCGTTAACCTAGATAGTCCAAGTGTCCGCTAGGTAACCTAGACTGTCCAAGTGCCCGCTAGGTAACCTACATAGTGCAAGTGCCCGTTTGTTAACCTAGATAGTCCAAGTGCCCACTAGGAAAACTACATATTCCAAGGGCCCGCTAGGTAACCTAGATAGTCCAAATGCACGCTAGGTAACCTAGAGTCCAACTGCTCGCTAGTTAACCTACATAGTCCAAGTGCCCGCTATGTAACCTAGTTGGTCAAAGTGCCCGTTAGGTAACCTAGATAGTCCAAGTGCCCGCTAGGTAACTTACATTGTCCACGTTCCCGCTAGGTAACATTGATAGTCCAAGTGCCCACTAGGTAACCTACATAGTCCAAGTGCCCGCTAGGTAACCTATATAGTCCAAGTGCCCGCTTGGTAACCTACATAGTCCAAGGACCCGCTAGTTAACGTACATAGTCCAATGGCTCACTTGTTAACTTTGATAGTCCAAGTGACCGCTAGTTAACCTAGATTATCCAAGTGCCTGCTAGTTAACCTACATAGTCCAAGGGCCAACTAGTTAACCTAGATAGTCCAAGTGTCCTCTAGTTAACCTACATAGTCCAAGTGCCCGCTATTTAAACTTTATACCAAGTATCCGCTACGTAACCTAGATAGTACAAGGGCACGCTAGTTAACTTACATAGTCCAAGTGCCCTCTTGGCAACCTAGATAGTCCAAGTGCCCGCTAAGGATCCTACATAGTCCAAGTTCACGCTAGTTAACCTAGATAGTCCAAGTGCCTGCTAGGAAACATACATAGTGCAAGTGTCCGCTAGTTAACCTACATATTCCAAGTGCCCGCTAATTAATATAGATAGTCCAAGTGCCCGCTAGGGAACGTACATAGTCCAAGTGCCCGCTAGGTAACCTAGATAGTGCAAGTGCCCGCTAGTTAACCTAGATAGTTCAAGTACCCGCTAGGTAACCTAGATCGTCCAAGGGCCCCCTAGTTAGCCTACATTGTCCAAGTGCCCGCTAGGTAACCTACATAATCCAAGTGCCCGTTCGGTAACCTAGATAGTCCAAGTGCCCTTTAGGGAACCTAGATAGTCCAAGGGACAGCTAGTAAAACTACATAGTCCAAGTGCCCGCTAGGAAACCTACATAGTCCAAGTGCCCGCTAGGTAACCTAGAGTCCAAGTGCTCGCTAGTTAACCTACATAGTCCAAGTGTCAGCTATTTAACCTAGTTGGTCAAAGTGCCCGTTAGGTAAACTAGATAGTCCAAGTGCCCGCTAGGTAACTTACATTGTCCAAGTTCCCGCTAGGTAACCTAGATAGTCCAAGTTCCCGTTACCTAACCTAGATAGTCCAAGTGCCCGCTAGGCAACATACATAGTCCAAGAGCCCGTTCGTTAACCTAGAAGTCCAAGTGCCACTAGGTAACCTAGACAGTCCAAGTGCCCGCTAGGTTACCTGAATATTCCAAGTGCCCGTTCTTTAACCTAGATAGTCCAAGCGCCCACTAAGTAACCTACATAGTCCAAGTGCCCGCTAGGTAACCTATATAGTCCAAGTGCCCGCTAGGTAACCTAGATAGTCCAAGTCCCCGCTAGTTAACATACATAGTCCAAGGGCTCACTTGTTAACTTTGATAGTCCAGCTGCCCGCTAGATAACCTAGATCGTCCAAGTGCCCGCTAGTTAACCTAGATTGTCCAAGTGCCTGCTAGTTAACCTAAATAGTCCAAGGGCCCACTAGTTAACCTAGATAGTCCAAGTGTCCTCTAGTTAACCTACATAGTCCAAGTGCCCGCTAGTTAACCTATATACCAAGTGCCCGCTAAGGAACCTACATAGTCCATGTGCACGCTAGTTAACCTAGATAGTCCAAGTGCCCGCAAGTTAACTTAGATAGTCCAAGTGCCTGCTAGGTAACATACATATTCCAAGTGCCCGCTAGTTAACATAGATAGTCCAAGTGCCCGCTAGGGAACGTACATCTTACCAGTGCCCGCTACGAAACCTAGATAATGCAAGTGCCCGCTATATAACCTAGATAGTTCAAGTAACCCCTAGGTAACCTAGATCGACCAAGGGCCCCCTAGTTAGCCTACATAGTCCAAGAGCCCGCTAGGTAACCTAGATAGTCCAAGTGCCCGTTCGGTAACCTAGATAGTCAAAGTGACCTTTAGGGAACCTAGATAGTCCAAGGGCCCACTAGTAAACCTACATAGTCCATGGGCCCGCTAGTTAACCTACATAGTGCAAGTGTCCGCTAGTTAACCTACATATTCCAAGTGCCTGCTAGTTAACCTACATAATCTAAGTGCCCGTTAGCTAACCTAGATAGTCCAAGGGCCCGCTAGTTGACCTACATAGTCCAAGTGCCAGCTAGGTAACCTAGATAGTACAAGTGCCCGCTAGGGAACCTAGATAGTCAAAGTGCCTGTTAGCTAACCTAGATAGTGCAAGTGGCCTCTAGGTAACCTACATAGTCCAAGTGCCCGTTCGTTAACCTAGATAATCCAAGTGCCCGCTAGGTAACCTAGACAGTCCAAGTGCCCGCTAGTTAACCTACATAGTCCAAGTGCCCGATAGGGAACCTACATAATCCAAGTGACCGCTAGGCAACCTACATAGTCCAAGTGCCCGTTAATTAACCCTGATGGTCAAAGTGCCTGCTAGGTAACCTAGAAAGTCCAAGTGCCTGCTAGGTAACCTACATAGTCCAAGTGCCCGCTAGATAACCTAAATAGTCCAAATGCCCGCTAGGGAAAATACATAATCCACGTGCCCGCTAGTTAACCTAGATAGTCCAAATGCCTGCTAGTAAATCTATATAATCCATGGGCCCGCTAGTTAACCTACATAGTGCAAGGGCCCGCTAGTTAACCAAGATCTTGCAAGTGTCCGCAAGTTAACCTACATAGTCCAAGTGCCCGCTAGTTAAACTACATAGTACAAGTGCCCGCTAGGGAACCTAGACAATCCAAGTGCCCTATCTGGAACCTACATAGTCCAAGTGCCTGCTAGGGAACCTACATAGTCCAAGGGCCTGCTAGTTAACGTAGATAGTCCAAGTGCCGCTAGTTAATCTATATAGTCCAAGGGCCCGCTAGTTAACCTACATAGTCCAAGTACACGCTAGTTAACCTAGATCGTCCAAGTGCCCGCTAGTTAACCTACATAGTCCAAGGGCCCGCTAGTTAACCTACATAGTCCATGGGCCAGCTAGTTAACCTACATCGTCCAAGGGCCCGCTAGTTAACCTAGATAGTCCAAGTGCCCGCTAGTTAAACTACATCGTCCAAGTGCCCGCTAGTTAACCTAGATAGATCAAGTGCCGGCTAGGGAACCTACCTAGTCCAAGTGCCCGATAGGGAACCTACATAGTCCAAGTGCCCGCTAGTTAACATAGATAGTCCAAGTACCCGCTAGGAAATGTACATAGTCCAAGTGCCCGCTAGTTAACGTACATAGTCCAAGTGCCCGCTAGGTAACGTAGATAGACCAAGTGCCAGCTAGGGAACGTACATAGTCCAAGTGCCTTCTAGGTAACCTAGATAGTCCAAGTGCCCGCTAGTTAACCCACATAGTCCAAGTGCCTGCTAGGTAACCTAGATAGTCCAAATGCCCACTAGTTAACCTACATAGTCCAAGGTCCCCCTAGGTAACATAGATAGTCCTAAGGCCCGCTAGGTAACCTACATTGTCCTAGTGCCCCCAAGTTAACCTACATTCTCCAAGTGCCCAATAGGGAACCTACATAGTCCAAGTGCGTGCTAGATAACCTACATAGTCCAAATGCCCGCTAGTTAACCTACATAATACAAGTGCCCGTTAGGTAACCTAGATAGCCCAAATGCCCGCTAGGGAACCCACATAATCCAAGTGCCCGCTAGGGAACTTACATAGTCCAATGGCCCGCTAGGGAACTTACATAGTCCTAGGGCCCGTTAGGGAACCTACATAGTCCAAGTGCCCGCAAGGTAACCTAGATAGTCCAACAGCCCAGTAGGTAACCTACATATCCAAGTACCCGCTAGGTAACATAGATAGTTCAAGGGCCAGCTAGGTAACCTAGATAGTCCAAGTGCCCTCTAGGTAACCTACAAAGTCTAAGTGCCCGCTAGGTAATCTATATAGTCCAAATGCCCGCTAGGGAGCCTAAATAATCCAAATGGCCGCTAGGTAACCTAGATATTCAAGGGCCCGCTAGGTAACCTACATAGTCCTCGTGCCCCCTAGTTAACCTACATTCTCCAAGTGCCCGATAGGGATCCTACATAGTCCAAGTGCCAGCTAGGTAACCTACACAGTCCAAATGCCCTCTCGTTAACCCACATAGTCCAAGTGCCCGCTAGGGAACTTACATAGTCCAAGGGCCCGCTAGGGAACCTACATAGTCCAAGTGCCCGTTAGTTAACCTAGATAGTCCAAGTGCCCGCTAGGTAACCTAGATAGTCCAACAGCCCGTTAGGTAACATACATACTCCAAGAACCCGCTAGGCAACGTAGATAGTTCAAGTGCCAGCTAGGTAACCTAGATAGTCCAAGTGCCCGCTAGGTAACCTACAAAATCTAAGTGCCCGCTAGGTTATCTATATAGTCCAAATGCCCGCTAGGGAATCTACATAGTCCAAGTGCCCGCTAGGTAACCTAGATAGTCCAAGTGCCCTCTAGTTAACCTAGATGGTCTAAGTGCCCGCTAGTTAACCTACATAGTACAAGGGCCCGCTAGTTGACTTAGATAGTCCAAGTACCCGCTTTGTAACCTAGATATTCCAAGTGCCCTCTAGTTAACCTAGATCGTCCAAGTGCCCTCTAGTTAACCCACATGGTCCAAGTGCACGCTAGGGAACTTACATAGTCCAAGGGCCCACTAGGGAACCTACATAGTCCAAGTGCCCGTTAGTTAACCTAGATAGTCCAAGTGCCCGCTAGGTAACCTAGATAGTCCAACAGCCCGCTAGGTAACCTACATAGTCCAAGAATCCGCTAGGCATCGTAGATAGTTCAAGTGCCAGCTAGGTAACCTAGATAGTCCAAGTGCCCGCTATGTAACCTACAAAGTCTAAGTGCCCGCTAGGTTATCTATATAGTCCAAATGCCCACTAGGGAACCTACATAGTCCAAGTGCCCTCTAGTTAACCTAGATCGTCCAAGTGCCCGCTAGTTAACCTACATAGTACAAGGGCCCGCTAGTTGACCTAGATAGTCCAAGTGCCCGCTAGTTAAACTAGATAGTCCAAGTGCCCGCTAGGTAACCTAAGTAGTCCAAATGTCCGATAGGGATCCAACATAGTCCAAGTGCCCGCTAGGTAAACTACCGAGTCCAAGGTCCCCCTAGGTAACCTAGATAATCCAAAGGCCCGCTAGGTAACCTACATTGTCCTAGTGCCCCCTAGTTAACCTACATTCTCCAAGTGCCCGATTGGGAAACTACATAGTCCAAGTGCCCGCTAGGTAACCTACATAGTCCAAATGCACGCTAGTTAACCTACATAGTCCAAGTGCCAGCTAGGTAACTTAGATAGCCCAAATGCCCGCTAGGGAACCCACATAATCCAAGTGCCCGCTAGGGAACTTACATAGACCAAGGGCCCGCTTGGGAACTTACATAGTCCAAGGGCCCGCTAGGGAACCTACATAGTCCAAGTGCCCGCTAGGTAATCTATATAGTCCAAATGCCCGCTAGGGAGCCTACATAATCCAAATGCCCGCTAGGTTACCTAGATAGTCAAGGGCCCGCTAGTTAACCTACATAGTCCAAGTGCCCGCTAGTTAACCTATATACCAAGTTCCCGCTTCGTAACCGAGGTGGTCCAAGGGCACGCTAGTTAACCTACATAGTACAAGTGCCCGCTAGGGAACCTAGACAGTCCAAGTTCCCGCTCTGGAACATACATAGTCCAAGTGCCCGCTAGGGAATCTACATAGTCCAAGGGCCCGCTAGTTAACGTAGATAGTCCAAGTGCCGCTAGTTAATCTACATAGTCCAGGGGCCCGCTAGTTAACCTACAAGTACACGCTAGTTAACTTAGATCGTCCAAGTGCCCGCTAGTTAACCTACATAGTAGAAGGGCCTGCTAGTTAACCTACATCGTCCAAAGGCCTGCTAGTTAACCTAGATAGTCCAAGTGCCTGCTAGTTAACCTACATAGTCCAAGTGCCCACTAGGTAACCTAGACAGTTCAAGTGACCACTAGGTTACCTACATAGTCCAAGTGCCTGTTCGTTGACCTCATAGTCCAAGTGCCCGCTAGGTAAACTATATAGTCCAAATGCCCGCTAGGGACCCTAATAGTCCAAGTGCCCGCTAGTTAACCTAGATAGTCCAAGTGCTCGCTAGGGAACGTACATAGTCCAAGTGCCTGCTAGGTAACCTAGATAGTCCAAGTGCCCACTAGTTAACTTACATAGTCCAAGGTCCCCCTAGGTAACCTAGATAATCCAAAGGCCCGCTAGGTAACCTACATTGTCCTAGTCGCCCTAGTTAACCTACATTCTCCAAGTGCCCGATAGGGAACCTACATAGTCCAAGTGCCCGCTAGGTAACCTACATAGTCCAAATGCACGCTAGTTAACCTACATAGTGCAAGTGTCCGCTAGTTAACATAGATAGTCCAAGTGCCCACTAGTTAACTTACATAGTCCAAGGTCCCCCTAGGTAACCTAGATAATCCAAAGGCCCGCTAGGTAACCTACATTGTCCTAGTCGCCCTAGTTAACCTACATTCTCCAAGTGCCCGATAGGGAACCTACATAGTCCAAGTGCCCGCTAGGTAACCTACATAGTCCAAATGCACGCTAGTTAACCTACATAGTCCAAGTGCCAGCTAGGTAACCTAGATAGCCCAAATGCCCGCTAGGGAACCCACATAAACCAAGTGCCCGCTAGGGAACTTACATAGACCAAGGGCCCGCTAGGGAACTTACATAGTCCAAGGGCCCGCTAGGGAACCTACATAGTCCAAGTGCCCGCTAGTTAACATAGCTAGTCCAAGTGCCCGCTAGGGAACGTACATAGTCCAAGTGCCCGCTAGGTAACCTAGATTGTGCAAGTGCCCGCTAGTTAACCTAGATAGTTCAAGTACCTGCTAGGTAACCTAGATCATCCAAGGGCCCCCTAGTTAGCCTACATAGTCCAAGTGCCCGCTCGGTAACCTAGATAGTCCAAGTGCCCGTTCGGTAACATAGATAGTCAAAGTGACCTTTAGGGAACCTAGATAGTCCAAGGGCCCGCTAGTAAACCTACATAGTCCATGGGCCCGCTAGTTAACCTACATAGTGCAAGTGTCCGCTAGTTAACCTACATATTCCAAGTGCCCGCTATTTAACCTACATAATCTAAGTGCCCGTTAGCTAACCTAGATTGTCCAAGGGCCCGCTAGTTGACCTACATAGTCCAAGTGCCAGCTAGGTAACCTAGATAGTACAAGTGCCCACTAGGGAACCTAGATAGTCAAAGTGCCTGCTAGCTAACCTAGATAGTGCAAGTGGCGACTAGGTAATATACATAGTCCAAGTGCCCGTTCGTTAACCTAGATAATCCAAGTGCCTGCTAGGTAACCTAGACAGTCGAAGTGCCCGCTAGTTAACCTACATAGTCCAAGTGCCTGATAGGGAACCTACATAATCCAAGTGCCCGCTAGGCAACCTATATAGTCCAAGTGCCCGTTAGTTAACCTTGATAGTCAAAGTGCCTGCTAGATAATCTAGATAGTCCAAGTGCCCGCTAGGAAACCTACATAGTCCAAGTGCCCGCTAGGTAACCTAAATAGTCCAAATGCCCGCTAGGGAAACTATATAGTCCAAGTGCCCGCTAGTTAACCTAGAAAGTCCAAGTGCCTGATAGTAAACCTACATAATCCATGAGCCCGCTAGTTAACCTACATAGTGCAAGGGCCCGCTAGTTAACCTAGATCGTGCAAGTGTCCGCTAGTGAACATACATAGTCCACGTGCCGCTAGTTAACCTATATACCAAGTGCCCGCTTCGTAACCTAGATAGTCCAAGGGCACGCTAGTTAACCTATAGTACAAGTGCCCGCTAGGGAACCTAGATAGTCCAAGTGCCCGCTCTGGAACCTACATAGTCCACGTGCCTGCTAGAAACCTACATAGTCCAAGTGCCCGCTCTGGAACATACATAGTCCAAGTGCCGCTAGTTTATCTACATAGTCCAAGTGCTTGCTAGTTAACCTACATAGTTCAAGTACACGCTAGTTAACCTATATAGTCCATAGTTCAAGTACACGCTAGTTAACCTACATAGTCCAAGGGCATGCTAGTCAACCTACATAGTCCAAGGGCCCGCTAGTTAACCTACATCCTCCAAGGGCCCGCTAGTTAACCTAGATAGTCCAGGTGCCCCCTAGTTTACCTACATAGTCCAAGTGCCTGCTAGGTAACCTAGACAGTTCAAGTGACCACTAGGTTACCTACATAGTCCAAGTGCCTGTTCATTAACCTCATAGTCCAAGTGCCCGCTAGTTAACCTATATAGTCCAAATGCCCGCTAGGGACCCTAATCGTCCAAGTGTCCGCAAGTTAACCAAGATAGACCAAGGGCCCGCTAGGGAACCTACCTAGTCCAAGTGCCCGATAGGGAACCTACATAGTCCAAGTGCCCGCTAGTTAACATAGATAGTCCAAGTACCCGCTAGGGAACGTACATAGTACAAGTGCCCGCTAGTTAACGTACATAGTCCAAGTGCCCGCTAGGTAACATAGATAGTCCAAGTGCCCACTAGGGAACGTACATAGTCCAAGTGCCCGCTAGTTAACCTACATAGTCCAAGGGCCTGCTAGGTAACCTAGATAGTCCAAGTGCCCACTAGTTAACCTACATAGTCCAAGGTCCCCTTAGGTAACCTAGATAGTCCAAAGGCCCGCTAGGTAACCTACATTGTCCTAGTGCCCTCTAGTTAACCTACATTCTCCAAGTGCCCGATAGGGAACCTACATAGTCCAAATGCCCGCTAGTTAACCTACATAGTCCAAGTGCCCGTTAGGTAACCTAGATAGCCCAAATGCCCGCTAGGGAACCCACATAGTCCAAGTGCCCGCTAGGGAACTTACATAGTCCAAGGGCCCGCTAGGGAACTTACATAGTCCAAGGGCCCGCTAAGGAACCTACATAGTCCAAGTACCCGTTAGTTAACCTAGATATCCAAGGCCCGCTAGGTAACCTAAGTAGTCCAAGGGCCCGCTAGATAACCTACATAGTCCATGGGCCAGCTGTTAACCTACATAGTCCAAGTGCCCGTTCGTTAGCCTAGATAGTCCAAGTGCCCGCTAGGTAACCTAGACTGTCCAAGTAACCGCTAGGTTACCTACATAGTCCAAGTGCCCGTTCGTTAACCTAGATAGTCCATGTGCCCGCAAGGAAACCTACATAGTCCAAGGGCCCGCTAGGAAACCTAGATAGTCTAAGTGCCCGCTAGGTAACCTAGAGTCCAAGTGTTCGCTAGTTATCCTACATAGTCCAAGTGCCCGCTATGTAACCTAGATAGTCAAAGTGCCCGTTAGGTAACCTAGATACTACAAGTGCCCGCTAGGTAACTTACATTGTCCAAGTTCCCGCTAGGTAACATAGATAGTCCAAGCGCCCGTTTCCTAACCTAGATAGTCCAAGTGCCCGCTATGCAACCTACATTGTCCAAGAGCCCGTTCGTTAACCTAGAAGTCCAAGTGCCCGCTAGGTAACCTAGACTGTCCAAGTGCCCGCTAGGAAACCTACATAGTCCAAGGGCCCGCTAGATAAACTAGAGAGTCCAAGTGCCCGCTAGGTAACCTAGAGTCCAAGTGTTCACTAGATAACTTTCATAGTCCAAGTGCCCGCTATGTTACCTAGATAGTCAAAGTGCCCTTTAGGTAACCTAGATAGTCCATGTGCCCACTAGGTAACCTATATACTCCAAGTGCCCGCCAGGTAACCTATATAGTTCAAGTTCCCGGTAGGTAACCAAGATAGTCCAAGGGCCCGCTAGTTAACCTACATCGTCCAAGGGCTCACTTGTTAACTCTGATAGTCCAAGGGCCCGCTAGTTAACCTAGAACATCCAAGTGCCCCCTAGTTAACCTAGATTGTCCAAGTGCCTGCTAGTTAACCTACATAGTCCAAGGGCCCACTAGTTAACCTAGATTGTCCAAGTGTCCTCTAGTTAACCCACATAATCCAAGTGCTCGCTAGGTAACCTAGATAGTCCAAGGACCCGCTAGTTAACCTACATAGTCCAAGGGCTCACTTGTTAACTTTGATAGTCCATGTGCTCGCTAGTTAACCTAGATCGTCCAAGTGCCCGCTATTTAACCTAGATAGTCCAAGTGTCCTCTAGTTAACCTACATTTTCCAAGGGCCCGCTAGTTAACCTATATACCAAGTGCCCGCTACGTAACCTAGATAGTCCAAGAGCACGCTAGTTAACCTATATAGTCCAAGTGACCACTAGGCACCCTCGATAGTCCAAGTGCCCGCTAAGGTACCTACATAGTCCAAGTGCCCGCTAGGTAACCTAGATAGGCCAAGTGCCGGCTAGGTAACCTACATAGTGCAAGTGTCCGCTAGTTAGCCTACATATTCCAAGTGCCCGCTAGTTAACATAGATATTCCAAGTGCCCGCTAGGGAACGTACATAGTCCAAGTGCCTGCTAGGTAACCTAGATAGTGCAAGTGCCCGCTAGTTATCCTAGATAGTTCAAGTAACCGCTAGGTAACCTAGATCGTCCAAGGGCCCCCTAGTTAGCCTACATAATCCAAGTGCCCGCTAGGTAACCTAGATAGTCCAAGTGCCCGTTCGGTAACCTAGATAGTCCAAGTGCCCTTTTGGGAACCTAGATAGTCCAAGGGCCCGCTAGGTGACCTAGACTGTCCAAGTGCCTGCTAGGTTACCTAGATAGTCCAATTGCCTGTTCGTTAACCTATATAGTCCAAGTGCCCGCTAGGAAACCTACATAGTCCAAAGGACCGCTAGGTAACCTAGATAGTTCAAGTGCCCGCTAGGTAACCTAGAGTCCAAGTGTTCGCTAGTTAACCTACATAATCCAAGTGCCCGGTATGTAACCTAGATAGTCAAAGTGCCCTTTAGGTAACCTAGATAGTACAAGTGCCCGCTAGGTAACTTACATTGTCCATGTTCCCGCTAGGTAACCTAGATAGTCCAAGTGCCCGTTACCTAACCTAGATAGTCCAAGTGCCCGCTAGGCAACCTACATAGTCCAAGAGCCCGTTCGTTAACCTAGAAGTCCAAGTGCCCGCTAGGTAACCAAGATAGTCCAAATGCCCGTTACATAACCTAGATAGTCCAAGTGCCCGCAAGGTTTCCTGCATATTCCAAGTGCCCGTTCGTTAACCTAGATAGTCCATGTGCCCACTAGGTAACCTACAGAGTCCAAGTGCCCGCTAGGTAACCTATATAGTTCAAGTGCCCGGTAGGTAACCAAGATAGTCCAAGGGCCCGCTAGTTAACCTACATCGTCCAAGGGCTCACTTGTTAACTTTGATAGTCCAAGTGCCCGCTAGTTAAACTAGATCATCCAAGTGCCCCCTAGTTAACCTAGACTGTCCAAGTGCCTGCTAGTTAACCTACATAGTCAAAGGGCCCACTAGTTAACCTAGATAGTCCAAGTATCCGCTAGTTAACCTACATAGTCCAAGTGCCCGCTAGTTAACCAACATAGTCTAAGTGCCCGCTACGTAACCTAGATAGTCCAAGGGCACGCTAGTTAACATACATAGTCCAAGTGCCCGCTAGGCAACCTAGATAGTCCAAGTGCCCGCTAAGGAACCTACATAGTCCAAGTGCACGCTAGTTAACCTAGATAGTCCAAGTGCCCGCTAGTTAACCTAGATAGTCCAAGTGCCTGCTAGGTAACCTACATATTCCAAGTGCCCGCTAGTTAACATAGATAGTCCAAGTGCCCGCTAGAGAACGTACATAGTCCAAGTGACCGCTAGGTAACCTAGATAGTGCAAGTGCCCGCTAGTTAACCTAGATAGTTCAAGTACCTGCTAGGTAACCTAGATCGTCCAATGGCCCCCTAGTTAGCCTACATAGTCTAAGTGCCCGCTCCGTAACCTAGATAGTCCAAGTGCCCGTTCCGTAACCTAAATAGTCCAAGTGACCTTTAGGAAACCTAGATAGTCCAAGGGACAGCTAGTAAACCTACATAGTCCATGGGCCCGCTAGTTAACCTACATAGTGCAAGTGTCCGCTAGTTAACCCACATAGTCCAAGTGCCCGCTAGGTAACCTAGATATTCCAAGGACCCGCTAGTTAACCTACATAGTCCAAAGGCTCACTTGTTAACTTTGATAGTCTATGTGCCCGCTAGTTAACCTAGATCGTCCAAGTGCCCGCTAGTTAACCTAGTTATTCCAAGTGTCCTCTAGTTAACCTACATTGTCCAATTGCCCGCTAGTTAACCTATATACCAAGTGCCCACTACGTGACCTAGATAGTCCAAGAGCACGCTAGTTAACCTATATAGTCCCAGTGACCACTAGGCAACCTAGATAGTCCAAGTGCCCGCTAAGGTACCTACATAGTCCAAGTGCCCGCTAGGTAACCTAGATAGTCCAAGTGCCTGCTAGGTAACCTACATAGTGCAAGTGTCCGCTAGTTAACCTACATATTCCAAGTGCCCGCTAGTTAACATAGATATTCCAAGTGCCCGCTAGGGAACGTACATAGTCCAAGTGCCCGCTAGGTAACCTAGATAGTGCAAGTGCCCGCTAGTTAACCTAGATAGTTCAAGTAACCACTAGGTAACCTAGATCGTCCAAGGGCCCCCTAGTTAGCCTACATAATCCAAGTGCCCGCTAGGTAACCTAGATAGTCCAAGTGCCCGTTCGGTAACCTAGATAGTACAAGTGCCCTTTAGGGAACCTAGATAGTCCAAGGGCCCGCTAGGTAACCTAGAGTGTCCAAGTGCCTGCTAGGTTACCTACATAGTCCAAGTGCCTGTTCGTTAACCTAGATAGTCCAAGTGCCCGCTAGGAAACCTACATAGTCCAAGGGACCGCTAGGTAACCTAGATAGTCCAAGTGCCCTTTCGGTAACCTAGATAGTCCAAGTGCCCTTTAGGGAACCTAGATAGTCCAAGGGCCCTCTAGGTAACCTAGACTGTCCAAGTGCCTGCTAGGTTACCTACATAGTCCAAGTGCCTGTTCGTTAACCTAGATAGTCCAAGTGCCCGCTAGGAAACCTACACAGTCCAAGGGACGGCTAGGTAACCTAGATAGTCCAAGTGCCCGCTAGGTAACCTAGAGTCCAAGTGTTCGCTAGTTAACCTACATAATCCAAGTGCCCGCTATGTAACCTAGATAGTCAAAGTGCCCTTTAGGTAACCTAGATAGTACAAGTGCCCTCTAGGTAACTTACATTGTCCATGTTCCCTCTAGGTAACCTAGATAGTCCAAGTGCCCGTTACCTAACCTAGATAGTCCAAGTGCCCGCTAGGCAACCTACATAGTCCAAGAGCCCGTTCGTTAACCTAGAAGTCCAAGTGCCCGCTAGGTAACCTACATAATCCAAGTGCCCACTAGGTAACCAAGATAGTCCAAATGCCCGTTACCTAACCTAGATAGTCCAAGTGCCCGCAAGGTTACCTGCATATTCCAAGTGCCCATTCGTTAACCTAGATAGTCCATGTGCCCACTAGGTAACCTACATAGTCCAAGTGCCCGCTAGGTAACCTATATAGTTCAAGTGCCCGGTAGGTAACCAAGATAGTCCAAGGGCCCGCTACTTAACCTACATCGTCCAAGGGCTCACTTGTTAACTTTGATAGTCCAAGGGCCCGCTAGTTAACCTAGATCATCCAAGTGCCCCCTAGTTAACCTAGATTGTCCAAGTGCCTGCTAGTTAACCTACATAGTCCAAGGGCCCACTAGTTAACCTAGATAGTTCAAGTACCTCCTAGGTAACCTAGATCGTCCAAGGGCCCCCTAGTTAGCCTACATAGTCTAAGTGCCCGCTCCGTAACCTAGATAGTCCAAGTGCCCGTTCCGTAACCTAGATAGTCCAAGTGACCTTTAGGGAATCTAGATAGTCCAAGGGCCCGCTAGTAAACCTACATAGTCCATGGGCCCGCTAGTTAACCTACATAGTGCAAGTGTCCGCTAGTTAACCTACATATTCCAAGTGCCCGCTAGTTAACCTACATAATCTAAGTGCCCGTTAGCTAACATAGATAGTCCAAGGGCCCGCTAGTTGACCTACATAGTCCAAGTGCCAGCTAGGTAACCTAGATAGTACAAGTGCCCGCTAGGGAACGTAGATAGTCCAAGGACCCGCTAGTTAACCTACATAGTCCAAGGGCTCACTTGTTAACTTTGATAGTCCAGATGCCCGCTAGTTAACCTAGATAGTCCAAGTGCCTGCTAGGTAACCTACATATTCCAAGTGCCCGCTAGTTAACATAGATAGTCCAAGTGCCCGCTAGGGAACGTACATAGTCCAAGTGCCCGCTAGGTAACCTAGATAGTGCAAGTGCGCGCTAGGGTATATACATAGTCCAAGTGCCTGCTAGGAAACCTAGATCGTCCAAGTGCCTGCTAGTTAACCTACATAGTCCAAGGGCCCACTAGTTAACCTAGATAGTCCAAGTATCCTCTAGTTAACCTACATAGTCCAAGTGCCCCTAGTTAACCAACATAGTCCAAGTGCCCGCTACGTAACCTAGATAGTCCAAGGGCACGCTATTTAACCTAGATAGTCCAAGTATCCTCTAGTTAACCTACATAGTCCAAGTGCCCCTAGTTAACCAACATAGTCCAAGTGCCCGCTAGGCAACCTAGATAGTCCAAGTGCCCGCTAAGGAACCTACATAGTTCAAGTGCACGCTAGTTAACCTAGATAGTCCAAGTGCCCGCTAGTTAACCTAGATAGTCCAAGTGCCTGCTAGGTAACCTACATATTCCAAGTGCCCGCTAGTTAACATAGATAGTCCAAGTGCCCGCTAGGGAACGTACATAGTCCAAGTGCCCGCTAGGTAACCTAGATAGTGCAAGTGCCCGCTAGTTAACCTAGATAGTTCAAGTAACCGCTAGGTAACCTAGATCGTCCAAGGGCCCCCTAGTTAGCCTACATAATCCAAGTGCCCGCTAGGTAACTTAGATAGTCCAAGTGCCCGTTCGGTAACCTAGATAGTCCAAGTGCCCTTTAGGGAACCTAGATAGTCCAAGGGCCCGCTAGGTAACCTAGACTGTCCAAGTGCCTGCTAGGTTACCTACATAGTCCAAGTGCCTGTTCGTTAACCTAGATAGTCCAAGTGCCCGCTAGGAAACCTACATAGTCCAAGGGACCGCTAGGTAACCTAGATAGTCCAAGTGCCCGCTAGGTAACCTAGAGTCCAAGTGTTCGCTAGTTAACCTACATAATCCAAGTTCCCGCTATGTAACCTAGATAGTCAAAGTGCCCTTTAGGTAACCTAGATAGTACAAGTGCCCGCTAGGTAACTTACATTGTCCATGTTCCCTCTAGGTAACCTAGATAGTCCAAGTGCCCGTTACCTAACTTAGATAGTCCAAGTGCCCGCTAGGCAACCTACATAGTCCAAGAGCCCGTTCGTTAACCTAGAAGTCCAAGTGCCCGCTAGGTAACCTACATAATCCAAGTGCCCACTAGGTAACCAACATAGTCCAAATGCCCGTTACCTAACCTAGATAGTCCAAGTGCCCGCAAGGTTACCTGCATATTCCAAGTGCCCGTTCGTTAACCTAGATAGTCCATGTGCCCACTAGGTAACCTACATAGTCCAAGTGCCCGCTAGGTAACCTATATAGTTCAAGTGCCCGGTAGGTAACCAAGATAGTCCAAGGGCCCGCTACTTAACCTACATCGTCCAAGGGCTCACTTGTTAACTTTGATAGTCCAAGTGCCCGCTAGTTAACCTAGATCATCCAAGTGCCCCCTAGTTAACCTAGATTGTCCAAGTGCCTGCTAGTTAACCTACATAGTCCTAGGGCCCACTAGTTAACCAAGATAGTCCAAGTGTCCTCTAGTTAACCTACATAGTCCAAGTGCCCGCTAGGTAACCGAGATAGTCCAAGGACCCGCTAGTTAACCTACATAGTCCAAGGGCTCACTTGTTAACTTTGATAGTCCAGATGCCCGCTAGTTAACCTAGATCATCCAAGTGCCTGCTAGTTAACCTAGATTGTCCAAGTGCCTGCGAGTTAACCTACATAGTCCAAGGGCCCACTGTTAACCTAGATAGTCCAAGTGTCCTCTAGTTAACTAACATAGTCCAAGTGCCCGCTAGTTAACCAACATAGTCCAAGTGCCCGCTACGTAACCTAGATAGTCCAAGGGCACGCTAGTTAACCTACATAGTCCAAGTGCCCGCTAGGCAACCTAGATAGTCCAAGTGCCCGCTAAGGAACCTACATAGTCCAAGTGCACGCTAGTTAACCTAGATAGTCCAAGTGCCCGCTAGTTAACCTAGATAGTCCAAGTGCCTGCTAGGTAACCTACATATTCCAAGTGCCCGCTAGTTAACCTAGATAGTTCAAGTACCTGCTAGGTAACCTAGATCGTCCAAGGGCCCCCTAGTTAGCCTACATAGTCTAAGTGCCCGCTCCGTTACCTAGATAGTCCAAGTGCCCGTTCCGTTACCTAGATAGTCCAAGTGACCTTTAGGGAACCTAGATAGTCCAAGGGCCCGCTAGTAAACCTACATAGTCCATGGGCCCGCTAGTTAACCTACATAGTGCAAGTGCCCGCTAGTTAACCTACATAATCTAAGAGCCCGTTAGCTAACCTAGATAGTCCAAGGGCCCGCTAGTTGACCTACATAGTCCAAGTGCCAGCTAGGTAACCTAGATAGTCCAAGTGCCTGTTAGCTAACCTAGATAGTGCAAGTGGCGACTAGGTAACCTACATAGTCCAAGTGCCCGTTCGTTAACCTAGATAATCCAAGTGCCTGCTAGGTAACCTAGACAGTCGAAGTGCCCGCTAGTTAACCTACATAGTCCAAGTGCCTGATAGGGAACCTACATAATCCAATTGCCCGCTAGGCAACCTACATAGTCAAAGTGCCTGTTAGTTAACCTAGATAGTCAAAGTGCCTGCTAGGTAAAATAGATAGTCCAAGTGCCCCCTAGGAAACCTACATAGTCCAAGTGCCCGCTAGGTAACCTAAATAGTCCAAACACCCGCTAGGGAAACTACATAGTCCAAGTGCCCGCTAGTTAACCTAGATAGTCCAAGAGCCTGATGGTAAACCTACATAATCCATGAGCCCGCTAGTTAACCTACATAGTGCAAGGGCCTGCTAGTTAACCTAGATCGTGCAAGTGTCCGCTAGTTAACCTACATAGTCCTCGTGCCCGCTAGTTAACCTATATACCAAGTGCCCGCTACGTAACCTAGATAGTCCAAGGGCACGCTAGTTAACCTATAGTACAAGTGCCCGCTAGGGAACCTAGATAGTCAAAGTGCCCGCTGTGGAACCTACATAGTCCAAGTGCCTGCTAGAAACCTACATAGTCCAAGTGCCCGCTTTGGAACATACATAGTCCAAGGGCCGCTAGTTAATCTACATAGTCCAAGTGCCCGCTAGTTAACCTACATAGTTCAAGTACATGCTAGTTAACCTACATAGTCCAAGGGCATGCTAGTTAACCTACATAGTCCAAGGGCCCGCTAGTTAACCTACATCCTCGAAGGGCCTGCTAGTTAACCTAGATAGTCCAGGTGCCCCCTTGTTTACCTACATAGTCCAAGTGCCCGCTAGGTAAGCTAGACTGTTCAAGTGACCACTAGGTTACCTACATAGTCCAAGGTCCCCCTAGGTAACCTAGATCGTCCAAAGGCCCGCTAGGTAACCTACATTGTCCTAGTGCCCCCTAGTTAACCTACCTAGTCCAAGTGCCCGATAGGGAACCTACATAGTCCAAATGCCCGCCAGTTAACCTACATAATCCAAGTGCCCGCTAGGTAACGTAGATAGTCCAAGTGCCCGCTAGGGAACGTACATAGTCCAAGTGCCCGCTAGTTAACCTACATAGTCCAAGTGCCTGCTATGTAACCTACATAGTCCAAATGCCCGCTAGTTAACCTACATAGTCCAAGTGCCCGTTAGGTAACCTAGATAGCCCAAATGCCCGTTAGAGAACCCACATGGTCCAAGTGCCCGCTAGGGAACTTACAAAGTCCAAGGGTCCGCTAGGGAGCTTACATAGTCCAAGGGCCCGCTAGGGAACCTACATTGGCCAAGTACCCGTTAGTTAACCTAGATAGTCCAAATGCCCGCTAGGTAACCTAGATAGTCCAACAGCCCGGTAGGTAACCTACATACTCCAAGTACCCGCTAGGTAATGTAGATAGTTCAAGTGCCAGCTAGGAAACCTAGATAGTCCAAGTGCCCGCTAGTTAACCTACAAAGTCTAAGTGTCCGCTAGGTAATCTATATAGTCCAAATGCCCATTAGGGAGCCTACATATTCCAAATGCCCGCTAGGTAACCTAGATAGCCAAGGGCCCGCTAGGTAACCTACGTAGTCCTAGTGCCACCTAGTTAACCTACATTCTCCAAGTGCCCAATAGGGAACCTACATAGTCCAAGTGCCAGCTAGGTAACCTACATAGTCCAAATGCCCTCTAGTTAACCCACATAGTCCAAGTGCCTGCTAGGGAAATTACATAGTCCAAGTGCCCGCTAGGTAACCTAGATCGTCCAAGTGCCCGCTAGTTAACCTACATAGTCCAAGGACCCGCTAGTTAACCTACATAGTCCAAGGTCCGCTAGTTAACCTAGATAGTCCAAGTGCTCGATAGTTAACCTACATAGTACAATGGCCCGCTAGTTGACCTAGATAGTCCAAGTGCTCGATAGTTAACCTACATAGTACAAAGGCCCGCTAGTTGACCTAGATAGTCCAAGTGCCCGCTAGGAAACCTACATAGTCCAAAGGCCCGCTAGGTAACCTAGATAGTCCAAGTGCCCGCTAGATAACCTAGAGTCCAAGTGTTCACTAGTTAAGCTACATAGTACAAGTGCCCGCTATGTAACCTAGATAGTCAAAGTGCCCGTTAGGTAACCTAGATAGTCTAAGTGCCCGCCAGATAACTTACATTGTCCATGTTCCCGCTAGGTAACCTAGATAGTGCAAGTGCACGTTACCTACCCTGGATAGTCCAAGTGCCCGCTATGCAACCTACATAGTCCAAGAGCCCGTTCGGTAACATAGAAGTCCAAGTGCCCGCTAGGTTACCTAGACAGTCCAAGTGCCCGCTAGTTAACCTAGATAGTCCAAATGCCCGTTACCTAACCTAGATAGTCCAAGTGCCCGCAAGGTTACCTGCATATTCCAAGTGCCCATTCGTTAACCTAGATAGTCCTTGTGCCCACTAGGTAACCTACATAGTCCAAGTGCCCGCTAGGTAACCTATATAGTTCAAGTGCCCGGTAGGTAACCTAGATAGTCCAAGTGCCCGCTAGTTAACCTAGATCGTCCAAGTGCCCGCTTGTTAACCTAGATTGTCCAAGTGCCTGCTAGTTAACCTACATAGTCCAAAGCCCACTAGTTAACCTAGATAGTGCAAGTGTCCTCTAGTTAACATAGATAGTCCAAGTACCCGCTAGGAAACGTACATAGTCCAAGTGCCCGCTAGTTAACGTACATAGTCCAAGTGCCCGCTAGGTAATGTAGATAGTCCAAGTGCCCGCTAGGGAACATACATAGTCCAAGTGCCCGCTAGGTAACGTAGATAGTCCAAGTGCCCGCTAGGGAACGTACATAGTCCAAGTGCCCACTAGTTAACCTACATAGTCCAAGTGCCTGCTATGTAACCTAGATAGTCCAAGTGCCCACTAGTTAACCTACATAGTCCAAGGTCCCCCTAGGTAACCTAGATAGTCCAAAGGCCCGCTAGGTAACCTACATTGTCCTAGTGCCCCCTAGTTAACCTACATTCTCCAAGTGCCCGATAGGGAACTTACAAAATCCAAATGCACGCTAGTTAACCTACATAGTCCAACTGCCCGCTATGTAACCTAGATAGTCAAAGTGCCCGTTAGGTAACCTAGATAGTCTAAGTGCCCGCTAGATAACTTACATTGTCCAAGTTCCCGCTAGGTAACCTAGATAGTGCAAGTGCCCGTTACCTACCCTAGATAGTCCAAGTGCCCGCTAGGCAACCTACATAGTCCAAGAGCCCGTCCGTTAACCTAGAAGTCTAAGTGCCCACTAGGTAACCTAGACAGTCCAAGTGCCCGCTAGGTTACCTGCATATTCCAAGTGCCCGTTCGTTAACCTAGATAGTCCAAGTGCCCATTAGGTAACCTACATAGTCCAAGTGCCCGTTTGGTAACCTATATAGTCCACGTGCCCGCTAGGTAACCTAGATAGTCCAAGGGCCCGCTAGTTAACCTACATAGTCCAAGGGCTCACTTATTAACTTTGATAGTCCAAGTGCCCGCTAGTTAACCTAGATCGTCCAAGTGTCCGCTAGTTAACCTAGATAGTCCAAGTGTCCTCTAGTTAACCTACATTGTCCAAGTGCCCGCTAGTTAACCTATATAACAAGTGCCCGCTACGTAACCTAGATAGTCCAAGGGCACGCTAGTTAACCTATATAGTCCAAGTGACCACTAGGCAACCTAGATAGTCCAAGTGCCCGCTAATGTACCTACATAGTCTAAGGGCCCGCTAGGTAACCTAGATAATCCAAGTGCCTGCTAGGTAACCTACATAGTGCAAGTGTCCGCTAGTTAACCTACATATTCCAAGTGCCCGCTAGTTAACATAGATATTCCAAGTGCCCGCTAGGGAACGTACATAGTCCAAGTGACCGCTTGGTAACATAGATAGTGCAAGTGCCCGCTAGATAACCTAAATAGTTCAATGCCCGCTAGGTAACCTAGATCGTCCAAGGGCCCCCTAGTTAGCCTACATAATCCAAGTGCCCGCTAGGTAACCTAGATAGGCCAAGTGCCCGTTCTGTAACCTAGAGAGTCCAAGTGCCCTTTAGGGAACCTAGATAGTCCAAGGGCCCGCTAGGTAACCTAGACTGTCCAAGTGCCCGCTAGGTTACCTACATAGTCCAAGTGCCTGTTCGTTAACCTAGATAGTCCAAGTGCCCGCTAGGAAACCTACATAGTCCAAGGGCCCGCTAGGTAACCTAGATAGTCCAAGTGCCCGCTAGGTAACCTAGAGTCCAAGTGTTCGCTAGTTAACCTACATAAATCAAGTGCCCGCTATGTAACCTAGATAGTCAAAGTGCCCTTTAGGTAACCTTGATAGTACAAGTGCCCGCTAGGTAACTTACATTGTCTAAGTTCCCGCTAGGTAACCTAGATAGTCCAAGTGCCCGTTATCTAAACTAGATAGTCCAAGTGCCCGCTAGGCAAACTACATTGTCCAAGAGCCCGTTCGTTAACCTAGAAGTCCAAGTGCCCACTAGGTACCCTACATAGTCCAAGTGCCCGTTAGGTAACCTATATAGTCCAAGTGCCGTCTAGGTAACCTAGATAGTCCAAGGGCCTGGTAGTTAACCTCCATAGTCCAAGGGCTCACTTGTTAACTTTGATAGTCCAAGTGCCCTATAGTTAACCTAGATAGTTCAAGTACCCGATAGGTAACCTAGATCGTCCAAGGGCCCCCTAGTTAGCCTACATAATCCAAGTGCCCGCTAGGTAACCTAGATAGTCCAAGTGCCCGTTCGGTAACCTAGATAGTCCAAGTGCCCTTTAGGGAACCTAAATAGTCCAAGGGCCCGCTAGGTAACCTAGACTGTCCAAGTGCCCGCTAGGTTACCTACATAGTCCAAGTGCCTGTTCGTTAACCTAGATAGTCCAAGTGCCCGCTAGGTAACCTAGAGTCCAAGTGTTCGCTAGTTAACCTACATAAATCAAGTGCCCGCTATGTAACCTAGATAGTCAAAGTGCCCTTTAGGTAACCTAGATAGTACAAGTGCCCGCTAGGTAACTTACATTGTCCAAGTTCCCGCTAGGTAACCTAGATAGTCCAAGTGCCCGTTATCTAACCTAGATAGTCCAAGTGCCCGCTAGGCAAACTACATTGTCCAAGAGCCCGTTCGTTAACCTAGAAGTCCAAGTGCCCACTAGGTACCCTACATAGTCCAAGTGCCCGTTAGGTAACCTATATAGTCCAAGTGCCGTCTAGGTAACCTAGATAGTCCAAGGGCCTGGTAGTTAACCTCCATAGTCCAAGGGCTCACTTGTTAACTTTGATAGTCCAAGTGCCCTATAGTTAACCTAGATAGTTCAAGTACCCGATAGGTAACCTAGATCGTCCAAGGGCCCCCTAGTTAGCCTACATAATCCAAGTGCCCGCTAGGTAACCTAGATAGTCCAAGTGCCCGTTCGGTAACCTAGATAGTCCAAGTGCCCTTTAGGGAACCTAAATAGTCCAAGGGCCCGCTAGGTAACCTAGACTGTCCAAGTGCCCGCTAGGTTACCTACATAGTACAAGTGCCTGTTCGTTAACCTAGATAGTCCAAGTGCCCTCTAGGTAACCTAGAGTCCAAGTGTTCGCTAGTTAACCTACATAAATCAAGTGCCCGCTATGTAACCTAGATAGTCAAAGTGCCCTTTAGGTAACCTAGATAGTACAAGTGCCCGCTAGGTAACTTACATTGTCCAAGTTCCCGCTAGGTAACCTAGATAGTCCAAGTGCCCGTTATCTAACCTAGATAGTCCAAGTGCCCGCTAGGCAAACTACATTGTCCAAGAGCCCGTTCGTTAACCTAGAAGTCCAAGTGCCCACTAGGTACCCTACATAGTCCAAGTGCCCGTTAGGTAACCTATATAGTCCAAGTGCCCGCTAGGTAACCTAGATAGTCCAAGGGCCTGGTAGTTAACCTACATATTCCAAGGGCTCACTTGTTAACTTTGATAGTCCAAGTGCCCTATAGTTAACCTAGATAGTTCAAGTATCCGATAGGTAACCTAGATCGTCCAAGGGCCCCCTAGTTAGCCTACATAATCCAAGTGCCCGCTAGGTAACCTAGATAGTCCAAGGGTCCGCTAGGTAACCTAGACTGTCCAAGTGCCCGCTAGGTTACCTACATAGTCCAAGTGCCTGTTCGTTAACTAAGATAGTCCAAGGGCCCGCTAGGTAACCTAGATAGTCCAAGTGCCAGCTAGGAAACCTACATAGTCCAAGGGCCCGCTAGGTAACCTACATAATCCAAGTGCCTGCTATGTAAGCTAGATAGTCAAAGTGCCCTTTAGGTAACCTAGATAGTACAAGTGCCCGTTACCTAACCTAGATAGTCCAAGTGCCCACTAGGCAACCTACATAGTCCAAGAGCCCGTTCGTTAACCTAGAAGTCCAAGTGCCCGCTAGGTAACCTACATAATCCAAGTGCCCACTAGGTAACCTAGATAGTCCAAATGCCCGTTACCTAACCTAGATAGTCCAAGTGCCCGCAAGGTTACCTGCATATTCCAAGTGCCCATTCGTTAACCTAGATAGTCCATGTGCCCACTATGTAACCTACATAGTCCAATTGCCCGCTAGGTAACCTATATAGTTCAAGTGCCCGGTAGGTAACCTAGATAGTCCAAGGGCCCGCTAGTTAACCTACATCGTCCAAGGGATCACTTGTTAACTTTGATAGTCCAAGTGCCCGCTAGTTAACCTAGATTGTCCAAGTGCCTGCTAGTTAACCACATAGTCCAAAGCCCACTAGTTAACCTAGATAGTCCAAGTGTCCTCTAGTTAACCTACATAGTCCAAGTGCCCGCTAGGTAACCTAGATAGTCTAAGGGCCCGCTAGTTAACCTACATAGTCCAAGGGCTTACTTGTTAACTTTGATAGTCCAAGTGCCCGCTAGTTAACCTAGATTGTCCAAGTGCCTGCTAGTTAACCTACATAGTCCAAGGGCCCACTAGGTAACCTAGATAGCCCATGTGTCCTCTAGTTAACCTACATAGTCCAAGTGCCCGTTAGTTAACCTATATACCAATGCCTGCTACGTAACCTAGATATTCCAAGGGCACACTAGTTAACCACCATATTCCAAGCGCCCGCTAGGCAACCTAGATAGTCCAAGTGCCTGCTAGTAAACCTACATAATCCATGGGCCCGCTAGTTAACCTTAATAGTACAAGGGCCCGCTAGTTAACCTAGATCTTGCAAGTGTCCTCTAGTTAACCTACATAGTCCAAGTGCCCGCTAGTTAACCTATATACCAAGTGCCCGCTACGTAACCTAGATAGTCCAAGGGCACGCTAGTTAACCTATAGTACAAGTGCCCGCTAGGGAACCTAGATAGTCAAAGTGCCCGCTCTGGAACCTACATAGTCCAAGTGCCTGCTAGAAACCTACATAGTCCAAGTGCCCGCTCTGGAACATACATAGTCCAAGTGCCTCTAGTTAATCTACATAGTCCAAGTGCCCGCTAGTTAACCTACATAGTTCATGTACACGCTAGTTAACCTACATAGTCCAAGGGCATGCTAGTTAACCTACATAGTCCAAGGGCCCGCTAGTTAACCTACAAACTCCAAGGTCCGGCTAGTTAACCTAGATAGTCCAGGTGCCCCCTAGTTTACCTACATAGTCCAAGTGTCCGCTAGGTAACCTAGACAGTTCAAGTGACCACTAGGTTACCTACATAATCCAAGTGCCTGTTCGTTAACCTCATATTCCAAGTGCCCGCTAGTTAACCTATATAGTCCAAATGCCCGCTAGGGACCATAATAATCCAAGTGTCCGCTTGTTAACCAAGATAGACCAAGGGCCCACTAGGGAACCTACCTAGTCCAAGTGCCCGATAGGGAACCTACATAGTCCAAGTGCCCGCTAGTTAACATTGATAGTCCAATTACCCGCTAGGAAACGTACATATTCCAAGTGCCCGCTAGTTAACGTACATAGTCCAAGTGCCCGCTAGGTAATGTAGATAGTCCAAGTGCCCGATAGGGAACGTACATAGTCCAAGTGCCCGCTAGGTAACGTAGATAGTCCAAGTGCCCGCTAGGGAACGTACATAGTCCAATTGCCCGCTAGTTAACCTACATAGTCCAAGTGCCTGCTATGTAACCTAGACAGTCCAAGTGCCCACTAGTTAACCTACATAGTCCAAGGTCCCCCTAGGTAACCTAGATAGTCCAAAGGCCCGCTAGGTAACCTACATTGTCCTAGTGCCCCCTAGTTAACCTACATTCTCCAAGTGCCCGATAGGGAACCTACATAGTCCAAATGCCCGCTAGTTAACCTACATAGTCCAAGTGCCCGTTAGGTAACCTAGATAGCCCAAATGCCCGCTAGGGAACCCACATAGTCCAAGTGCCCGCTAGGGAACTTACATAGTCCAAGGGCCCGCTACGGAACTTACATAGTCCAAGGGCCCGCTAGGGAACCTACATAGTCCAAGTACCCGTTCGTTAACCTAGATAGTCCAAATGCCCGCTAGGTAACCTAGATAGTCCAAGTGCCCGCTAGGTAACCTACAAAGTCTAAGTGTCCGCTAGGTAATCTATATAGTCCAAATACCCATTAGGGAGCCTACATAATCCAAATGCCCGCTAGGTAACCTAGATATTCAAGGGCCCGCTAGGTAACCTACGTAGTCCTAGTGCCCCCTAATTAACCTGCATTCTCCAAGTGCCCAATAGGGAACCTACATAGTCCAAGTGCCAGCTAGGTAACCTACACTGTCCAAATGCCCTCTAGTTAACCCACATAGTCCAAGTGCCCGCCAGGGAACTTACATAGTCCAAGTGCCCGCTAGGTAACCTAGATCGTCCAAGTGCCCGCTAGTTAACCTACATAGTCCAAGGGCCCGCTAGTTAACCTACATAGTCCAAGGTCCGCTAGTTAACCTAGATAGTCCAAGTGCTCGATAGTTAACCTACATAGTACAAGGGCCCGCTAGTTGACCTAGATAGTCCACGTGCTCGATAGTTAACCTACATGGTACAAGGGCCCGCTAGTTGACCTAGATAGTCCAAATGCCCGCTAGTTAACCTAGATAGCCCAAGTGCCCGCTAGGTAACCTAAGTAGTCCAAATGTCCGATAGGGATCCTACATAGTCCAAGTGCCCGCTAGGTAACCTACATAGTCCAAGTGCTCGTTCGTTAACCTAGATAGTTCAAGTGCCCGCTAGGTAACCTAGACTGTCCAAGTGCCCGCTAGGTTACCTACATAGTCCAAGTGCCCGTTCGTTAACCTAGATAGTCCAAGTGCACGCTAGGAAACCTACATAGTCCAGGGCCTGCTAGGTAACCTAGATAGCCCAAGTGCCCGCTAGGTAACCTAGAGTCCAAGTGTTCACTAGTTAACCTACATAGTCCAAGTGCCCGCTATGTAACCTAGATAGTCAAAGTGCCCGTTAGCTACCTAGATAGTCTAAATGCCCGCTAGATAACTTACATTATCCAAGTTCCCGCTATGTAACCTAGATAGTCCAAGTGCCCGTTACCTACCCTAGATAGTCCAAGTGCCCGCTAGGCAACCTACATTGTCCAAGAGCCCGTTCGTTAACCTAGAAGTCCAATTGCCCGCTATGTAACGTAGACAGTCCAAGTGCCCGCTAGGTTACCTGCATATTCCAAGTGCCCGTTCGTTAACCTAGATAGTCCAAGTGCCCACTAGGTAACCTACATAGTCCAAGTGCCCGTTAGGTAACCTATATAGTCCAAGTGCCCGCTAGGTAACCTAGATAGTCCAAGGGCCCGCTAGTTAACCTACATCGTCCAAGGGCTCACTTGTTAACTTTGATAGTCCAAGTGCCCGCTAGTTAACCTAGATCGTCCAAGTGTCCGCTAGTTAACCTAGATAGTCCAAGTGTCCTCTAGTTAACCTACATTGTCCAAGTGCCCGCTAGTTAACCTATATACCAAGTGCCCGCTACGTAACCTAGATAGTCCAAGGGCACGCTAGTTAACCTATATAGTCCAAGTGACCACTAGGCAACCTAGATAGTCCAAGTGCCCTCTAAGGTACCTACATAGTCCAAGTGCCCGCTAGGTAACCTAGATAGTCCAAGTGCCTGCTAGGTAACCTACATAGTGCAAGTGTCCGCTAGTTAACCTACATATTCCATGTGCCTGCTAGTTAACATAGATATTCCAAGTGCCCGCTAGGGAACGTACATAGTCGAAGTGCCCGCTAGGTAACTTAGATAGTGCAAGTGCCAGCTAGTTAACCTAGATAGTTCAAGTACCCGCTAGGTAACCTAGATCGTCCAAGGGCCCCCTAGTTAGCCTACATAATCCAAGTGCCCGTTCGGTAACCTAGATAGTCCAAGTGCCCTTTAGGGAACCTAGATAGTCCAAGGGCCCGCTAGGAAACCTAGACTGTCCAAGTGCCCGCTAGGTTACCTACATAGTCCAAGTGCCCTTTCGTTAACCTAGATAATCCAAGTGCCCGCTAGGATACCTACATTGTCCAAGGGCCCGCTAGGTAACCTAGAGTCCAAGTGTTCGCTAGTTAACCTACATAATCCAAGTGCCCGCTATGTAACCTAAATAGTCAAAGTGCCCATTAGGTAACCTAGATAGTGCAAGTGCCCGCTAGGTAACTTACATTGTCCAAGTTCCCCCTAGGTAACCTAGATAGTCCAAGTGCCCGTTACCTAACCTAGATAGTCCAAGTGCCCGCTAGGCAACCTACATAGTCCAAGAGCCCGTTCGTTAACCTAGAAGTCCAAGTGCCCGCTAGGTAACCTACATAATCCAAGTGCCCACTAGGTAACCTAGATAGTCCAAATGCCCGTTACCTAACCTAGATAGTCCAAGTGCCCGCAAGTTTACCTGCATATTCCAAGTGCCCATTCGTTAACCTAGATAGTCCATGTGCCCACTAGGTAACCTACATAGTCCAAGTGCCCGCTAGGTAACCTATATAGTTCAAGTGCCCGGTAGGTAACCTAGATAGTCCAAGGGCCCGCTAGTTAACCTACATCGTCCAAGGGCTCACTTGTTAACTTTGATAGGCCAAGTGCCCGCTAGTTAACCTAGATCGTCCAAGTGTCCGCTAGTTAACCTAGATAGTCCAAGTGTCCTCTAGTTAACCTACATTGTCCAAGTGCCCGCTAGTTAACCTATATACCAAGTGCCCGCTACGTAACCTAGATAGTCCAAGGGCACGCTAGTTAACCTATATAGTCCAAGTGACCACTAGGCAACCTAGATAGTCCAAGTGCCCGCTAAGGTACCTACATAGTCCAAGTGCCCGCTAGGTAACCTAGATAGTCCAAGTGCCTGCTAGGTAACCTACATAGTGCAAGTGTCCGCTAGTTAACCTACATATTCCATGTGCCTGCTAGTTAACATAGATATTCCAAGTGCCCGCTAGGGAACGTACATAGTCGAAGTGCCCGCTAGGTAACCTAGATAGTGCAAGTGCCAGCTAGTTAACCTAGATAGTTCAAGTACCCGCTAGGTAACCTAGATCGTCCAAGGGCCCCCTAGTTAGCCTACATAATCCAAGTGCCCGTTCGGTAACCTAGATAGTCCAAGTGCCCTTTAGGGAACCTAGATAGTCCAAGGGCCCGCTAGGAAACCTAGACTGTCCAAGTGCCCGCTAGGTTACCTACATAGTCCAAGTGCCCTTTCATTAACCTAGATAATCCAAGTGCCCGCTAGGATACCTACATTGTCCAAGGGCCCGCTAGGTAACCTAGAGTCCAAGTGTTCGCTAGTTAACCTACATAATCCAAGTGCCCGCTATGTAACCTAAATAGTCAAAGTGCCCATTAGGTAACCTAGATAGTGCAAGTGCCCGCTAGGTAACTTACATTGTCCAAGTTCCCCCTAGGTAACCTAGATAGTCCAAGTGCCCGTTACCTAACCTAGATAGTCCAAGTGCCCGCTAGGCAACCTACATAGTCCAAGAGCCCGTTCGTTAACCTAGAAGTCCAAGTGCCCGCTAGGTAACCTACATAATCCAAGTGCCCACTAGGTAACCTAGATAGTCCAAATGCCCGTTACCTAACCTAGATAGTCCAAGTGCCCGCAAGTTTACCTGCATATTCCAAGTGCCCATTCGTTAACCTAGATAGTCCATGTGCCCACTAGGTAACCTACATAGTCCAAGTGCCCGCTAGGTAACCTATATAGTTCAAGTGCCCGGTAGGTAACCTAGATAGTCCAAGGGCCCGCTAGTTAACCTACATCGTCCAAGGGCTCACTTGTTAACTTTGAT
Organism: Tenrec ecaudatus; assembly: GCF_050624435.1. Taxonomy (NCBI): domain Eukaryota; kingdom Metazoa; phylum Chordata; class Mammalia; order Afrosoricida; family Tenrecidae; genus Tenrec; species Tenrec ecaudatus. The sequence continues at coordinate 116,160,935 of NC_134534.1, forward strand.
AGGCCAAGTGCCCGCTAGTTAACCTAGATCGTCCAAGTGTCCGCTAGTTAACCTAGATAGTCCAAGTGTCCTCTAGTTAACCTACATTGTCCAAGTGCCCGCTAGTTAACCTATATACCAAGTGCCCGCTACGTAACCTAGATAGTCCAAGGGCACGCTAGTTAACCTATATAGTCCAAGTGACCACTAGGCAACCTAGATAGTCCAAGTGCCCGCTAAGGTACCTACATAGTCCAAGTGCCCGCTAGGTAACCTAGATAGTCCAAGTGCCTGCTAGGTAACCTACATAGTGCAAGTGTCCGCTAGTTAACCTACATATTCCAAGTGCCTGCTAGTTAACATAGATATTCCAAGTGCCCGCTAGGGAACGTACATAGTCGAAGTGCCCGCTAGGTAACCTAGATAGTGCAAGTGCCAGCTAGTTAACCTAGATAGTTCAAGTACCCGCTAGGTAACCTAGATCGTCCAAGGGCCCCATGGTTAGCCTACATAATCCAAGTGCCCGTTCGGTAACCTAGATAGTCCAAGTGCCCTTTAGGGAACCTAGATAGTCCAAGGGCCCGCTAGGAAACCTAGACTGTCCAAGTGCCCGCTAGGTTACCTACATAGTCCAAGTGCCCTTTCGTTAACCTAGATAATCCAAGTGCCCGCTAGGATACCTACATTGTCCAAGGGCCCACTAGGTAACCTAGAGTCCAAGTGTTCGCTAGTTAACCTACATAATCCAAGTGCCCGCTATGTAACCTAAATAGTCAAAGTGCCCATTAGGTAACCTAGATAGTCCAAGTGCCCGCTAGGTAACTTACATTGTCCAAGTTCCCCCTAGGTAACCTAGATAGTCCAAGTGCCCGTTACCTAACCTAGATAGTCCAAGTGCCCGCTAGGCAACCTACATAGTCCAAGAGCCCGTTCGTTAACCTAGAAGTCCAAGTGCCCGCTAGGTAACCTACATAATCCAAGTGCCCACTAGGTAACCTAGATAGTCCAAATGCCCGTTACCTAACCTAGATAGTCCAAGTGCCCGCAAGTTTACCTGCATATTCCAAGTGCCCATTCGTTAACCTAGATAGTCCATGTGCCCACTAGGTAACCTACATAGTCCAAGTGCCCGCTAGGTAACCTATATAGTTCAAGTGCCCGGTAGGTAACCTAGATAGTCCAAGGGCCCCCTAGTTAACCTTCATCGTCCAAGGGCTCACTTGTTAACTTTGATAGGCCAAGTGCCCGCTAGTTAACCTAGATCGTCCAAGTGCCGCTAGTTAACCTAGATTGTCCAAGTGCCTGCTTGTTAACCTACATAGTCCAAGGGCCCACTAGTTAACCTACATAGTCCAAGTGCCCGCTAGTTAACCTATATACTAAGTGCCCGCTACGTAACCTAGATATTCCAAGGGCACGCTAGTTAACCACCATATTCCAAGTGCCCCCTAGGCAACCTAGATAGTCCAAGTGCCTGCTAGTAAACCTACATAATCCATGGGCACGCTAGTTAACCTTCATAGTACAAGGGCCCTCTAGTTAACCTAGATCGGGCAAGTGTCCTCAAGTTAACCTACATAGTCCAAGTGCCCGCTAGTTAACCTATATACCAAGTGCCCGCTACGTAACCTAGATAGTCCAAGGGCACGCTAATTAATCTACATAGTCCAAGTGCCCGCTAGGCAACCTAGATAGTCCAAGTGCCTGCTAGGAAACCTATATAATGCATGAGTCCGTTAGTTAACCTATATAGTACAAGGGCCCGCTAGTTAACCTAGATCGTGCAAGTGTCCTCTAGTTATCCTACATAGTCCAAGTGCCCACTAGTTAACCTATATACCAAGTGTCCGCTACGTAACCTAGATAGTCCAAGGGCACGCTAGTTTACCTACATAGCCAAAGGACCCGCTAGTTGACCTAGATAGTCCAAGTGCCCGCTAGTTAACCTAGATAGTCCAAGTGCCTGCTAGGTAACCTAAGTAGTCCAAATGTCCGATAGGGATCCTACATAGTCCAAGTGCCCGCTAGGTAACCTACATAGTCCAAGTGCCCGTTCGTTAACCTAGATTGTCCAAGTGCCCGCTAGGTAACCTAGACTGTCCAAATGCCCGCTAGTGAAACTACATAGTCCAAGTGCCCGCTAGTTAACCTAGATAGTCCAAGTACCTGATAGTAAACCTACATAATCCATGAGCCCGCTAGTTAACCTACATAGTGCAAGGGTCCGCTAGTGAACCTAGATCGTGCAAGTGTCCGCTAGTTAATCTACATAGTCCACGTGCCAGCTATTTAACCTATATACCAAGTGCCCACTACGTAACCTAGATAGTCCATGGGCACGCTAGTTAACCTACATAGTACAAGTGCCCGCTAGCGAACCTAGATAGTCCAAGTGCCCGCTCTGGAACCTACATAGTCCAAGTGCCTGCTAGGGAACCTACATAGTCCAAGTGCCCGCTAGTTAACAAAGATCGTCCAAGTACCCGCTAGGAAACGTACATAGTCCAAGTGCCCGCTAGTTAACGTACATAGTCCAAGTGCCCGCTAGGTAACGTAGATAGTCCAAGTGCCCGCTAGGGAACATACATAGTCCAAGTGCCCGCTAGCTAACCTAGATAGTCCAAGTGCCCGCTAGTTAACCTTCATAGTCCAAGTGCCTGCTAGGTAACCTAGATAGTCCAAGTGCCCACTAGTTAACCTACATAGTCCAAGGTTCCCCTAGGTAACCTAGATAGTCCAAAGGCCCGCTAGGTAACCTACATTGTCCTAGTGCCCCCTAGTTAACCTACATTCTCCAAGTACCCGATAGGGAACCTACATATTCCAAATGACCGCTAGTTAACCTACATAGTCCAAGTGCCCGTTAGGTAACCTAGATAGCCCAAATGACCGCTAGGGAACCCACATAGTCCAAGTGCCCGCTAGGGAACTTACATAGTCCAAGGGTCCGCTAGGGAACTTACATAGTCCAAGGGCCCGCTAGGGAACCGACATAGTCCAAGTACCCGTTCGTTAACCTAGATAGTCCAAGTGCCCGCTAGGTAACCTAGATAGTCCAACAGCCCGGTAGGTAACCTGCATAATCCAAGTACCCGCTAGGTAATGTAGATAGTTCAAGTGCCAGCTAGGTAACCTAGATAGTTCAAGTGCCTGCTAGGTAACCTACATAGTCCACGTGCCCGCTAATTAACCTATATACCAAGTGCCCGCTACGTAACCTAGATAGTCCAAGGGCACGCTAGTTAACCTACATAGTACAAGTGCCCGCTAGGGAACCTAGATAGTCCAAGTGCCCGCTCTAGAACCTACATAGTCCAAGTGCCCGTTAGGTAACCTAGATAGCCCAAATGACCGCTAGGGAACCCACATAGTCCAAGTGCCCGCTAGGGAACTTACATAGTCCAAGGTTCCGCTAGGGAACTTACATAGTCCAAGGGCCCGCTAGGGAACCTACATAGTCCAAGTACCCGTTAGTTAACCTAGATAGTCCAAGTGCCCGCTAGGTAACCTAGATAGTCCAACAGCCCGGTAGGTAACCTGCATAATCCAAGTACCCGCTAGGTAATGTAGATAGTTCAAGTGCCCGCTAGGGAACCTACATAGTCCAAGTGCCCGCTCTGGAACATACATAGTCCAAGTGCCTCTAGTTAATCTACATAGTCCAAGTGCCCGCTAGTTAACCTTCATAGTTCAAGTACACGCTAGTTAACCTACATAGTTCAAGTACCCGCTAGTTAACCTATATAGTCCAAGGGCCCGCTAGTTAACCTACATCGTCCAAGGGCCCCCTAGTTAACCTAGAAAGTCTAGGTGCCCCCTAGTTAACCTACATAATCCAAGTGCCCGCTAGGTAACCTAGACTGTTCAAGTGACCACTAGGTTACCTACATAGTCCAAGTACCTGTTCGTTAACCTCATAGTCCAAGTGCCCGCTAGTTAACCTATATAGTCCATATGCCCGCTAGGGACCCTAATAGTCCAAGTGTCCACTAGTTAACCAAGATAGACCAAGAGCCCGCTAGGGAACCTACCTAGTACAAGTGCCCGATAGGGAACCTATATAGTCCCAGTGCCCTTTAGGGAACCTAGATAGTCCAAAGGCCCGCTAGTAAACCTACATACTCCATGGGCCCGCTAGTTAACCTACATAGTGCAAGTGTCCGCTAGTTAAACTACATATTCCAAGTGCCCCCTAGTTAACCTACATAATCTAAGTGCCCGTTAGCTAACCTAGGTAGTCCAAGGGCCCGCTAGTTGACCTACATAGTCCAAGTGCCAGCTAGGTAACCTAGATAGTCCAAGTGCCCGCTAGGTAACCTACATAGTCCAAATTCCCGCTTGGTAACCTAAATAGTCCAAATGCCCGCTAGGGAAACTACATAGTCCAAGTACCCGCTAGTTAACCTAGATAGTCCAAGTGCCTGCTAGTAAACTTACATAATCCATGGGCCCGCTAGTTAACCTTCACAGTACAAGGGCCCGATAGTTAACCTAGATCTTGCAAGTGTCCTCTAGTTAACCTACATAGTCCAAGTGCCCGCTAGTTAACGTATATACCAAGTGCCCGCTACGTAACCTAGATAGTCCAAGGGCACGCTAGTTAACCTATAGTACAAGTGCCCGCTAGGGAACCTAGATAGTCAAAGTGCCCGCTCTAGAACCTACATAGTCCAAGTGCCTGCTAGAAACCTACATAGTCCAAGTGCCCGCTCTGGAACATACATAGTCCAAGTGCCGCTAGTTAATCTACATAGTCCAAGGGCCCGCTAGTTAACCTACATCCTCCAAGGTCCCGCTAGTTAACCTAGATAGTCCAGGTGCCCCCTAGTTTACCTACATAGTCCAAGTGCCTGTTCGTTAACCTCATAGTCCAAGTGCCCGCTAGTTAACCTATATAGTCCAAATGCCCGCAAGGGACCCTAATAATCCAAGTGTCCGCTAGTTAACCAATATAGACAAAGGGCCCGCTAGGGAACCTACGTAGTCCAAGTGCCCGATAGGGAACCTACATAGTCCAAGTGCCCGCTAGTTAACATAGATAGTCCAAGTACCCGCTAGGAAACGTACATATTCCAAGTGCCCGCTAGTTAACGTACATAGTCCAAGTGCCCGCTAGGTAATGTAGATAGTCCAAGTGCCCGCTAGGGAACGTACATAGTCCAAGTGCCCGCTACGTAACGAAGATAGTCCAAGTGCCCGCTAGAGAACGTACATAGTCCAAGTGCCTGCTAGTTAACCTACATAGTCCAAGTGCCTGCTATGTAACCTAGATAGTCCAAGTGCCCACTAGTTAACCTACATAGTCCAAGGTCCCCCTAGGTAACCTAGATAGTCCAAAGGCCCGCTAGGTAACCTACATTGTCCTAGTGCCCCCTAGTTAACCTACATTCTCCAAGTGCCCGATAGGGAACCTACATATTCCAAATGCCCGCTAGTTAACCTACATAGTCCAAGTGCCCGTTAGGTAACCTAGATAGCCCAAATGCCCGCTGGTAGCCCACATAGTCCAAGTGCCCGAAGGGAACTTACATAGTCCAAGTGCCCGCTAGGTAACCTAGATCGTCCAAGTGCCCGCTAGTTAACCTACATAGTCCAAGGGCCCGCTAGTTAACCTACATAGTCCAAGGTCCGCTAGTTAACCTAGATAGTCCAAGTGCTCGATAGTTAACCTACATAGTACAAGGGCCCGCTAGTTGACCTAGATAGTCCACGTGCTCGATAGTTAACCTAGATAGCCCAAGTGCCCGCTAGGTAACCTAAGTAGTCCAAATGTCCGATAGGGATCCTACATAGTCCAAGTGCCCGCTAGGTAACCTACATAGTCCAAGTGCTCGTTCGTTAACCTAGATAGTTCAAGTGCCCGCTAGGTAACCTAGACTGTCCAAGTGCCCGCTAGGTTACCTACATAGTCCAAGTGCCCGTTCGTTAACCTATATAGTCTAAGTGCACGCTAGGAAACCTACATAGTCCAAGGGCCCGCTAGGTAACCTAGATAGTCCAAGTGCCCGCTAGGTAACCTAGAGTCCAAGTGTTCACTAGTTAACCTACATAGTCCATGTGCCCGTTAGGTAACCTAGATAGTCTAAGTGCCCGCTAGATAACTTACATTGTCCAAGTTCCCGCTAGGCAACCTAGATAGTCCAAGTGCCTGCTAGGAAACCTACATAATGCATGAGTCCGCTAGTTAACCTATATAGTACAAGGGCCCGCTAGTTAACCTAGATCGTGCAAGTGTCCGCTAGTTAACCTACATAGTCCAAGTGCCCGCTAGTTAACCTATATACCAAGTGTCCGCTATGTAACCTAGATAGTCCAAGGGCACGCTAGTTAACCTACATAGCCAAAGGGCCCGCTAGTTGACCTAGATAGTCCAAGTGCCCGCTAGTTAACCTAGATAGTCCAAGTGCCTGCTAGGTAACCTAAGTAGTCCAAATGTCCGATAGGGATCCTACATAGTCCAAGTGCCCGCTAGGTAACCTACATAGTCCAAGTGCCCGTTCGTTAACCTAGATTGTCCAAGTGCCCGCTAGGTAACCTAGACTGTCCTAATGCCCGCTAGGGAAACTGCATAGTCCAAGTGCCCGCTAGTTAACCTAGATAGTCCAAGTACCTGATAGTAAACCTACATAATCCATGAGCCCACTAGTTAACCACATAGTGCAAGGGCCCGCTAGTTAACCTAGATCGTGCAAGTGTCCGCTAGTTAACCTACATAGTCCACGTGCCCGCTAGTTAACCTATATACCAAGTGCCCACTACGTAACCTAGATAGTCCATGGGCACGCTAGTTAACCTACATAGTACAAGTGCCCGCTAGGGAACCTAGATAGTCCAAGTGCCCGCTCTGGAACCTACATAGTCCAAGTACCTGCTAGGGAACCTACATAGTCCAAGTGCCCGCTAGTTAACAAAGATCGTCCAAGTACCCGCTAGGAAACGTACATAGTCCAAGTGCCCGCTAGTTAATGTACATAGTCCAAGTGCCCGCTAGGTAACGTAGATAGTCCAAGTGCCCGCTAGGGAACATACATAGTCCAAGTGCCCGCTAGGTAACCTAGATAGTCCAAGTGCCCGCTAGTTAACCTACATAGTCCAAGTGCCTGCTAGGTAACCTAGATAGTCCAAGTGCCCACTAGTTAACCTACATAGTCCAAGGTCCCCCTAGGTAACCTAGATAGTCCAAAGGCCCGCTAGTTAACCTACATTGTCCTAGTGCCCCCTAGTTAACCTACATTCTTCAAGTGCCCTGTAGGGAACCTACATATTCCAAATGCCCGCTAGTTAACCTACATAGTCCAAGTGCCCGTTAGGTAACCTAGATAGCCCAAATGCCCGCTAGGGAACCCACATAGTCCAAGTTCCCGCTAAGGAACTTACATAGTCCAAAGGCCCGCTAGGGAACTTACATAGTCCAAGAGCCCGCTAGGGAACCTACATAGTCCAAGTATCCGTTAGTTAACCTAGATCGTCCAAGTGCCCGCTAGGTAACCTAGATAGTCCAACAGCCCGGTAGGTAACCTACATACTCCAAGTACCCGCTAGGTAATGTAGATAGTTCAAGTGCCAGCTAGGTAACCTACATAGTCCACGTGCCCGCTAGTTAACCTATATACCAAGTGCTCGCTACGTAACCTAGATAGTCGAAGGGCACGCTAGTTAACCTACATAGTACAAGTGCCCGCTAGGGAACCTAGATAGTCCAAGTGCCCGCTCTAGAACCTACATAGTCCAAGTGCCTGCTAGGGAACCTACATAGTCCAAGTGCCCGCTCTGGAACATACATAGTCCAAGTGCCTCTAGTTAATCTACATAGTCCAAGTGCCCGCTAGTTAACCTACATAGTTCAAGTACACGCTAGTTAACCTACATAGTTCAAGTACACGCTAGTTAACCTACATCGTCCAAGGGCCCCCTAGTTAACCTAGAAAGTCCAGGTGCCCCCTAGTTAACCTACATAGTCCATGTGCCCGCTAGGTAACCTAGACAGTTCAAGTGACCACTAGGTTACCTACATAGTCCAAGTACCTGTTCGTTAACCTCATAGTCCAAGTGCCCGCTAGTTAACCTATATAGTACAAATGCCCGCTAGGGACTCTATAGTCCAAGTGTCCACTAGTTAACCAAGATAGACCAAGACCCCGCCTGGGAACCTACCTAGTACAAGTGCCCGATAGGGAACCTAGATAGTCCAAGTGCCCTTTAGGGAACCTAGATAGTCCAAAGGACGGCTAGTAAACCTACATACTCCATGGGCCCGCTAGTTAACCTACATAGTGCAAGTGTCCGCTAGTTAAACTACATATTCCAAGTGCCCCCTAGTTAACCTACATAATCTAAGTGCCCGTTAGCTAACCTAGGTAGTCCAAGGGCCCGCTAGTTGACCTACATAGTCCAAGTGCCAGCTATGTAACCTAGATAGTCCAAGTGCCCGCTAGGTAACCTACATAGTCCAAGTTCCCGCTTGGTAACCTAAATAGTCCAAATGCCCGCTAGGGAAACTACATAGTCCAAGTACCCGCTAGTTAACCTAGATAGTCCAAGTGCCTGCTAGTAAACTTACATAATCCATGGGCCCGCTAGTTAACCTTCATAGTACAAGGGCCCGATAGTTAACCTAGATCTTGCAAGTGTCCTCTAGTTAACCTACATAGTCCAAGTGCCCGCTAGTTAACGTATATACCAAGTGCCCGCTACGTAACCTAGATAGTCCAAGGGCACGCTAGTTAACCTATAGTACAAGTGCCCGCTAGGGAACCTAGATAGTCAAAGCGCCCGCTCTAGAACCTACATAGTCCACGTGCCTGCTAGAAACCTACATAGTCCAAGTGCCCGCTCTGGAACATACATAGTCCAAGTGCCGCTAGTTAATCTACATAGTCCAAGGGCCCGCTAGTTAACCTACATCCTCCAAGGTCCCGCTAGTTAACCTAGATAGTCCAGGTGCCCCCTAGTTTACCTACATAGTCCAAGTGCCTGTTCGTTAACCTCATAGTCCAAGTGCCCGCTAGTTAACCTATATAGTCCAAATGCCCGCAAGGGACCCTAATAATCCAAGTGTCCGCTAGTTAACCAATATAGACAAAGGGCCCGCTAGGGAACCTACGTAGTCCAAGTGCCCGATAGGGAACCTACATAGTCCAAGTGCCCGCTAGTTAACATAGATAGTCCAAGTACCCGCTAGGAAACGTACATATTCCAAGTGCCCGCTAGTTAACGTACATAGTCCAAGTGCCCGCTAGGTAATGTAGATAGTCCAAGTGCCCGCTAGGGAACGTACATAGTCCAAGTGCCCGCTACGTAACGAAGATAGTCCAAGTGCCCGCTAGAGAACGTACATAGTCCAAGTGCCTGCTAGTTAACCTACATAGTCCAAGTGCCTGCTATGTAACCTAGATAGTCCAAGTGCCCACTAGTTAACCTACATAGTCCAAGGTCCCCCTAGGTAACCTAGATAGTCCAAAGGCCCGCTAGGTAACCTACATTGTCCTAGTGCCCCCTAGTTAACCTACATTCTCCAAGTGCCCGATAGGGAACCTACATATTCCAAATGCCCGCTAGTTAACCTACATAGTCCAAGTGCCCGTTAGGTAACCTAGATAGCCCAAATGCCCGCTGGTAGCCCACATAGTCCAAGTGCCCGAAGGGAACTTACATAGTCCAAGTGCCCGCTAGGTAACCTAGATCGTCCAAGTGCCCGCTAGTTAACCTACATAGTCCAAGGGCCCGCTAGTTAACCTACATAGTCCAAGGTCCGCTAGTTAACCTAGATAGTCCAAGTGCTCGATAGTTAACCTACATAGTACAAGGGCCCGCTAGTTGACCTAGATAGTCCACGTGCTCGATAGTTAACCTAGATAGCCCAAGTGCCCGCTAGGTAACCTAAGTAGTCCAAATGTCCGATAGGGATCCTACATAGTCCAAGTGCCCGCTAGGTAACCTACATAGTCCAAGTGCTCGTTCGTTAACCTAGATAGTTCAAGTGCCCGCTAGGTAACCTAGACTGTCCAAGTGCCCGCTAGGTTACCTACATAGTCCAAGTGCCCGTTCGTTAACCTATATAGTCTAAGTGCACGCTAGGAAACCTACATAGTCCAAGGGCCCGCTAGGTAACCTAGATAGTCCAAGTGCCCGCTAGGTAACCTAGAGTCCAAGTGTTCACTAGTTAACCTACATAGTCCATGTGCCCGTTAGGTAACCTAGATAGTCTAAGTGCCCGCTAGATAACTTACATTGTCCAAGTTCCCGCTAGGCAACCTAGATAGTCCAAGTGCCTGCTAGGAAACCTACATAATGCATGAGTCCGCTAGTTAACCTATATAGTACAAGGGCCCGCTAGTTAACCTAGATCGTGCAAGTGTCCGCTAGTTAACCTACATAGTCCAAGTGCCCGCTAGTTAACCTATATACCAAGTGTCCGCTATGTAACCTAGATAGTCCAAGGGCACGCTAGTTAACCTACATAGCCAAAGGGCCCGCTAGTTGACCTAGATAGTCCAAGTGCCCGCTAGTTAACCTAGATAGTCCAAGTGCCTGCTAGGTAACCTAAGTAGTCCAAATGTCCGATAGGGATCCTACATAGTCCAAGTGCCCGCTAGGTAACCTACATAGTCCAAGTGCCCGTTCGTTAACCTAGATTGTCCAAGTGCCCGCTAGGTAACCTAGACTGTCCTAATGCCCGCTAGGGAAACTGCATAGTCCAAGTGCCCGCTAGTTAACCTAGATAGTCCAAGTACCTGATAGTAAACCTACATAATCCATGAGCCCACTAGTTAACCACATAGTGCAAGGGCCCGCTAGTTAACCTAGATCGTGCAAGTGTCCGCTAGTTAACCTACATAGTCCACGTGCCCGCTAGTTAACCTATATACCAAGTGCCCACTACGTAACCTAGATAGTCCATGGGCACGCTAGTTAACCTACATAGTACAAGTGCCCGCTAGGGAACCTAGATAGTCCAAGTGCCCGCTCTGGAACCTACATAGTCCAAGTACCTGCTAGGGAACCTACATAGTCCAAGTGCCCGCTAGTTAACAAAGATCGTCCAAGTACCCGCTAGGAAACGTACATAGTCCAAGTGCCCGCTAGTTAATGTACATAGTCCAAGTGCCCGCTAGGTAACGTAGATAGTCCAAGTGCCCGCTAGGGAACATACATAGTCCAAGTGCCCGCTAGGTAACCTAGATAGTCCAAGTGCCCGCTAGTTAACCTACATAGCCCAAGTGCCTGCTAGGTAACCTAGATAGTCCAAGTGCCCACTAGTTAACCTACATAGTCCAAGGTCCCCCTAGGTAACCTAGATAGTCCAAAGGCCCGCTAGTTAACCTACATTGTCCTAGTGCCCCCTAGTTAACCTACATTCTTCAAGTGCCCTGTAGGGAACCTACATATTCCAAATGCCCGCTAGTTAACCTACATAGTCCAAGTGCCCGTTAGGTAACCTAGATAGCCCAAATGCCCGCTAGGGAACCCACATAGTCCAAGTTCCCGCTAAGGAACTTACATAGTCCAAAGGCCCGCTAGGGAACTTACATAGTCCAAGAGCCCGCTAGGGAACCTACATAGTCCAAGTATCCGTTAGTTAACCTAGATCGTCCAAGTGCCCGCTAGGTAACCTAGATAGTCCAACAGCCCGGTAGGTAACCTACATACTCCAAGTACCCGCTAGGTAATGTAGATAGTTCAAGTGCCAGCTAGGTAACCTACATAGTCCACGTGCCCGCTAGTTAACCTATATACCAAGTGCTCGCTACGTAACCTAGATAGTCGAAGGGCACGCTAGTTAACCTACATAGTACAAGTGCCCGCTAGGGAACCTAGATAGTCCAAGTGCCCGCTCTAGAACCTACATAGTCCAAGTGCCTGCTAGGGAACCTACATAGTCCAAGTGCCCGCTCTGGAACATACATAGTCCAAGTGCCTCTAGTTAATCTACATAGTCCAAGTGCCCGCTAGTTAACCTACATAGTTCAAGTACACGCTAGTTAACCTACATAGTTCAAGTACACGCTAGTTAACCTACATCGTCCAAGGGCCCCCTAGTTAACCTAGAAAGTCCAGGTGCCCCCTAGTTAACCTACATAGTCCATGTGCCCGCTAGGTAACCTAGACAGTTCAAGTGACCACTAGGTTACCTACATAGTCCAAGTACCTGTTCGTTAACCTCATAGTCCAAGTGCCCGCTAGTTAACCTATATAGTACAAATGCCCGCTAGGGACTCTATAGTCCAAGTGTCCACTAGTTAACCAAGATAGACCAAGACCCCGCCTGGGAACCTACCTAGTACAAGTGCCCGATAGGGAACCTAGATAGTCCAAGTGCCCTTTAGGGAACCTAGATAGTCCAAAGGACGGCTAGTAAACCTACATACTCCATGGGCCCGCTAGTTAACCTACATAGTGCAAGTGTCCGCTAGTTAAACTACATATTCCAAGTGCCCCCTAGTTAACCTACATAATCTAAGTGCCCGTTAGCTAACCTAGGTAGTCCAAGGGCCCGCTAGTTGACCTACATAGTCCAAGTGCCAGCTATGTAACCTAGATAGTCCAAGTGCCCGCTAGGTAACCTACATAGTCCAAGTTCCCGCTTGGTAACCTAAATAGTCCAAATGCCCGCTAGGGAAACTACATAGTCCAAGTACCCGCTAGTTAACCTAGATAGTCCAAGTGCCTGCTAGTAAACTTACATAATCCATGGGCCCGCTAGTTAACCTTCATAGTACAAGGGCCCGATAGTTAACCTAGATCTTGCAAGTGTCCTCTAGTTAACCTACATAGTCCAAGTGCCCGCTAGTTAACGTATATACCAAGTGCCCGCTACGTAACCTAGATAGTCCAAGGGCACGCTAGTTAACCTATAGTACAAGTGCCCGCTAGGGAACCTAGATAGTCAAAGCGCCCGCTCTAGAACCTACATAGTCCACGTGCCTGCTAGAAACCTACATAGTCCAAGTGCCCGCTCTGGAACATACATAGTCCAAGTGCCGCTAGTTAATCTACATAGTCCAAGGGCCCGCTAGTTAACCTACATCCTCCAAGGTCCCGCTAGTTAACCTAGATAGTCCAGGTGCCCCCTAGTTTACCTACATAGTCCAAGTGCCTGTTTGTTAACCTCATAGTCCAAGTGCCCGCTAGTTAACCTATATAGTACAAATGCCCGCAAGGGACCCTAATAATCCAAGTGTCCGCTAGTTAACCAATATAGACAAAGGTCCCGCTAGGGAACCTACCTAGTCCAAGTGCCCGATAGGGAACCTACATAGTCCAAGTGCCCGCTAGTTAACATAGATAGTCCAAGTACCCGCTAGGAAACGTACATATTCCAAGTGCCCGCTAGTTAACGTACATAGTCCAAGTGCCCGCTAGGTAATGTAGATAGTCCAAGTGCCCACTAGGGAACGTACATAGTCCAAGTGCCCGCTAGGTAACGAAGATAGTCCAAGTGCCCGCTAGGGAACGTACATAGTCCAAGTGCCTGCTAGTTAACCTACATAGTCCAAGTGCCTGCTATGTAACCTAGATAGTCCAAGTGCCCACTTGTTAACCTACATAGTCCAAGGTCCCCCTAGGTAACCTAGATAGTCCAAAGGCCCGCTAGGTAACCTACATTGTCCTAGTGCCCCCTAGTTAACCTACATTCTCCAAGTGCCCGATAGGGAACCTACATATTCCAAATGCCCGCTAGTTAACCTACATAGTCCAAGTGCCCGTTAGGTAACCTAGATAGCCCAAATGCCCGCTGGTAGCCCACATAGTCCAAGTGCCCGAAGGGAACTTACATAGTCCAAGTGCCCGCTAGGTAACCTAGATCGTCCAAGTGCCCGCTAGTTAACCTACATAGTCCAAGGGCCCGCTAGTTAACCTACATAGTCCAAGGTCCGCTAGTTAACCTAGATAGTCCAAGTGCTCGATAGTTAACCTACATAGTACAAGGGCCCGCTAGTTGACCTAGATAGTCCACGTGCTCGATAGTTAACCTAGATAGCCCAAGTGCCCGCTAGGTAACCTAAGTAGTCCAAATGTCCGATAGGGATCCTACATAGTCCAAGTGCCCGCTAGGTAACCTACATAGTCCAAGTGCTCGTTCGTTAACCTAGATAGTTCAAGTGCCCGCTAGGTAACCTAGACTGTCCAAGTGCCCGCTAGGTTACCTACATAGTCCAAGTGCCCGTTCGTTAACCTATATAGTCTAAGTGCACGCTAGGAAACCTACATAGTCCAAGGGCCCGCTAGGTAACCTAGATAGTCCAAGTGCCCGCTAGGTAACCTAGAGTCCAAGTGTTCACTAGTTAACCTACATAGTCCATGTGCCCGTTAGGTAACCTAGATAGTCTAAGTGCCCGCTAGATAACTTACATTGTCCAAGTTCCCGCTAGGCAACCTAGATAGTCCAAGTGCCTGCTAGGAAACCTACATAATGCATGAGTCCGCTAGTTAACCTATATAGTACAAGGGCCCGCTAGTTAACCTAGATCGTGCAAGTGTCCGCTAGTTAACCTACATAGTCCAAGTGCCCGCTAGTTAACCTATATACCAAGTGTCCGCTATGTAACCTAGATAGTCCAAGGGCACGCTAGTTAACCTACATAGCCAAAGGGCCCGCTAGTTGACCTAGATAGTCCAAGTGCCCGCTAGTTAACCTAGATAGTCCAAGTGCCTGCTAGGTAACCTAAGTAGTCCAAATGTCCGATAGGGATCCTACATAGTCCAAGTGCCCGCTAGGTAACCTACATAGTCCAAGTGCCCGTTCGTTAACCTAGATTGTCCAAGTGCCCGCTAGGTAACCTAGACTGTCCTAATGCCCGCTAGGGAAACTACATAGTCCAAGTGCCCGCTAGTTAACCTAGATAGTCCATGTGCCTGCTAGTAAACTTACATAATCCATGGGCCCGCTAGTTAACCTTCATAGTACAAGGGCCCGCTAGTTAACCTAGATCTTGCAAGTGTCCTCTAGTTAACCTACATAGTCCAAGTGCCCGCTAGTTAACGTATATACCAAGTGCCCGCTACGTAACCTAGATAGTCCAAGGGCACGCTAGTTAACCTATAGTACAAGTGCCCGGTAGGGAACCTAGATAGTCAAAGTGCCCGCTCTGGAACCTACATAGTCCAAGTGCCTGCTAGAAACCTACATAGTCCAAGTGCCCGCTCTGGAACATACATAGTCCAAGTGCCGCTAGTTAATCTACATAGTCCAAGTGCCCGCTAGTTAACCTACATAGTTCAAGTACACGCTAGTTAACCTACATAGTCCGAGGGCATGCTATTTAACCTACATAGTCCAAGGGCCCGCTAGTTAACCTACATCCTCCAAGGGCCCGCTAGTTAACCTAGATAGTCCAGGTGCCCCCTTGTTTACCTACATAGTCCAAGTGCCCGCTAGGTAACCTAGACAGTTCAAGTAACCACTAGGTTACCTACATAGTCCAAGTGCCTGTTCGTTAACCTCATAGTACTAGTGCCCGCTAGTTAACCTATATAGTCCAAATGCCCGCTAGGGACCCTAATAATCCAAGTGTCCGCTAGTTAACCAAGATAGACCAAGGGCCCGCTAGGGAACCTACCTAGTCCAAGTGCCCGATAGGGAACCTACATAGTCCAAGTGCCCGCTAGTTAACATAGATAGTCCAAGTACCCGCTAGGAAACGTACATAGTCCAAGTGCCCGCTAGGTAATGTAGATAGTCCAAGTGCCCGCTAGGGAACGTACATAGTCCAAGTGCCCGCTAGGTAACGTAGATAGTCCAAGTGCCCGCTAGAGAACGTACATAGTCCAAGTGCCCGCTAGTTAACCTACATAGTCCAAGTGCCTGCTATGTAACCTAGATAGTCCAAGTGCCCACTACTTAACCTACATAGTCCAAGGTCCCCCTAGGTAACCTACATAGTCCAAAGGCCCGCTAGGTAACCTACATTGTCCTAGTGCCCCGTAGTTAACCTACATTCTCCAAGTACCCGATAGGGAACCTACATAGTCCAAATGCCCGCTAGTTAACCTACATAGTCCAAGTGCCCGTTAGGTAACCTAGATAGCCCAAATGCCCGCTAGGGAACCCACATAGTCCAAGTGCCCGCTAGGGAACTTACATAGTCCAAAAGCCTGCTACGGAACTTACATAGTCCAAGGGCCTGCTAGGGAACCTACATAGTCCAAGTGCCTGCTATGTAACCTAGATAGTCCAAGTGCCCACTACTTAACCTACATAGTCCAAGGTCCCCCTAGGTAACCTACATAGTCCAAAGGCCCGCTAGGTAACCTACATTGTCCTAGTGCCCCGTAGTTAACCTACATTCTCCAAGTACCCGATAGGGAACCTACATAGTCCAAATGCCCGCTAGTTAACCTACATAGTCCAAGTGCCCGTTAGGTAACCTAGATAGCCCAAATGCCCGCTAGGGAACCCACATAGTCCAAGTGCCCGCTAGGGAACTTACATAGTCCAAAAGCCTGCTACGGAACTTACATAGTCCAAGGGCCTGCTAGGGAACCTACATAGTCCAAGTACCCGTTAGTTAGCCTAGATAGTCCAAATGCCCGCTAGGTAACCTAGATAGTCCAACAGCCCGGTAGGTAAACTACATACTCAAAGTACCCGCTAGGTAATGTAGATAGTTCAAGTGCCAGCTAGGTAACCTAGATAGTCCAAGTGCCTGCTAGTAACCTACAAAGTCTAAGTGTCCGCTAGGTAATCTATATAGTCCAAATGCCCACTAGGGAGCCTACATAATCCAAATGCCTGCTAGGTAACCTAGATATTCAAGGGCCCGCTAGGTAACGTACGTAGTCCTAGTGCCCCCTAATTAACCTACATTCTCCAAGTGCCCAATAGGGAACCTACATAGTCCAAGTGCCAGCTAGGTAACCTACACTGTCCAAATGCCCTCTAGTTAACCCACATAGTCCAAGTGCCCGCTAGGGAACTTACATAGTCCAAGTGCCCGCTAGGTAACCTAGATCGTCCAAGTGCCCGCTAGTTAACCTACATAGTCCAAGGGCCCGCTAGTTAACCTACATAGTCCAAGGTCCGCTAGTTAACCTAGATAGTCCAAGTGCTCGATAGTTAACCTACATAGTACAAGGGCCTGCTAGTTGACGTAGATAGTCCACGTGCTCGATAGTTAACCTACATAGTACAAGGGCCCGCTAGTTGACCTAGATAGTCCAAGTGCCCGCTAGTTAACCTAGATAGCCAAAGTACCCGCTAGGTAACCTAAGTAGTCCAAATGTCCGATAGGGATCCTACATAATCCAAGTGCCCGCTAGGTAACCTACATAGTCCAAGTGCTCGTTCGTTAACCTAGATAGTTCAAGTGCCCGCTAGGTAACCTAGACTGTCCAAGTGCCCGCTAGGTTACCTACATAGTCCAAGTGCCCGTTCGTTAACCTAGATAGTCCAAGTGCACGCTAGAAAACCTACATAGTCCAAGGGCCCGCTAGGTAACCTAGATAGTCCAAGTGCCCGCTAGGTAACCTAGAGTCCAAGTGTTCACTAGTTAACCTACATAGTCCAAGTGCCCGTTAGGTAACCTAGATAGTCTAAGTGCACGCTAGATAACTTACATTGTCCAAGTTCCGGCTAGGTAACCTAGATAGTCCAAGTGCCCGTTACCTACCCTAGATAGTCCAAGTGCCCGCTAGGCAACGTACATAGTCCAAGAGCCTGTTCGTTAACCTAGAAGTCCAATTGCCCGCTATGTAACCTAGACAGTCCAAGTGCCCGCTAGGTTACCTGCATATTCCAAGTGCCCGTTCGTTAACTTAGATAGTCCAAGTGCCCACTAGGTAACCTACATAGTCCAAGTGCCCGTTAGGTAACCTATATACTCCAAGTGCCCGCTAGGTAACCTAGATAGTGCAAGTGCCCGCTAGTTAACCTAGATAGTTCAAGTACCCGCTAGGTAACCTAGATCGTCCAAGGGCCCCCTAGTTAGCCTACATAATCCAAGTGCCCGTTCGGTAACCTAGATAGTCCAAGTGCCCTTTAGGGAACCTAGATAGTCCAAGGGCCCGCTAGGAAACCTAGACTGTCCAAGTGCCCGCTATGTTACCTACATAGTCCAAGTGCCCGTTCGTTAACCTAGATAATCCAAGTGCCTGCTAGGATACCTACATTGTCCAAGGGCCCGCTAGGTAACCTAGAGTCCAAGTGTTCGCTAGTTAACCTACATAATCCAAGTGCCCGCTATGTAACCTAGATAGTCAAAGTGCCCATTAGGTAACCTAGATAGTCCAAGTGCCCGCTAGGTAACTTACATTGTCCAAGTTCCCCCTAGGTAACCTAGATAGTCCAAGTGCCCGTTACCTAACCTAGATAGTCCAAATGCCCGCTAGGCAACCTACATAGTCCAAGAGCCCGGTCGTTAACCTAGAAGTCCAAGTGCCCGCTAGGTAACCTACATAATCCAAGTGCCCACTAGGTAACCTAGTTAGTCCAAATGCCCGTTACCTAACCTAGATAGTCCAAGTGCCCGCAAGTTTACCTGCATATTCCAAGTGCCCGTTCGTTAACCTAGATAGTCCAAGTGCCCGCTAGGGAACCTATATAGTCCAAGTGCCCGCTAGTGAACCTACATAATCCATGGGTCAGCTAGTTAACCTATATAGTACAAGGGCCCGCTAGTTAACCTAGATCGTGCAAGTGTCCGCTAGTTAACCTACATAGTCCAAGTGCTCGCTAGTTAACCTATATACCAAGTGCCCGCTACGTAACCTAGATAGTCCAAGGGCACGCTAGTTAACCTACATAGCCCATGGGCCCGCTAGGCAAACTAGATACTCCAATTGCCCGATAATGAACCTACATAGTCCAAGTGCACGCTAGTTAACCTAGATAGTCCAAGTGCCCGCTAGTTAACCAAGATAGTCCAAGTGCCTGTTAGGTAACCTACATAGTGCAAGGGCCCACTAGTTAACATAGATCGTCCAAGTGCCCGCTAGGGAATGTACATAGTTCAAGTGCCCGCTATGTAACCTAGATAGTGCAAGTGCCCGCTAGTTAACCTAGATAGTTCAAGTACCCGCTAGGTAACCTAGATCGTCCAAGGGTCCCCTAGTTAGCCTAAAGAGTCCAAGTGCCCGCAAGGTAACCTAGATAGTCCAAGTGCCCGTTCGGTAACCTAGATAGTCCAAGTGCCCTTTAGGGAACCTAGATAGTCCAAGGGCCCGCTAGTAAACCTACATATTCCAAGTGCCCGCTAGTTTACCTACATAAACTAAGTGCCCGTTAGCTAACCTAGATAGTCCAAGGGCCCACTAGTTAACCTAGATAGTCCAAGTGCCCGCTAGTTAACCTAAATCGTCCAAGTGTCCGTTAGGTAACCTACATAGTCCAAGTGCCCGCTAGGTAACCTAGATAGTCCAAGTGCCTGATAGCTAACCTACATAGTCCAAGTGTCCGTTCGTTAACCTAGATAGTCCAAGTGCCCATTGGGTAACCTACATAGTTCAAGTGCCCGCTTGGTAACCTGGATAATCCAAGTGCCCGCTAATTAACCTACATAGTCCAAGTGCCTTCTAGGTAGCCTACATAGTCCACGTGACCGCTAGGGAACCTACATAGTTGTAGTGCCCGCTAGGTAACCTACATAGTCCAAGTGCCCGCAAGGAAACATACATAGTCTAAATGCCCGCTAGGCAACCTACATAATCCAAGTGCCCGCTCTGGAACATACATAGTCCAAGTGCCCGTTAGCTAACCTAGATAGTCCAAGGGCCCACTAGTTGACCTACATAGTCCAAGTACCAGCTAGGTAACCTAGATAGTACAAGTGCCTGCTAGGGAACCTAGATAGTCCAAGTGCCTGTTAGCTAACCTAGATAGCGCAAGTGGCGCCTAGGTAACCTACATAGTCCAAGAGCCCGTTCGTTAACCTGGATAATCCAAGTGCCCCTAGGTAACCTAGACAGTCCAAGTGCCCGCTAGGTACCTACATAATCCAAGTGCACGTTCATTAACCTAGATAGTCCAAGTGCCTGCTAGTAAACCTACATAATCCATGGGCCCACTAGTTAACCTACATAGTGCAAGGGCCCGCTAGTTAACCTAGATCGTGCAAGTGTCCTCTAGTTAACCTACATAGTCCAAGTGCCCGCTAGTTAACCTAGATAGTCCAAGTGCCCGGTAGGGATCCTTCATAATCCAAGTGCCTGCTAGGTAACCTAGATAGTCCAAGTGCCCGCTAGTTAACCTAGATAGTCCTAGTGCCCGTTAGTTAACCTAGATAGTCCAAGTGCCCACTAGGGTACGTACATAGTCCATGTGTCCGCTAGTTAACCTACATAGTCCAAGTGCCCGCTAGTTAACCTAGATAGTCCAAGTGACCACTAGGGGACGTAATAGTCCAAGTGCCCGCTAGGTATCCTAGATAGTCCAAGTGCGCGCTAGGGTATGTACATAGTCCAAGTGCCTTCTAGAAAACCTAGATAGTCCAATTGCCCGCTAGTTAACCTACATAGTCCAAGGGCCCGCTAGTTAACCTACATAGTCCAAGGTCTGCTAGTTAACCTAGACAGTCAAAGTGCCCGCAAGGTAACCTAGACAGTCCAAGTGCCCGCTAGGTTACCTACATAGTCCAAGTGCCCGTTCGTTAACCTAGATAGTCCAAGTGCCCGCTAGGTAACCTACGTAGTCCAAGGGCCCGCTAGGTATCCTAGATAGTCCAAGTGCCCGCTATGTAACCTAGATATTCCAAGTGCCCGCTAGTTAACCTACATAGTCCAAAGGCCAGCTAGTAAACCTACATAGTCCATGGGCCCGCTAGTTAACCTACATAGTGCAAGTGTCCTCTAGTTAAACTACATATTCCAAGTGCCCCCTAGTTAACCTACATAATCCAAGTGCCCGTTAGCTAACCTAGGTAGTCCAAGGGCCCGCTAGTTGACCTACATAGTCCAAGTGCCAGCTAGGTAACCTAGATAGTCCAAGTGCCCGCTAGGTAACCTACATAGTCCAAGTTCTCCCTTGGTAACCTAAATAGTCCAAATGCCCGCTAGGGAAACTACATAGTCCAAGTACCCGCTAGTTAACCTAGATAGTCCAAGTGCCTGCTAGTAAACTTACATAATCCATGGGCCCGCTAGTTAACCTACATAGTGCAAGGGCCCACTAGTTAACCTAGATCGTGCAAGTGTCCGCTAGTTAACCTACATAGTCCAAGTGCCCGCTAGTTTACCTAGATAGTCCAAGTGCCCGCTAGGGATCCTTCATAATCCAAGTGCCTGCTAGGTAACTTAGATAGTTCAAGTGCCTGCTACTTAACCTAGATAGTCCAAGTGCCCACTAGGGGACGTACATAGTCCAAGTGCCCGCTAGGTAACCTAGATAGTCCAAGTGCCTGATAGCTAACCTACATAGTCCAAGTGTCCGTTCGTTAACCTAGATAGTCCAAGTGCCCATTGGGTAACCTACATAGTCCAAGTGCCCGCTTGGTAACCTGGATAGTCCAAGTGCCCGCTAGTTAACTTACATAGTCCAAGTGCCTTCTAGGTAGCCTACAAGTCCACGTGACCGCTAGGGAACCTACATACTCCAAGTGCCTGCTAGGTAACCTACATAATCCAAGTGCCCGCAAGGAAACCTACATAGTCTAAATGCCCACTAGGCAACCTACATAATCCAAGTGCCCGCTCTGGAACATACATAGTCCAAGTGCCCGTTAGCTAACCTAGATAGTCCAAGGGCCCGCTAGTTGACCTACATAGTCCAAGTGCCAGCTCGGTAACCTAGACAGTCCAAGTGCCCGCTAGGTTACCTACATAGTCCAAGTGCACGTTCATTAACCTAGATAGTCCAAGTGCCTGCTAGTAAACCTACATAATCCATGGTCCCACTAGTTAACCTACATAGTGCAAAGGCCCGCTAGTTAACCTAGATCGTGCAAGTGTCCGCTAGTTAACCTACATAGTCCAAGTGCCAGCTAGTTAACCTAGATAGTCCAAGTGCCCGCTAGGGATCCTTCATAATCCAAGTGCCTGCTAGGTAACCTAGATAGTCCTAGTGCCCGTTAGTTAACCTAGATAGTCCAAGTGCCCACTAGGGTACGTACATAGTCCAAGTGTCCGCTAGTTAACCTACATAATCCAAGTGCCCGCTAGTTAACCTAGATAGTCCAAGTGCCCGCTAGGGATCCTTCATAATCCAAGTGACTGCTAGGTAACTTAGATAGTCCAAGTGCCCGCTACTTAACCTAGATAGTCCAAGTGCCCACTAGGGGACGTACATAGTCCAAGTGCCCGCTAGGTATCCTAGATAGTCCAAGTGCGTGCTAGGGTGTGTACATAGTCCAAGTGCCTGCTAGGAAACCTAGATAGTCCAAGTGCCCGCTAGTTAACCTACATAGTCCAAGGGCCCGCTAGTTAACCTACATAGTCCAAGGTCTGCTAGTTAACCTAGACAGTCAAAGTGCCCGCTAGGCAACCTAGACAGTCCAAGTGCCCGCTAGGTTACCTACATAGTCCAAGTGCCCGTTCGTTAACCTAGATAGTCCAAGTGCCCGCTAGGTAACCTACATAGTCCAAGGGCCCTCTAGGTAACCTAGATAGTCCAAGTGCCCGCTAGGTAACCTACATATTCCACGTGCCCCCTAGTTAACCTACATAGTCCAAGTGCCCGCTAGGTAACGTAGACAGTCAAAGTGCCCGTGAGGTAACCTAGATAGTCCAAGTGCCTGCTAGGTAACTTTACATTGTCCAAGTTCCCGCTAGGTAACCTAGATAGTCCAAGTGCCCGTTACCTAACCTAGGTAGTCCAAGCACCCGCCAGGCAACATACATAGTCCAAGTGCCCGTTCGTTAACCTAGAAGTCCAAGTGCCCACTATGTAACCTAGACAGTCCAAGTGCCCGCTAGGTTACCTGCATAGTCCAAGTGCCTGTTCGTTAACCTAGATAGTCCAAGTGCCCGCTAGGGAACCTATATATTCCAAGTGCCCGCTAGGGAACCTATATAGTCCAAGGGCCCACTAGTTAACCTACATAGTCCAAGGGCTCGCTTGTTAACTTTGATAGTCCAAGTGCCCGCTAGTTAACCTACATAGTCCAAGGTCTGCTAGTTAACCTAGACAGTCAAAGTGCCCGCAAGGTAACCTAGACAGTCCAAGTGCCTGCTAGGTTACATATATAGTCCAAGTGCCCGTTCGTTAACCTAGATAGTCCAAGTGCCCGCTAGGTAACCTACATAGTCCAAGGGCACGCTAGGTAACCTAGATAGTGCAAGTGCCCGCTAGGTAACCTAGATAGTCCAAGTGCCTGCTAGGTAACCTAGATATTCCAAGTGCCCGCTAGTTTACCTACATAGTCCAAGTTCCCGCTAGGTAACCTAGACAGTCAGAGTGCCCGTGAGGTAACCTAGATAGTCCAAGTACCTGCTAGGTAACCTACATTGTCCAAGTTCCCGCTAGGTAACCTAGATAGTCCAAGTGCCCGTTACCTAACCTAGATAGTCCAAGTACCCGCTAGGCAACATACATAGTCCAAGTGCCCGTTCCTTAACCTAGAAGACCAAGTGCCCGCTAGGGAACCTATATATCAAGTGCCCGCTATGTAACCTTGATAGTCCAAGGGCACGCTAGTTAACCACCATAGTCCAAGTGCCCGCTAGGCAACCTAGATAGTCCAAGTGCCTGCTAGTAAACCTACATAATCCATGGGTCCGCTAGTTAACCTTCATAGTACAAGGGCCCGCTAGTTAACCTAGATCGTGCAAGTGTCCTCTAGTTAACCTACATAGTCCAAGTGCCTGCTAGTTAACCTATATACCAAGTGCCCGCTACATAACCTAGATAGTCCAAGGGCATGCTAGTTAATCTACATAGTCCAAGTGCCTGCTAGGCAACCTAGATAGTCCAAGTGCCTGCTAGGAAACCTACATAATCCATGGGTCAGCTAGTTAACCTATATTGTACAAGGGCCCGCTAGTTAACCTAGATCGTGCAAGTGTCCGCTAGTTAACCTACATAGTCCAAGTGCTCGCTAGTTAACCTATATACCAAGTGCCCGCTACGTAACCTAGATAGTCCAAGGGCACGCTAGTTAACCTACATAGCCAAGGGCCCGCTAGGCAAACTAGATACTCCAATTGCCCGCTAAGGAACCTACATAGTCCAAGTGCAGGCTAGTTAACCTAGATAGTCCAAGTGCCCGCTAGTTAACCAAGATAGTCCAAGTGCCTGTTAGGTAACCTACATAGTGCAAGGGCCCGCTAGTTAACATAGATAGTCCAAGTGCCCGCTAGGGAATGTACATAGTTCAAGTGCCCGCTATGTAACCTAGATAGTGCAAGTGCCCGCTAGTTAACCTAGATAGTTCAAGTACCCGCTAGGTAACCTAGATCGTCCAAGGGTCCCCTAGTTAGCCTACATAGTCCAAGTGCCCGCAAGGTAACCTAGATAGTCCAAGTGCCCGTTCGGTAACCTGGATAGTCCAAGTGCCCTTTAGGGAACCTAGATAGTCCAAGGGCCCGCTAGTAAACCTACATATTCCAAGTGCCCGCTAGTTAACCTACATAATCTAAGTGCCCGTTAGCTAACCTAGATAGTCCAAGGGCCCGCTAGTTAACCTAGATAGTCCAAGTGCCTGCTAGTTAACCTAAATCGTCCAAGTGTCCGTTAGGTAACCTACATAGTCCAAGTGCCCGCTAGGTAACCTAGATAGTCCAAATGCCTGATAGCTAACCTACATAGTCCAAGTGTCCGTTCGTTAACCTAGATAGTCCAAGTGCCCATTGGGTAACCTACATAGTTCAAGTGCCCGCTTGGTAACCTGGATAGTCCAAGTGCCCACTAGTTAACCTACATAGTCCAAGTGCCTTCTAGGTAGCCTACATAGTCCACGTGACCGCTAGGGAACCTACATAGTCGTAGTGCCCGCTAGGTAACCTACATAGTCCAAGTGCCCGCAAGGAAACCTACATAGTCTAAATGCCCGCTAGGCAACCTACATAATCCAAGTGCCCACTCTGGAACATACATAGTCCAAGTGCCCGTTACCTAACCTAGATAGTCCAAGGGCCCACTAGTTGACCTACATAGTCCAAGTACCAGCTAGGTAACCTAGATAGTACAAGTGCCCGCTAGGGAACCTAGATAGTCCAAGTGCCTGTTAGCTAACCTAGATAGCGCAAGTGGCGCCTAGGTAACCTACATAGTCCAAGTGCCCGTTCGTTAACCTTGATAATCCAAGTGCCCCTAGGTAACCTAGACTGTCCAAGTGCCCGCTAGGTTACCTACATAGTCCAAGTGCACGTTCATTAACCTAGATAGTCCAAGTGCCTGCTAGTAAACCTACATAATCCATGGGCCCACTAGTTAACCTACATAGTGCAAGGGCCCGCTAGTTAACCTAGATCGTGCAAGTGTCCGCTAGTTAACCTACATAGTCCAAGTGCCCGCTAGTTAACCTAGATAGTCCAAGTGCCCACTAGGGATCCTTCATAATCCAAGTGCCTGCTAGGTAACCTAGATAGTCCAAGTGCCCTCTACTTAACCTAGATAGTCCAAGTGCCCACTAGGGGACGTACATAGTCCAAGTGCCCGCTAGGTATCCTAGATAGTCCAAGTGCGCGCTAGGGTATGTACATAGTCCAAGTGCCTGCTAGGAAACCTAGATAGTCCAAGTGCCCGTTCGTTAACCTAGATAGTCCAACTGCCCGCTAGGTAACCTACATAGTCCAAGGGCCCGCTAGGTAACGTAGATAGTCCAAGTGCCCGCTATGTAACCTAGATATTCCAAGTGCCCGCTAGTTAACCTACATAGTACAAGTGCCCTCTAGGTAACCTAGACAGTCAAAGTGCCCGTGAGGTAACCTAGATAGTCCAAGTGCCTGCTAGGTAACCTACATTGTCCAAGTTCCGCTAGGTAACCTAGATAGTCCAAGTGCCCGTTACCTAACCTAGATAGTCCAAGTACCCGCTAGGCAACATACATAGTCCAAGTGCCCGTTCGTTAACCTAGAAGTCCAAGTGCCCACTATGTAACCTAGACAGTACAAGTGCCCGTAGGTTACCTGCATAGTCCAAGTGCCCGTTCGTTAACCTAGATAGTCCAAGTGCCCGCTAGGGAACCTATATAGTCCAAGTGCCCGCTAGGGAACCTATATAGTCCAAGGGCCCGCTAGTTAACCTACATAGACCAAGGGCTCGCTTGTTAACTTTGATAGTCCAAGTGCCCGCTAGTTAACCTACATAGTCCAAGTTCTGCTAGTTAACCTAGACAGTCAAAATGCCCGCAAGGTAACCTAGACAGTCCAAGTGCCTGCTAGGTTAGTTACATAGTCCAAGTGCCCGTTCGTTAACCTAGATAGTCCAAGTGCCCGCTAGGTAACCTACATAGTCCAAGGGCCCGCTAGTTAACCTACATAGTGCAAGGGCCCACTAGTTAACCTAGATCGTGCAAGTGTCCGCTAGTTAACCTACATAGTCCAAGTGCCCGCTAGTTTACCTAGATAGTCCAAGTGCCCGCTAGGGATCCTTCATAATCCAAGTGCCTGCTAGGTAACTTAGATAGTTCAAGTGCCTGCTACTTAACCTAGATAGTCCAAGTGCCCACTAGGGGACGTACATAGTCCAAGTGCCCGCTAGGCAACCTAGATAGTCCAAGTGCCTGATAGCTAACCTACATAGTCCAAGTGTCCGTTCGTTAACCTAGATAGTCCAAGTGCCCATTGGGTAACCTACATAGTCCAAGTGCCCGCTTGGTAACCTGGATAGTCCAAGTGCCCGCTAGTTAACTTACATAGTCCAAGTGCCTTCTAGGTAGCCTACAAGTCCACGTGACCGCTAGGGAACCTACATACTCCAAGTGCCTGCTAGGTAACCTACATAATCCAAGTGCCCGCAAGGAAACCTACATAGTCTAAATGCCCACTAGGCAACCTACATAATCCAAGTGCCCGCTCTGGAACATACATAGTCCAAGTGCCCGTTAGCTAACCTAGATAGTCCAAGGGCCCGCTAGTTGACCTACATAGTCCAAGTGCCAGCTCGGTAACCTAGACAGTCCAAGTGCCCGCTAGGTTACCTACATAGTCCAAGTGCACGTTCATTAACCTAGATAGTCCAAGTGCCTGCTAGTAAACCTACATAATCCATGGTCCCACTAGTTAACCTACATAGTGCAAAGGCCCGCTAGTTAACCTAGATCGTGCAAGTGTCCGCTAGTTAACCTACATAGTCCAAGTGCCAGCTAGTTAACCTAGATAGTCCAAGTGCCCGCTAGGGATCCTTCATAATCCAAGTGCCTGCTAGGTAACCTAGATAGTCCTAGTGCCCGTTAGTTAACCTAGATAGTCCAAGTGCCCACTAGGGTACGTACATAGTCCAAGTGTCCGCTAGTTAACCTACATAATCCAAGTGCCCGCTAGTTAACCTAGATAGTCCAAGTGCCCGCTAGGGATCCTTCATAATCCAAGTGACTGCTAGGTAACTTAGATAGTCCAAGTGCCCGCTACTTAACCTAGATAGTCCAAGTGCCCACTAGGGGACGTACATAGTCCAAGTGCCCGCTAGGTATCCTAGATAGTCCAAGTGCGCGCTAGGGTGTGTACATAGTCCAAGTGCCTGCTAGGAAACCTAGATAGTCCAAGTGCCCGCTAGTTAACCTACATAGTCCAAGGGCCCGCTAGTTAACCTACATAGTCCAAGGTCTGCTAGTTAACCTAGACAGTCAAAGTGCCCGCTAGGCAACCTAGACAGTCCAAGTGCCCGCTAGGTTACCTACATAGTCCAAGTGCCCGTTCGTTAACCTAGATAGTCCAAGTGCCCGCTAGGTAACCTACATAGTCCAAGGGCCCTCTAGGTAACCTAGATAGTCCAAGTGCCCGCTAGGTAACCTACATATTCCACGTGCCCCCTAGTTAACCTACATAGTCCAAGTGCCCGCTAGGTAACGTAGACAGTCAAAGTGCCCGTGAGGTAACCTAGATAGTCCAAGTGCCTGCTAGGTAACTTTACATTGTCCAAGTTCCCGCTAGGTAACCTAGATAGTCCAAGTGCCCGTTACCTAACCTAGGTAGTCCAAGCACCCGCCAGGCAACATACATAGTCCAAGTGCCCGTTCGTTAACCTAGAAGTCCAAGTGCCCACTATGTAACCTAGACAGTCCAAGTGCCCGCTAGGTTACCTGCATAGTCCAAGTGCCTGTTCGTTAACCTAGATAGTCCAAGTGCCCGCTAGGGAACCTATATATTCCAAGTGCCCGCTAGGGAACCTATATAGTCCAAGGGCCCACTAGTTAACCTACATAGTCCAAGGGCTCGCTTGTTAACTTTGATAGTCCAAGTGCCCGCTAGTTAACCTACATAGTCCAAGGTCTGCTAGTTAACCTAGACAGTCAAAGTGCCCGCAAGGTAACCTAGACAGTCCAAGTGCCTGCTAGGTTACATATATAGTCCAAGTGCCCGTTCGTTAACCTAGATAGTCCAAGTGCCCGCTAGGTAACCTACATAGTCCAAGGGCACGCTAGGTAACCTAGATAGTGCAAGTGCCCGCTAGGTAACCTAGATAGTCCAAGTGCCTGCTAGGTAACCTAGATATTCCAAGTGCCCGCTAGTTTACCTACATAGTCCAAGTTCCCGCTAGGTAACCTAGACAGTCAGAGTGCCCGTGAGGTAACCTAGATAGTCCAAGTACCTGCTAGGTAACCTACATTGTCCAAGTTCCCGCTAGGTAACCTAGATAGTCCAAGTGCCCGTTACCTAACCTAGATAGTCCAAGTACCCGCTAGGCAACATACATAGTCCAAGTGCCCGTTCCTTAACCTAGAAGTCCAAGTGCCCGCTAGGGAACCTATATATCAAGTGCCCGCTATGTAACCTTGATAGTCCAAGGGCACGCTAGTTAACCACCATAGTCCAAGTGCCCGCTAGGCAACCTAGATAGTCCAAGTGCCTGCTAGTAAACCTACATAATCCATGGGTCCGCTAGTTAACCTTCATAGTACAAGGGCCCGCTAGTTAACCTAGATCGTGCAAGTGTCCTCTAGTTAACCTACATAGTCCAAGTGCCTGCTAGTTAACCTATATACCAAGTGCCCGCTACATAACCTAGATAGTCCAAGGGCATGCTAGTTAATCTACATAGTCCAAGTGCCTGCTAGGCAACCTAGATAGTCCAAGTGCCTGCTAGGAAACCTACATAATCCATGGGTCAGCTAGTTAACCTATATTGTACAAGGGCCCGCTAGTTAACCTAGATCGTGCAAGTGTCCGCTAGTTAACCTACATAGTCCAAGTGCTCGCTAGTTAACCTATATACCAAGTGCCCGCTACGTAACCTAGATAGTCCAAGGGCACGCTAGTTAACCTACATAGCCAAGGGCCCGCTAGGCAAACTAGATACTCCAATTGCCCGCTAAGGAACCTACATAGTCCAAGTGCAGGCTAGTTAACCTAGATAGTCCAAGTGCCCGCTAGTTAACCAAGATAGTCCAAGTGCCTGTTAGGTAACCTACATAGTGCAAGGGCCCGCTAGTTAACATAGATAGTCCAAGAGCCCGCTAGGGAATGTACATAGTTCAAGTGCCCGCTATGTAACCTAGATAGTGCAAGTGCCCGCTAGTTAACCTAGATAGTTCAAGTACCCGCTAGGTAACCTAGATCGTCCAAGGGTCCCCTAGTTAGCCTACATAGTCCAAGTGCCCGCAAGGTAACCTAGATAGTCCAAGTGCCCGTTCGGTAACCTGGATAGTCCAAGTGCCCTTTAGGGAACCTAGATAGTCCAAGGGCCCGCTAGTAAACCTACATATTCCAAGTGCCCGCTAGTTAACCTACATAATCTAAGTGCCCGTTAGCTAACCTAGATAGTCCAAGGGCCCACTAGTTAACCTAGATAGTCCAAGTGCCTGCTAGTTAACCTAAATCGTCCAAGTGTCCGTTAGGTAACCTACATAGTCCAAGTGCCCGCTAGGTAACCTAGATAGTCCAAATGCCTGATAGCTAACCTACATAGTCCAAGTGTCCGTTCGTTAACCTAGATAGTCCAAGTGCCCATTGGGTAACCTACATAGTTCAAGTGCCCGCTTGGTAACCTGGATAGTCCAAGTGCCCGCTAGTTAACCTACATAGTCCAAGTGCCTTCTAGGTAGCCTACATAGTCCACGTGACCGCTAGGGAACCTACATAGTCGTAGTGCCCGCTAGGTAACCTACATAGTCCAAGTGCCCGCAAGGAAACCTACATAGTCTAAATGCCCGCTAGGCAACCTACATAATCCAAGTGCCCACTCTGGAACATACATAGTCCAAGTGCCCGTTACCTAACCTAGATAGTCCAAGGGCCCACTAGTTGACCTACATAGTCCAAGTACCAGCTAGGTAACCTAGATAGTACAAGTGCCCGCTAGGGAACCTAGATAGTCCAAGTGCCTGTTAGCTAACCTAGATAGCGCAAGTGGCGCCTAGGTAACCTACATAGTCCAAGTGCCCGTTCGTTAACCTTGATAATCCAAGTGCCCCTAGGTAACCTAGACTGTCCAAGTGCCCGCTAGGTTACCTACATAGTCCAAGTGCACGTTCATTAACCTAGATAGTCCAAGTGCCTGCTAGTAAACCTACATAATCCATGGGCCCACTAGTTAACCTACATAGTGCAAGGGCCCGCTAGTTAACCTAGATCGTGCAAGTGTCCGCTAGTTAACCTACATAGTCCAAGTGCCCGCTAGTTAACCTAGATAGTCCAAGTGCCCACTAGGGATCCTTCATAATCCAAGTGCCTGCTAGGTAACCTAGATAGTCCAAGTGCCCTCTACTTAACCTAGATAGTCCAAGTGCCCACTAGGGGACGTACATAGTCCAAGTGCCCGCTAGGTATCCTAGATAGTCCAAGTGCGCGCTAGGGTATGTACATAGTCCAAGTGCCTGCTAGGAAACCTAGATAGTCCAAGTGCCCGTTCGTTAACCTAGATAGTCCAACTGCCCGCTAGGTAACCTACATAGTCCAAGGGCCCGCTAGGTAACGTAGATAGTCCAAGTGCCCGCTATGTAACCTAGATATTCCAAGTGCCCGCTAGTTAACCTACATAGTACAAGTGCCCTCTAGGTAACCTAGACAGTCAAAGTGCCCGTGAGGTAACCTAGATAGTCCAAGTGCCTGCTAGGTAACCTACATTGTCCAAGTTCCGCTAGGTAACCTAGATAGTCCAAGTGCCCGTTACCTAACCTAGATAGTCCAAGTACCCGCTAGGCAACATACATAGTCCAAGTGCCCGTTCGTTAACCTAGAAGTCCAAGTGCCCACTATGTAACCTAGACAGTACAAGTGCCCGTAGGTTACCTGCATAGTCCAAGTGCCCGTTCGTTAACCTAGATAGTCCAAGTGCCCGCTAGGGAACCTATATAGTCCAAGTGCCCGCTAGGGAACCTATATAGTCCAAGGGCCCGCTAGTTAACCTACATAGACCAAGGGCTCGCTTGTTAACTTTGATAGTCCAAGTGCCCGCTAGTTAACCTACATAGTCCAAGTTCTGCTAGTTAACCTAGACAGTCAAAATGCCCGCAAGGTAACCTAGACAGTCCAAGTGCCTGCTAGGTTAGTTACATAGTCCAAGTGCCCGTTCGTTAACCTAGATAGTCCAAGTGCCCGCTAGGTAACCTACATAGTCCAAGGGCCCGCTAGTTAACCTACATAGTGCAAGGGCCCACTAGTTAACCTAGATCGTGCAAGTGTTCGCTAGTTAACCTACATAGTCCAAGTGCCCGCTAGTTTACCTAGATAGTCCAAGTGCCCGCTAGGGATCCTTCATAATCCAAGTGCCTGCTAGGTAACTTAGATAGTTCAAGTGCCTGCTACTTAACCTAGATAGTCCAAGTGCCCACTAGGGGACGTACATAGTCCAAGTGCCCGCTAGGCAACCTAGATAGTCCAAGTGCCTGATAGCTAACCTACATAGTCCAAGTGTCCGTTCGTTAACCTAGATAGTCCAAGTGCCCATTGGGTAACCTACATAGTCCAAGTGCCCGCTTGGTAACCTATATAGTCCAAGTGCCCGCTAGTTAACTTACATAGTCCAAGTGCCTTCTAGGTAGCCTACAAGTCCACGTGACCGCTAGGGAACCTACATACTCCAAGTGCCTGCTAGGTAACCTACATAATCCAAGTGCCCGCAAGGAAACCTACATAGTCTAAATGCCCACTAGGCAACCTACATAATCCAAGTGCCCGCTCTGGAACATACATAGTCCAAGTGCCCGTTAGCTAACCTAGATAGTCCAAGGGCCCGCTAGTTGACCTACATAGTCCAAGTGCCAGCTCGGTAACCTAGACAGTCCAAGTGCCCGCTAGGTTACCTACATAGTCCAAGTGCACGTTCATTAACCTAGATAGTCCAAGTGCCTGCTAGTAAACCTACATAATCCATGGTCCCACTAGTTAACCTACATAGTGCAAAGGCCCGCTAGTTAACCTAGATCGTGCAAGTGTCCGCTAGTTAACCTACATAGTCCAAGTGCCAGCTAGTTAACCTAGATAGTCCAAGTGCCCGCTAGGGATCCTTCATAATCCAAGTGCCTGCTAGGTAACCTAGATAGTCCTAGTGCCCGTTAGTTAACCTAGATAGTCCAAGTGCCCACTAGGGTACGTACATAGTCCAAGTGTCCGCTAGTTAACCTACATAATCCAAGTGCCCGCTAGTTAACCTAGATAGTCCAAGTGCCCGCTAGGGATCCTTCATAATCCAAGTGACTGCTAGGTAACTTAGATAGTCCAAGTGCCCGCTACTTAACCTAGATAGTCCAAGTGCCCACTAGGGGACGTACATAGTCCAAGTGCCCGCTAGGTATCCTAGATAGTCCAAGTGCGCGCTAGGGTGTGTACATAGTCCAAGTGCCTGCTAGGAAACCTAGATAGTCCAAGTGCCCGCTAGTTAACCTACATAGTCCAAGGGCCCGCTAGTTAACCTACATAGTCCAAGGTCTGCTAGTTAACCTAGACAGTCAAAGTGCCCGCTAGGCAACCTAGACAGTCCAAGTGCCCGCTAGGTTACCTACATAGTCCAAGTGCCCGTTCGTTAACCTAGATAGTCCAAGTGCCCGCTAGGTAACCTACATAGTCCAAGGGCCCTCTAGGTAACCTAGATAGTCCAAGTGCCCGCTAGGTAACCTACATATTCCACGTGCCCCCTAGTTAACCTACATAGTCCAAGTGCCCGCTAGGTAACGTAGACAGTCAAAGTGCCCGTGAGGTAACCTAGATAGTCCAAGTGCCTGCTAGGTAACTTTACATTGTCCAAGTTCCCGCTAGGTAACCTAGATAGTCCAAGTGCCCGTTACCTAACCTAGGTAGTCCAAGCACCCGCCAGGCAACATACATAGTCCAAGTGCCCGTTCGTTAACCTAGAAGTCCAAGTGCCCACTATGTAACCTAGACAGTCCAAGTGCCCGCTAGGTTACCTGCATAGTCCAAGTGCCTGTTCGTTAACCTAGATAGTCCAAGTGCCCGCTAGGGAACCTATATATTCCAAGTGCCCGCTAGGGAACCTATATAGTCCAAGGGCCCACTAGTTAACCTACATAGTCCAAGGGCTCGCTTGTTAACTTTGATAGTCCAAGTGCCCGCTAGTTAACCTACATAGTCCAAGGTCTGCTAGTTAACCTAGACAGTCAAAGTGCCCGCAAGGTAACCTAGACAGTCCAAGTGCCTGCTAGGTTACATATATAGTCCAAGTGCCCGTTCGTTAACCTAGATAGTCCAAGTGCCCGCTAGGTAACCTACATAGTCCAAGGGCACGCTAGGTAACCTAGATAGTGCAAGTGCCCGCTAGGTAACCTAGATAGTCCAAGTGCCTGCTAGGTAACCTAGATATTCCAAGTGCCCGCTAGTTTACCTACATAGTCCAAGTTCCCGCTAGGTAACCTAGACAGTCAGAGTGCCCGTGAGGTAACCTAGATAGTCCAAGTACCTGCTAGGTAACCTACATTGTCCAAGTTCCCGCTAGGTAACCTAGATAGTCCAAGTGCCCGTTACCTAACCTAGATAGTCCAAGTACCCGCTAGGCAACATACATAGTCCAAGTGCCCGTTCCTTAACCTAGAAGTCCAAGTGCCCGCTAGGGAACCTATATATCAAGTGCCCGCTATGTAACCTTGATAGTCCAAGGGCACGCTAGTTAACCACCATAGTCCAAGTGCCCGCTAGGCAACCTAGATAGTCCAAGTGCCTGCTAGTAAACCTACATAATCCATGGGTCCGCTAGTTAACCTTCATAGTACAAGGGCCCGCTAGTTAACCTAGATCGTGCAAGTGTCCTCTAGTTAACCTACATAGTCCAAGTGCCTGCTAGTTAACCTATATACCAAGTGCCCGCTAAATAACCTAGATAGTCCAAGGGCATGCTAGTTAATCTACATAGTCCAAGTGCCTGCTAGGCAACCTAGATAGTCCAAGTGCCTGCTAGGAAACCTACATAATCCATGGGTCAGCTAGTTAACCTATATTGTACAAGGGCCCGCTAGTTAACCTAGATCGTGCAAGTGTCCGCTAGTTAACCTACATAGTCCAAGTGCTCGCTAGTTAACCTATATACCAAGTGCCCGCTACGTAACCTAGATAGTCCAAGGGCACGCTAGTTAACCTACATAGCCAAGGGCCCGCTAGGCAAACTAGATACTCCAATTGCCCGCTAAGGAACCTACATAGTCCAAGTGCAGGCTAGTTAACCTAGATAGTCCAAGTGCCCGCTAGTTAACCAAGATAGTCCAAGTGCCTGTTAGGTAACCTACATAGTGCAAGGGCCCGCTAGTTAACATAGATAGTCCAAGAGCCCGCTAGGGAATGTACATAGTTCAAGTGCCCGCTATGTAACCTAGATAGTGCAAGTGCCCGCTAGTTAACCTAGATAGTTCAAGTACCCGCTAGGTAACCTAGATCGTCCAAGGGTCCCCTAGTTAGCCTACATAGTCCAAGTGCCCGCAAGGTAACCTAGATAGTCCAAGTGCCCGTTCGGTAACCTGGATAGTCCAAGTGCCCTTTAGGGAACCTAGATAGTCCAAGGGCCCGCTAGTAAACCTACATATTCCAAGTGCCCGCTAGTTAACCTACATAATCTAAGTGCCCGTTAGCTAACCTAGATAGTCCAAGGGCCCACTAGTTAACCTAGATAGTCCAAGTGCCTGCTAGTTAACCTAAATCGTCCAAGTGTCCGTTAGGTAACCTACATAGTCCAAGTGCCCGCTAGGTAACCTAGATAGTCCAAATGCCTGATAGCTAACCTACATAGTCCAAGTGTCCGTTCGTTAACCTAGATAGTCCAAGTGCCCATTGGGTAACCTACATAGTTCAAGTGCCCGCTTGGTAACCTGGATAGTCCAAGTGCCCGCTAGTTAACCTACATAGTCCAAGTGCCTTCTAGGTAGCCTACATAGTCCACGTGACCGCTAGGGAACCTACATAGTCGTAGTGCCCGCTAGGTAACCTACATAGTCCAAGTGCCCGCAAGGAAACCTACATAGTCTAAATGCCCGCTAGGCAACCTACATAATCCAAGTGCCCACTCTGGAACATACATAGTCCAAGTGCCCGTTACCTAACCTAGATAGTCCAAGGGCCCACTAGTTGACCTACATAGTCCAAGTACCAGCTAGGTAACCTAGATAGTACAAGTGCCCGCTAGGGAACCTAGATAGTCCAAGTGCCTGTTAGCTAACCTAGATAGCGCAAGTGGCGCCTAGGTAACCTACATAGTCCAAGTGCCCGTTCGTTAACCTTGATAATCCAAGTGCCCCTAGGTAACCTAGACTGTCCAAGTGCCCGCTAGGTTACCTACATAGTCCAAGTGCACGTTCATTAACCTAGATAGTCCAAGTGCCTGCTAGTAAACCTACATAATCCATGGGCCCCCTAGTTAACCTACATAGTGCAAGGGCCCGCTAGTTAACCTAGATCGTGCAAGTGTCCGCTAGTTAACCTACATAGTCCAAGTGCCCGCTAGTTAACCTAGATAGTCCAAGTGCCCGCTAGGGATCCTTCATAATCCAAGTGCCTGCTAGGTAACCTAGATAGTCCAAGTGCCCGCTAGTTAACCTAGATAGTCCTAGTGCCCGTTAGTTTACCTAGATAGTCCAAGTGCCCACTAGGGTACGTACATAGTCCATGTGTCCGCTAGTTAACCTACATAGTCCAAGTGCCCGCTAGTTAACCTAGATAGTCCAAGTGCCCGCTAGGGATCCTTCATAATCCAAGTGCCTGCTAGGTAACTTAGATAGTCCAAGTGCCCTCTACTTAACCTAGATAGTCCAAGTGCCCACTAGGGGACGTACATAGTCCAAGTGCCCGCTAGGTATCCTAGATAGTCCAAGTGCGCGCTAGGGTATGTACATAGTCCAAGTGCCTGCTAGGAAACCTAGATAGTCCAAGTGCCCGTTCGTTAACCTAGATAGTCCAACTGCCCGCTAGGTAACCTACATAGTCCAAGGGCCCGCTAGGTAATGTAGATAGTCCAAGTGCCCGCTATGTAACCTAGATATTCCAAGTGCCCGCTAGTTAACCTACATAGTACAAGTGCCCTCTAGGTAACCTAGACAGTCAAAGTGCCCGTGAGGTAACCTAGATAGTCCAAGTGCCTGCTAGGTAACCTACATTGTCCAAGTTCCGCTAGGTAACCTAGATAGTCCAAGTGCCCGTTACCTAACCTAGATAGTCCAAGTACCCGCTAGGCAACATACATAGTCCAAGTGCCCGTTCGTTAACCTAGAAGTCCAAGTGCCCACTATGTAACCTAGACAGTACAAGTGCCCGTAGGTTACCTGCATAGTCCAAGTGCCCGTTCGTTAACCTAGATAGTCCAAGTGCCCGCTAGGGAACCTATATAGTCCAAGTGCCCGCTAGGGAACCTATATAGTCCAAGGGCCCGCTAGTTAACCTACATAGACCAAGGGCTCGCTTGTTAACTTTGATAGTCCAAGTGCCCGCTAGTTAACCTACATAGTCCAAGTTCTGCTAGTTAACCTAGACAGTCAAAATGCCCGCAAGGTAACCTAGACAGTCCAAGTGCCTGCTAGGTTAGTTACATAGTCCAAGTGCCCGTTCGTTAACCTAGATAGTCCAAGTGCCCGCTAGGTAACCTACATAGTCCAAGGGCCCGCTAGTTAACCTACATAGTCCAAGGTCTGCTAGTTAACCTAGACAGTCAAAGTGCCGGCAAGGTAACCTAGACATTCCAAGTGCCCGCTAGGTTACCTACATAGTCCAAGTGCCCGTTCGTTAACCTAGATAGTCCAAGTGCCCGCTAGGTAACCTACATAGTCCAAGGGCCCGCTAGGTAACCTAGATAGTCCAAGTGCCCGCTAGGTAACCTAGATATTCCAGTGCCCGCTAGTTAACCTACATAGTCCAAGTGCCCGCTAGGTGACCTAGACAGTCAAAGTGTCCGTGAGGTAACCTAGATAGTCCAAGTGCCTGCTAGGTAACCTACATTGTCCAAGTTCCCGCTAGGTAACCTAGATAGTCCAAGTGCCCGTTACCTAACCTAGATAGTCCAAGTACCCGCTAGGCAACATACATAGTCCAAGTGCCCGTTCGTTAACCTAGAAGTCCAAGTGCCCGCTATGTAACCTAGACAGTCCAAGTGCCCTCTAGGTTACCTGCATAGTCCAAGTGCCCGTTCATTAACCTAGATAGTCCAAGTGCCCGCTAGGGAACCTATATAGTCCAAGGGCCCGCTAGTTAACCTACATAGTCCAAGGGCTCGCTTGTTAACTTTGATAGTCCAAGTGCCCGCTAGTTAACTTAGATCGTCCAAGTGCCCGCTAGTTAACCTAGATTGTCCAGGTGCCTGCTAATTAACCTACATAGTCCAAGGGCCCACTAGTTAACCTAGATAGTCCAAGTGTCCTCTAGTTAACCTACATAGTCCAAGTGCCCGCTAGGTAACCTAGATAGTCTAAGGGCCCGCTAGTTAACCTATATAGTCCAAGGGCTCACTTGTTAACTTTGATAGTCCAAGTGCCCGCTAGTTAACCTAGATCGTCCAAGTGCCCGCTAGTTAACCTAGATTGTCCAAGTGCCTGCTAGTTAACCTACATAGTCCAAGGGCCCACTAGTTAAGCTAGATAGTCCAAGTGTCCTCTAGTTAACCTACATAGTCCAAGTGCCGGCTAGTTAACCTATATACCAAGTGCCCGCTATGTAACCTAGATAGTCCAAGGGCACGCTAGTTAACCACCATAGTCCAAGTGCCCGCTAGGCAACCTAGATAGTCCATGTGCCTGCTAGTAAACATACATAATCCATGGGCCCGCTAGTTTACCTTCATAGTACAAGGGCCCGCTAGTTAACCTAGATCGTGCAAGTGTCCTCTAGTTAACCTACATAGACCTAGTGCCTGCTAGTTAACCTATATACCAAGTGCCCGCTACGTAACCTAGATAGCCCAAGGGCACGCTAGTTAACCTACATAGTCCAAGTGCCTGCTAGGCAACCTAGATAGTCCAAGTGCCTGCTAGAAAACCTACATAATCCATGGGTCCGCTAGTTAACCTATATAGTACAAGGGCCCGCTAGTTAACCTAGATCGTGCAAGTGTCCGCTAGTTAACCTACATAGCCCAAGTGCCCGCTAGTTAACCTATATACCAAGTGCCCGCTACGTAACCTAGATAGTCCAAGGGCACGCTAGTTAACCTACATAGCCCAAGGGCCCGCTAGGCAAACTAGATACTCCAATTGCCCGCTAAGGAACCTACATAGTCCATGTGCACGCTAGTTAACCTAGATAGTCCAAGTGTCCGCTAGTTAACCAAGATAGTCCAAGTGCCTGTTAGGTAACCTACATAGTGTAAGGGCCCCCTAGTTAACCTAGATAGTCCAAGTGCCCGCTAGGGAATGTACATAGTACAAGTGCCCGATATGTAACCTAGACAGTGCAAGTGCCCGCTAGTTAACCTAGATAGTTCAACTACCCGCTAGGTAACCTAGATCGTCCAAAGGCCCCCTAGTTAGCCTACATACTCCAAGTGCCCGTTCGGTAACCAAGATAGTCCAAGTGCTCTTTAGGGAACCTAGATAGTCCAAGTGCCTGATAGCTAACCTACATAGTCCAAGTGTCCGTTCGTTAACCTAGATAGTCCAAGTGCCCATTGGGTAACCTACATAGTCCAAGTGCCCGCTTGGTAACCTGGATAGTCCAAGTGCCCACTAGTTAACCTACATAGTCCAAGTGCCTTCTAGGTAGCCTACATAGTCCACGTGACCGCTAGGGAACCTACATAGTCCAAGTGCCCGCTAGGTAACCTACATAGTCCATGTGCCCGCAAGGAAACCTACATAGTCTAAATGCCCGCTAGGCAACCTACATAATCCAAGTGCCCGCTCTGGAACATACATAGTGCAAGTGCCCGTTAGCTAACCTAGATAGTCCAAGGGCCCGCTAGTTGACCTACATAGTCCAAGTGCCAGCTAGGTAACCTAGATAGTACAAGTGCCCGCTAGGGAACCTAGATAGTCCAAGTGCCTGTTAGCTAACCTAGATATCGCAAGTGGCGGCTAGGTAACCTACATAGTCCAAGGTCTGCTAGTTAACCTAGACAGTCAAAGTGCCCGCAAGGTAACCTAGACAGTCCACGTGCCCGCTAGGTAACCTACATAGTCCAAGGGCCCGCTAGGTTACCTACATAGTCCAAGTGCACGTTCATTAACCTAGATAGTCCATGTGCCTGCTAGTAAACCTACATAATCCATGGGCCCACTAGTTAACCTACATAGTGCAAGGGCCCGCTAGTTAACCTAGATCGTGCAAGTGTCCGCTAGTTAACCTACATAGTCCAAGTGCCCACTAGTTAACCTAGATAGTCCAAGTGCCCGCTAGGGATCCTTCATAATCCAAGTGCCTGCTAGGTAACCTAGATAGTCCAAGTGCCCGCTAGTTAACCTAGATAGTCCTAGTGCCCGTTAGTTTACCTAGATAGTCCAAGTGCCCACTAGGGTACGTACATAGTCCAAGTGTCCGCTAGTTAACCTACATAGTCCAAGTGCCCGCTAGTTAACCTAGATTGTCCAAGTGCCCGCTAGGGATCCTTCATAATCCAAGTGCCTGCTAGGTAACTTAGATAGTCCAAGTGCACTCTACTTAACCTAGATAGTCCAAGTGCCCACTAGGGGACGTACATAGTCCAAGTGCCCGCTAGGTATCCTAGATAGTCCAAGTGCGCGCTAGGGTATGTACATAGTCCAAGTGCCTGCTAGGAAACCTAGATAATCCAAGTGCCCGCTAGTTAACCTACATAGTCCAAGGGCCCGCTAGTTAACCTACATAGTCCAAGGTCTGCTAGTTAACCTAGACAGTCAAAGTGCCCGCTAGGTAACCTAGACAGTCCAAGTACGCGCTAGGTTACCTACATAGTCCAAGTGCCCGTTCGTTAACCTAGATAGTCCAAGGGCCCGCTAGGTAACCTACATAGTCCAAGGGCCGGCTAGGTAACCTAGATAGTCCAAGTGCCCGCTAGGTAACCTAGATATTCCAATGACCGCTAGTTAACCTACATAGGCCAAGTGCCCGCTAGGTAACCTAGACAGTCAAAGTGTCCGTGAGGTAACCTAGATAGTCCAAGTGCCTGCTAGGTAACCTACATTGTCCAAGTTCCCGCTAGGTAACCTAGATAGTCCAAGTGCCCGTTACCTAACCTAGATAGTCCAAGTACCCGCTAGGCAACATACATAGTCCAAGTGCCCGTTCGTTAACCTAGAAGTCCAAGTGCCCGCTATGTAACCTAGAAGTCCAAGTGCCCGCTAGGTTACCTGCATAGTCCAAGTGCCCGTTCGTTAACCTAGATAGTCCAAGTGCCCCTAGGGAACCTATATAGTCCAAGTGCCCGCTAGGGAACCTATATAGTCCAAGGGCCCGCTAGTTAACCTACATAGTCCAAGGGCTCGCTTGTTAACTTTGATAGTCCAAGTGCCCGCTAGTTAACCTACATAGTCCAAGGTCTGCTAGTTAACCTAGACAGTCAAAGTGCCCGCAAGGTAACCTAGACAGTCCAAGTGCCTGCTAGGTTACATATATAGTCCAAGTGCCCGTTCGTTAACCTAGATAGTCCAAGTGCCCCTAGGGAACCTATATAGTCCAAGTGCCTGCTAGGTTACCTACATAGTCCAAGTGCCCGTTCGTTAACCTAGATAGTCCAAGTGCCCGCTAGGTAACCTACATAGTCCAAGGGCCCGCTAGTTAACCTACATAGTCCAAGGTCTGCTAGTTAACCTAGACAGTCAAAGTGCCCGCAAGGTAACCTAGACAGTCCACGTGCCCGCTAGGTAACCTACATAGTCCAAGGGCCCGCTAGGTAACCTAGATAGTCCAAGTGCCCGCTAGGTAACCTAGATATTCCAAGTGCCCGCTAGTTAACCTAGATAGTCCAAGTGTCCTCTAGTTAACCTACATAGTCCAAGTGCCCGCTATGTAACCTAGATAGTCCAAGGGCCCGCTAGTTAACCTAGAGAGTCCAAGTGTCCTCTAGTTAACCTACATAGTCCAAGGGCTCGCTTGTTTACTTTGATAGTCCAAGTGCCCGCTAGTTAACTTAGATCGTCCAAGTACCCGCTAATTAACCTAGATTGTCCAAGTGCCTGCTAATTAACCTACATAGTCCAAGGGCCCACTAGTTAACCTAGATAGTCCAAGTGTCCTCTAATTAACCTACATAGTCCAAGTGCCCGCTATGTAACCTAGATAGTCTAAGGGCCCGCTAGTTAACCTACATAGTCCAAGGGCTCACTTGTTAACTTTGATAGTCCAAGTGCCCGCTAGTTTACCTAGATCGTCCAAGTGCCCACTAGTTAACCTAGATTTTCCAAGTGCCTGCTAGTTAACCTACATAGTCCAAGGGCCCACTAGTTAACCTAGATAGTCCAAGTGTCCTCTAGTTAACCTACATAGTCCAAGTGCCGGCTAGTTAACCTATATACCAAGTGCCCGCTATGTAACCTAGATTTTCCAAGGGCACGCTAGTTAACCACCATAGTCCAAGTGCCCGCTAGGCAACCTAGATAGTCCAAGTGCCTGCTAGTAAACCTACATAATCCATGGGCCCGCTAGCTAACCTTCATAGTACAAGGGCCCGCTAGTTAACCTAGATCGTGCAAGTGTCCTCTCGTTAACCTACATAGTCCAAGTGCCTGCTAGTTAACCTATATACCAAGTGCCCGCTACGTAACCTAGATCGTGTAAGTGTCCTCTAGTTAAGCTACATAGCCCAAAAGCCCGCTAGGCAAACTATATACTCCAATTGCCCGCTAAGGAACCTACATAGTCCAAGTGCACGCTAGTTAACCTAGATAGTCCAAGTGCCCGCTGGGGAATGTACATAGTCCAAGTTGCCCGCTATGTAACCTAGATAGTGCAAGTGCCCGCTAGTTAACCTAGATGGTTAACTACCCGCTAGGTAACCTAGATCATCCAAGGGCCCCCTAGTTAGCCTACATAGTCCAAGTGCCCGCAAGGTAACCTAGATAGTCCAAGTGCCCGTTCGGTAACATAGATAGTCCAAGTGCCCTTTAGGGAACCTAGATAGTCCAAGGGCCCGCTAGTAAACCTACATATTCCAAGTGCCCGCTAGTTAACCTATATCGTCCAAGTGCCCGCTAGTTAACCTAGATTGTCCAAGTGCCTGCTAGTTAACCTACATAGTCCAAGGGCCCACTAGTTAAACTAGATAATACAAGTGTCCTCTAGTTAACCTACATAGTCCTAGTGCTGGCTAGTTAACTTATATAACAAGTGCCCGCTATGTAACCTAGATAGTCCAAGGTCACGCTAGTTAACCACCATAGTCCAAGTGCCCGCTAGGCAACATAGATAGTCCAAGTGCCTGCTAGTAAACCTACATAATCCATGGGTCCGCTAGTTAACCTATAAAGTACAAGGGCCCGCTAGTTAACCTAGATCGTGCAAGTGTCCGCTAGTTAACCTACATAGTCCAAGTGCCCGCTAGTTAACCTATATACCAAGTGCCCGCTACATAACCTAGATAGTCCAAGGTCACGCTAGTTATCCTACATAGCCCAAGGGCCTGCTAGGCAAACTAGATACTCCAATTGCCCGCTAAGGAACCTACATAGTCCAAGTGCACGCTAGTTAACCTAGATAGTCCAAGTGCCCGCTAGTTAACCAAGATAGTCCAAGTGCCCGCTAGGGAATGTACATAGTCCTAGTGCCCGCTATGTAACCTAGATAGTGCAAGTGCCCGCTAGTTAACCTAGATAGTTCAACTACCCGCTAGGTAACCTAGATCGTCCAAGGGCCCCCTAGTTAGCCTACATAGTCCAAGTGCCTGCAAGGTAACCTAGATAGTCCAAATGCCCGTTCGGTAACCTAGATAGTCCAAGTGCCCTTTAGGGAACCTAGATAGTCCATGGGCCCGCTAGTAAACCTACATATTCCAAGTGCCCGCTAGTTAACCTACATAATCTAAGTGCCCGTTAGCTAACCTAGATAGTCCAAGGGCCCACTAGTTAACCTAGATAGTCCAAGTGCCCGCTAGTTAACCTAAATCGTCCAAGTGTCCGTTAGGTAACCTACATAGTCCAAGTGCCTGCTAGCTAACCTAGATAGTCCAAGTGCCTGATAGCTAACCTACATAGTCCAAGTGTCCGTTCGTTAACCTAGATAGTCCAAGTGCCCATTGTGTAACCTACATAGTCCAAGTGCCCGATTGGTAACCTGGATAGTCCAAGTGCCCGCTAGTTAACCTACATAGTCCAAGTGCCTTCTAGGTAGCCTACATAGTCCACGTGACCGCTAGGGAACCTACATAGTCCAAGTGCCCGCTAGGTAACCTACATAGTCCAAGTGCCCACAAGGAAATCTACATAGTCTAAATGCCCGCTAGGCAACCTACATAATCAAAGGGCCCGTTCTGGAACATACATAGTGCAAGTGCCCGTTAGCTAACCTAGATAGTCCAAGGGCCCGCTAGTTGACCTACATAGTCCAAGTGCCAGCTAGGTAACCTAGATAGTACAAGTGCCCGCTAGGGAACCTAGATAGTCCAAGTACCTGTTAGCTAACCTAGATAGCGCAAGTGGCGGCTAGGTAACCTACATAGTCCAAGTGCCCGTTCGTTAACCTAGATAATACAAGTGCCCGCCAGGTAACCCAGACAGTCCAAGTGCCCGCTATGTTACCTACATAGTCCAAGTGCACGTTCATTAACCTAGATAGTCCAAGTGCCTGCTA
This sequence comes from Tenrec ecaudatus, assembly GCF_050624435.1. Lineage (NCBI taxonomy): Eukaryota > Metazoa > Chordata > Mammalia > Afrosoricida > Tenrecidae > Tenrec > Tenrec ecaudatus. The sequence continues at coordinate 116,205,056 of NC_134534.1, forward strand.
GTAAACCTACATAATCCATGGGTCCGCTAGTTAACCTATATAGTACAAGGGCCCGCTAGTTAACCTAGATCGTGCAAGTGTCCGCTAGTTAACCTACATAGTCCAAGTGCCCGCTAGTTAACCTATATACCAAGTGCCTGCTACGTAACCTAGATAGTCCAAGGGCACGCTAGTTAACCTACATAGTGCAAGGGCCCGCTAGTTAACCTAGATCGTGCAAATGTCCGCTAGTTAACCTACATAGTCCAAGTGCCCGCTAGTTAACCTAGATAGTCCAAGTGCCCGCTAGGGATCCTTCATAATCCAAGTGCCTGCTAGGTAACCTAGATAGTCCAAGTGCCCGCTAGTTAACCTATATACCAAATGCCCGCTACATAACCTAGATAGTCCTAGGGCATGCTAGTTAACCTACATAGTACAAGTGCCCGCTAGGCAACCTAGATAGTCCAAGTGCCCGCTAAGGAACCTACATAGTCCAAGTGCACGCTAGTTAACCTAGATAGTCCAAGTGCCAACTAGGTAACCTAGATAGTCCAAGTACCCGCTAGTTAACCTAGATAGTCCAAGTGCCTGCTAGTAAACTTACATAATCCATGGGCCCGCTAGTTAACCTGCATAGTGCAAGGGCCCGCTAGTTAACCTACATAGTCCAAGTGCCCGCTAGTTAACCTAGATAGTCCAAGTGCCCGCTAGGGATCCTTCATAATCCAAGTGCCTGCTAGGTAACCTAGATAATCCAATTGCCCGCTAGTTAACCTAGATAGTCCTAGTGCCCGTTAGTTAACCTAGATAGTCCAAGTGCCCACTAGGGTACGTACATAGTCCAAGTGTCCGCTAGTTAACCTACATAGTCCAAGTGCCCGCTGGTTAACCTATATACCAAGTGCCCGCTACATAACCTAGATAGTCCTAGGGCATGCTAGTTAACCTACATAGTACAAGTGCCCGCTAGGCAACCTAGATAGTCCAAGTGCCCGCTAAGGAACCTACATAGTCCAAGTACACGCTAGTTAAACTAGATCGTGCAAGTGTCCGCTAGTTAACCTACATAGTCCAAGTGCCCGCTAGTTAACCTATATACCAAGTGCCCGCTACGTAACCTAGATAGTCCAAGGGCACGCTAGTTAACCTACATAGTGCAAGTGTCCGCTAGTTAACCTACATATTCCAAGTGCCCGCTAGTTAACATAGACTGTCCAAATGCCCGCTAGGGAACGTACATAGTCCAAGTGCCCGCTAGGTAACCTAGATCGTCCTAGGGGCCCCTAGTTAGCCTACATAGTCGAAGTGCCTGCTAGGTAACCTAGATAGTCCAAGTGCCCGTTCGGTAACCTAGATAGTCCAAGTGCCCTTTAGGGAACCTAGATAGTCCAAAGGCCCGCTAGTAAACCTACATAGTCCATGGGCCTGCTAGTTAACCTATATAGTGCAAGTGTCCGCTAGTTAACCTACAAATTCCAAGTGCCCCCTAGTTAACCTACATAATCTAAGTGCCCGTTAGCTAACCTAGGTAGTCCAAGGGCCCGCTAGTTGACCTACATAGTCCAAGTGCCAGCTAGGTATCCTAGATAGTCCAAGTGCCCGCTTGGTAACCTAAATAGTCCAAATGCCCGCTAGGGAAACTACATAGTCCAAGTACCCGCTAGTTAACCTAGATAGTCCAAGTGCCTGCTAGTAAACTTACATAATCCATGGGACCGCTAGTTAACCTGCATAGTGCAAGGGCCCGCTATTTAACCTACATAGTCCAAGTGCCCGCTAGTTAACCAAGATAATCCAAGTGCCCGCTAGGGATCCTTCATAATCCAAGTGCCTGCTAGGTAATCTAGATAGTCCAAGTGCCCGCTAGTTAACCTAGATAGTCCTAGTGCCCGTTAGTTAACCTAGATAGTCCAAGTGCCCACTAGGGTACATACATAGTCCAAGTGTCCGCTAGTTAACCTACATAGTCCAAGTGCCCGCTAGTTAACCTATATACCAAATGCCCGCTACGTAACCTTGATAGTCCTAGGGCATGCTAGTTAACCTACATAGTACAAGGGCCCGCTAGGCAACCTAGATAGTCCAAGTGCCCGCTAAAGAACGTACATAGTCCAAGTGCACGCTAGTTAACCTAGATAGTCCAAGTGCCTGCTAGGTAACCTACATAGTGCAAGTGTCTGCTAGTTAACCTACATATTCCAAGTGCCCGCTAGTTAACATAGACTGTCCAAGTGCCCGCTAGGGAACGTACATAATCGAAGTGCCCGCTAGGTAACTTAGATAGTGCAAGTGCCCACTAGTTAACCTAGATAATTCTAGTACCCGCTAGGTAACCTAGATCATCCAAGGGCCCCCTAGTTAGCCTACATAGTCCAAGTGCCCGCTAGGTAACCTAGATAGTCCAAGTGCCCTTTAGGGAACCTAGATAGTCCAAAGGCCCGCTAGTAAACCTACATAGTCCATGGGCCTGCTAGTTAACCTATATAGTGCAAGTGCCCCCTAGTTAACCTACATAATCTAAGTGCCCGTTAGCTAACCTAGGTAGTCCAAGGGCCCGCTAGTTGACCTACATAGTCCAAGTGCCAGCTAGGTAACCTAGATATTCCAAGTACCCGCTAGTTAACCTAGATAGTCCAAGTGCCAGCTAGTAAACTTACATAATCCATGTTCCCGCTAGTTAACCTGCATAGTGCAAGGGCCCGCTAGTTAACCTACATAGTCCATGTGCCCTCTAGTTAACCTAGATAGTCCAAGTGCCCACTAGGGTACGTACATAGTCCAAGTGTCCGCTAGTTAACCTACATAGTCCAAGTGCCCGATAGTTAACCTATATACCAAGTGCCCGCTACGTAACCTAGATAGTCCAAGGGCATGCTAGTTAACCTACATAGTACAAGTGCCCGCTAGGCAAACTTGATAGTCCAAGTGCCCGCTAAGGAACCTACATAGGCCAAGTGCACGCTAGTTAACCTAGATAGTGCAAGTGCCTGCTAGGTAACCTACATAGTGCAAGTGTCCGCTAGTTAACCTACATATTCCAAGTGCCCGCTAGTTAACATAGATTGTCCAAGTGTCCGCTAGGAAACGTACATAGTCCAAGTGCCCCCTAGGTAACCTAGATCGTCCAAGGGCCCCCTAGTTAGCCTACATAGTCCAAGTGCCCGCTTGGTAACCTAGATAGTCCTAGTGCCCGTTCGGTAATCTAGATAGTCCAAGTGCCCTATATGGAACCTAGATAGTCCAAAGGCCCGCTAGTAAACCTACATAGTCCATGGACCTGCTAGTTAACCTATATAGTGCAAGTGTCCGCTAGTTAACCTACATATTCCAAGTGCCCCCTAGTTAACCTACATAATCTAAGTGCCCGTTAGTTAACCTAGGTAGTCCAAGGGCCCGCTAGTTGACCTACATAGTCCAAGTGCCAGCTAGGTATCCTAGATAGTCCAAGTGCCCGCTTGGTAACCTAAATAGTCCAAATGCCCGCTAGGGAAACTACATAGTCCAAGTACCCGCTAGTTAACCTAGATAGTCCAAGTGCCTGCTAGTAAACTTACATAATCCATGGGCCCGCTAGCTAACCTGCATAGTGCAAGGGCCCGCAAGTTAACCTACATAGTCCAAGTGCCCGCTAGTTAACCTAGATACTCCAAGTGCCCGCTAAGGATCCTTCATAATCCAAGTGCCTGCTAGGTAACCTAGATAGTCCAAGTGCCCGCTACTTAACCTAGATAGTCCAAGTGCGCGCTAGGGTATGTACATAGTCCAAGTGCCTGCTAGGAAACCTAGATAGTCCAAGTGCCCGCTAGTTAACCTACATAGTCCAAGGTCCCGCTAGTTAACCTACATAGTCCAAGGTCTGCTAGTTAACCTAGACAGTCAAAGTGCCTGCTAGGTAACCTAGACAGTCCAAGTGCCCGCTAGGTTACCTACATAGTCCAAGTGCCCGTTCGTTAACCTAGATAGTCCAAGTGCCCGCTGGGTAACCTACATAGTCCAAGGGCCCGCTAGTTAACCTAGATAGTCCAAGTGCCCGCTAGGTAACCTAGATATTCCAAGTGCCCGCTAGTTAACCTACATAGTCCAAGTGCCCGCTAGGTAACCTTGATAGTCACAGTGCCCGTTACCTAACCTAGATAGTCCAAGTACCCGCTAGGCAACATACATAGTCCAAGTGCCCGTTCGTTAACCTAGAAGTCCAAGTGCCCGCTAGGTTACCTGCATAGTCCAAGTGCCCGTTCGTTAACATAGATAGTCCAAGTGCCCGCTAGGTAACATATATAGTCCAAGTGCCCGCTAGGGAACCTATATAGTCCAAGGGCCCGCTAGTTATCCTACATAGTCCAAGGGCTCGCTTGTTAACTTTGATAGTCCAAGTGCTCGCTGGGTAACCAGATCGTCCATGCCCGCTAGTTAACCTAGGTCGTCCAAGTGCCGGCTAGTTAACCTACATAGTCCAAGGGCCCACTTGTTAACCTAGATCGTGCAGGTGTCCTCTAGTTAACCTACATAGTCCAAGTGCCTTCTAGGTAACCTACATAGTGCAAGGGTCCGCTAGGTAACCTACATAGTCCAAGTGCCCGCTAGTTAACATAGATAGTCCCAGTGCCCGCCTGGTAACCTAGAGAGTGCAAGTGCCCGCTAGTTAACCTACATAGTCCAAGTGCCTTCTAGGTAACCTAGATAGTCCAAGGTCCCGCTTGTTAACCTAGATAGTCCAAGGGCTGGCTTGTTAACTTTGATAGTCCAAGTGCCCGTTAGTTAACCTAGATCGTCCAAGTGCACGCTAGTTAACCTAGATCATCCAAGTGTCCTCTTTTAACCTTCATAGTCCAAGTGCCCGCTACGTAACCTACATAGTGTAAGTGTCTGCTAGGTAACCTACATAGTCCAAGTGCCCGCTAGTTAACATAGATAGTCCAAGTGCCTGCTAGGGAAGGTACATAGTCCAAGTGCCGGCTAGGAAACCTAGAAAGTGCAAGTGCCATTAGTTAACCTACATAGTCATAGGTCCGCTAGTTAACCTAGATAGTCCAAGTGCCCGCTAGTTAACCTACATAGTAAAATGGCCCGCTAGTTGACCTAGATAGTCCAAGTGCCCGCTAGTTAACCTAGATAGTCAACGTTCCAGCTAGTTAAACTAAGTAGTACAAATGTCCGATAGGGATCCTACATAGTCCAAGTGCCCGCTAGGTAACCTACATAGTCCAAGTGCCCGTTCGTTAATCTAGATAGTCAAAGTGCCCGTTAGGTAACCTAGATAGTCCAAGTGCCCGGTAGGTAACCTAGATAGTCCAATTGCCCGTTAGCTAAGCTAGGTAGTCGAAGTGTTCGCTAGTTAACCTACATAGTCCAAGTGCCCGTTCGTTACCCTAGATAGTCCAAGTGCACGCTAGGTAACCTAGATAGTCCAAGTGCCCACTAGGTTACCTGCATAGTCCAAGTGCACGTTCGTTAACCTAGATAGTCCAAGTGCTGGCTGGTAACCTACATAATCCAAGGGACCGCTAGGTAACCTTGATTGTCCAAGTGCCTTCTAGTTAACCTACGTAGTCCACGTGCCCGCTAGGTAACCTACATAGTCCAAGTGCCCACTAGGTAACCTAGATAGTCCAGGGGCCTGCTAGTTAACCTACATAGTCCAAGTGCCCGCTAGGTAACCTACATAGTGCAAGTGTCCGCTAGTTAACCTACATAGTCCAAGGGACCGCTAGTTAACCTAGATAGTCCAAGTACCCGCTAATTGACCTAGATGGTCCAAGTGCCCTCTAGTTAACTTATAGTCCAAGGGCCTGCTAGTTAACCTACATAGACCAAGGGCCCGCTAGTTAACCTAGATAGTCCAATTGCCCGCTAGTTAACCTACATAGTCCAAGTGCCCGCTAGGTAACCTAGACAGTCCAAGTGACCACTAGGTTACCTACATAGTCCAAGTGCCCGTTCGTTAAGTTACATAGTCCAAGTGCCCGCTAGGTAACGTAGATAGCCCAAGTGCCCGCTAGGGAAAGTACATCGTCCAAGTGCCCGCTAGGTAACCTAGATAGTCCAAGTGCCCGCTAGTTAACCTACATAGTCCAAGTGTCTGCTAGTTAAACTACATAGTCCAAGTGCCCACTAGGTAACCTAGACAGTCCAATTGCCTGCTAGTTAACCTAGAGTATCCATGTACCCGTTAGGGAACCTATATAGTCCAAGTGCCCGCTAGGGAACCTACATAGTCCAGGTGCCCGTTAGTTAACCTAGATCGTCCAAGTGCCCGCTAGTTAACCTAGATTGTCCAAGTGTCCTCTAGTTAACCTACATAGTCCAAGTGGCCGCTAGGTAACCTAGAGAGTGCAAGTGCCCGCTAGTTAACCTACATAGTCCAAGTGCCTGCTAGGTAACCTAGATAGTCCAAGGGCCTGCTTGTTAACCTACATAGTCGAAGTGCCCGCTAGGTAACCTACATAGTGCAAGTGTCCGCTAGTTAACCTAGATCGTCCAATTTTTCGCTAGTTAACCTACATAGTCCAAGTGCCTGCTAGGTAACCTAGATAGTCCAAGTGCCCGTTCGGTAACCTAGATAGTCCAAGTGCCCTTTAGGGAACCTAGATAGTCCAATTGCCCGCTAGGGAACCTACATAGTCCAATTGCCCGCTCTGGAACATACATAGTCCCAGTGCCCGTTTGTTAACCTATTTAATCCAAGTGCCCCCTAGTTAACCTAGATAGTCCAAGTGTCCGCTAGGCAACCTACATAGTCAAAGTGCCCGCTAGGTAACCTATATAGTCCAAATGGCCGCTAGGGAACCTACATAGTCCAAGCGACCGCTAGTTAACCTAGATAGTCCAAGTGCCCGCTAGTTAACCTAGTTAGTCCAAGTGCCCGCTAGTTAACCAGGATCATCAAAGTGCCCTCTAGTTAACTTACATAGTCCAAAGGACTGCTAGTTAACCTACATAGACCAAAGGCCCGCTAGTTAACCTAGTTAGTCCAAGGGCCTGCTTGTTAACCTACATAGTCCAAGTGCCCGCAAGGTAACCTACATAGTGCAAGTGTCCGCTAGTTAACCTACATAGTCAAAGTGCCCGCTAGTTAACCTAGATAGTCCACGTGCCCGCTAGGTAACCTACATAGTGCAAGTGTCCGCTAGTTAACTTAGATAGTCCAATTGTCCGCTAGTTAACCTACATAGTGCAAGTGTCCGCTAGGTAACCTAGATAGTCCAAGTGCCCGTTCAGTAACCTAGATAGTCCAAGTGCCCTTTAGGGAACCTAGATAGTCCAGTGCCCGCTAGGGAACCTACATAGTCCATTTGCCCGCTCTGGAACATACATAGTCCAAGTGCCCCCTAGTTAACCTAGATAGTCCAAGTGCCCGCTAGGTAACCTACATAGTCCAAGGGCCCGCTAGGTAACCTTGATAGTCCAAGTGCCTTCTAGTTAACCTACGTAGTCCAAGTGCCCGCTAGGTAACCTATATAGTCCAAGTGCCCACTAGGTAACCTAAATAATCAAATGCCCGCTAGGGAAACTACATAGTCCAAGTGCCCGCTAGTTAACATAGATAGTCCAAGTGCCCGCTAGTAAACCTAGATAGTCCAAGGGCCCGCTAGTTAACCTAGATAATCCAAGTGCCCGCTAGTTAAACTAAATCGTCCAAGTGTCCGTTAGGTAACCTACATAGTCCAAGTGCCTGCTAGGCAACCTAGATAGCCCAAGTGCCTGACAGCTAACCTACATAGTCTAAAGTGTCCGTTCGTTAACCTAGATAGTCCAAGTGCCCATTGGGTAATCTACATAGCCCAAGTGCCCGCTTGGTAACCTGGATAGTCCAAGTACCTGCTAGTTAACCTACATAGTCCAAGTGCCTTCTAGGTAGCCTACATAGTCCACGTGACTGCTAGGGAACCTACATAGTCCAAGTGCCCGCTAGGTAACCTACATAGTCCAAGTGCCCGCAAGGAAACCTACATAGTCTAAATGCCCCCTAGGCAACCTACATAATCCAAATGCCCGCTCTGGAACATACATAGTCCAAGTGCCCGTTAGCTAACCTAGATAGTCCAAGGGCCCGCTAGTTGACCTACATAGTCCAAGTGCCAGCTTGGTAACCTAGATAGTACAAGTGCCCGCTAGGGAACCTAGATAGTCCAAGTGCCTGTTAGCTAACCTAGATAGTCCATGTGGCGGCTAGGTAACCTACATAGTCCAAGTGCCCGTTCGTTAACCTAGATAATACAAGTGCCCGCTAGGTAACATAGAGAGTCCAAGTGCCCGCTAGTTACCCTACATAATCCAAGTGCCCGATAGGGAACCTACATAATCCAAGTTCCTGCTAGGGATCCTACATAGTCCAAGTGCCCGCTAGGCAACCTACATAGTCCAAGTACCATTTAGTTAACCTAGATAGTCAAAGTGCCTCCTAGGTAACCTACATAGTCCAAGTGTCCGCTAGGTAACCTACATAGTCCAAGTGCCCGTTAGTTAACCTAGATAGTCAAAGTGCCTGCTAGGTAACCTAGATAGTCCAAGTGCCCGCTAGGTAACCTACATAGTCCAAGTGCCCGAAGGTAACCTAAATAGTCCAAATGCCCGCTAGGGAAACTACATAGTCCAAGTGCCCACTAGTTAACCTTGATAGTCCAAGTGCCCCCTAGTAAACCTACATAATCGATGGGCCCGCTAGTTAACCTACATAGTGCAAGGGCCCGCTAGTTAACCTAGATCGTGCAAGTGTCCGCTAGTTAACCTACATAGTCCAAGTGCCCGCTAGGTAACCTAGATAGTCCAAGTGCCCGCTAGGGATCCTTCATATTCCAAGTGCCTACTAGGAAACCTAGATAGTCCAAGTGCCCGCCAGTTAACCTAGATAGTCCTAGTGCCCGTTAGTTAACCTAGATAGTCCAAATGCCCACTAGGGGACGTACATAGTCCAAGTGCTCGCTAGGTAATCTAGAGAGTCCAAGTGCGGGCTAGGGTATATACGTAGTCCAAGTGCCTGCTAGGAAACCTAGATAGTCCAAGTGCCCGCTAGGTAACCTACATAGTCCGAGGGCCCACTAGTTAACCTACATAGTCCAAGGTCCGCTAGTTAACCTAGATAGTGCAAGTGCACGCTGGTTAACCTAGATCGTCCAAGTGCCCGCTAGTTAACCAGGATCGTCCAAGTGCCCTCTAGTTAACTTACATGGTCCAAAGGCCTGCTAGTTAACCTACATAGACCAAGGGCCCGCTAGTTAACCTAGATAGTCCAAGGGCCTGCTTGTTAACCTACATAGTTCAAGTGCCCGCTAGGTAACCTACATAGTGCAAGTGTCCGCTAGTTAACCTACATAGTCAAAGTGCCCGCTAGTTAACTTAGATAGTCCAAGTGCCTGCTAGGTAACCTACATAGTGCAAGTGTCCGCTAGTCAACCTAGATAGTCCTATTGTCCGCTAGTTAACCTACATAGTCCAAGTGCCCGCTAGGTAACCTAGATAGTCCAAGTGCCCGTTCGGTAACTAGATAGTCCAAGTGCCCTTTAGGGAACCTAGATAGTCCAAGTGCCCGCTAGGGAACCTACATGGTCCAAATGCCCGTTAGTTAACCTAGATAATCCAAGTGCCCCATAGTTAACCTGGATAGTCCAAGTGCCCGCTAGGTAACCTACATAGTCCAAGTGCCCGCTAGGTAACCTATATAGTCCAAATGGCCGCTAGGGAACCTACATAGTCCAAGCGCCCGCTAGTTAACCTAGATAGTCCAAGTGCCCGCTAGTTAACCTAGATAGTCCAAGTGCCCGCTAGTTAACCAGGATCATCAAAGTGCCCTCTAGTTAACTTACATAGTCCAAAGGACTGCTACTTAACCTACATAGACCAAGGGCCCGCTAGTTAACCTAGGTAGTCCAAGTGCCCGCTAGTTAACCTACATAGTCCAAGTGCCCGCTAGGTAACCTACATAGTGCAAGTGTTCGCTAGTTAACCAACATAGTCCAAATGCCCGATAGTTAACCTAGATAGTCCAAGTTCCCGCTAGGTAACCTACATAATGCAAGTGTCCACTAGTTAACCTACGTAGTCCAAGGGACCGCTAGTTAACCTAGATAGTCCAAGTACCCGCTAGTTGACCTAGATCGTCCAAGAGCCCGCTAGTTAACTTACATAGTCCAAGGGCCTGCTAGTTAACCTACATAGACCAAGGGCCCGCTAGTTAACCTAGATAGTCCAAGTGCCCGCTAGTTAACCTAGACAATCCAAGTACCCGATAGGGAACCTATATAGTCCAAGTGCCCGCTAGGGAACCTACATAGTCCAAGTGCCCGTTATTTAACCTAGATCGTCCAAGTGCCTGCTAATTAACCTAGATCGTCCAAGGTCCTCTAGTTAACCTACATAGTCCAAGTGGCCGCTGGGTAACCTACATAGTGCAAGTGTCTGCTGGGTAACCTACATAGTGCAAGTGCCCGCTAGTTAACATAGATAGTCCAAGTGCCCGCTAGGGAAGGTACATAATCCATGTGCCCGCTAGGTAACCTAGAGAGTTCAAGTGCCCGCTAGTTAACCTACATAGTCCAAGTGCCTGCTAGGTAACCTAGATAGTCCAAGGGCCTGCTTGTTAACCTACATAGTCCAAGTGCCCTCTAGGTAACCTACATAGTGCCAGTGTCCGCTAGTTAACCTACATAGTCAACGTGCCTGCTAGTTAACCTAGATATTCTAAGTGCCCGCTAGGTAACCTACGTAGTGCAAGTGTCCGCTACTTAACCTAGATCGTCCAATTTTCCGCTAGTTAACCTACATAGTCCAAGTGCCCGCTTGGTAACCTAGATAATCCAAGTGCCCGTTCGGTAACCTAGATAGTCCAAGTGCCCTTTAGGGAACCTAGATAATCCAAGTGCCCCCTAGTTAACCTAGATCGTCTAATTTTCCGCTAGTTAATCTACATGGCCCAAGTGCCTGCTAGGTAACCTAGATAGTCCAATTGCCCGCTCTTGAACATACATAGTCCAAGGGCCCGTTAGTTAACCTAGATAATCCAAGTGCCCCCTAGTTAATCTAGATAGTCCATGTGCCCGCTAAGTAACCTACATTGTCCAAGTGCCCGCTAGGTAACCTATATAGTCCAAATGGCCGCTAGGGAACCTACATAGTCCAAGCGACCGCTAGTTAACCTAGATAGTCCAAGTGCCCGCTAGTTAACCTACATAGTCCAAGTGCCCGGTAGTTAACCAGGATCATCAAAGTGCCCTCTAGTTAACTTACATAGTCCAAAGGCCTGCTAGTTAACCTACAAAGACCAAGGGCCCGCTAGTTAACCTAGATAGTCCAAGGGCCTGCTTGTTAACCTACATAGTGCAAGTGTCCGCTAGTTAACCTAGATAGTCCAATTGTCCGCTAGTTAACCTACATAGTCCAAGTGCCCGCTAGGTAACCTAGATAGTCCAAGTGCCCGTTCGGTAACCTAGATAGTCCAAGTGCCCTTTAGGAACCCTAGATAGTCCAAGTGCCCGCTAGGGAACCTACATAGTCCAATTGCCCGCTCTGGAACATACATAGTACAAGTGCCCGTTAGTTAACCTAGATCGTCCAAGTGCCCGCTAGTTAACCTAGATAGTCCAAGTGCCCTCAAGGGAACCTACATAGTCCAAGCGCCCGCTAGTTAACCAAGATAGTCCAAGTGCCCGCTAGTTAACCTATATAGTCCAAGTGCCCGCTAGTTAACCAAGATCATCAAAGTGCCCTCTAGTTAACTTACATAGTCCAAAGGCCTGCTAGTTAACCTACATAGACCAAGGGCCTGCTAGTTAACCTAGATAGTCCAAGTGCCCCATAGTTAACCTACATAGTCCAAGTGCCTGCTAGGTAAACTACATAGTCCAAGTGCCCGTTCATTAACCTACATAGTCCAAGTGCCCGCAAGGTAACTTAGATAGCCCAAGTGCCCGCTATGGAAAGTACATAGTCCAAGTGCCCACTATGTAACCTAGACAGTCCAATTGCCCGCTAGTTAACCTAGACATTCCAAGTACCCGATAGGGAACCTACATAGTCCAAGTGCCCGCTAGGTAACCAAGACAGTCCAAGTGCCCGCTAGGTTACCTCATAATCCAAGTGCACGTTCGTCAACCTAGATAGTCCAAGTGCCCGCTGGTAACCTACATAGCCCAAGCGCCCTCTAGGTAACCTTGATAGTCCAAGTGCCTTCTAGTTAACCTACGTAGTCCAAGTGCCCGCTAGGTAACCTAAATCGTCCACGGGCCCGCAAGGTAACCTTGATAGTCCAAGTGCCTTCTAGTTAACCTAGATAGTCCAAGTGCCCGCTAGTTAACCTAAATCGTCCAAGGGCCCGCTAGGTAACCTTGATAGTCCAAGTGCCTTCTAGTTAACCTATGTAGTCCAAGTGCCCGCTAGGTAACCTATATAGTCCAAGCGCCCACTAGGTATCCTAAATAATCCAAATGCCCGCTAGGTAAACTACATAGTCCAATTGCCCGCTAGTTAACATAGATAGTCCAAGTGCCCGCTAGTAAACCTAGATAGTCCAAAGGCCCGATAGTTAACCTAGATAGTCCAAGTACCCGCTAGTTAACCTAAATCGTCGAATTGTCCGTTAGGTAACCTACATAGTCCAAGTGCCTGCTAGGTAACCTAGATAGTCCAAGTGCCTGATAGCTAACCTACATAGTCCAAGTGTCCGTTCATTAACCTAGATAATCCAAGTGCCCATTGGGTAACCTACATAGTCCAAGTGCCCGCTTGGTAACCTGGATAGTCCAAGTGCCCGCTAGTTAACCTACATAGTCCAAGTGCCTTCTAGGTAGCCTACATAGTCCACATGACCGCTAGGGAACCTACATAGTCCAAGTGCCCGCTAGGTAATCTACATAGTCCAAGTGCCCGCAAGGAAACCTACATAGTCTAAATGCCCGCTAGGCAACCTACATAATCCAAGTGCCCGCTCTGGAACATACATAGTCCAAGTGCCCGTTAGCTACCCTGATAGTCCAAGGGCCCGCTAGTTGACCTACATAGTCCAAGTGCCAGCTAGGTAACCTAGATAGTACAAGTGCCCGCTAGGGAACCTAAATAGTCCAAGTGCCTGTTAGCTAACCTAGATAGTCCAAGTGGCGGCTAGGTAACCTACATAGTCCAAGTGCCCGTTCGTTAACCTAGATAATCCAATTGCCCGCTAGGTAACCTAGACAGTCCAAGTGCCCGCTAGTTACCCTACATAGTCCAAGTGCCCGATAGAGAACCTACATAATCCAAGTGCCCGCTAGGGATCCTACATAGTCCAAGTGCCCGCTAGGCAACCTACATAGTCCAAGTGCCCGTTAGTTAACCTAGATAGTCAAAGTGCTTGCTAGGTAACCTAGATAGTCCACGTGCCCGCTAGTTAACCTAGATAGTCCTAGTGCCCGTTAGTTAACCTAGATAGTCCAAATGCCCACTAGGGGACGTACATAGTCCAAGTGCTCGCTAGGTAACCTAGAGAGTCCAAGTGCGCGCTAGGTTATATACATAGTCCAAGTGCCTGCTAGGAAACCTAGATAGTCCAAGTGCCCGCTAGTTAACCTACCTTGTCCGAGGGCCCACTAGTTAACCTACATAGTCCAAGGACGCTAGTTAACTTAGATAGTCCAAGTGCCCGCTAGTTAACCTAGATAGTCCAAGTGCCCGCTAGTTAACCAGGATCGTCCAAGTGCCCTCTAGTTAACTTACATAGTCCAAGGGCCTGCTAGTTAACCTACATAGACCAAGGGCCCGATAGTTAACATAGATAGTCCAAGTGCCCGCTAGTTAACCTACATAGTCCAAGTGCCCGCTAATTAACCTACATAGTCCAAGTGCCTGCTAGGTAAACTACATAGTCCAAGTGCCCGTTCGTTAACCTACATAGTCAAAGCGCCCGCAAGGTAACGTAGATAGCCCAAGTGCCCGCTAGGGAACGTACATAGTCCAAGTGCCCACTAGGCAACCTAGACAGTCCAATTGCCCGCTAGTTAACCTAGACAGTCCAAGTACCCGATAGGGAACCTACATTGTCCAAGTGCCCGCTAGGGAACCTACATAGTCCAAGTGCCCGTTAGTTAACCTAGATAGTCAAAGTGCGTGCCATGTAACCTAAATAGTCCAAGTGACCGCTAGGGAACCTACATAGTCCAAGTGCCCGCTAGGTAACCTAGATAGTCCATTTGCCCGGTAGCTAAGCTAGATAGTCGAAGTGTTTGCTAGTTAACCTACATAGTCCAAGTGCCCATTCGTTACCCTAGATAGTCCAAGTGCCGCTAGGTAACCTAGACAGTCCAAGTACCCGCTAGGTTACCTACATAGTCCAAGTGCACGTTCGTTAACCTAGATAGTCCAAGTGCCCGCTGGTAACCTACATAGTCCAAGGGCCCACTAGGTAACCTTGATAGTCCAAGTGACTTCTGGTTAACCTACGTAGTCCAAGTGCACGCTAGGTAACCTACATAATCCATGTGCCCACTAAGTAACCTAAATAATCCAAATGCCCGCTAGGGAAACAACATAGTCCAAGTGCCCGCTAGTTAACATAGATAGTCCAAGTGCCCGCTAGTAAACCTAGATAGTCCAAGGGCCCGCTAGTTAACCTAAATCGTCCAAGTGTCCGTTAGGTAACCTACATAGTCAAAGTGCCTGCTAGGGAAACTACATAGTCCAAGTGCCCGCTAGGGAAACTACATAGTCCAAGTGCCCGCTAGTTAACCTAGATAGTCCAAGTGCCCCCTAGTAAACCTACATTATCCATGGGCCCGTAGGTTAACCTACATAGTGCAAGGGCCCGCTAATTAACCTAGATCGTGCAAGTGTCCGCTAGTTAACCTACATAGTCCAAATGCCCGCTAGGTAACCTCGATAGTCCAAGTGCCCGCTAGGGATCCTTCATAATCCAAGTGCCTGCTAGGGATCCTTCATAATCCAGTGCCTGCTAGGTAACCTAGATAGTCCAAGTGCCTGTTAGCTAACCTAGATAGTCCAAGTGTCCTTTAGTTAACCTAGATAGTCCAAGTGCCCACTAGGGGACGTACATAGTCCAAGTGCTCGCTAGGTAACCTAGAGAGTCCAAGTGCGCGCTAGTTTATATACATAGTCCAAGTGCCTGCTAGGAAACCTAGATAGTCCAAGTGCCCGCTAGTTAACCTACATAGTCCGAAGGCCCACTAGTTAACCTACATAGTCCAAGGTCCGCTAGTAAACCTAGATAGTCCAAGTGCCCGCTAGTTAACCAGGATCGTCCAAGTGCCCTCTAGTTAACTTACATAGTCCAAGGGCCTGCTAGTTAACCTACATAGACCAAGGGCACGCTAGTTAACCTAGATAGTCCAAGTGCCCGCTAGTTAGCCTACATAGTCCACGTGCCCGCTAGTTAACCTACATAGTCCAAGTGCCTGCTAGGTAAACTACATAGTCCAAGTGCCTGTTCGTTAACCAAATAGTCCAAGTGCCCGCAAGGTAACGGAAATAGCCCAATTGCCCGCTAGGGAACGTACATAGTCCAAGTGCCCACTAGGTAACCTAGACAGTCCAATTGCCCGCTAGTTAACCTAGACAGTCCAAGTACCCGATAGGGAACCTACTGAGTCCAAGTGCCCGCTAGGGAACCTACATAGTCCAAGTGCCCGTTAGTTAACCTAGATAGTCAAAGTGCGTGCTATGTAACCTAAATAGTCCTAGTGCCCGCAGGGAACTTACAGAGTCCAAGTGCCCGCTAGGTAACCTAGACAGTCCAAGTACCCGCTAGGTTACCTACATAGTCCAAGTGCACGTTCGTTAACCTAGATAGTCCAAGTGCCCGCTGGTAACCTACATAGTCCAAGGGCCCGCTAGGTAACCTTGATAGTCCAAGTGCCTTCTAGTTAACCTACGTAGTCCACGTGCCCGCTAGGTGACCTACATAATCCAGGTGCCCACTAGGTAACCTAAGTAATCTAAATGCCCGCTAGGGAAACTACATAGTCCAAGTGCCCGCTAGTTAACATAGATAGTCCAAGTGCCCGCTAGTAAACCTAGATAGTCCAAGGGCCCGCTAGTTAACCTAAATCGTCCAAGTGTCCGTTAGGTAACCTACATAGTCCAAGTGCCTGCTAGGTTACCTATATAGTCCATGTGCCTGATAGCTAACCTACATAGTCTAAGTGTCCGTTCGTTAACCTAGATAGTCCAAGTGCCCATTGGGTAACCTACATAGTCCAAGTGCCCGCTTGGTAACCTGGATAGTCCAAGTGCCCGCTAGTTAACCTACATAGTGCAAGTGCCTTCTAGGTAGCCTACATAGTCCACGTGACCGCTAGGCAACCTACATAATCCAAGTGCCCGCTCTGGAACATACATAGTCCAAGTGCCTGTTAGCTAACATAGATAGTCCAAGGGCCTGCTAGTTGACCTACATAGTCCAAGTGCCAGCTAGGTAACCTAGATAGTACAAGTGCCCGCTAGGGAACCTAGATAGTCCAAGTGCCTGTTAGCTAACCTAGATAGTCCAAGTGGCGGCTAGTTAACCTACATAGTCCAAGTGCCCGTTCGTTAACCTAGATAATCCAAGTGCCCGTTAGGTAACCTAGATAGTTAAAGTGCCTGCTAGGCAACCTAGATAGTCCAAGTACCCGCTAGGTAACCTACATAGTCCGAGGGCCCACTAGTTAACCTACATAATCCAAGGTCCGCTAGTTAACCTAGATAGTCCAAGTGCCCCCTTGTAAACCTACATAATCCATGGGCCCGCTAGTTAACCTACATAGTGCAAGGGCGCGCTAGTTAACCTAGATCGTCCAAGTGCCCGCTAGTTAACCTAGATAGTCCTAGTGCCCATTAGTCAACCTAGATAGTCCAAGTGCCCACTAGGGGACGTACATAGTCCAAGTGCTCGCTAGGTAACCTAGAGATTCCAAGTGCGCGCTAGGGTATATACATAGTCCAAGTGCCCGCTAGTTAACGTACATAGTCTGAGGGCCAACTAGTTAACCTACATAGTCCAAGGTCCGCTAGTTAACCTAGATAGTCCAAGTGCCCGCTAGACAACCAGGATCGTCCAAGTGCCCTCTAGTTAACTTACATAGTCCAAGTGCCCGCTAGTTAACCCAGATAGTCAAAGTGCCCGCTAGTTAACCTAAGTAGTACAAATGTCCGATAGGGATCCTACATAGTCCAAGTGCCCGCTAGGTAACCTACATAGTCCAAGTGCCCGTTCGTTAACCTAGATAGTCAAAGTGCCCGTTAGGTAACCTAGATAGTCCAAGTGCCCGCTAGGTAACCTACATTGTCCAAGTTCCCGCTAGGTAACCTAGATAGTCCAAGTGCCCGCTAGGCAACCTACATAGTCCAAGTGTCCGTTCGTTAACCTAGAAGTCCAAGTGCCCGCTATGAAACCTAGACAGTCCAAGTGCCGGCTAGGTTACCTGCATAGTCCAAGTACCCGTTCGTTAACCTAGATAGTCCAAGTGCCCACTAGGGAACCTATATAGCCCAAGTGCTTTCTAGGTAACCTACATAGTCCAAGGGCCCGCTAGTTAACCTACATAGTCCAAGGTATCGCTTGTTAACTTTGATAGTCCAAGTGCCCTCGCGTTAACCAGATCGTCCAAGTGCCCGCCATTTAACCTAGATCGTCCAAGTGCCGGCTAGTTAACCTACATAGTCCTTGGGCCCACTTGTTAACCTAGATCGTGCAATTGTCCTCTAGTTAACCTACATAGTCCAAGTGCCCGCTAGGTAACCTACATAGTGCAAGTGCCCGCTAGTTAACCTACATAGTCCAAGTTCCTGCTAGGTAACCTAGATAGTCCAAGGGCCTGATAGTTAACCTACATAGTCCAAGTGTCCGCTAGGTAACCTACATAATGCAAGTGTCCGCTAGTTAACCTACGTAGTCCAAGGGACCACTAGTTAGCCTAGATAGTCCAAGTACCCGCTAGTTGACCTAGATCGTCCAAGTGCCCACTAGTTAACCAGGATCGTCCAAGTGCCCTCTAGTTAACTTACATAGTCCAAGTGCCCGCTAGTTAACCCAGATAGTCAAAGTGCCCGCTAGTTAACCTAAGTAGTACAAATGTCCGATAGGGATCCTACATAGTCCAAGTGCCCGCTAGGTAACCTACATAGTCCAAGTGCCCGTTCGTTAACCTAGATAGTCAAAGTGCCCGTTAGGTAACCTAGATAGTCCAAGTGCCCGCTAGGTAACCTACATTGTCCAAGTTCCCGCTAGGTAACCTAGATAGTCCAAGTGCCCGCTAGGCAACCTACATAGTCCAAGTGTCCGTTCGTTAACCTAGAAGTCCAAGTGCCCGCTATGAAACCTAGACAGTCCAAGTGCCGGCTAGGTTACCTGCATAGTCCAAGTGCCCGTTCGTTAACCTAGATAGTCCAAGTGCCCGCTAGGGAACCTATATAGCCCAAGTGCTTTCTAGGTAACCTACATAGTCCAAGGGCCCGCTAGTTAACCTACATAGTCCAAGGTATCGCTTGTTAACTTTGATAGTCCAAGTGCCCTCGCGTTAACCAGATCGTCCAAGTGCCCGCCATTTAACCTAGATCGTCCAAGTGCCGGCTAGTTAACCTACATAGTCCTTGGGCCCACTTGTTAACCTAGATCGTGCAATTGTCCTCTAGTTAACCTACATAGTCCAAGTGCCCGCTAGGTAACCTACATAGTGCAAGTGCCCGCTAGTTAACCTACATAGTCCAAGTTCCTGCTAGGTAACCTAGATAGTCCAAGGGCTTGATAGTTAACCTACATAGTCCAAGTGTCCGCTAGGTAACCTACATAATGCAAGTGTCCGCTAGTTAACCTACGTAGTCCAAGGGACCACTAGTTAGCCTAGATAGTCCAAGTACCCGCTAGTTGACCTAGATCGTCCAAGTGCCCACTAGTTAACCAGGATCGTCCAAGTGCCCTCTAGTTAACTTACATAGTCCAAGGGCCTGCTAGTTAACCTACATAGACCAAGGCCCCGCTAGTTAACCTAGATAGTCCAAGTTCCCGCTAGTTAACCTACATAGTCCAAGTGCCCGCTAGGTAACCTAGAAAGTCCAAGTGACCACTAGGTTACCTACATAGTCCAAGTGCCCGTTCGTTAACCTACATAGTCCAAGTGCCCGCTAGGAAACGTAGATAGCCCAGGTGCCCGCTAGGGAACGTACATCGTCCAAGTGCCCGCTAGGTAACCTAGATAGTCCAAGTGCCCGCTAGTTAACCTACATAGTCCAAGTGCCTGCTAGGTAAACTACATAGTCCAAGTGCCCACTAGGTAACCTAGACAGTCCAATTGCCCGCTAGTTAACCTAGACAGTCCAAGTTCCCGTTAGGGATCCTATATAGTCCAATTGATCGTTAGGCAACTGACATAGTCCAG
The DNA here is from genome assembly GCF_050624435.1 of Tenrec ecaudatus. Lineage (NCBI taxonomy): Eukaryota > Metazoa > Chordata > Mammalia > Afrosoricida > Tenrecidae > Tenrec > Tenrec ecaudatus. The sequence goes on from NC_134534.1 coordinate 116,224,372, forward strand.
TGCCTGTTAGTTAACCTAGATCGTCTATGTGCCCACTAGTTAACCTAGATCGTCCAAGTGTCCTCTAGTTAACCTACATAGTGCAAGTGCCCGCTAGGTAACCTACATAGTGCACGTGTCTGCTGGGTAACCTACATAGTCCAGATGCCCGCTAGTTAACATAGATAGTCCAAGTGCCCGTTAGGGAAGGTACATAGTCCAAGTGCCCACTAGGTAACCTAGAGAGTGCAAGTGCCCGCTTGTTAACCTACATAGTCCAAGTGCCTGCTAGGTAACCTAGATAGTCCAAGGGCCTGTTTGTTAACCTACATAGTCCAAGTGCCCGCTAGGTAACCTACATAGTGCAAGTGTCAGCTAGTTAACCTACATAGTCAAAGTGCCCGCTAGTTAACCTAGATAGTCCAAGTGCCCGCTAGGTAACCTACATAGTGCAAGAGTCCGCTAGTTAACCTAGATTGTCCAATTATCCGCTAGTTAACCTACATAGTCCAAGTGCCCGCTAGGTAACCTAGATAGTCCAAGTGCCCTTTAGGGAACCTAGATAGTCCAAGTGCCCGCTAGGGAACCTACATAGTCCAATTGCGCGCTCTGGAACATACATAGTCGAAGTGCCCGTTAGTTAACCTAGATATTCCAAGTGCCCGCTAGTTAACCTAGATAGTCCAAGTGCCCGCTAGGTAACCTACAAAGTCCAAGTGCCCGCTAGGTAACCTATATAGTCAAAATGGCCGCTAGGGAACATACATAGTCCAAGCGCCTGCTGGTTAACCTAGATAGTCCAAGTGCCCGCTAGTTAACGTAGATAGTCCAAGTGCCCGCAAGGTAACCAGGATCATCAAAGTGCCCTCTAGTTAACTTACATAGTCCAAAGGCCTGCTAGTTAACCTACATAGTCCAAGTGCCCGCTAGTTAACCTACATAGTCCAAGTGCCTGCTAGGTAAACTACATAGCCCAAGTGCCCGTTCGTTAACCTACATAGTCCAAGTGCCCGCAAGGTAACGTAGATAGCCCAAGTGCCCGCTAGGGAACGTACATTGTCCAAGGGCCCGCTAGGTAACCTTGATAGTCCAAGTGCCTTCTAGTTAACCTACGTAGTACAAGTGCCTGCTAGGTAACCTAATAAATCCAAATGCCCGCTAGGGAAACTGCATAGTCGAAGTGCCCACTAGTTAACATAGATAGTCCAAGAGCCCGCTAGTAAAACTAGATAGTCCAAGGGCCCGCTAGTTAACCTAGATAGTCCAAGTGCCCGCTTGTTAACCTAAATCGTCCAAGTGTCCGCTAGTAACCTACATAGTCCAAGTGCCTGCTAGGTAACCTAGATAGTCCAAGTGCCTGATAGCTAACCTACATATTCCAATTGTCCGTTCGTTAACCTAGATAGTCCAAGTGCCCATTGGGTAACCTACGTAGTCTAAGTGCCTGCTTGGTAACCTGGATAGTCCAAGTGCCCACTAGTTAACCTACATACTCCAAGTGCATTCCAGGGAGCCTACATAGTCCACGTGACCGCTAGGTAACCTACATAGTCCAAGTGCCCGCAAGGAAACCTACATAGTCTAAATGCCCGCTAAGCAACCTACATAATCCAAGACACGCTCTGGAACATATATAGTCCAAGTGCCCGTTAGCTAACCTAGATAGTCCAAGGGCCGATAATTGACCTACATAGTCCAATGCCAGCTAGGTAACCTAGATAGTACAAGTGCCCGCTAGGGAACCTAGATAATCCAAGTGCCTGTTACCTAACCTAGATAGTCCAAGTCGCGGCTAGGTAACCTACATAGTCCAAGTGCCCGTTCGTTAACCTAGATAATGCAAGTGTCCGCTAGGTAACCTAGACAGTCCAAGTGCCCGCTAGTTACCCTACATAGTCCAAGTGCCCGCTAGGGATCCTACATAGTCCAAGTGCCCGCTAGGCAACCTACATAGTCCAAATGCCCGTTAGTTAACCTAGATAGTCAAAGTGCCTGCTAGGTAACCTAGATAGTCCAAGTGCCCGCTAGGTAACCTACATAGTCCAAGTGCCCGCTAGGTAACCTAAATAGTCCAAATGCCCGCCAGGGAAACTACATAGTCCAAGTGCCCGCTAGTTAACCTAGATAATGCAAGGGCCCGCTAGTTAACCTTCATAGTCCAAGTGCCCGCTAGCTAACCTAGATAGTCCAAGTGCCCGCTAGGGAATCTTCATAATCCAAGTGCCTGCTAGGTAACCTAGATAGACAAAGTGCCCGATAGTTAACCTAGATAGTCCTAGTGCCCGTTAGTTAACCTAGATAGTCCAAGTGCCCACTAGGGGACGTACATAGTCCAAGTGCTCGCTAGGTAACTTAGAGAGTCCAAGTGCGCGCTAGGGTATATACATAGTCAAAGTGCCTGCTAGGAAACCTAGATAGTCCAAGTGCTCGCTCGTTAACCTACATAGTGCGAGGGCCCACTAGTTAACCTACATAGTCCAAGGTCCGCTAGTTAACCTTGATAGTCCACGTGCCCGCAGGTTAACCTACATAGTACAATGGCCCGCTAGTTGACCTTGATAGTCCAAGTGCCCGCTAGGGATCCTACATAGTCCAAGTGCCCGCTAGGCAACCTACATAGTCCAAGTGCCCGTTAGTTAACCTAGATAGTCAAAGTGCCTGCTAGGTAACCTAGATAATCCAAGTGCCCGTTAGGTAACCTACATAGTCCAAATGCCCGCTAGGTAACCTACATAGTCCATGTGCCCGCTAGTTAACATAGATAGTCCATGTGCCCACTAGGGAAACTACATAGTCCAAGTGCCCGCTAGTTAACCTAGATAGTCCAAGTGCCCCTAGTAAACCTACATAATCCATGGGCCCGCTAGTTAACCTACATAGTGCAAGGGCCCGCTAGTTAACCTAGATCGTGCAAGTGTCCGCTAGTTAACCTACATAGTCCAAGTGCCCGCTAGGTAACCTAGATAGTCCAAGTGCCCGCTAGGGATCCTTCATAATCCAAGTGCCTGCTAGGGGACGTACATAGTCCAAGTGCTCGCTAGGTAACCTAGAGAGTCCAAGTGCGTGCTAGGGTATATACATAGTCCAAGTGCCTGCTAGGAAACCTAGATAGTCCAAATGCCCGCTAGTTAACCTACATAGTCCCAGGGCCCACCAGTTAAACTACATAGTCCAAGGTCCGCTAGTTAACCTAGATAGTCCAAGTGCCCGCTAGTTAACCTACATAGTACAATGGCCCGCTAGTTGACCTAGATAGTCCAAGTGCCCGCTAGTTAACATAGATAGTCAAAGTGCCCACTAGTTAACCTAAATAGTACAAATGTCCAATAGGGATCCTACATAGTCGAAGTGCCCGCTAGGTAACCTACATAGTCCAAGTGCCCGTTCGTTAACCTAGATAGTCAAAGTGCCCGTTAGGTAACCTAGATAGTCCAAGTGCCCGCTAGGTAACCTAGATAGTGCAAGTGCCCGCTAGGCAACCTACATAGTCCAAGTGCCCGTTCGTTAACCTAGATAGTCCAAGGGCCCGCTAGTTAACCTATATAGTCCAAGGGCTCGCTTGTTAACTTTGATTGTCCAAGTGCCCGCTGGTTAACCAGATCGTCCAAGTGCCCGCCAGTTAACCTAGATCGTCCAAGTGCCGGCTAGTTAACCTACATAGTCCTAGGGCCCACTTGTTAACCTAGATCATGCAAGTGTCCTCTAGTTAACCTACATAGTCCAAGTGCCCGCTAGGTAACCTACATAGTGCAAGTGTCCGCTAGGTAACCTACATAGTCCAAGTGCCCACTAGTTAACATAGATAGTCCATGTGCCCGCTAGGTAACCTAGAGAGTGCAAGTGCCCGCTAGTTAACCTACATAGTCCAAGTGCCTGCTAGGTAACCTAGATAGTCCAAGGGCCTGCTAGTTAACCTACATAGTAAAAGTGCCCGCTAGGTAACCTACATAGTGCAAGTGTCCGCTAGTTAACCTACATAGTCCAAGTGCCAGCTAGTTAACCTAGATAGTCCAAGTGCCCGCTAGGTAACCTACATAATGCAAGTGTCCGCTAGTTAACCTACGTAGTCCAAGGGACCGCTAGTTAAGCAGGATCGTCCAAGTGCCCTCTAGTTAACTTACATAGTCCACGGGCCTGCTAGTTAACCTACATAGACCAAGGGCCCGCTAGTTAACCTAGATAGTCCAAGTGCCCGCTAGTTAACCTACATAGTCCAAGTGCCCGGTAGGGAACGTACATTGTCCAAGTGCCCGCTAGGTAACCTAGATAGACCAAGTGCCCGCTAGTTAACCTAGACAGTCCAAGTGCCCGTTAGTTAACCTACATAGTAAAAGTGCCTGCTAGGAAACCTAGATAGTCCAAGGGCCCGCTAGTTAACCTAGATAGTCCAAGTGCCCGCTAGTTAACCTAAATCGTCCAAGTGTCCGCTAGGTAACCTACATATTCCAAGTGACTGCTAGGTAACCTAGATAGTCCAAGTGCCTGATAGCTTACCTACATAGTCCAAGTGTCCGTTCGTTAACCTAGATAGTCCAAGTGCCCATTGGGTAACCTACATAGTCCAAAGCCCGCCTTGTAACCTTGATAGTCCAAGTGCCCGCTAGTTAACCTACATAGTCCAAGTGCCTTGTAGGGAGCCTACATAGTCCACGTGACCGCTAGGGAACCTACATAGTCCATGTGCCCGTTAGGGACCCTACATAGTTCACGTGCCCGCTGGGTAACCTACATAGTCCAAATGTCCGCAAGGAAACCTACATAGTCTAAATGCCCGCTAGGCAACCTACATAATCCTAGTGCCCTCTCTGGAACATACATAGTCCAAGTGTCCGTTAGCTAACCTAGATAGTCCAAGGGCCCGCTAGTTGACCTACATAGTCCAAGTGCCTTTTAGCTAACCTAGATAGTCCAAGTGGCGGCTAGGTAACCTACATAGTCCAAGTGCCCGTTCGTTAACCTAGATAATCCAAGTGCCCGCTAGGTAACCTAGACAGTCCAAGTGCCCTCTAGGTAACCTACATAGTCCAAATGCCCGCCAGTTAACCTACATAGTCCAAGTGCACGTTAAGTAACCTAGATAGTCCAAATGCCCGCTAGGGAACCCACATAGTCCAAGTGCCCGCTAGGGAACCTACATAGTCCAAGTGCCCGTTAGTTAACCTAGCTAGTCCAAGTGCCCACTAGGTAACCTAGATAGTCCAACAGCCCTTTAGGTAACCTACATACTCCATGTACCCGCTAGGTAACGTAGATAGTTCAAGTGCCAGCTAGGTAACCTAGATAGTCGAAGTGCCCGCTAGGTAACCTACATAGTACAATTGCCCGCTAGTTGACCTAGATTGTCCAAGTGCCCGCTAGTTAACCTAGATAGTCAAAGTGCCCGCTAGTTAACCTAAGTCGTACAAATGTCCGATAGGGATCCTACATAGTCCAAGTGCCCGCTAGGTAACCTACATAGTCCAAGTGCCCGTTCGTTAACCTAGATAGTCAAAGTGCCCGTTAGGTAACCTAGATAGTCCAAGTGCCCGCTAGGTAACCTACATTGTCCAAGTTCCCGCTAGGTAACCTAGATAGTGCAAGTGCCCGCTAGGCAACCTACATAGTCCTAGTGCCCGTTCATTAACCTAGAAGTCCAAGTGCCCGCTATGTAACCTAGACAGTCCAAGTGCCGGCTAGTTTACATGCATAGTCCAAGTGCCTGTTCGTTAACCTAGATAGTCCAAGTGCCCGCTAGGGAACCTATATAGTCCAAGTGCTATCTAGGTAACCTAGATAGTCCAAGGGCCCGCTAGTTAACCTTCATAGTCCAAGGGCTCGCTTGTTAACTTTGATAGTCCAAGTGCCCGCTGGTTAACCAGATCGTCCAAGTGCCCTCCAGTTAACCTATATTGTCCAAGTGCCGGCTAGTTAACCTACATAGTCCAAGGGCCCACTTGTTAACCTAGATCGTGCAAGTGTCCTCTAGTTAACCTACATAGTCCAAGTGCCCGCTAGGTAACCTACATAGTGCAAGTGTCCGCTAGTTAACCTACATAGTCCAAGTGCCAGCTAGTTAACCTAGATAGTGCAAGTGCCCGCTAGTTAACCTACATAGTCCAAGTGCATGCTAGGTAACCTAGATAGTCCAAGGGCCTGCTAGTTAACATACATAGTCCAAGTGCCCGCTAGGTAACCTAGATAATCCAAGTGGCCGCTAGTTAACCTAGATAGTCCAAGTGCCCCCAAGGTAACGTAGATAGTCCAAGTGCCTGCTAGTTAACCTAATAATCCAAATGCCCGCTAGGAAAACTACATAGTCCAAGTGCCCACTAGTTAACATAGATTGTCTAAGTGCCCGCTAGTTAACCTAGATAGTCCAAGTGCCCGCTTGTTAACCAAAATCGTCCAAGGGTCCGCTAGGTAACCTACATAGTCCAATAGTCCATGTACCCGATAGTTGACCTAGATCGTCCAAGTGCCTGCTAGTTAATCAGGATCGTCCAAGTGCCCTCTAGTTAACTTACATAGTCCAAAGGCCTGCTTGTTAACCTACATAGACCAAGGGCCTGCTAGTTAACCTAGATATTCAAAGTGCCCGCTAGGTAACCTACATAGTCCAAGTGCCCGCTAGGTAACCTAGACACTCCAAGTGACCACTGGTTACCTACATAGTCCAAGTGCCCGTTCGTTAACCTACATAGTCCAAGTGCCCGCTAGGTAACGTAGATAGGCCAAGTGCCCGCTAGGGAACGTACATCGTCCAAGTGCCCGCTAGGTAACCTAGATAGTCCAAGTGCCCGCTAGTTAACCTACATAGTCCAAGTGCCCGCTAGTTAACCAGGATCATCAAAGTGCTCTAGTTAACTTACATAGTCCAAAGGCCTGCTAGTTAACCTACATAGACCAAGGGCCCGCTAGTTAACCTAGATAGTCCAAGGGCCTGCTTGTTAACCTACATAGTCCAAGTGCCCGCTAGGTAACCTACATAGTGCAAGTGTCCGCTAGTTAACCTAGATAGTCCTATTGTCCGCTAGTTAACCTACATAGTCCAAGTGCCCACTAGGTAACCTACATAGTCCAAGTGCCCTTTAAGGAACCTAGATAATCCAAGTGCCCGCTAGGGAACCTACATAGTCCAATTGCCCGCTCAGGAACATACATAGTCCAAGTTCCCGTTAGTTAACCTAGATAATCCAAGTGCCCTCTAGTTAACCTAGTTGGTCCAAGTGCCCGTTAGGTAACCTACATAGTCCAAGTTCCCGCTAGGTAACCTAGATAGTCCATGTGCCCCCTAGTTAACCTAGATAGTCCAAGTGCCCGCTAGTTAACCAGGATCATCAAAGTGCCCTCTAGTTAACATACATAGTCGAAAGGCATGCTAGTTAACCTACATAGTCCAAGTGCCCGCAAGGTAACGTAGATAGCCCAAGTGCCCGCTAGGGAACGTACATAGTCCAAGTGACCACTAGGTAACCTAGACAGTCCAATTGCCCGCTAGTTAACCTAGACAGTCCAAGTACCGGATAGGGAACTTACATAGTCCAAGTGCCCGCTAGGGAACCTACATAGTCCACGTGCCCGTTAGTTAACCTAGATAGTCAAAGTGCCTGCTAGGGAACCTAAATAGTCCAAGTGCCCGCTAGGGAATCTACATAGTCCAAGTGCCCGCTAGGTAACCTAGATAGTCCAATTGCCCGTTAGCTAAGCTAGATAGTCGAAGTGTTCACTAGTTAACCTACATAGTCCAAGTGCCCGTTCGTTACCCTAGATAGTCCAAGTGCCCGCTAGGTAACCTAGACAGTCCAAGTGCCCGCTAGTTTTCCTACATAGTCCAAGTGCACGTTCGTTAACCTAGATACTCCATGTGCCCGCTGGTAACCTACATAGTCCAAGGGCCCGCTAGGTAACCTTGATAGTCCAAGTGCCTTCTAGTTAACCTATGTAGTCCTAGTGCCCGCTAGGTAACCTACATAGTCTAAGTGCCCAATAGGTAACCTAAAAAATCCAAATGCCTGCTAGGGAAACTACATAGTCCAAGTGCCCGCTAGTTAACATAGATAGTCCAAGTGCCCGCTAGTAAACCTAGATAGTCCAAGGGCCCGCTAGTTAACCTAGATAGTCCAAGTGCCCGCTAGTTAACCTAAATCGTCCAAGTGTCCGTTAGGTAACCTACATAGAACAAGTGCCTGCTAAGTAACCTAGAAAGTCCAAGTGCCTGATAGCTAACCTACATAGTCCAAGTGTCCGTTCGTTAACCTAGATAGTCCAAGTGCCCATTGGGTAACCTACATAGTCCAAGTGGCCGCTTGTTAACCTGGATTGTCCAAGTGCCCGCTAGTTAACCTACATAGTCCAAGTGCCTTCTAGGTAGCCTACATAGTCCACGTGACCGCTAGGGAACCTACATAGTCCAAGTGCCCGCTAGGTAACCTACATAGTCCATTTGCCCGCAAGTAAACCTACATAGTCTAAATGCCCGCTAGGCAACCTACATATTCCAAGTGCCTGCTCTGGAACATACATAGTCCAAGTGCCCGTTAGCTAACCTAGATAGTCCAAGGGCCCGCTAGTTGACCTGCATAGTCCAAGTGCCAGCTAGGTAACCTACATAGTACAAGTGTCCGCTAGGGAACCTAGATAGTCCAAGTGCCTGTTAGCTAACCTAGATATTCCAAGTGGCGGCGAGGTAGCCTACATAGTCCACGTGATCGCTAGGGAACCTACATAGTATAAATGCCGGCTAGGCAACCTACATAATCCAAGTGCCTGCACTGGAACATACATAGTCCAAGTGCCCGTTAGCTAACCTAGATAGTCCAAGGACCCGCTAGTTGACCTGTATAGTCCAAGTGCCAGCTAGGTAACCTAGATAGTACAAGTGTCCGCTAGGGAACCTAGATAGTCCAAGTGCCTGTTAGCTAACGTAGATATTCCAAGTGGCGGCTAGGTAACCTACATATTCCAAGTGCCCGTTCGTTAACCTAGATAATCCAAGTGCCCGCTAGGTAACCTAGACAGTCCAAGTGCCCGCTAGTTACCCTACATAGTCCAAGTGCCCCATAGGGATCCTACATAGTTCAAGTGCCCGGTAGGCAACCTTCATAGTCCAAGTGCCCGTTAGTTTACCTAGATAGTCAAAGTGCCTGCTAGGTAACCTAGATAGTCCAAGTGCCCTCTACGTAACCTACATAGTCCATGTGCCCGCTAGTTAACATAGATAGTCCATGTGCCCACTAGGGAAACTACATAGTCCAAGTGCCCCTAGTTAACCTAGATAGTCCAAGTGCCCCTAGTAAACCTACATAATCCATGGGCCCGCTAGTTAACCTACATAGTGCAAGGGCCCGCTAGTTAACCTAGATCGTGCAAGTGTCCGCTAGTTAACCTACATAGTCCAAGTGCCCGCTAGGTAACCTAGATAGTCCAAGTGCCCGCTAGGGATCCTTCATAATCCAAGTGCCTGCTAGGGGACGTACATAGTCCAAGTGCTCGCTAGGTAACCTAGAGAGTCCAAGTGCGCGCTAGGGTATATACATAGTCCAAGTGCCTGCTAGGAAACCTAGATAGTCCAAATGCCCGCTAGTTAACCTACATAGTCCCAGGGCCCACCAGTTAAACTACATAGTCCAAGGTCCGCTAGTTAACCTAGATAGTCCAAGTGCCCGCTAGTTAACCTACATAGTACAATGGCCCGCTAGTTGACCTAGATAGTCCAAGTGCCCGCTAGTTAACCTAGATAGTCAAAGTGCCCACTAGTTAACCTAAGTAGTACAAATGTCTGATAGGGATCCTACATAGTCGAAGTGCCCGCTAGGTAACCTACATAGTCCAATAGTCCATGTACCCGATAGTTGACCTAGATCGTCCAAGTGCCTGCTAGTTAATCAGGATCGTCCAAGTGCCCTCTAGTTAACTTACATAGTCCAAAGGCCTGCTTGTTAACCTACATAGACCAAGGGCCTGCTAGTTAACCTAGATATTCAAAGTGCCCGCTAGGTAACCTACATAGTCCAAGTGCCCGCTAGGTAACCTAGACACTCCAAGTGACCACTGGTTACCTACATAGTCCAAGTGCCCGTTCGTTAACCTACATAGTCCAAGTGCCCGCTAGGTAACGTAGATAGGCCAAGTGCCCGCTAGGGAACGTACATCGTCCAAGTGCCCGCTAGGTAACCTAGATAGTCCAAGTGCCCGCTAGTTAACCTACATAGTCCAAGTGCCCGCTAGTTAACCAGGATCATCAAAGTGCTCTAGTTAACTTACATAGTCCAAAGGCCTGCTAGTTAACCTACATAGACCAAGGGCCCGCTAGTTAACCTAGATAGTCCAAGGGCCTGCTTGTTAACCTACATAGTCCAAGTGCCCGCTAGGTAACCTACATAGTGCAAGTGTCCGCTAGTTAACCTAGATAGTCCTATTGTCCGCTAGTTAACCTACATAGTCCAAGTGCCCACTAGGTAACCTACATAGTCCAAGTGCCCTTTAAGGAACCTAGATAATCCAAGTGCCCGCTAGGGAACCTACATAGTCCAATTGCCCGCTCGGGAACATACATAGTCCAAGTTCCCGTTAGTTAACCTAGATAATCCAAGTGCCCTCTAGTTAACCTAGTTGGTCCAAGTGCCCGTTAGGTAACCTACATAGTCCAAGTGCCCGCTAGGTAACCTAGATAGTCCATGTGCCCCCTAGTTAACCTAGATAGTCCAAGTGCCCGCTAGTTAACCTAGATAGTCCAAGTGCCCTCTAGTTAACATACATAGTCGAAAGGCATGCTAGTTAACCTACATAGTCCAAGGGCCCGCTAGTTAACCTACATAGTCCAAGTGCCCGCAAGGTAACGTAGATAGCCCAAGTGCCCGCTAGGGAACGTACATAGTCCAAGTGCCCACTAGGTAACCTAGACAGTCCAATTGCCCGCTAGTTAACCTAGACAGTCCAAGTACCGGATAGGGAACTTACATAGTCCAAGTGCCCGCTAGGGAACCTACATAGTCCACGTGCCCGTTAGTTAACCTAGATAGTCAAAGTGCCTGCTAGGGAACCTAAATAGTCCAAGTGCCCGCTAGGGAATCTACATAGTCCAAGTGCCCGCTAGGTAACCTAGATAGTCCAATTGCCCGTTAGCTAAGCTAGATAGTCGAAGTGTTCGCTAGTTAACCTACATAGTCCAAGTGCCCGTTCGTTACCCTAGATAGTCCAAGTGCCCGCTAGGTAACCTAGACAGTCCAAGTGCCCGCTAGTTTACCTACATAGTCCAAGTGCACGTTCGTTAACCTAGATACTCCATGTGCCCGCTGGTAACCTACATAGTCCAAGGGCCCGCTAGGTAACCTTGATAGTCCAAGTGCCTTCTAGTTAACCTATGTAGTCCTAGTGCCCGCTAGGTAACCTACATAGTCTAAGTGCCCAATAGGTAACCTAAAAAATCCAAATGCCTGCTAGGGAAACTACATAGTCCAAGTGCCCGCTAGTTAACATAGATAGTCCAAGTGCCCGCTAGTAAACCTAGATAGTCCAAGGGCCCGCTAGTTAACCTAGATAGTCCAAGTGCCCGCTAGTTAACCTAAATCGTCCAAGTGTCCGTTAGGTAACCTACATAGAACAAGTGCCTGCTAAGTAACCTAGAAAGTCCAAGTGCCTGATAGCTAACCTACATAGTCCAAGTGTCCGTTCGTTAACCTAGATAGTCCAAGTGCCCATTGGGTAACCTACATAGTCCAAGTGGCCGCTTGGTAACCTGGATTGTCCAAGTGCCCGCTAGTTAACCTCCATAGTCCAAGTGCCTTCTAGGTAGCCTACATAGTCCACGTGACCGCTAGGGAACCTACATAGTCCAAGTGCCCGCTAGGTAACCTACATAGTCCATTTGCCCGCAAGTAAACCTACATAGTCTAAATGCCCGCTAGGCAACCTACATAATCCAAGTGCCTGCTCTGGAACATACATAGTCCAAGTGCCCGTTAGCTAACCTAGATAGTCCAAGGGCCCGCTAGTTGACCTGCATAGTCCAAGTGCCAGCTAGGTAACCTACATAGTACAAGTGTCCGCTAGGGAACCTAGATAGTCCAAGTGCCTGTTAGCTAACCTAGATATTCCAAGTGGCGGCGAGGTAGCCTACATAGTCCACGTGATCGCTAGGGAACCTACATAGTATAAATGCCGGCTAGGCAACCTATATAATCCAAGTGCCTGCACTGGAACATACATAGTCCAAGTGCCCGTTAGCTAACCTAGATAGTCCAAGGACCCGCTAATTGACCTGTATAGTCCAAGTGCCAGCTAGGTAACCTAGATAGTACAAGTGTCCCCTAGGGAACCTAGATAGTCCAAGTGCCTGTTAGCTAACGTAGATATTCCAAGTGGCGGCTAGGTAACCTACATATTCCAAGTGCCCGTTCGTTAACCTAGATAATCCAAGTGCCCGCTAGGTAACCTAGACAGTCCAAGTGCCCGCTAGTTACCCTACATAGTCCAAGTGCCCCATAGGGATCCTACATAGTTCAAGTGCCCGGTAGGCAACCTTCATAGTCCAAGTGCCCGTTAGTTTACCTAGATAGTCAAAGTGCCTGCTAGGTAACCTAGATAGTCCAAGTGCCCTCTACGTAACCTACATAGTCCATGTGCCCGCTAGTTAACATAGATAGTCCATGTGCCCACTAGGGAAACTACATAGTCCAAGTGCCCCTAGTTAACCTAGATAGTCCAAGTGCCCCTAGTAAACCTACATAATCCATGGGCCCGCTAGTTAACCTACATAGTGCAAGGGCCCGCTAGTTAACCTAGATCGTGCAAGTGTCCGCTAGTTAACCTACATAGTCCAAGTGCCCGCTAGGTAACCTAGATAGTCCAAGTGCCCGCTAGGGATCCTTCATAATCCAAGTGCCTGCTAGGGGACGTACATAGTCCAAGTGCTCGCTAGGTAACCTAGAGAGTCCAAGTGCGCGCTAGGGTATATACATAGTCCAAGTGCCTGCTAGGAAACCTAGATAGTCCAAATGCCCGCTAGTTAACCTACATAGTCCCAGGGCCCACCAGTTAAACTACATAGTCCAAGGTCCGCTAGTTAACCTAGATAGTCCAAGTGCCCGCTAGTTAACCTACATAGTACAATGGCCCGCTAGTTGACCTAGATAGTCCAAGTGCCCGCTAGTTAACCTAGATAGTCAAATTGCCCACTAGTTAACCTAAGTAGTACAAATGTCCGATAGGGATCCTACATAGTCGAAGTGCCCGCTAGGTAACCTACATAGTCCAAGTGCCCGTTCATTAACCTAGATAGTCAAAGTGCCCGTTAGGTAACCTAGATAGTCCAAGTGCCCGCTAGGTAACCTAGATAGTGCAAGTGCCCGCTAGGCAGCCTACATAGTCCAAGTGCCCGTTCGTTTACCTAGAAGTCCAAGTGCCCGCTATGTAACCTAGACAGTCCAAGTGCCGGCTAGGTTACATGTATAGTCCAAGTGCCCGTTCGTTAACCTAGATAGTCCAAGGGCCCGCTAGTTAACCTATATAGTCCAAGGGCTCGCTTGTTAACTTTGATTGTCCAAGTGCCCGCTGGTTAACCAGATCGTCCAAGTGCCCGCCAGTTAACCTAGATCGTCCAAGTGCCGGCTAGTTAACCTACATAGTCCTAGGGCCCACTTGTTAACCTAGATCGTGCAAGTGTCCTCTAGTTACCCTACATAGTCCAAGTGCCGGCTAGGTAACCTACATAGTGCAAGTGTCCGCTAGGTAACCTACATAGTCCAAGTGCCCGCTAGTTAACATAGATAGTCCATGTGCCCGCTAGGTAACCTAGAGAGTGCAAGTGCCCGCTAGTTAACCTACATAGTCCAAGTGCCTGCTAGGTAACCTAGATAGTCCAAGGGCCTGCTTGTTAACCTACATAGTAAAAGTGCCCGCTAGGTAACCTACATAGTGCAAGTGTCCGCTAGTTAACCTACATAGTCCAAGTGCCAGCTAGTTAACCTAGATAGTCCAAGTGCCCGCTAGGTAACCTACATAATGCAAGTGTCCGCTAGTTAACTTACGTAGTCCAAGGGACCGCTAGTTAACCTAGATAGTCCAAGTACCCGCTAGTTGACCTAGATCATCCAAGTGCCCGCTAGTTAAGCAGGATCGTCCAAGTGCCCTCTAGTTAACTTACATAGTCCAAGGGCCTGCTAGTTAACCTTCATAGACCAAGGGCCCGCTAGTTAACCTAGATAGTCCAAGTGCCCGCTAGTTAACCTACATAGTCCAAGTGCCCGCTAGGTAACCTAGACAATCCAAGTGACCTCTAGGTTACCTACATAGTCCAAGTGCCCTTCGTTAACCTACATAGCGCAAGTGCACGCTGGGGAACGTACATTGTCCAAGTGCCCGCTAGGTAACCTATATAGACCAAGTGCCCGCTAGTTGACCTAGACAGTCCAAGTACCCGTTAGGGAACCTATATAGTGCAAGTGCCCGTTAGTTAACCTACATAGTAAAAGTGCCTGCTAGGAAACCTAGATAGTCCAAGGGCCCGCTAGTTAACCTAGATAGTCCAAGTGCCCGCTAGTTAACCTAAATCGTCCAAGTGTCCGCTAGGTAACCTACATATTCCAAGTGACTGCTAGGTAACCTAGATAGTCCAAGTGCCTGATAGCTTACCTACATAGTCCAAGTGTCCGTTCGTTAACCTAGATAGTCCAAGTGCCCATTGGGTAACCTACATAGTCCAAAGCCCGCCTTGTAACCTTGATAGTCCAAGTGCCCGCTAGTTAACCTACATAGTCCAAGTGCCTTGTAGGGAGCCTACATAGTCCACGTGACCGCTAGGGAACCTACATAGTCCATGTGCCCGTTAGGGACCCTACATAGTTCACGTGCCCGCTGGGTAACCTACATAGTCCAAATGTCCGCAAGGAAACCTACATAGTCTAAATGCCCGCTAGGCAACCTACATAATCCTAGTGCCCTCTCTGGAACATACATAGTCCAAGTGTCCGTTAGCTAACCTAGATTGTCCAAGGGCCCGCTAGTTGACCTACATAGTCCAAGTGCCTTTTAGCTAACCTAGATAGTCCAAGTGGCGGCTAGGTAACCTACATAGTCCAAGTGCCCGTTCGTTAACCTAGATAATCCAAGTGCCCGCTAGGTAACCTAGACAGTCCAAGTGCCCTCTAGGTAACCTACGTAGTCCAAATGCCCGCCAGTTAACCTACATAGTCCAAGTGCACATTAAGTAACCTAGATAGTCCAAATGCCCGCTAGGGAACCCACATAGTCCAAGTGCCCGCTAGGGAACCTACATAGTCCAAGTGCCCGTTAGTTAACCTAGCTAGTCCAAGTGCCCACTAGGTAACCTAGATAGTCCAACAGCCCTTTAGGTAACCTACATACTCCATGTACCCGCTAGGTAACGTAGATAGTTCAAGTGCCAGCTAGGTAACCTAGATAGTCGAAGTGCCCGCTAGGTAACCTACAAAGTCTAAGTACCCGCTTAGGAATCTATATAGTCCAAATGCCCGCTAGGGGGCCTACATAATCCAAATGTCCGCTAGGTAACCCAGATAGTCCAAGGGCCCGCTAGTTAACCTACATAGTCCAAGGGCCCGTTAGTTAACCTACATAGTCCAAGGTCCGCTAGTTAACCTAGATAGTCCAAGTGCCCGCTAGGTAACCTACATAATGCAAGTGTCCGCTAGTTAACTTACGTAGTCCAAGGGACCGCTAGTTAACCTAGATAGTCCAAGTACCCGCTAGTTGACCTAGATCATCCAAGTGCCCGCTAGTTAAGCAGGATCGTCCAAGTGCCCTCTAGTTAACTTACATAGTCCAAGGGCCTGCTAGTTAACCTTCATAGACCAAGGGCCCGCTAGTTAACCTAGATAGTCCAAGTGCCCGCTAGTTAACCTACATAGTCCAAGTGCCCGCTAGGTAACCTAGACAATCCAAGTGACCTCTAGGTTACCTACATAGTCCAAGTGCCCTTCGTTAACCTACATAGCGCAAGTGCACGCTGGGGAACGTACATTGTCCAAGTGCCCGCTAGGTAACCTATATAGACCAAGTGCCCGCTAGTTGACCTAGACAGTCCAAGTACCCGTTAGGGAACCTATATAGTGCAAGTGCCCGTTAGTTAACCTACATAGTAAAAGTGCCTGCTAGGAAACCTAGATAGTCCAAGGGCCCGCTAGTTAACCTAGATAGTCCAAGTGCCCGCTAGTTAACCTAAATCGTCCAAGTGTCCGCTAGGTAACCTACATATTCCAAGTGACTGCTAGGTAACCTAGATAGTCCAAGTGCCTGATAGCTTACCTACATAGTCCAAGTGTCCGTTCGTTAACCTAGATAGTCCAAGTGCCCATTGGGTAACCTACATAGTCCAAAGCCCGCCTTGTAACCTTGATAGTCCAAGTGCCCGCTAGTTAACCTACATAGTCCAAGTGCCTTGTAGGGAGCCTACATAGTCCACGTGACCGCTAGGGAACCTACATAGTCCATGTGCCCGTTAGGGACCCTACATAGTTCACGTGCCCGCTGGGTAACCTACATAGTCCAAATGTCCGCAAGGAAACCTACATAGTCTAAATGCCCGCTAGGCAACCTACATAATCCTAGTGCCCTCTCTGGAACATACATAGTCCAAGTGTCCGTTAGCTAACCTAGATTGTCCAAGGGCCCGCTAGTTGACCTACATAGTCCAAGTGCCTTTTAGCTAACCTAGATAGTCCAAGTGGCGGCTAGGTAACCTACATAGTCCAAGTGCCCGTTCGTTAACCTAGATAATCCAAGTGCCCGCTAGGTAACCTAGACAGTCCAAGTGCCCTCTAGGTAACCTACGTAGTCCAAATGCCCGCCAGTTAACCTACATAGTCCAAGTGCACATTAAGTAACCTAGATAGTCCAAATGCCCGCTAGGGAACCCACATAGTCCAAGTGCCCGCTAGGGAACCTACATAGTCCAAGTGCCCGTTAGTTAACCTAGCTAGTCCAAGTGCCCACTAGGTAACCTAGATAGTCCAACAGCCCTTTAGGTAACCTACATACTCCATGTACCCGCTAGGTAACGTAGATAGTTCAAGTGCCAGCTAGGTAACCTAGATAGTCGAAGTGCCCGCTAGGTAACCTACAAAGTCTAAGTACCCGCTTAGGAATCTATATAGTCCAAATGCCCGCTAGGGGGCCTACATAATCCAAATGTCCGCTAGGTAACCCAGATAGTCCAAGGGCCCGCTAGTTAACCTACATAGTCCAAGGGCCCGTTAGTTAACCTACATAGTCCAAGGTCCGCTAGTTAACCTAGATAGTCCAAGTGCTCGCTAGTTAACCTACATAGTACAAGAGCCCGCTAGTTTAACTAGATAATCCAAGTGCCGGCTAGGTTACATGCATAGTCCAAGTGCCCGTTCATTAACCTAGATAGTCCAAGTGCCCGCTAGGGAACCTATATAGTCCAAGTGCTATCTAGGTAACCTAGATAGTCCAAGGGCCCGCTAGTTAACCTACATAGTCCAAGGGCTCGCTTGTTAACTTTGATTGCCCAAGTGCCCGCTGGTTAACCAGATCGTCCAAGTGCCCGCCAGTTAACCTAGATCCTCCAAGTGCGGCTAGTTAACCTACATAGTCCAAGGGCCCACTTGTTAACCCAAATCATGCAAGTGTCCTCTAGTTAACCTGCATAGTCCAAGTGCCCGCTATGTAACCTACATAGTGCAAGTGTCCGCTAGGTAACCTACATAGCCCAATTGCCCGCTAGTTAACATAGATAGTCCAAGTGCCCGCTAGGAAACCTAGAGAGTGCAAGTGCCCGCTAGTTAACCTACATAGTCCAAGTGCCTGCTAGGTAACCTAGATAGTCCAAGGGCCTGCTAGTTAACCTACATAGTCCAAGTGCCCGCTAGGTAACCTACATAGTGCAAGTGTCCGCTAGTTAACCTACATAGTCCAAGTGCCAGCTAGTTAACCTAGATAGTCCAAGTGCCCGCTAGGTAACCTACATAATGCAAGTGTCCGCTAGTTAACCTACGTAGTCCAAGGGACCGCTAGTTAACCTACATAGACCAAGGGTCCGCTAGTTAACCTAGATAGTCCAAGTGCCCGCTAGTTAACCTACATAGTCCAAGTGCCCGCTAGGTAACCTAGACAGTCCAAGTGACCACTAGGTTACCTACATAGTCCAAGTGCCCGTTCGTTAACCTACATAGCGCAAGTGCCCGCTAGGGAACGTACATTGTCCAAGTGCCCGCTAGGTAACCTAGATAGTCCAAGTGCCCGCTAGGTAACCTACATAGTCCAACTGCCTGATAGCTAACCTACATAGTCCAAGTGTCCGTTCGTTAACCTAGATAGTCCAAGTGTCCATTGGGTAACTACATAGTCCAAAGCCCGCCTTGTAACATGGATAGTCCAAGTGTCCGCTAGTTAACCTACATAGTCCAAGTGCCAGCTAGTTAACCTAGATAGTCCAAGTGCCCGCTAGGTAACCTACATAATGCAAGTGTCCGCTAGTTAACCTACGTAGTCCAAGGGACCGCTAGTTAACCTAGATAGTCCAAGTACCCGCTAGTTGACCTAGATCGTCCACGTGCCCGCTAGTTAACCAGGATCGTCCAAGTGCCCGCTAGTTAACTTACATAGTCCAAGGGCCTGCTAGTTAACCTACATAGACCAAGGGCCCACTAGTTAACCTAGATAGTCCAAGTGCCCGCTAGGTAACCTACATAGTCCAAGTGCCCGATAGGTAACCTAGACAGTCCAAGTGACCACTAGGTTACCTACATAGTCCAAGTGCCCGTTCGTTAACCTACATAGCGCAAGTGCCTGCCTGGGAACGTACATTGTCCAAGTGCCCGCTAGGTAACCTAGATAGTCCAAGTGCCCGCTAGTTAACCTACATAGTCCAAGTGCCCGCTAGGTAACCTAGACAGTCCAAGTGCCCGCTAGTTACCCTACCTATTCCAAGTGCCCCATAGGGATCCTACATAGTTCAAGTGCCCGGTAGGCAACCTTCATAGTCCAAGTGCCCGTTAGTTTACCTAGATAGTCAAAGTGCCTGCTAGGTAACCTAGATAGTCCAAGTGCCCTCTACGTAACCTACATAGTCCATGTGCCCGCTAGTTAACATAGATAGTCCATGTGCCCACTAGGGAAACTACATAGTCCAAGTGCCCCTAGTTAACCTAGATAGTCCAAGTGCCCCTAGTAAACCTACATAATCCATGGGCCCACTAGTTAACCTACATAGTGCAAGGGCCCGCTAGTTAACCTAGATCGTGCAAGTGTCCGCTAGTTAACCTACATAGTCCAAGTGCCCGCTAGGTAACCTAGATAGTCCAAGTGCCCGCTAGGGATCCTTCATAATCCAAGTGCCTGCTAGGGGACGTACATAGTCCAAGTGCTCGCTAGGTAACCTAGAGAGTCCAAGTGCGCGCTAGGGTATATACATAGTCCAAGTGCCTGCTAGGAAACCTAGATAGTCCAAATGCCCGCTAGTTAACCTACATAGTCCCAGGGCCCACCAGTTAAACTACATAGTCCAAGGTCCGCTAGTTAACCTAGATAGTCCAAGTGCCCGCTAGTTAACCTACATAGTACAATGGCCCGCTAGTTGACCTAGATAGTCCAAGTGCCCGCTAGTTAACCTAGATAGTCAAATTGCCCACTAGTTAACCTAAGTAGTACAAATGTCCGATAGGGATCCTACATAGTCGAAGTGCCCGCTAGGTAACCTACATAGTCCAAGTGCCCGTTCGTTAACCTAGATAGTCAAAGTGCCCGTTAGGTAACCTAGATAGTCCAAGTGCCCGCTAGGTAACCTAGATAGTGCAAGTGCCCGCTAGGCAGCCTACATAGTCCAAGTGCCCGTTCGTTTACCTAGAAGTCCAAGTGCCCGCTATGTAACCTAGACAGTCCAAGTGCCGGCTAGGTTACATGTATAGTCCAAGTGCCCGTTCGTTAACCTAGATAGTCCAAGGGCCCGCTAGTTAACCTATATAGTCCAAGGGCTCGCTTGTTAACTTTGATTGTCCAAGTGCCCGCTGGTTAACCAGATCGTCCAAGTGCCCGCCAGTTAACCTAGATCGTCCAAGTGCCGCCTAGTTAACCTACATAGTCCTAGGGCCCACTTGTTAACCTAGATCGTGCAAGTGTCCTCTAGTTACCCTACATAGTCCAAGTGCCGGCTAGGTAACCTACATAGTGCAAGTGTCCGCTAGGTAACCTACATAGTCCAAGTGCCCGCTAGTTAACATAGATAGTCCATGTGCCCGCTAGGTAACCTAGAGAGTGCAAGTGCCCGCTAGTTAACCTACATAGTCCAAGTGCCTGCTAGGTAACCTAGATAGTCCAAGGGCCTGCTTGTTAACCTACATAGTAAAAGTGCCCGCTAGGTAACCTACATAGTGCAAGTGTCCGCTAGTTAACCTACATAGTCCAAGTGCCAGCTAGTTAACCTAGATAGTCCAAGTGCCCGCTAGGTAACCTACATAATGCAAGTGTCCACTAGTTAACTTACGTAGTCCAAGGGACCGCTAGTTAACCTAGATAGTCCAAGTACCCGCTAGTTGACCTAGATCGTCCAAGTGCCCGCTAGTTAAGCAGGATCGTCCAAGTGCCCTCTAGTTAACTTACATAGTCCAAGGGCCTGCTAGTTAACCTTCATAGACCAAGGGCCCGCTAGTTAACCTAGATAGTCCAAGTGCCCGCTAGTTAACCTACATAGTCCAAGTGCCCGCTAGGTAACCTAGACAGTCCAAGTGACCTCTAGGTTACCTACATAGTCCAAGTGCCCTTCGTTAACCTACATAGCGCAAGTGCACGCTGGGGAACGTACATTGTCCAAGTGCCCGCTAGGTAACCTATATAGACCAAGTGCCCGCTAGTTAACCTAGACAGTCCAAGTACCCGTTAGGGAACCTATATAGTGCAAGTGCCCGTTAGTTAACCTACATAGTAAAAGTGCCTGCTAGGAAACCTAGATAGTCCAAGGGCCCGCTAGTTAACCTAGATAGTCCAAGTGCCCGCTAGTTAACCTAAATCGTCCAAGTGTCCGCTAGGTAACCTACATATTCCAAGTGACTGCTAGGTAACCTAAATAGTCCAAGTGCCTGATAGCTTACCTACATAGTCCAAGTGTCCGTTCGTTAACCTAGATAGTCCAAGTGCCCATTGGGTAACCTACATAGTCCAAAGCCCGCCTTGTAACCTTGATAGTCCAAGTGCCCGCTAGTTAACCTACATAGTCCAAGTGCCTTGTAGGGAGCCTACATAGTCCACGTGACCGCTAGGGAACCTACATAGTCCATGTGCCCGTTAGGGACCCTACATAGTTCACGTGCCCGCTGGGTAACCTACATAGTCCAAATGTCCGCAAGGAAACCTACATAGTCTAAATGCCCGCTAGGCAACCTACATAATCCTAGTGCCCTCTCTGGAACATACATAGTCCAAGTGTCCGTTAGCTAACCTAGATTGTCCAAGGGCCCGCTAGTTGACCTACATAGTCCAAGTGCCTTTTAGCTAACCTAGATAGTCCAAGTGGCGGCTAGGTAACCTACATAGTCCAAGTGCCCGTTCGTTAACCTAGATAATCCAAGTGCCCGCTAGGTAACCTAGACAGTCCAAGTGCCCTCTAGGTAACCTACGTAGTCCAAATGCCCGCCAGTTAACCTACATAGTCCAAGTGCACATTAAGTAACCTAGATAGTCCAAATGCCCGCTAGGGAACCCACATAGTCCAAGTGCCCGCTAGGGAACCTACATAGTCCAAGTGCCCGTTAGTTAACCTAGCTAGTCCAAGTGCCCACTAGGTAACCTAGATAGTCCAACAGCCCTTTAGGTAACCTACATACTCCATGTACCCGCTAGGTAACGTAGATAGTTCAAGTGCCAGCTAGGTAACCTAGATAGTCGAAGTGCCCGCTAGGTAACCTACAAAGTCTAAGTACCCGCTTAGGAATCTATATAGTCCAAATGCCCGCTAGGGGGCCTACATAATCCAAATGTCCGCTAGGTAACCCAGATAGTCCAAGGGCCCGCTAGTTAACCTACATAGTCCAAGGGCCCGTTAGTTAACCTACATAGTCCAAGGTCCGCTAGTTAACCTAGATAGTCCAAGTGCTCGCTAGTTAACCTACATAGTACAAGAGCCCGCTAGTTTAACTAGATAATCCAAGTGCCGGCTAGGTTACATGCATAGTCCAAGTGCCCGTTCATTAACCTAGATAGTCCAAGTGCCCGCTAGGGAACCTATATAGTCCAAGTGCTATCTAGGTAACCTAGATAGTCCAAGGGCCCGCTAGTTAACCTACATAGTCCAAGGGCTCGCTTGTTAACTTTGATTGCCCAAGTGCCCGCTGGTTAACCAGATCGTCCAAGTGCCCGCCAGTTAACCTAGATCCTCCAAGTGCGGCTAGTTAACCTACATTGTCCAAGGGCCCACTTGTTAACCCAAATCATGCAAGTGTCCTCTAGTTAACCTGCATAGTCCAAGTGCCCGCTATGTAACCTACATAGTGCAAGTGTCCGCTAGGTAACCTACATAGTCCAATTGCCCGCTAGTTAACATAGATAGTCCAAGTGCCCGCTAGGAAACCTAGAGAGTGCAAGTGCCCGCTAGTTAACCTACATAGTCCAAGTGCCTGCTAGGTAACCTAGATAGTCCAAGGGCCTGCTAGTTAACCTACATAGTCCAAGTGCCCGCTAGGTAACCTACATAGTGCAAGTGTCCGCTAGTTAACCTACATAGTCCAAGTGCCAGCTAGTTAACCTAGATAGTCCAAGTGCCCGCTAGGTAACCTACATAATGCAAGTGTCCGCTAGTTAACCTACGTAGTCCAAGGGACCGCTAGTTAACCTAGATAGTCCAAGTACCCGCTAGTTTACCTAGATCGTCCAAGTGCCCGCTAGTTAACCAGGATCGTCCAAGTGCCCGCTAGTTAACTTACATAGTCCAAGGGCCTGCTAGTTAACCTACATAGACCAAGGGCCCACTAGTTAACCTAGATAGTCCAAGTGCCCGCTAGGTAACCTACATAGTCCAAGTGCCCGATAGGTAACCTAGACAGTCCAAGTGACCACTAGGTTACCTACATAGTCCAAGTGCCCGTTCGTTAACCTACATAGCGCAAGTGCCTGCCTGGGAACGTACATTGTCCAAGTGCCCGCTAGGTAACCTAGATAGTCCAAGTGCCCGCTAGTTAACCTACATAGTCCAAGTGCCCACTAGGTAACCTAGACAGTCCAATTGCCCGCTAGTTAACCTAGACAGTCCAAGTACCCGTTAGGGAACCTATATAGTCCAAGTGCCCGCTAGGGAACCTACATAGTCCAAGTGCCCGTTAGTTAACCTAGATAGTCAAAGTGCCTGCTAGTAAACCTAGATAGTCCAAGGGCCTGGTAGTTAACCTAGATAGTCCAAGTGCCCGCTTGTTAACCTAAATAATCCAAGTGTCCGCTAGGTAACCTACATAGTCCAATTGCCTGCTCTGGAACATACATAGTCCTAGTGCCCGTTAGTTAACCTAGATAATCCAAGTGCCCGCTAGTTAACCTAGATAGTCCAAGTGCCCGCAAGGTAACGTAGATAGCCCAAGAGCCCGCTAGGGAACGTACATTGTCCAAGGGCCCGCTAGGTAACCTTGATAGTCCAAGTGCCTACTAGTTAACCTACGTAGTCCAAGTGCACGCTAGGTAACCTAAATAATCCAAATGCCCGCTAGGGAAACTACATAGTCCAAGTGCCCACTAGTTAACATAGATAGTCCAAGTGTCCGCTAGTAAACCTAGATAGTCCAAGGGCCCGCTAGTTAACCTAGATAGTCCAAGTGCCCGCTTGTTAACCTAAATCGTCCAAGTGTCCGCTAGGTAACCTACATAGTCCAACTGCCTGATAGCTAACCTACATAGTCCAAGTGTCCGTTCGTTAACCTAGATAGTCCAAGTGTCCATTGGGTAACTACATAGTCCAAAGCCCGCCTTGTAACATGGATAGTCCAAGTGCCCGCTAGTTAACCTACATAGTCCAAGTGCCAGCTAGTTATCCTAGATAGTCCAAGTGCCCGCTAGGTAACCTACATAATGCAAGTGTCCGCTAGTTAACCTAAGTAGTCCAAGGGACCGCTAGTTAACCTACATAGACCAAGGGCCCGCTAGTTAACCTAGATAGTCCAAGTGCCCGCTAGTTAACCTACATAGTCCAAGTGCCCGCTAGGTAACCTAGACAGTCCAAGTGACCACTAGGTTACCTACATAGTCCAAGTGCCCGTTCGTTAACCTACATAGCGCAAGTGCCCGCTAGGGAACGTACATTGTCCAAGTGCCCGCTAGGTAACCTAGATAGTCCAAGTGCCCGCTAGTTAACCTACATAGTCCAAGTGCCTGCTAGGTAAACTACATAGTCCAAGTGCCCACAAGGTAACCTAGACAGTCCAATTGCCCGCTAGTTAACCTAGACAGTCCAAGTACCCGTTAGGGAACCTATATAGTCCAAGTGCCCGCTAGGGAACCTACTTAGGCCAAGTGCTCACTAGGTAACCTAAATAGTCCAAGTGCCCGTTAGTTAACCTAGATAGTCAAAGTGCCTGCTAGTAAACCTAGATAGTCCAAGGGCCTGCTAGTTAACCTAGATAGTCCAAGTGCCCGCTTGTTAACCTAAATCGTTCAAGAGTCCGCTAAGTACCTACATAGTCCATTTTCCTGCTCTGGAACATACATAGTCCAAGTGCCCGTTAGTTAACCTAGATAATCCAAGTGCCCGCTAGTTAACCTAGATAGTCCAAGAGCCCGCAAGGTAACGTAGATAGCCCAAGAGCCCGCTAGGGAATGTACATTGTCCAAGGGCCCGCTAGGTAACCTTGATAGTCCAAGTGCCTACTAGTTAACCTACGTAGTCCAAGTGCACGCTAGGTATCCTAAATAATCCAAATGCCCGCTAGGGAAACTACATAGTCCAAGTGCCCACTAGTTAACATAGATAGTCCAAGTGTCCGCTAGTAAACCTAGATAGTCCAAGGGCCCGCTAGTTAACCTAGATAGTCCAAGTGCCCGCTTGTTAACCTAAATCGTCCAAGTGTCCGCTAGGTAACTTACATAGTCCAAGTGCCTGATAGCTAACCTACATAGTCCAAGTGTCCGTTCGTTAACCTAGATAGTCCAAGTGTCCATTGGGTAACTACATAGTCCAAAGCCCGCCTTGTAACATGGATAGTCCAAGTGCCCGCTAGTTAACCTACATAGTTCAAGTGCCAGCTAGTTAACCTAGATAGTCCAAGGGCCCGCTAGGTAACCTACATAATGCAAGTGTCCGCTAGTTAACCTACGTAGTCCAAGGGACCGCTAGTTAACCTAGATAGTCCAAGTACCCGCTAGTTGACGTAGATCGTCCAAGTGCCCGCTAGTTAACCAGGATCGTCCAAGTGCCCGCTAGTTAACTTACATAGTCCAAGGGCCTGCTAGTTAACCTACATAGACCAAGGGCCCACTAGTTAACCTAGATAGTCCAAGTGCCCGCTAGGTAACCTACATAGTCCAAGTACCCGCTAGGTAACCTAGACAGTCCAAGGACCACTAGGTTACCTACATAGTCCAAGTGCCCGTTCGTTAACCTACATAGCGCAAGTGCCTGCCTGGGAACGTACATTGTCCAAGTGCCCGCTAGGTAACGTAGATAGTCCAAGTGCCCGCTAGTTAACCTACATAGTCCAAGTGCCCACTAGGTAACCTAGACAGTCCAATTGCCCGCTAGTTAACCTAGACAGTCCAAGTACCCGTTAGGGAACCTATATAGTCCAAGTGCCCGCTAGGGAACCTACATAGTCCAAGTGCTCGCTAGGCAACCTACATAGTCCAAGTGCCCGTTAGTTAACCTAGATAGTCAAAGTGTCTGCTAGTAAATCTAGATAGTCCAAGGGCCTGCTAGTTAACCTAGATAGTCCAAGTGCCCGCTTGTTAACCTAAATCGTCCAAGTGTCCGCTAGGTAACCTACATAGTCCAATTGCCTGCTCTGGAACATACATAGTCCAAGTGCCCGTTAGTTAACCTAGATAAACCAAGTGCCCGCTAGTTAACCTAGATAGTCCAAGTGCCCGCAAGGTAACGTAGATAGCCCAAGAGCTCGCTAGGGAACGTACATTGTCCAAGGGCCCGCTAGGTAACCTTGATAGTCCAAGTGCCTACTAGTTAACCTACGTAGTCCAAGTGCACGCTAGGTAACCTAAATAATCCAAATGCCCGCTAGGGAAACTACATTGTCCAAGTGCCCACTAGTTAACATAGATAGTGCAAGTGTCCGATAGTAAACCTAGATAGTCCAAGGGCCCGCTAGTTAACCTAGATAGTCCAAGTGCCCGCTTGTTAACCTAAATCGTCCAAGTGTCCGCTAGGTAACCTACATAGTCCAAGTGCCTGATAGCTAACCTACATAGTCCAAGTGTCTGTTCGTTAACCTAGATAGTCCAAGTGTCCATTGGGTAACTACATAGTCCAAAGCCCGCCTTGTAACATGGATAGTCCAAGTGCCCGCTAGTTAACCTACATAGTCCAAGTGCCAGCTAGTTATCCTAGATAGTCCAAGTGCCCGCTAGGTAACCTACATAATGCAAGTGTCCGCTAGTTAACCTACGTAGTCCAAGGGACCGCTAGTTAACCTACATAGACCAAGGGCCCGCTAGTTAACCTAGATAGTCCAAGGGCCCGCTAGTTAACCTACATAGTCCAAGTGCCCGCTAGGTAACCTAGACAGTCCAAGTGACCACTAGGTTACCTACATAGTCCAAGTGCCCGTTCGTTAACCTACATAGCGCAAGTGCCCGCTAGGGAACGTACACTGTCCAAGTGCCCGCTAGGTAACCTAGATAGTCCAAGTGCCCGCTAGTTAACCTACATAGTCCAAGTGCCTGCTAGGTAAACTACATAGTCCAAGTGCCCACTAGGTAACCTAGACAGTCCAATTGCCCGCTAGTTAACCTAGACAGTCCAAGTACCCGTTAGGGAACCTATATAGTCCAAGTACCCGCTAGGGAACCTACATAGGTCAAGTGCTCACTAGGTAACCTAAATAGTCCAAGTGCCCGTTAGTTAACCTAGATAGTCAAAGTGCCTGCTAGTAAACCTAGATAGTCCAAGGGCATGCTAGTTAACCTAGATAGTCCAAGTGCCCGCTTTTAACCTAAATCGTCCATGTGTCCGCTAGGTAACCTACATAGTCCAAGTGCCTGATAGCTAACCTACATAGTCCAAGTGTCCGTTCGTTAACCTAGATAGTCCAAGTGCCCATTGTGTAACCTACATAGTCCAAAGCCCGCCTTGTAACCTGGATAGTCCAAGTGCCCGCTAGTTAACCTACATAGTCCAAGTGCCTTGTAGGGAGCCTACATAGTCCACGTGACCGCTAGGGAACCTACATAGTCCATGTGCCCGTTAGGGACCCTACATAGTTCACGTGCCCGCTGGGTAACCTACATAGTCCAAATGCCCGCAAGGAAACCTACATAGTATAAATGCCCGCTAGGCAACCTACATAATGCAAGTGCCCTCTCTGGAACATACATAGTCCAAGTGTCCGTTAGCTAACCTAGATAGTCCAAGGGCCCGCTAGTTGACCTACATAGTCCAAGTGCCTTTTAGCTAACCTAGAAAGTCCAAGTGGCGGCTAGGTAACTTACATAGTCCAAGTGCCCGTTCGTTAACCTAGATAATCCAAGTGCCCGCTAGGTAACCTAGATAGTCCAAGTGCCCTCTAGGTAACCTACATAGTCCAAATGCCCGCGAGTTAACCTACATAGTCCAAGTGCACGTTAAGTAACCTAGATAGTCCAAATGCCCGCTAGGGAACCCACATAGTCCAAGTGCCCGCTAGGGAACCTACATAGTCCAAGTGCCCGTTAGTTAACCTAGCTAGTCCAAGTGCCCACTAGGTAACCTAGATAGTCCAACAGCCCGGTAGGTAACCTACATACTCCAAGTACCTGCTAGGTAACGTAGATAGTTCAAGTGCCAGCTAGGTAACCTAGATAGTCGAAGTGCCCGCTAGGTAACCTACAAAGTCAAAGTGCCCGCTTAGGAATCTATATAGTCCAAATGCCCACTAGGGAGCCTACATAATCCAAATGCCCGCTAGGTAACCTAGATTGTCCAAGGGCCCGCTAGTTAACCTACATAGTCCAAGGGCCCGTTAGTTAACCTACATAGTCCAAGGTCCGCTAGTTAACCTAGATAGTCCAAGTGCTCGCTAGTTAACCTACATAGTACAAGAGCCCGCTAGTTTAACTAGATAGTCCTAGTGCCGGCTAGGTTACATGCATAGTCCAAGTGCCAGTTCGTTAACCTAGATAGTCCAAGTGCCCGCTAGGGAACCTATATAGTCCAAGTGCTATCTAGGTAACCTAGATAGTCCAAGGGCCCGCTAGTTAACCTACATAATCCAAGGGCTCGCTTGTTAACTTTGATTGTCCAAGTGCCCGCTGGTTAAACAGATCGTCCAAGTGCCCGCCAGTTAACCTAGATCATCCAAGTGCCGGCTAGTTAACCTACATAGTCCAAGGGCCCACTTGTTAACCTAGATCATGCAAGTGTCCTCTAGTTAACCTACATAGTCCAAGTGCCCGCTAGGTAACCTACATAGTGCAAGTGTCCGCTAGGTAACCTACATAGTCCAAGTGCCCGCTAGTTAACATAGATAGTCCAAGTGCCCGCTAGGAAAACTAGAGAGTGCATTTGCCCGCTAGTTAACCTACATAGTCCAAGTGCCTGCTAGGTAACCTAGATAGTCCAAGGGCCTGCTAGTTAACCTACATAGTCCAAGTGCCCGCTAGGTAACCTACATAGTGCAAGTGTCGGCTAGTTAACCTACATAGTCCAAGTGCCAGCTAGTTAACCTAGATAGTCCAAGTGCCCGCTAGGTAACCTACATAATGCAAGTGTCCGCTAGTTAACCTACGTAGTCCAAGGGACCGCTAGTTAACCTAGATAGTCCAAGTACCCGCTAGTTGACCTAGATCGTCCAAGTGCCCGCTAGTTAACCAGGATCGTCCAAGTGCCCTCTAGTTAACTTACATAGTCCAAGGGCCTGCTAGTTAACCTACATAGACCAAGGGCCCGCTAGTTTACCTAGATAGTCCAAGTGCCCGCTAGTTAACCTACATAGTCCAAGTGCCTGCTAGGTAACCTAGACAGTCCAAGTGACCACTAGGTTACTTACATAGTCCAAGTGCCCGTTCGTTAACCTACATAGCGCAAGTGCCCGCTAGGGAACTTACATTGTCCAAGTGCCCGCTAGGTAACCTAGATAGTCCATGTGCCCGCTAGTTAACCTACATAGTCCAAGTGCCTGCTAGGTAAACTACATAGTCCAAGTGCCCACTAGGTAACCTAGACAGTCCAATTGCCCGCTAGTTAACCTAGACAGTCCAAGTACCCGTTAGGGAACCTATATAGTCCAAGTGCCCGCTAGGGAACCTACATAGTCCAAGTGCTCGCTAGGCAACCTACATAGTCCAAGTGCCCGTTAGTTAACCTAGATAGTCAAAGTGCCTGCTAGTAAACCTAGATAGTCCAAGGGCCTGCTAGTTAACCTAGATAGTCCAAGTGCCCGCTTGTTAACCTAAATCGTCCAAGTGTCCGCTAGGTAACCTACATAGTCCAATTGCCTGCTCTGGAACATACATAGTGCAAGTGCCCGCAAGGTAACGTAGATAGCCCAAGAGCCCGCTAGGGAACGTACATTGGCCAAGGGCCCGCTAGGTAACCCGGATAGTCCAAGTGCCTACTAGTTAACCTACGTAGTCCAAGGGCACGCCAGGTAACCTAAATAATCCAAATGCCCGCTAGGGAAACTACATAGTCCAAGTGCCCACTAGTTAACATAGATAGTCCAAGTGCCCGCTAGTAAACCTAGATAGTCCAAGGGCCCGCTAGTTAACCTAGATAGTCCACGTGCCCGCTTGTTAACCTAAATCGTCCAAGTGTCCGCTAGGTAACCTACATAGTCCAAGTGCCTGATAGCTAACCTACATAGTCCAAGTGTCCGTTCGTTAACCTAGATAGTCCAAGTGCCCATTGGGTAACCTACATAGTCCAAAGCCCGCCTTGTAACCTGGATAGTCCAAGTGCCCGCTAGTTAACCTACATAGTCCAAGTGCCTTGTAGGGAGCCTACATAGTCCACGTGACCGCTAGGGAACCTACATAGTCCATGTGCCCGTTAGGGACCCTACATAGTTCACGTGCCCGCTGGGTAACCTACATAGTCCAAATGCCCGCAAGAAACCTACATAGTCTAAATGCCCGCTAGGCAACCTACATAATCCTAGTGCCCTCTCTGGAACATACATAGTCCAAGTGTCCGTTAGCTAACCTAGATAGTCCAAGGGCCCGCTAGTTGACCTACATAGTCCAAGTGCCTTTTAGCTAACCTAGATAGTCCAAGTGGCGGCTAGGTAACCTACATAGTCCAAGTGCCCGTTCGTTAACCTAGATAATCCAAGTGCCCGCTAGGTAACCTAGACAGTCCAAGTGCCCTCTAGGTAACCTACATAGTCCAAATGCCCGCGAGTTAACCTACATAGTCCAAGTGCACGTTAAGTAACCTAGATAGTCCACATGCCCGCTAGGGAACCCACACAGTCCAAGTGCCCGCTAGGGAACCTACATAGTCCAAGTGCCCGTTAGTTAACCTAGCTAGTCCAAGTGCCCACTAGGTAACCTAGATAGTCCAACAGCCCGGTAGGTAACCTACATACTCCAAGTACCCGCTAGGTAACGTAGATAGTTCAAGTGCCAGCTAGGTAACCTAGATAGTCGAAGTGCCCGCTAGGTAACCTACAAAGTCTAAGTGCCCCTTTGGAATCTACATAGTCCAAAAGCCCGCTAGGGAGCCTACATAATCCAAATGCCCGCTAGGTAACCTAGATAGTCCAAGGGCCCGCTAGTTAACTTACATAGTCCAAGGGCCCGCTAGTTAACCTACATAGTCCAAGGGCCCGTTAGTTAACCTACATAGTCCAAGGTCCTCTAGTTAACCTAGATAGTCCAAGTGCTCGCTAGTTAACCTACATAGTACAAGAGCCCGCTAGTTTAACTAGATAGTCCAAGTGCCGGCTAGGTTACATGCATAGTCCAAGTGCCAGTTCGTTAACCTAGATAGTCCAAGTGCCCGCTAGGGAACCTATATAGTCCAAGTGCTATCTAGGTAACCTAGATAGTCCAAGGGCCCGCTAGTTAACCTACATAGTCCAAGGGCTCGCTTGTTAACTTTGATTGTCCAAGTGCCCGCTGGTTAACCAGATCGTCCAAGTGCCCGCCAGTTAACCTAGATCGTCCAAGTGCTGGCTTGTTAACCTACATAGTCCAAGGGCCCACTCGTTAACCTAGATCATGCAAGTGCCCTCTAGTTAACCTACATAGTCCAAGTGCCCGCTAGGTAACCTACATAGTGCAAGTGTCCGCTAGGTAACCTACATAGTCCAAGTGCCCGCTAGTTAACATAGATAGTCCAAGTGCCCGCTAGGAAACCTAGAGAGTGCAAGTGCCCGCTAGTTAACCTACATAGTCCAAGTGCCTGCTAGGTAACCTAGAGAGTCCAAGGGCCTGCTAGTTAACCTACATAGTAGTGCCCGCTAGGTAACCTACATAGTGCACGTGTCCGCTAGATAACCTACATAGTCCAAGTGCCAGCTATTTAACCTAGATAGTCCAAGTGCCCGCTAGGTAACCTACATAATGCAAGTGTCCGCTAGTTAACCTACGTAGTCCAAGGAACCGCTAGTTAACCTAGATAGTCCAAGTACCCGCTAGTTGACCTAGATCGTCCAAGTGCCCGCTAGTTAACCAGGATTGTCCAAGTGCCCTCTAGTTAACTTACATAGTCCAAGGGCCTGCTAGTTAACCTACATAGACCAAGGGCCCGCTAGTTAACCTAGATAGTCCAAGTGCCCGCTAGTTAACCTACATAGTCCAAGTGCCTGCTAGGTAACCTAGACAGTCCAAGTGACCACTAGGTTACCTACATAGTCCAAGTGCCCGCTCGTTAACCTACATAGCGCAAGTGCCCGCGAGGGAACTTACATTGTCCAAGTGCCCGCTAGGTAACCTTGATAGTCCAATTGCCTACTAGTTAACCTACGTAGTCCAAGTCCACGCTAGGTAACCTAAATAATCCAAATGCCCGCTAGGGAAACTACATATTCCAAGTGCCCACTAGTTAACATAGATAGTCCAAGTGCCCGCTAGTAAACCTAGATAGTCTAAGGGCCCGCTAGTTAACCTAGATAGTCCAATTGCCCGCTTGTTAACCTAAATCGTCCAAGTGTCCGCTAGGTAACCTACATAGTCCAAGTGCCTGCTAGGTAACCTAGATAGTCCAAGGGCCTGCTAGTTAACCTACATAGTCCAAGTGCCCGCTAGGTAACCTACATAGTCCAAGGGACCGCTAGTTAACTTAGATAGTCCAAGTACCCGCTAGTTGACCTAGATCGTCCAAGTGCCCGCTAGTTAACCAGGATCGTCCAAGTGCCCGCTAGTTAACTTACATAGTCCAAGGGCCTGCTAGTTAACCTACATAGACCAAGGGCCCACTAGTTAACCTAGATAGTCCAAGTGCCCGCTAGGTAACCTACATAGTCCAAGTGCCCGCTAGTTAACCTACATAGTTCAAGTGCCAGCTAGTTAACCTAGATAGTCCAAGGGCCCGCTAGGTAACCTACATAATGCAAGTGTCCGCTAGTTAACCTACGTAGTCCAAGGGACCGCTAGTTAACCTAGATAGTCCAAGTACCCGCTAGTTGACGTAGATCGTCCAAGTGCCCGCTAGTTAACCAGGATCGTCCAAGTGCCCGCTAGTTAACTTACATAGTCCAAGGGCCTGCTAGTTAACCTACATAGACCAAGGGCCCACTAGTTAACCTAGATAGTCCAAGTGCCCGCTAGGTAACCTACATAGTCCAAGTACCCGCTAGGTAACCTAGACAGTCCAAGGACCACTAGGTTACCTACATAGTCCAAGTGCCCGTTCGTTAACCTACATAGCGCAAGTGCCTGCCTGGGAACGTACATTGTCCAAGTGCCCGCTAGGTAACGTAGATAGTCCAAGTGCCCGCTAGTTAACCTACATAGTCCAAGTGCCCACTAGGTAACCTAGACAGTCCAATTGCCCGCTAGTTAACCTAGACAGTCCAAGTACCCGTTAGGGAACCTATATAGTCCAAGTGCCCGCTAGGGAACCTACATAGTCCAAGTGCTCGCTAGGCAACCTACATAGTCCAAGTGCCCGTTAGTTAACCTAGATAGTCAAAGTGTCTGCTAGTAAATCTAGATAGTCCAAGGGCCTGCTAGTTAACCTAGATAGTCCAAGTGCCCGCTTGTTAACCTAAATCGTCCAAGTGTCCGCTAGGTAACCTACATAGTCCAATTGCCTGCTCTGGAACATACATAGTCCAAGTGCCCGTTAGTTAACCTAGATAAACCAAGTGCCCGCTAGTTAACCTAGATAGTCCAAGTGCCCGCAAGGTAACGTAGATAGCCCAAGAGCTCGCTAGGGAACGTACATTGTCCAAGGGCCCGCTAGGTAACCTTGATAGTCCAAGTGCCTACTAGTTAACCTACGTAGTCCAAGTGCACGCTAGGTAACCTAAATAATCCAAATGCCCGCTAGGGAAACTACATTGTCCAAGTGCCCACTAGTTAACATAGATAGTGCAAGTGTCCGATAGTAAACCTAGATAGTCCAAGGGCCCGCTAGTTAACCTAGATAGTCCAAGTGCCCGCTTGTTAACCTAAATCGTCCAAGTGTCCGCTAGGTAACCTACATAGTCCAAGTGCCTGATAGCTAACCTACATAGTCCAAGTGTCTGTTCGTTAACCTAGATAGTCCAAGTGTCCATTGGGTAACTACATAGTCCAAAGCCCGCCTTGTAACATGGATAGTCCAAGTGCCCGCTAGTTAACCTACATAGTCCAAGTGCCAGCTAGTTATCCTAGATAGTCCAGGTGCCCGCTAGGTAACCTACATAATGCAAGTGTCCGCTAGTTAACCTACGTAGTCCAAGGGACCGCTAGTTAACCTACATAGACCAAGGGCCCGCTAGTTAACCTAGATAGTCCAAGGGCCCGCTAGTTAACCTACATAGTCCAAGTGCCCGCTAGGTAACCTAGACAGTCCAAGTGACCACTAGGTTACCTACATAGTCCAAGTGCCCGTTCGTTAACCTACATAGCGCAAGTGCCCGCTAGGGAACGTACACTGTCCAAGTGCCCGCTAGGTAACCTAGATAGTCCAAGTGCCCGCTAGTTAACCTACATAGTCCAAGTGCCTGCTAGGTAAACTACATAGTCCAAGTGCCCACTAGGTAACCTAGACAGTCCAATTGCCCGCTAGTTAACCTAGACAGTCCAAGTACCCGTTAGGGAACCTATATAGTCCAAGTACCCGCTAGGGAACCTACATAGGTCAAGTGCTCACTAGGTAACCTAAATAGTCCAAGTGCCCGTTAGTTAACCTAGATAGTCAAAGTGCCTGCTAGTAAACCTAGATAGTCCAAGGGCATGCTAGTTAACCTAGATAGTCCAAGTGCCCGCTTTTAACCTAAATCGTCCATGTGTCCGCTAGGTAACCTACATAGTCCAAGTGCCTGATAGCTAACCTACATAGTCCAAGTGTCCGTTCGTTAACCTAGATAGTCCAAGTGCCCATTGTGTAACCTACATAGTCCAAAGCCCGCCTTGTAACCTGGATAGTCCAAGTGCCCGCTAGTTAACCTACATAGTCCAAGTGCCTTGTAGGGAGCCTACATAGTCCACGTGACCGCTAGGGAACCTACATAGTCCATGTGCCCGTTAGGGACCCTACATAGTTCACGTGCCCGCTGGGTAACCTACATAGTCCAAATGCCCGCAAGGAAACCTACATAGTATAAATGCCCGCTAGGCAACCTACATAATGCAAGTGCCCTCTCTGGAACATACATAGTCCAAGTGTCCGTTAGCTAACCTAGATAGTCCAAGGGCCCGCTAGTTGACCTACATAGTCCAAGTGCCTTTTAGCTAACCTAGAAAGTCCAAGTGGCGGCTAGGTAACTTACATAGTCCAAGTGCCCGTTCGTTAACCTAGATAATCCAAGTGCCCGCTAGGTAACCTAGACAGTCCAAGTGCCCTCTAGGTAACCTACATAGTCCAAATGCCCGCGAGTTAACCTACATAGTCCAAGTGCACGTTAAGTAACCTAGATAGTCCAAATGCCCGCTAGGGAACCCACATAGTCCAAGTGCCCGCTAGGGAACCTACATAGTCCAAGTGCCCGTTAGTTAACCTAGCTAGTCCAAGTGCCCACTAGGTAACCTAGATAGTCCAACAGCCCGGTAGGTAACCTACATACTCCAAGTACCTGCTAGGTAACGTAGATAGTTCAAGTGCCAGCTAGGTAACCTAGATAGTCGAAGTGCCCGCTAGGTAACCTACAAAGTCAAAGTGCCCGCTTAGGAATCTATATAGTCCAAATGCCCACTAGGGAGCCTACATAATCCAAATGCCCGCTAGGTAACCTAGATTGTCCAAGGGCCCGCTAGTTAACCTACATAGTCCAAGGGCCCGTTAGTTAACCTACATAGTCCAAGGTCCGCTAGTTAACCTAGATAGTCCAAGTGCTCGCTAGTTAACCTACATAGTACAAGAGCCCGCTAGTTTAACTAGATAGTCCAAGTGCCGGCTAGGTTACATGCATAGTCCAAGTGCCAGTTCGTTAACCTAGATAGTCCAAGTGCCCGCTAGGGAACCTATATAGTCCAAGTGCTATCTAGGTAACCTAGATAGTCCAAGGGCCCGCTAGTTAACCTACATAATCCAAGGGCTCGCTTGTTAACTTTGATTGTCCAAGTGCCCGCTGGTTAAACAGATCGTCCAAGTGCCCGCCAGTTAACCTAGATCATCCAAGTGCCGGCTAGTTAACCTACATAGTCCAAGGGCCCACTTGTTAACCTAGATCATGCAAGTGTCCTCTAGTTAACCTACATAGTCCAAGTGCCCGCTAGGTAACCTACATAGTGCAAGTGTCCGCTAGGTAACCTACATAGTCCAAGTGCCCGCTAGTTAACATAGATAGTCCAAGTGCCCGCTAGGAAAACTAGAGAGTGCATTTGCCCGCTAGTTAACCTACATAGTCCAAGTGCCTGCTAGGTAACCTAGATAGTCCAAGGGCCTGCTAGTTAACCTACATAGTCCAAGTGCCCGCTAGGTAACCTACATAGTGCAAGTGTCGGCTAGTTAACCTACATAGTCCAAGTGCCAGCTAGTTAACCTAGATAGTCCAAGTGCCCGCTAGGTAACCTACATAATGCAAGTGTCCGCTAGTTAACCTACGTAGTCCAAGGGACCGCTAGTTAACCTAGATAGTCCAAGTACCCGCTAGTTGACCTAGATCGTCCAAGTGCCCGCTAGTTAACCAGGATCGTCCAAGTGCCCTCTAGTTAACTTACATAGTCCAAGGGCCTGCTAGTTAACCTACATAGACCAAGGGCCCGCTAGTTTACCTAGATAGTCCAAGTGCCCGCTAGTTAACCTACATAGTCCAAGTGCCTGCTAGGTAACCTAGACAGTCCAAGTGACCACTAGGTTACCTACATAGTCCAAGTGCCCGTTCGTTAACCTACATAGCGCAAGTGCCTGCTAGGGAACTTACATTGTCCAAGTGCCCGCTAGGTAACCTAGATAGTCCATGTGCCCGCTAGTTAACCTACATAGTCCAAGTGCCTGCTAGGTAAACTACATAGTCCAAGTGCCCACTAGGTAACCTAGACAGTCCAATTGCCCGCTAGTTAACCTAGACAGTCCAAGTACCCGTTAGGGAACCTATATAGTCCAAGTGCCCGCTAGGGAACCTACATAGTCCAAGTGCTCGCTAGGCAACCTACATAGTCCAAGTGCCCGTTAGTTAACCTAGATAGTCAAAGTGCCTGCTAGTAAACCTAGATAGTCCAAGGGCCTGCTAGTTAACCTAGATAGTCCAAGTGCCCGCTTGTTAACCTAAATCGTCCAAGTGTCCGCTAGGTAACCTACATAGTCCAATTGCCTGCTCTGGAACATACATAGTCCAAGTGCCCGTTAGTTAACCTAGATAATCCAAGTGCCCGCTAGTTAACCTAGATAGTCCAAGTGCCCGCAAGGTAACGTAGATAGCCCAAGAGCCCGCTAGGGAACGTACATTGGCCAAGGGCCCGCTAGGTAACCCGGATAGTCCAAGTGCCTACTAGTTAACCTACGTAGTCCAAGGGCACGCCAGGTAACCTAAATAATCCAAATGCCCGCTAGGGAAACTACATAGTCCAAGTGCCCACTAGTTAACATAGATAGTCCAAGTGCCCGCTAGTAAACCTAGATAGTCCAAGGGCCCGCTAGTTAACCTAGATAGTCCACGTGCCCGCTTGTTAACCTAAATCGTCCAAGTGTCCGCTAGGTAACCTACATAGTCCAAGTGCCTGATAGCTAACCTACATAGTCCAAGTGTCCGTTCGTTAACCTAGATAGTCCAAGTGCCCATTGGGTAACCTACATAGTCCAAAGCCCGCCTTGTAACCTGGATAGTCCAAGTGCCCGCTAGTTAACCTACATAGTCCAAGTGCCTTGTAGGGAGCCTACATAGTCCACGTGACCGCTAGGGAACCTACATAGTCCATGTGCCCGTTAGGGACCCTACATAGTTCACGTGCCCGCTGGGTAACCTACATAGTCCAAATGCCCGCAAGAAACCTACATAGTCTAAATGCCCGCTAGGCAACCTACATAATCCTAGTGCCCTCTCTGGAACATACATAGTCCAAGTGTCCGTTAGCTAACCTAGATAGTCCAAGGGCCCGCTAGTTGACCTACATAGTCCAAGTGCCTTTTAGCTAACCTAGATAGTCCAAGTGGCGGCTAGGTAACCTACATAGTCCAAGTGCCCGTTCGTTAACCTAGATAATCCAAGTGCCCGCTAGGTAACCTAGACAGTCCAAGTGCCCTCTAGGTAACCTACATAGTCCAAATGCCCGCGAGTTAACCTACATAGTCCAAGTGCACGTTAAGTAACCTAGATAGTCCACATGCCCGCTAGGGAACCCACACAGTCCAAGTGCCCGCTAGGGAACCTACATAGTCCAAGTGCCCGTTAGTTAACCTAGCTAGTCCAAGTGCCCACTAGGTAACCTAGATAGTCCAACAGCCCGGTAGGTAACCTACATACTCCAAGTACCCGCTAGGTAACGTAGATAGTTCAAGTGCCAGCTAGGTAACCTAGATAGTCGAAGTGCCCGCTAGGTAACCTACAAAGTCTAAGTGCCCCTTTGGAATCTACATAGTCCAAAAGCCCGCTAGGGAGCCTACATAATCCAAATGCCCGCTAGGTAACCTAGATAGTCCAAGGGCCCGCTAGTTAACTTACATAGTCCAAGGGCCCGCTAGTTAACCTACATAGTCCAAGGGCCCGTTAGTTAACCTACATAGTCCAAGGTCCTCTAGTTAACCTAGATAGTCCAAGTGCTCGCTAGTTAACCTACATAGTACAAGAGCCCGCTAGTTTAACTAGATAGTCCAAGTGCCGGCTAGGTTACATGCATAGTCCAAGTGCCAGTTCGTTAACCTAGATAGTCCAAGTGCCCGCTAGGGAACCTATATAGTCCAAGTGCTATCTAGGTAACCTAGATAGTCCAAGGGCCCGCTAGTTAACCTACATAGTCCAAGGGCTCGCTTGTTAACTTTGATTGTCCAAGTGCCCGCTGGTTAACCAGATCGTCCAAGTGCCCGCCAGTTAACCTAGATCGTCCAAGTGCTGGCTTGTTAACCTACATAGTCCAAGGGCCCACTCGTTAACCTAGATCATGCAAGTGCCCTCTAGTTAACCTACATAGTCCAAGTGCCCGCTAGGTAACCTACATAGTGCAAGTGTCCGCTAGGTAACCTACATAGTCCAAGTGCCCGCTAGTTAACATAGATAGTCCAAGTGCCCGCTAGGAAACCTAGAGAGTGCAAGTGCCCGCTAGTTAACCTACATAGTCCAAGTGCCTGCTAGGTAACCTAGAGAGTCCAAGGGCCTGCTAGTTAACCTACATAGTAGTGCCCGCTAGGTAACCTACATAGTGCACGTGTCCGCTAGATAACCTACATAGTCCAAGTGCCAGCTATTTAACCTAGATAGTCCAAGTGCCCGCTAGGTAACCTACATAATGCAAGTGTCC
The DNA here is from genome assembly GCF_050624435.1 of Tenrec ecaudatus. Taxonomy (NCBI): domain Eukaryota; kingdom Metazoa; phylum Chordata; class Mammalia; order Afrosoricida; family Tenrecidae; genus Tenrec; species Tenrec ecaudatus. The sequence goes on from NC_134534.1 coordinate 116,263,489, forward strand.
GCTAGTTAACCTACGTAGTCCAAGGAACCGCTAGTTAACCTAGATAGTCCAAGTACCCGCTAGTTGACCTAGATCGTCCAAGTGCCCGCTAGTTAACCAGGATTGTCCAAGTGCCCTCTAGTTAACTTACATAGTCCAAGGGCCTGCTAGTTAACCTACATAGACCAAGGGCCCGCTAGTTAACCTAGATAGTCCAAGTGCCCGCTAGTTAACCTACATAGTCCAAGTGCCTGCTAGGTAACCTAGACAGTCCAAGTGACCACTAGGTTACCTACATAGTCCAAGTGCCCGCTCGTTAACCTACATAGCGCAAGTGCCCGCTAGGGAACTTACATTGTCCAAGTGCCCGCTAGGTAACCTTGATAGTCCAATTGCCTACTAGTTAACCTACGTAGTCCAAGTCCACGCTAGGTAACCTAAATAATCCAAATGCCCGCTAGGGAAACTACATATTCCAAGTGCCCACTAGTTAACATAGATAGTCCAAGTGCCCGCTAGTAAACCTAGATAGTCTAAGGGCCCGCTAGTTAACCTAGATAGTCCAATTGCCCGCTTGTTAACCTAAATCGTCCAAGTGTCCGCTAGGTAACCTACATAGTCCAAGTGCCTGCTAGGTAACCTAGATAGTCCAAGGGCCTGCTAGTTAACCTACATAGTCCAAGTGCCCGCTAGGTAACCTACATAGTCCAAGGGACCGCTAGTTAACTTAGATAGTCCAAGTACCCGCTAGTTGACCTAGATCGTCCAAGTGCCCGCTAGTTAACCAGGATCGTCCAAGTGCCCGCTAGTTAACTTACATAGTCCAAGGGCCTGCTAGTTAACCTACATAGACCAAGGGCCCACTAGTTAACCTAGATAGTCCAAGTGCCCGCTAGGTAACCTACATAGTCCAAGTGCCCGCTAGGTAACCTAGACAGTCCAAGTGACCACTAGGTTACCTACATAGTCCAAGTGCCCGTTCGTTAACCTACATAGCGCAAGTGCCTGCCTGGGAACGTACATTGTCCAAGTGCCCGCTAGGTAACGTAGATAGTCCAAGTGCCCACTAGGTAACCTAGACAGTCCAATTGCCCGCTAGTTAACCTAGACAGTCCAAGTACCCGTTAGGGAACCTATATAGTCCAAGTGCCCGCTAGGGAACCTACATAGTCCAAGTGCTCGCTAGGCAACCTACATAGTCCAAGTGCCCGTTAGTTAACCTAGATAGTCAAAGTGCCTGCTAGTAAACCTAGATAGTCCAAGGGCCTGCTAGTTAACCTAGATAGTCCAAGTGCCCGCTTGTTAACCTAAATCGTCCAAGTGTCCGCTAGGTAACCTACATAGTCCAATTGCCTGCTCTGGAACATACATAGTCCAAGTGCCCATTAGTTAACCTAGATAATCCAAGTGCCCGCTAGTTAACCTAGATAGTCCAAGTGCCCGCAAGGTAACGTAGATAGCCCAAGAGCCCGCTAGGGAACGTACATTGTCCAAGGGCCCGCTAGGTAACCTTGATAGTCCAATTGCCTACTAGTTAAACTACGTAGTCCAAGTGCACGCTAGGTAACCTAAATAATCCAAATGCCCGCTAGGGAAACTACATAGTCCAAGTGCCCACTAGTTAACATAGATAGTCCAAGTGCCCGCTAGTAAACCTAGATAGTCTAAGGGCCCGCTAGTTAACCTAGATAGTCCAAGTGCCCGCTTGTTAACCTAAATCGTCCAAGTGTCCGCTAGGTAACCTACATAGTCCAAGTGCCTGCTAGGTAACCTAGATAGTCCAAGTGCCTGATAGCTAACCTACATAGTCCAAGTGTCCGTTCGTTAACCTAGATAGTCCAAGTGCCCATTGGGTAACGTACATAGTCCAAAGCCCGCCTTGTAACCTGGATAGTCCAAGTGCCCGCTAGTTAACCTACATAGTCCAAGTGCCTTGTAGGGAGCCTACATAGTCCACGTGACTGCTAGGGAACCTACATAGTCCATGTGCCCGTTAGGGACCCTACATAGTTCACGTGCCCGCTGGGTAACCTACATAGTCCAAATGCCCGCAAGGAAACCTACATAGTCTAAATGCCCGCTAGGCAACCTACATAATCCAAGTGCCCTCTCTGGAACATACATAGTCCAAGTGTCCGTTAGCTAACCTAGATAGTCCAAGGGCCCGCTAGTTGACCTACATAGTCCAAGTGCCTTTTAGCTAACCTAGATAGTCCAAGTGGCGGCTAGGTAATCTACATAGTCCAAGTGCCCGTTCGTTAACCTAGATAATCCAAGTGCCCGCTAGGTAACCTAGACAGTCCAAGTGCCCTCTAGGTAACCTACATAGTCCAAATGCCCGCGAGTTAACCTACATAGTCCAAGTGCACGTTAAGTAACCTAGATAGTCCACATGCCCGCTAGGGAACCCACACAGTCCAAGTGCCCGCTAGGGAACCTACATAGTCCAAGTGCCCGTTAGTTAACCTAGCTAGTCCAAGTGCCCACTAGGTAACCTAGATAGTCCAACAGCCCGGTAGGTAACCTACATACTCCAAGTACCCGCTAGGTAACGTAGATAGTTCAAGTGCCAGCTAGGTAACCTAGATAGTCGAAGTGCCCGCTAGGTAACCTACAAAGTCTAAGTGCCCCTTTGGAATCTACATAGTCCAAAAGCCCGCTAGGGAGCCTACATAATCCAAATGCCCGCTAGGTAACCTAGATAGTCCAAGGGCCCACTAGTTAACCTACATAGTCCAAGGGACCGTTAGTTAACCTACAGAGTCCAAGGTCCGCTAGTTAACCTAGATAGTCCAAGTGCTCGCTAGTTAACCTACATAGTACAAGAGCCCGCTAGTTTAACTAGATAGTCCAAGTGCCGGCTAGGTTACATGCATAGTCCAAGTGCCAGTTCGTTAACCTAGATAGTCCAAGTGCCCGCTAGGGAACCTATATAGTCCAAGTGCTATCTAGGTAACCTAGATAGTCCAAGGGCCCGCTAGTTAACCTACATAGTCCAAGGGCTCGCTTGTTAACTTTGATAGTCCAAGTGCCCGCTGGTTAACCAGATCGTCCAAGTGCCCGCCAGTTAACCTAGATCGTCCAAGTGCCGGCTAGTTAACCTACATAGTCCAATTGCCCACTTGTTAACCTAGATCATGCAAGTGCCCTCTAGTTAACCTACATAGTCCAAGTGCCCGCTAGGTAACCTACATAGTGCAAGTGTCCGCTAGGTAACCTACATAGTCCAAGTGCCCGCTAGTTAACATAGATAGTCCAAGTGCCCGCTAGGAAACCTAGAGAGTGCAAGTGCCCGCTAGTTAACCTACATAGTCCAAGTGCCTGCTAGGTAACCTAGATAGTCCAAGGGCCTGCCAGTTAACCTACATAGTCCAAGTGCCCGCTAGGTAACCTACATAGTGCAAGTGTCCGCTAGATAACCTACATAGTCCAAGTTCCAGCTAGTTAACCTAGATAGTCCAAGTGCCCGCTAGGTAACCTACGTAATGCAAGTGTCCGCTAGTTAACCTATGTAGTCCAAGCGACCGCTAGTTAACCTAGATAGTCCAAGTACCCGCTAGTTGACCTAGATCATCCAAGTGCCCGCTAGTTAACCAGGATCGTCCAAGTGCCCTCTAGTTAACTTACATAGTCCAAGGGCCTGCTAGTTAACCTACATAGACCAAGGGCCCGCTAGTTAACCTAGATAGTCCAAGTGCCTGCTAGTTAACCTACATAGTCCAAGTGCCTGCTAGGTAACCTAGACAGTCCAAGTGACCACTAGGTTACCTACATAGTCCAAGTGCCCGTTCGTTAACCTACATAGTGCAAGTGCCCGCTAGGGAACTTACATTGTCCAAGTGCCCGCTAGGTAACCTTGATAGTCCAAGTGCCTACTAGTTAACCTACGTAGGCCAAGTCCACGCTAGGTAACCTAAATAATCCAAATGCCCGCTAGGGAAACTACATATTCCAAGTGCCCACTAGTTAACATAGATAGTCCAAGTGCCCGCTAGTAAACCTAGATAGTCTAAGGGCCCGCTAGTTAACCTAGATAGTCCAAGTGCCCGCTTGTTAACCTAAATCGTCCAAGTGTCCGCTAGGTAACCTACATAGTCCAAGTGCCTGCTAGGTAACCTAGATAGTCCAAGTGCCTGATAGCTAACCTACATAGTCCAGGTGTCCGTTCGTTCACCTAGATAGTCCAAGTGCCCATTGGGTAACCTACATAGTCCAAGTGCCTGCTTGGTAACCTGGATAGTCCAAGTGCCCGCTAGTTAACCTACATAGTCCAAGTGCCTTCTAGGGAGCCTACATAGTCCACGTGACCGCAAGGGAACCTACATAGTCCAAGTGCCCGTTAGGGAAACTACATAGTCCAAATGCCCGCAAGGAAACCTACATAGTCTAAATGCCCGCTAGGCAACCTACATAATCCAAGTGCCCGCTCTGGAACATACATAGTCCAAGTGCCCGTTAGCTAACCTAGATAGTCCAAGGGCCCGCTAGTTGACCTACATAGTCCAAGTGCCAGCTAGGTAACTTAGATAGTACAAGTGCCCGCTAGGGAACCTAGATAGTCCAAGTGCCTGTTAGCTAACCTAGATAGTCTAAGTGGCGGCTAGGTAACCTACATAGTCCAAGTACCCGTTCGTTAACCTAGATAATCCAAGTGCCAGCTAGGTAACCTAGACAGTCCAAGTGCCCGCTAGTTACCCTACATATTCCAAGTGCCCGATAGGGAACCTTCATAATCCAAGTGCCCTCTAGGGATCCTACATAGTCCAAGTGCCCGCTAGGGAACCTACATAGTCCAAGTGCCCGTTAGTTAACCTAGATAGTCAAAGTGCCTGCTAGGTAACCTACATACTCCAAGTGCCCGCTAGGTAACCTAAATAGTCCAAATGCGCGCTAGGGAAACTACATAGTCCAAGTAACCGCTAGTTAACCTAGATAGTCCAAGAGCCCTCTAGTAAACCTACATAATCCATGGGCCCAATAGTTAACCTACATAGTGCAACGGCCCGCTAGTTAACCTAGATGGTCCAAGTGCCCGCTAGTTAACCTACAAAGTCCAAGTGCCCGCTAGGTAACCTAGATAGTCCAAGTGCCCGCTAGGGATCCTTCATAATCCAAGTGCCTGCTAGGTAACCTAGATAGTCCAAGTGCCAGCTAGTTAACCTAGATAGTCTAGTGCCCGTTAGTTAACCTACATAGTCCAAGTGCCCACTAGGGGACGTACATAGTGCAAGTGCTCGCTAGGTAACCTAGAGAGTCCAAGTGCGCGCTAGGGTATGTACATAGTCCAAGTGCCTGCTAGGAAACCTAGATAGTCCAAGGTCCGCTAGTTAACCTAGATAGTCCATGTGGCCGCTAGTTAACCTACATAGTACAATGGCCCGCTAGTTGACCTAGATAGTCCAAGTGCCTTATAGCTAACCTACATAGTCCATGCGTCCGTTCGTTAACCAAGATAGTCCAAGTGCCCGCTTGGTTACCTGGATAGTCCAAGTGCCCGCTAGTTAACCTACATAGTCCAAGTGCCTTCCAGGGAGCCTACAAAGTCCACGTGACCACTAGGGAACCTACATAGTCCAAGTGCCCGCTAGGCAACCTACATAATCCAAGTGCACGCTCTGGAACATACATAGTCCAAGTGCCCGCTAGTTAACCTAGATTGTCAAAGTGCCCGCTAGTTAAACTAACTAGTACAATTGTCCGATAGGGATCCTACATAGTCCAAGTGCCCGCTAGGTAACCTACATAGTCCAAGTGCCCGTTCGTTAACCTAGATACTCAAAGTGCCCGTTAGGTAACCTAGATAGTCCAAGTGTCCGCTAGGTAACCTACATTGTCCATGTTCCCGCTAGGTAACATAGATAGTGCAAGTGCCCGCTAGGCAACCTACATAGTCCAAGTGCCCGTTCGTTAACCTAGAAGTCCAAGTGCCCGCTATGTAACCTAGACAGTCCAAGTGCCGCCTAGGTTACATGTATAGTCCAAGTGCCCGTTCGTTAACCTAGATAGTCCAAGTGCCCGCTAGGGAACCTATATAGTCCAAGTGCTATCTAGGTAACCTATATAGTCCAAGGGCCCGCTAGTTAACCTACATAGTCCAAGGGCTCGCTTGTTAACTTTGATTGTCCAAGTGCCCGCTGGTTAACCAGATCGTCCAAGTGCCCGCCAGTTAACCTAGATCGTCCAAGTGCCGGCTAGTTAACCTACATAGTCCAAGGGCCCACTTGTTAACCTAGATCGTGCAAGTGTCCTCTAGTTAACCTACATAATCCAAGTGCCCGCTAGGTAACCTAGATAGTGCAAGTGTCCGCTAGGTAACCTACATAGTCCAAGTGCCCGCTAGTTAACATAGATAGTCCAAGTGCCCGCTAGGAAACCTAGAGAGTGCAAGTGCCCGCTAGTTAACCTACATAGTCCAAGTGCCTGCTAGGTAACCTAGATAGTCCAAGGGCCTGCTAGTTAACCTACATAGTCCAAGTGCCCGCTAGGTAACCTACATAGTGCAAGTGTCCGCTAGTTAACCTACATAGTCCAATTGCCAGCTAGTTAACCTAGAATGTCCATGTGCACGCTAGGTAACCTACATAATGCAAGTGTCCGCTAGTTAACCTACGTAGTCCAAGGGACCGCTAGTTAACTTAGATAGTCCAAGTACCCGCTAGTTGACCTAGATCGTCCAAGTGCCCGCTAGTTAACCAGGATCGTCCAAGTGCCCGCTAGTTAACTTACATAGTCCAAGGGCCTGCTAGTTAACCTACATAGACCAAGGGCCCACTAGTTAACCTAGATAGTCCAAGTGCCCGCTAGGTAACCTACATAGTCCAAGTGCCCGCTAGGTAACCTAGACAGTCCAAGTGACCACTAGGTTACCTACATAGTCCAAGTGCCCGTTCGTTAACCTACATAGCGCAAGTGCCTGCCTGGGAACGTACATTGTCCAAGTGCCCGCTAGGTAACGTAGATAGTCCAAGTGCCCACTAGGTAACCTAGACAGTCCAATTGCCCGCTAGTTAACCTAGACAGTCCAAGTACCCGTTAGGGAACCTATATAGTCCAAGTGCCCGCTAGGGAACCTACATAGTCCAAGTGCTCGCTAGGCAACCTACATAGTCCAAGTGCCCGTTAGTTAACCTAGATAGTCAAAGTGCCTGCTAGTAAACCTAGATAGTCCAAGGGCCTGCTAGTTAACCTAGATAGTCCAAGTGCCCGCTTGTTAACCTAAATCGTCCAAGTGTCCGCTAGGTAACCTACATAGTCCAATTGCCTGCTCTGGAACATACATAGTCCAAGTGCCCATTAGTTAACCTAGATAATCCAAGTGCCCGCTAGTTAACCTAGATAGTCCAAGTGCCCGCAAGGTAACGTAGATAGCCCAAGAGCCCGCTAGGGAACGTACATTGTCCAAGGGCCCGCTAGGTAACCTTGATAGTCCAATTGCCTACTAGTTAAACTACGTAGTCCAAGTGCACGCTAGGTAACCTAAATAATCCAAATGCCCGCTAGGGAAACTACATAGTCCAAGTGCCCACTAGTTAACATAGATAGTCCAAGTGCCCGCTAGTAAACCTAGATAGTCTAAGGGCCCGCTAGTTAACCTAGATAGTCCAAGTGCCCGCTTGTTAACCTAAATCGTCCAAGTGTCCGCTAGGTAACCTACATAGTCCAAGTGCCTGCTAGGTAACCTAGATAGTCCAAGTGCCTGATAGCTAACCTACATAGTCCAAGTGTCCGTTCGTTAACCTAGATAGTCCAAGTGCCCATTGGGTAACGTACATAGTCCAAAGCCCACCTTGTAACCTGGATAGTCCAAGTGCCCGCTAGTTAACCTACATAGTCCAAGTGCCTTGTAGGGAGCCTACATAGTCCACGTGACCGCTAGGGAACCTACATAGTCCATGTGCCCGTTAGGGACCCTACATAGTTCACGTGCCCGCTGGGTAACCTACATAGTCCAAATGCCCGCAAGGAAACCTACATAGTCTAAATGCCCGCTAGGCAACCTACATAATCCAAGTGCCCTCTCTGGAACATACATAGTCCAAGTGTCCGTTAGCTAACCTAGATAGTCCAAGGGCCCGCTAGTTGACCTACATAGTCCAAGTGCCTTTTAGCTAACCTAGATAGTCCAAGTGGCGGCTAGGTAATCTACATAGTCCAAGTGCCCGTTCGTTAACCTAGATAATCCAAGTGCCCGCTAGGTAACCTAGACAGTCCAAGTGCCCTCTAGGTAACCTACATAGTCCAAATGCCCGCGAGTTAACCTACATAGTCCAAGTGCACGTTAAGTAACCTAGATAGTCCACATGCCCGCTAGGGAACCCACACAGTCCAAGTGCCCGCTAGGGAACCTACATAGTCCAAGTGCCCGTTAGTTAACCTAGCTAGTCCAAGTGCCCACTAGGTAACCTAGATAGTCCAACAGCCCGGTAGGTAACCTACATACTCCAAGTACCCGCTAGGTAACGTAGATAGTTCAAGTGCCAGCTAGGTAACCTAGATAGTCGAAGTGCCCGCTAGGTAACCTACAAAGTCTAAGTGCCCCTTTGGAATCTACATAGTCCAAAAGCCCGCTAGGGAGCCTACATAATCCAAATGCCCGCTAGGTAACCTAGATAGTCCAAGGGCCCACTAGTTAACCTACATAGTCCAAGGGACCGTTAGTTAACCTACATAGTCCAAGGTCCGCTAGTTAACCTAGATAGTCCAAGTGCTCGCTAGTTAACCTACATAGTACAAGAGCCCGCTAGTTTAACTAGATAGTCCAAGTGCCGGCTAGGTTACATGCATAGTCCAAGTGCCAGTTCGTTAACCTAGATAGTCCAAGTACCCGCTAGGGAACCTATATAGTCCAAGTGCTATCTAGGTAACCTAGATAGTCCAAGGACCCGCTAGTTAACCTACATAGTCCAAGGGCTCGCTTGTTAACTTTGATAGTCCAAGTGCCCGCTGGTTAACCAGATCGTCCAAGTGCCCGCCAGTTAACCTAGATCGTCCAAGTGCCGGCTAGTTAACCTACATAGTCCAAGGGCCCACTTGTTAACCTAGATCATGCAAGTGCCCTCTAGTTAACCTACATAGTCCAAGTGCCCGCTAGGTAACCTACATAGTGCAAGTGTCCGCTAGGTAACCTACATAGTCCAAGTGCCCGCTAGTTAACATAGATAGTCCAAGTGCCCGCTAGGTAACCTAGAGAGTGCAAGTGCCCGCTAGTTAACCTACATAGTCCAAGTGCCTGCTAGGTAACCTAGATAGTCCAAGGGCCTGCTAGTTAACCTACATAGTCCAAGTGCCCGCTAGGTAACCTACATAGTGCAAGTGTCCGCTAGATAAGCTACATAGTCCAAGTGCCAGCTAGTTAACCTAGATAGTCCAAGTGCCCGCTAGGTAACCTACATAATGCAAGTGTCCGCTAGTTAACCTACGTAGTCCAAGGGACTGCTAGTTAACCTAGATAGTCCAAGTACCCGCTAGTTGACCTAGATCGTCCAAGTGCCCGCTAGTTAACCAGGATCGTCTAAGTGCCCTCTAGTTAACTTACATAGTCCAAGGGCCTGCTAGTTAACCTACATAGACCAAGGGCCCGCTAGTTAACCTAGATAGTCCAAGTGCCCGCTAGTTAACCTACATAGTCCAAGTGCCAGCTAGGTAACCTAGACAGTCCAAGTGACCACTAGGTTACCTACATAGTCCAAGTGCCTGTTCGTTAACCTACATAGCGCAAGTGCCCGCTATGGAACTTACATTGTCCAAGTGCCCGCTAGGTAACCTTGATAGTCCAAGTGCCTACTAGTTAACCTACGTAGTCCAAGTCCACGCTAGGTAACCTAAATAATCCAAATGCCCGCTAGGGAAACTACATATTCCAAGTGCCCACTAGTTAACATAGATAGTCCAAGTGCCCGCTAGTAAACCTAGATAGTCTAAGGGCCCGCTAGTTAACCTAGATAGTCCAAGTGCCCGCTTGTTAACCTAAATCGTCCAAGTGTCCGCTAGGTAACATACATATTCCAAGTGCCTGCTAGGTAACCTAGATAGTCCAAGTGCCTGATAGCTAACCTACATAGTCCAAGTGTCCGTTCGTTCACCTAGATAGTCCAAGTGCCCATTGGGTAACCTACATAGTCCTAGTGCCTGCTTGGTAACCTGGATAGTCCAAGTGCCCGCTAGTTAACCTACATAGTCCAAGTGCCTTCGAGGGAGCCTACATAGTCCACGTGACCGCTAGGGAACCTACATAGTCCAAGTGCCCGTTAGGGAACCTACATAGTCCAAGTGCCCGCTAGGTAACCTACATAGTCCAAATGCCATCAAGGAAACCTACATAGTCTAAATGCCCGCTAGGCAACCTACATAATCCAAGTGCCCGCTCTGGAACATACATAGTCCAAGTGCCCGTTAGCTAACCTAGATAGTCCAAGGGCCCGCTAGTTGACCTACATAGTCCAAGTGCCAGCTAGGTAACTTAGATAGTACAAGTGCCCGCTAGGGAACCTAGATAATCCAAGTGCCTGTTAGCTAACCAAAATATTCCAAATGGCGGCTAGGTAACCTACATAGTCCAAGTGCCCGTTCGTTAACCTAGATAATCCAAGTGCCAGCTAGGTAACCTAGACAGTCCAAGTGCCCGCTAATTACCCTACATAGTCCAAGTGCCCGATAGGGAACCTTCATAATCCAAGTGCCCTCTAGGGATCCTACATAGTCCAAGTGCCCGCTAGGGAACCTAAATAGTCCAAATGCGCGCTAGGGAAACTACATAGTCCAAGTAACCGCTAGTTAACCTAGATAGTCCAAGAGCCCTCTAGTAAACCTACATAATCCATGGGCCCAATAGTTAACCTACATAGTGCAACGGCCCGCTAGTTAACCTAGATCGTCCAAGTGCCCGCTAGTTAACCTACAAAGTCCAAGTGCCCGCTAGGTAACCTAGATAGTCCAAGTGCCCGCTAGGGATCCTTCATAATCCAAGTGCCTGCTAGGTAACCTAGATAGTCCAAGTGCCAGCTAGTTAACCTAGATAGTCCTAGTGCCCGTTAGTTAACCTACATAGTCCAAGTGCCCACTAGGGGACGTACATAGTGCAAGTGCTCGCTAGGTAACCTAGAGAGTCCAAGTGCGCGCTAGGGTATGTACATAGTCCAAGTGCCTGCTAGGAAACCTAGATAGTCCAAGGTCCGCTAGTTAACCTAGATAGTCCAAGTGGCCGCTAGTTAACCTACATAGTACAATGGCCCGCTAGTTGACCTAGATAGTCCAAGTGCCTTATAGCTAACCTACATAGTCCATGCGTCCGTTCGTTAACCAAGATAGTCCAAGTGCCCGCTTGGTTACCTGGATAGTCCAAGTGCCCGCTAGTTAACCTACATAGTCCAAGTGCCTTCCAGGGAGCCTACAAAGTCCACGTGACCACTAGGGAACCTACATAGTCCAAGTGCCCGCTAGGCAACCTACATAATCCAAGTGCCCGCTCTGGAACATACATAGTCCAAGTGCCCGCTAGTTAACCTAGATTGTCAAAGTGCCCGCTAGTTAAACTAACTAGTACAATTGTCCGATAGGGATCCTACATAGTCCAAGTGCCCGCTAGGTAACCTACATAGTCCAAGTGCCCGTTCGTTAACCTAGATACTCAAAGTGCCCGTTAGGTAACCTAGATAGTCCAAGTGTCCGCTAGGTAACCTACATTGTCCATGTTCCCGCTAGGTAACATAGATAGTGCAAGTGCCCGCTAGGCAACCTACATAGTCCAAGTGCCCGTTCGTTAACCTAGAAGTCCAAGTGCCCGCTATGTAACCTAGACAGTCCAAGTGCCGCCTAGGTTACATGCATAGTCCAAGTGCCCGTTCGTTAACCTAGATAGTCCAAGTGCACGCTAGGGAACCTATATAGTCCAAGTGCTATCTAGGTAACCTATATAGTCCAAGGGCCCGCTAGTTAACCTACATAGTCCAAGGGCTCGCTTGTTAACTTTGATTGTCCAAGTGCCCGCTGGTTAACCAGATCGTCCAAGTGCCCGCCAGTTAACCTAGATCGTCCAAGTGCCGGCTAGTTAACCTACATAGTCCAAGGGCCCACTTGTTAACCTAGATCGTGCAAGTGTCCTCTAGTTAACCTACATAATCCAAGTGCCCGCTAGGTAACCTAGATAGTGCAAGTGTCCGCTAGGTAACCTACATAGTCCAAGTGCCCGCTAGTTAACATAGATAGTCCAAGTGCCCGCTAGGAAACCTAGAGAGTGCAAGTGCCCGCTAGTTAACCTACATAGTCCAAGTGCCTGCTAGGTAACCTAGATAGTCCAAGGGCCTGCTAGTTAACCTACATAGTCCAAGTGCCCGCTAGGTAACCTACATAGTGCAAGTGTCCGCTAGTTAACCTACATAGTCCAAGTGCCAGCTAGTTAACCTAGATAGTCCAAGTGCCCGCTAGGTAACCTACATAATGCAAGTGTCCGCTAGTTAACCCACGTAGTCCAAGGGACCGCTAGTTAACTTAGATAGTCCAAGTACCCGCTAGTTGACCTAGATCGTCCAAGTGCCCGCTAGTTAACCAGGATCGTCCAAGTGCCCGCTAGTTAACTTACATAGTCCAAGGGCTTGCTAGTTAACCTACATAGACCAAGGGCCCACTAGTTAACCTAGATAGTACAAGTGCCCGCTAGGTAACCTACATAGTCCAAGTGCCCGCTAGGTAACCTAGACAGTCCAAGTGACCACTAGGTTACCTACATAGTCCAAGTGCCCGTTCGTTAACCTACATAGCGCAAGTGCCTGCCTGGGTACGTACATTGTCCAAGTGCCCGCTAGGTAACCTAGATAGTCCAAATGCCCGCTTGTTAACCTAAATCGTCCAAGTGTCCTCTAGGTAACCTACATAGTCCAATTGCCTGCTCTGGAACATACATAGTCCAAGTGCCCATTAGTTAACCTAGATAATCCAAGTGCCCGCAAGGTAACGTAGATAGCCCAAGAGCCCGCTAGGGAATGTACATTGTCCAAGGGCCCGCTAGGTAACCTTGATAGTCCAATTGCCTACTAGTTAAACTACGTAGTCCAAGTGCACGCTAGGTAACCTAAATAATCCAAATGCCCGCTAGGGAAACTACATAGTCCAAGTGCCCACTAGTTAACATAGATAGTCCAAGTGCCCGCTAGTAAACTTAGATAGTCCAAGGGCCCGCTAGTTAACCTAGATAGTCCAAGTGCCCGCTTGTTAACCTAAATCGTCCAAGTGTCCGCTAGGTAACCTACATAGTCCAAGTGCCTGATAGCTAACCTACATAGTCCAAGTGTCCGTTCGTTAACCTAGATAGTCCAAGTGCCCATTGGGTAACTACATAGTCCAAAGCCCGCCTTGTAACCTGGATAGTCCAAGTGCCCACTAGTTAACCTACATAGTCCAAGTGCCCGCTAGGTAACCTACATAATGCAAGTGTCCGCTAGTTAACCTACGTAGTCCAAGGACCGCTAGTTAACCTAGATAGTCCAAGTACCCGCTAGTTGACCTAGATCGTCCAAGTGCCCGCTAGTTAACCAGGATCGTCCAAGTGCCCTCTAGTTAACTTACATAGTCCAAGGTCCTGCTAGTTAACCTACATAGACCAAGGGCCCGCTAGATAACCTAGATAGTCCAAGTGCCCGCTAGTTAACCTACATAGTCCAAGTGCCCGCTAGGTAACCTAGACAGTCCAAGTGACCACTAGGTTACCTACATAGTCCAAGTGCCCGTTCGTTAACCTACATAGCGCAAGTGCCCGCTAGGGAACGTACATTGTTCAAGTGCTCGCTAGGTAACCTAGATAGTCCAAGTGCCAGCTAGTTAACCTACATAGTCCAAGTGCCTGCTAGGAAAACTACATAGTACAAGTGCCCACTAGGTAACCTAGACAGTCCAATTGCCAGCTAGTTAACCTAGACAGTCCAAGTACCCGTTAGGGAACCTATATAGTCCAAGTGCCCGCTAGGGAACCTACATAGTCCAAGTGCTCTCTAGGCAACCTACATAGTCCAAGTGCCCGTTAGTTAACCTAGATAGTCAAAGTGCCTGCTAGTAAACCTAGATAGTCCAAGGGCCTGCTAGTTAACCTAGATAGTCCAAGTGCCCGCTTGTTAACCTAAATCGTCCAAGTGTCCGCTAGGTAACCTACATAGTCCATTTGCCTGCTCTGGAACATACATAGTCCAAGTGCCCGTTAGTTAACCTAGATAATCCAAGTGCCCGCTAGTTAAACTAACTAGTACAATTGTCCGATAGGGAACATACATAGTCCAAGTGCCCGCTAGGTAACTACATAGTCCAAGTGCCCGTTAGTTAACCTAGATAGTCAAAGTGCCTGCTAGGAAACCTAGATAGTCCAAGTGCCCGCTAGTTAACCTATATAGTCCAAGTTCCCGCTTGGTAACCTAAATAGTCCAAATGCCCGCTAGGGAAACTACATAGTCTAAATGCCCGCTAGGCAACCTACATAATCCAAGTGCCCGCTCTTGAACATACATAGTCCAAGTGCCCGTTAGCTAACCTAGATAGTCCAAGGGCCCGCTAGTTGACCTACATAGTCCAAGTGCCAGCTAGGTAACCTAGATAGTACAAGTGCCCGCAAGGGAACCTAGATATTCCAAGTGCCTTTTCGCTAACCTAGATAGTCCATGTGGCGGCTAGGTAACCTACATAGTCCATGTGCCCGTTCGTTAACCTAGATAATCCAAGTGCCCGCTAGGTAACCTAGACAGTCCAAGTACCCGCTAGGTAACCTACATAGTCCAAATGCCCGCTAGTTATCCTACATAGTCCAAGTGCCCGTTGAGTAACCTAGATAGTCCAAATGCCCGCTAGGGAACCCACATAGTCCAAGTGCCCGCTAGGGAACCTACATAATCCAATTGCCCACTAGGTAACCTAGATAGTCCAACAGCCCTGTAGGTAACCTACATACTCCAAGTACCCGCTAGGTAATGTAGATAGCTCAAGTGCCAGCTAGGTAACCTAGATAGTCCAAGTGCCCGCTAGGTAACCTACAAAGTCTAAGTGCCCGCTTAGGAATCTATATAGTCCAAATGCCCGCTAGGGAGCCTACATAATCCAAATGCCCGCTAGGTAACCTAGATAGTCCAAGGGCCCGCTAGATAACCTACATAGTCCTAGTGCCCCCTAGTTAACCTACATTCTCCAAGTGCCCGATAGGGAACCTACATAGTCCAAGTGCCCGCTAGGTAACCTACATAGTCCAAATGCCCTCTAGTTAACCCACATAGTCCAAGTGCCCGCTAGGGAACTTACTTAGTCCAAGGGCCCGCTAGGGAACCTACATAGTCCAATTGCCCGTTAGTTAACCTAGATAGTCAAAGTGCCTGCTATGTAACCTAAATAGTCCAAGTGCCCGCTAGGGAACCTAGATAGACCAAGTGCCCGCTAGGTAACCTAGATAGTCCAATTGCCCGTTAGCTAAGCTAGATAGTCGAAGTGTTCGCTAGTTAACCTACATAGTCCAAGTGCCCGTTCGTTACCCTAGATAGTCCAAGTGCCCGCTAGGTAACCTAGACAGTCCAAGTGCCCGCTAATTTACCTACATAGTCCAAGTGCACGTTCGTTAACCTAGATAGTCCATGTGCCCGCTGGTAACCTACATAGTCCAAGGGCCCGCTAGGTAACCTTGATAGTCCAAGTGCCTTCTAGTTAACCTATGTAGTCCTAGTGCTCGCTAGGTAACCTACATACTCCAAGTGCCCACTAGGTAACCTAAATAATCCAAATGCCTGCTAGGGAAACTACATAGTCCAAGTGCCCGCTAGTTAATATAGATAGTCCAAGTGCCCGCTAGTAAACCTAGATAGTCCAAGGGCCCGCTAGTTAACCTAGATAGTCCAAGTGCCCGCTAGTTAACCTAAATCGTCCAAGTGTCCGTTAGGTAACCTACATAGTCCAAGTGCCTGATAGCTAACCTAGATAGACCAAGGGCCCGCTAGTTGACCTGAATAGTCCAAGTGCCTGCTTGGTAATCTAGATAGTACAAGTGCCCGCTAGGGAACCTAGATAGTCCAAGTGCCTGTTAGCTAACCTAGATATTCCAAGTGGCGGCTAGGTAACCTACATAGTCCAAGTGCCCGTTCGTTAACCTAGATAATACAAGTGCCCGCTAGGTAACCTAGACAGTCCAAGTGCCCGCTAGTTACCCTACATAGTCCAAGTGCCCCATAGGGATCCTACATAGTCCAAGTGCCCGCTAGGCAACCTACATTGTCCAAGTGCCCGTTAGTTAACCTAGATAGTCAAAATGCCTGCTAGGTAACCTAGATAGTCCAAGTGCCCGCTAGGTAACCTACATAGTCCAAGTGCCCGCTAGGTAACATAAATAGTCCAAATGCCCGCTAGGGAAACTACATAGTCCAAGTGCCCGCTAGTTAACCTAGATAGTCCAAGTGCCCCTAGTAAACCAACATAATCCATGGGCCCGCTAGTTCACCTACATAGTGCAAGGGACTGCTAGTTAACCTAGATCGTGCAAGTGTCCGCTAGATAACCTACATAATCCAAGTGCCCGCTAGGTAACCTAGATAGTCCAAGTGCCCGCTAGGGATCCTTCATAATCCAAGTGCCTGCTAGGGGACATACATAGTCCAAGTGCTCGCTAGGTAACCTAGAGAGTCCCAGTGCGCGCTAGGGTATATACATAGTCCAAGTGCCTGCTAGGAAACCTAGATAGTCCAAGTGTCCGCTAGTTAACCTACATAGTCCGAGGGCCCACTAGTTAACCTACATAGTCCAAGGTCCGCTAGTTAACCTAGATAGTCCAAGTGCCCGCTAGTTAACCTACATAGTACAATGGCCCGCTAGTTGACCTAGATAGTCCAAGTGCCCGCTAGTTAACCTAGATAGTCAAAGTGCCCACTAGTTAACCTAAGTAGTACAAATGTCCGATAGGGATCCTATATAGTCCAAGTGCCCGCTAGGTAACCTACATAGTCCAAGTGCCCGTTCGTTAACCTATATAGACAAAGTGCCCTTTAGGTAACCTAGATAATCCAAGTGCCCGCTAGTTAACCTATATTGTCCAAATTCCCGCTAGGTAACCTAGATAGTCCAAGTGCCCGCTAGGGATTTTTCATAATCCAAGTGCCTGCTAGGGGACGTACATAGTCCAAGTGCTCGCTAGGTAACCTAGAGAGTCCCAGTGCGCGCTAGGGTATATACATAGTCCAAGTGCCTGCTAGGAAACCTAGATAGTCAAAGTGCCCACTAGTTAACCTAAGTAGTACAAATGTCCGGTAGGGATCCTACATAGTCCAAGTGCCCGCTAGGTAACCTACATAGTCCAAGTGCCCGTTCGTTAACCTAGATAGTCAAAGTGCCCGTTAGGTAACCTAGATAGTCCAAGTGCCCGCTAGGTAACCTACATTGTCCAAGTTCCCGCTAGGTAACCTAGATAGTGCAAGTGCCCGCTAGGCAACCTACATAGTCCAAGTGCCCGTTCGTTCACCTAGAAGTCCAAGTGCCCGCTATGTAACCTAGACAGTCCAAGTGCCGGCTAGGTTACATGCATAGTCCAAGTGCCCGTTCGTTAACCTAGATAGTCCAAGGGCCCGCTAGTTAACCTATATAGTCCAAGGGCTCGCTTGTTAACTTTGATTGTCCAAGTGCCCGCTGGTTAACCAGATCGTCCAAGTGCCCGCCAGTTAACCTAGATCGTCCAAGTGCCTGCTAGTTAACCTACATAGTCCAAGGGCCCACTTGTTAACCTAGATCGTGCAAGTGTCCTCTAGTTAACCTACATAGTCCAAGTGCCCGCTAGGTAACCTACATAGTGCAAGTGTCCGGTAGGTAACCTACATAGTCCAAGTGCCCGCTAGTTAACATAGATAGTCCAAGTGCCCGCTAGGTAACCTAGAGAGTGCAAGTGCCCGCTAGTTAACCTACATAGTCCAAGTGCCTGCTAGGTAACCTAGATAGTCCAAGGGCCTGCTAGTTAACCTACATAGTCCAAGTGCCCGCTAGGTAACCTACATAGTGCAAGTGTCCGCTAGTTAACCTACATAGTCCAAATGCCAGCTAGTTAACCTAGATAGTCCAAGTGCCCGCTAGGTAAGCTACATAATGCAAGTGTCCTCTAGTTAACCTACGTAGTCCAAGGGACCGCTAGTTAACCTAGATAGTCCAAGTACCCGCTAGTTGACCTAGATCGTCCAAGTGCCCGCTATTTAACCAGGATCGTCCAAGTGCCCTCTAGTTAACTTACATAGTCCAAGGGCCTGCTAGTTAACCTACATAGACCAAGGGCCCACTAGTTAACCTAGATAGTCCAATTGCCCGCTAGTTAACCTACATAGTCCAAGTACCCGCTAGGTAACCTAGACAGTCCAAGTGACCACTAGTTTACCTACATCGTCCAAGTGCCCTTCGTTAACCTACATAGTACAAGTGCCCGCTAGGGAACATATATTGTCCAAGTGCCCGCTAGGTAACCTAGATAGACCAAGTGCCCGCTAGTTAACCTAGACAGTCCAAGTACCCGTTAGGGAACCTATATAGTCCAAGTGCCCGTTAGTTAACCTAGATAGTCAAAGTGCCTGCTAGGAAACCAAGATAGTCCAAGGGACCGCTAGTTAACCTAGATAGTCCAAGTGCCCGCTAGTTAACCTAAATCGTCCATGTGTCCGCTAGGTAACCTACATAGTCCAAGGGCCCACTTGTTAACCTTGATCATGCAAGTGTCCTCTAGTTAACCTACATAGTCCAAGTGCCCGCTAGGTAACCTACATAGTGCAAGTGTCCGCTAGGTAACCTACATAGTCCAAGTGCCCGCTAGTTAACATAGATAGTCCAAGTGCCCTCTAGGAAACCTAGAGAGTGCAAGTGCCCGCTAGTTAACCTACATAGTCCAAGTGCCTGCTAGGTAACCTAGATAGTCCAAGGGCCTGCTAGTTAACCTACATAGTCCAAGTGCCCGCTAGGTAACCTACATAGTGCAAGTGTCCGCTAGATAACCTACATAGTCCAAGTGCCAGCTAGTTAACCTAGATAGTCCAAGTGCCCGCTAGGTAACCTACATAATGCAAGTGTCCGCTAGTTAACCTACGTAGTCCAAGGGACCGCTAGTTAACCTAGATAGTCCAAGTACCCGCTAGTTGACCTAGATCGTCCAATTGCCCGCTAGTTAACCAGGATCATCCAAGTGCCCTCTAGTTAACTTACATAGTCCAAGGGCCTGCTAGTTAACCTACATAGACCAAGGGCCCGCTAGTTAACCTAGATAGTCCAAGTGCCCGCTAGTTAACCTACATAGTCCAAGTGCCCGCTAGGTAACCTAGACAGTCCAAGTGACCACTAGGTTACCTACATAGTCCAAGTGCCCGTTCGTTAACCTACATAGCGCAAGTGCCCGCTAGGGAACGTACATTGTCCAAGTGCCCGCTAGGTAACCTAGATAGTACAAGTGCCAGCTAGTTAACCTACATAGTCCAAGTGCCTGCTAGGTAAACTACATAGTCCAAGTGCCCACTAGGTAACCTAGACAGTGCAATTGCCCGCTAGATAACCTAGACAGTCCAAGTACCCGTTAGGGAACCTATATAGTCCAAGTGCCCGCTAGGGAACCTACATAGTCCATGTGCTCGCTAGGCAACCTACATAGTCCAACTGCCCGTTAGTTAACCTAGATAGTCAAAGTGCCTGCTAGTAAACCTAGATAGTCCAAGGGCCTGCTAGTTAACCTAGATAGTCCAAGTGCCCGCTTGTTAACCTAAATCGTCCAAGTGTCCGCTAGGTAACCTACATAGTCCAATTGCCTGCTCTGGAACATACATAGTACAAGTGCCCGTTAGTTAACCTAGATAATCCAAGTGCCCGCTAGTTAACCTAGATAGGCCAAGTGCCCGCAAGGTAACGTAGATAGCCCAAGAGCCCGCTAGGGAACGTACATTGTCCAAGGGCCCGCTAGGTATCCATGATAGTGCAAGTGCCTACTAGTTAACCTACGTAGTCCAAGTGCACGCTAGGTAACCTAAATAATCCAAATGCCCGCTAGGGAAACTACATAGTCCAAGTGCCCACTAGTTAACATAGATAGTCCAAGTGCCCGCTAGTAAACCTAGATAGTCCAAGGGCCCGCTAGTTAGCCTAGATAGTCCAAGTGCCCGCTTGTTAACTTAAATCGTCCAAGTGTCCGCTAGATAACCTACATAGTCCAAGTGCCTGCTAGGTAACCTAGATAGTCCAAGTGCCTGATAGCTAACCTACATAGTCCAAGTGTCCGTTCTTTCACCTAGATAGTCCAAGTGCCCATTGGGTAACCTACATAGTCCAAGTGCCTGCTTGGTAACCTGGATAGTCCAATTGCCCGCTAGTTAACCTACATAGTCCAAGTGCCTTGTAGGGAGCCTACATAGTCCACGTGACCGCTAGTGAACCTTCATAATCCAAGTGCCCACTTTGGAACATACATAGTCCAAGTGCCCGTTAGCTAATCTAGATAGTCCAAGGGCCCGCTAGTTGACCTGCATAGTCCAAGTGCCAGCTAGGTAATCTAGATAGTACAAGTGCCCGCTATGGAACCTAGATAGTCCAAGTGCCTGTTAGCTAACCTAGATATTCCAAGTGGCGGCTAGGTAACCTACATAGTCCAAGTGCCCGTTCGTTAACCTAGATAATACAAGTGCCCGCTAGGTAACCTAGACAGTCCAAGTGCCCGCTAGTTGCCCTACATAGTCCAAGTGCCCCATAGGGATCCTACATTGTCCAAGTGACCGCTAGGCAACCTACATTGTCCAAGTGCCCGTTAGTTAACCTAGATAGTCAAAGTGCCTGCTAGGTAACCTAGATAGTCCAAGTGCCCCCTAGGTAACCTACATAGTCCAAGTGCCCGCTAGGTAACCTAAATAGTCCAAATGCCCGCTAGGGAAACTACATAGTCCAAGTGCCCGCTAGTTAACCTAGATAGTCCAAGTGCCCCTAGTAAACCAACATAATCCATGGGCCCGCTAGTTCACCTACATAGTGCAAGGGACTGCTAGTTAACCTAGACCGTGGAAGTGTCCGCTAGATAACCTACATAATCCAAGTGCCCGCTAGGTAACCTAGATAGTCCAAGTGCCCGCTAGGGATCCTTCATAATCCAAGTGCCTGCTAGGGGACATACATAGTCCAAGTGCTCGCTAGGTAACCTAGAGAGTCCCAGTGCGCGCTAGGGTATATACATAGTCCAAGTGCCTGCTAGGAAACCTAGATAGTCCAAGTGTCCGCTAGTTAACCTACATAGTCCGAGGGCCCACTAGTTAACCTACATAGTCCAAGGTCCGCTAGTTAACCTAGATAGTCCAAGTGCCCGCTAGTTAACCTACATAGTACAATGGCCCGCTAGTTGACCTAGATAGTCCAAGTGCCCGCTAGTTAACCTAGATAGTCAAAGTGCCCACTAGTTAACCTAAGTAGTAAAAATGTCCGATAGGGATCCTATATAGTCCAAGTGCCCGCTAGGTAACCTACATAGTCCAAGTGCCCGTTCGTTAACCTAGATAGTCCAAGTGCCCATTGGGTAACCTACATAGTCCAAGTGCCCGCTTGGTAACCTGGATAGTCCAAGTGCCCGCTAGTTAACCTACATAGTCCAAGTGCCTTCTAGGTACCCTACATAGTCCACGTGACCCCTAGGGAACCTACATAGTCTAAATGCCCGCTAGGCAACCTACATAATCCAAGTGCCCGCTCTGGAACATACATAGTCCAAGTGCCCGTTAGCTAACCTAGAGAGTCCAAGGGCCCGCTAGTTGACCTGAATAGTCCAAGTGCCTGCTTGGTAATCTAGATAGTACAAGTGCCCGCTAGGGAACCTAGATAGTCCAAGTGCCTGTTAGCTAACCTAGATATTCCAAGTGGCGGCTAGGTAACCTACATAGTCCAAGTGCCCGTTCGTTAACCTAGATAATACAAGTGCCCGCTAGGTAACCTAGACAGTCCAAGTGCCCGCTAGTTACCCTACATAGTCCAAGTGCCCCATAGGGATCCTACATAGTCCAAGTGCCCGCTAGGCAACCTACATTGTCCAAGTGCCCGTTAGTTAACCTAGATAGTCAAAGTGCCTGCTAGGTAACCTAGATAGTCCAAGTGCCCGCTAGGTAACCTACATAGTCCAAGTGCCCGCTAGGTAACATAAATAGTCCAAATGCCCGCTAGGGAAACTACATAGTCCAAGTGCCCGCTAGTTAACCTAGATAGTCCAAGTGCCCCTAGTAAACCAACCTAATCCATGGGCCCGCTAGTTAACCTACATAGTGCAAGGGACTGCTAGTTAACCTAGATCGTGCAAGTGTCCGCTAGATAACCTACATAATCCAAGTGCCCGCTAGGTAACCTAGATAATCCAAGTGCCCGCTAGGTAACCTACATAGTCCAAGTGCCCGCTAGGTAACATAAATAGTCCAAATGCCAGCTAGGGAAACTACATAGTCCAAGTGCCCGCTAGTTAACCTAGATAGTCCAAGTGCCCCTAGTAAACCAACATAATCCATGGGCCCGCTAGTTCACCTACATAGTGCAAGGGACTGCTAGTTAACCTAGATCGTGCAAGTGTCCGCTAGATAACCTACATAATCCAAGTGCCCGCTAGGTAACCTAGATAGTCCAAGTGCCCGCTAGGGATCCTTCATAATCCAAGTGCCTGCTAGGGGACATACATAGTCCAAGTGCTCGCTAGGTAACCTAGAGAGTCCCAGTGCGCGCTAGGGTATATACATAGTCCAAGTGCCTGCTAGGAAACCTAGATAGTCCAAGTGTCCGCTAGTTAACCTACATAGTCCGAGGGCCCACTAGTTAACCTACATAGTCCAAGGTCCGCTAGTTAACCTAGATAGTCCAAGTGCCCGCTAGTTAACCTACATAGTACAATGGCCCGCTAGTTGACCTAGATAGTCCAAGTGCCGGCTAGTTAACCTAGATAGTCAAAGTGCCCACTAGTTAACCTAAGTAGTACAAATGTCCGATAGGGATCCTATATAGTCCAAGTGCCCGCTAGGTAACCTACATAGTCCAAGTGCCCGTTCGTTATCCTATATAGACAAAGTGCCCTTTAGGTAACCTAGATAATCCAAGTGCCCGCTAGTTAACCTATATTGTCCAAATTCCCGCTAGGTAACCTAGATAGTCCAAGTGCCCGCTAGGGATCCTTCATAATCCAAGTGCCTGCTAGGGGACGTACATAGTCCAAGTGCTCGCTAGGTAACCTAGAGAGTCCCAGTGCGCGCTAGGGTATATACATAGTCCAAGTGCCTGCTAGGAAACCTAGATAGTCAAAGTGCCCGCTAGTTAACCTACATAGTCCGAGGGCCCACTAGTTAACCTACATAGTCCAAGGTCCGCTAGTTAACCTAGATAGTCCAAGTGCCCGCTAGTTAACCTACATAGTACAATGGCCCGCTAGTTGACCTAGATAGTCCAAGTGCCCGCTAGTTAACCTAGATAGTCAAAGTGCCCACTAGTTAACCTAAGTAGTACAAATGTCCGGTAGGGATCCTACATAGTCCAAGTGCCCGCTAGCTAACCTACATAGTCCAAGTGCCCGTTCGTTAACCTAGATAGTCAAAGTGCCCGTTAGGTAACCTAGATAGTCCAAGTGCCCGCTAGGTAACCTACATTGTCCAAGTTCCCGCTAGGTAACCTAGATAGTGCAAGTGCCCGCTAGGCAACCTACATAGTCCAAGTGCCCGTTCGTTCACCTAGAAGTCCAAGTGCCCGCTATGTAACCTAGACAGTCCAAGTGCCGGCTAGGTTACATGCATAGTCCAAGTGCCCGTTCGTTAACCTAGATAGTCCAAGGGCCCGCTAGTTAACCTATATAGTCCAAGGGCTCGCTTGTTAACTTTGATTGTCCAAGTGCCCGCTGGTTAACAGATCGTCCAAGTGCCCGCCAGTTAACCTAGATCGTCCAAGTGCCGGCTAGTTAACCTACATAGTCCAAGGGCCCACTTGTTAACCTAGATCGTGCAAGTGTCCTCTAGTTAACCTACATAGTCCAAGTGCCCGCTAGGTAACCTATATAGTGCAAGTGTCCGTTAGGTAACCTACATAGTCCAAGTGCCCGCTAGTTAACATAGATAGTCCAAGTGCCCTCTAGGAAACCTAGAGAGTGCAAGTGCCCGCTAGTTAACCTACATAGTCCAAGTGCCTGCTAGGTAACCTAGATAGTCCAAGGGCCTGCTAGTTAACCTACATAGTCCAAGTGCCCGCTAGGTAACCTACATAGTGCAAGTGTCCGCTAGTTAACCTACATAGTCCAAGTGCCAGCTAGTTAACCTAGATAGTCCAAGTGCCCGCTAGGTAACCTACATAATGCAAGTGTCCGCTAGTTAACCTACGTAGTCCAAGGGACCGCTAGTTAACCTAGATAGTCCAAGTACCCGCTAGTTGACCTAGATCGTCCAATTGCCCGCTAGTTAACCAGGATCATCCAAGTGCCCTCTAGTTAACTTACATAGTCCAAGGGCCTGCTAGTTAACCTACATAGACCAAGGGCCCGCTAGTTAACCTAGATAGTCCAAGTGCCCGCTAGTTAACCTACATAGTCCAAGTGCCCGCTAGGTAACCTAGACAGTCCAAGTGACCAATAGGTTACCTACATAGTCCAAGTGCCCGTTCGTTAACCTACATAGCGCAAGTGCCCGCTAGGGAACGTACATTGTCCAAGTGCCCGCTAGGTAACCTAGATAGTACAAGTGCCCACTAGTTAACCTACATAGTCCAAGTGCCTGCTAGGTAAACTACATAGTCCAAGTGCCCACTAGGTAACCTAGACAGTGCAATTGCCCGCTAGATAACCTAGACAGTCCAAGTACCCGTTAGGGAACCTATATAGTCCAAGTGCCCGCTAGGGAACCTACATAGTCCATGTGCTCGCTAGGCAACCTACATAGTCCAACTGCCCGTTAGTTAACCTAGATAGTCAAAGTGCCTGCTAGTAAACCTAGATAGTCCAAGGGCCTGCTAGTTAACCTAGATAGTCCAAGTGCCCGCTTGTTAACCTAAATCGTCCAAGTGTCCGCTAGGTAACCTACATAGTCCAATTGCCTGCTCTGGAACATACATAGTACAAGTGCCCGTTAGTTAACCTAGATAATCCAAGTGCCCGCTAGTTAACCTAGATAGGCCAAGTGCCCGCAAGGTAACGTAGATAGCCCAAGAGCCCGCTAGGGAACGTACATTGTCCAAGGGCCCGCTAGGTATCCATGATAGTGCAAGTGCCTACTAGTTAACCTACGTAGTCCAAGTGCACGCTAGGTAACCTAAATAATCCAAATGCCCGCTAGGGAAACTACATAGTCCAAGTGCCCACTAGTTAACATAGATAGTCCAAGTGCCCGCTAGTAAACCTAGATAGTCCAAGGGCCCGCTAGTTAGCCTAGATAGTCCAAGTGCCCGCTTGTTAACTTAAATCGTCCAAGTGTCCGCTAGGTAACCTACATAGTCCAAGTGCCTGCTAGGTAACCTAGATAGTCCAAGTGCCTGATAGCTAACCTACATAGTCCAAGTGTCCGTTCGTTCACCTAGATAGTCCAAGTGCCCATTGGGTAACCTACATAGTCCAAGTGCCTGCTTGGTAACCTGGATAGTCCAATT
Organism: Tenrec ecaudatus; assembly: GCF_050624435.1. Taxonomy (NCBI): domain Eukaryota; kingdom Metazoa; phylum Chordata; class Mammalia; order Afrosoricida; family Tenrecidae; genus Tenrec; species Tenrec ecaudatus. Next base: position 116,289,058 of record NC_134534.1, read on the forward strand.
GCCCGCTAGTTAACCTACATAGTCCAAGTGCCTTGTAGGGAGCCTACATAGTCCACGTGACCGCTAGTGAACCTTCATAATCCAAGTGCCCACTTTGGAACATACATAGTCCAAGTGCCCGTTAGCTAATCTAGATAGTCCAAGGGCCCGCTAGTTGACCTGCATAGTCCAAGTGCCAGCTAGGTAATCTAGATAGTACAAGTGCCCGCTAGGGAACCTAGATAGTCCAAGTGCCTGTTAGCTAACCTAGATATTCCAAGTGGCGGCTAGGTAACCTACATAGTCCAAGTGCCCGTTCGTTAACCTAGATAATACAAGTGCCCGCTAGGTAACCTAGACAGTCCAAGTGCCCGCTAGTTACCCTACATAGTCCAAGTGCCCCATAGGGATCCTACATAGTCCAAGTGCCCGCTAGGCAACCTACATTGTCCAAGTGCCCGTTAGTTAACCTAGATAGTCAAAGTGCCTGCTAGGTAACCTAGATAGTCCAAGTGCCCGCTAGGTAACCTACATAGTCCAAGTGCCCGCTAGGTAACATAAATAGTCCAAATGCCCGCTAGGGAAACTACATAGTCCAAGTGCCCGCTAGTTAACCTAGATAGTCCAAGTGCCCCTAGTAAACCAACATAATCCATGGGCCCGCTAGTTAACCTACATAGTGCAAGGGACTGCTAGTTAACCTAGATCGTGCAAGTGTCCGCTAGATAACCTACATAATCCAAGTGCCCGCTAGGTAACCTAGATAATCCAAGTGCCCGCTAGGTAACCTACATAGTCCAAGTGCCCGCTAGGTAACATAAATAGTCCAAATGCCAGCTAGGGAAACTACATAGTCCAAGTGCCCGCTAGTTAACCTAGATAGTCCAAGTGCCCCTAGTAAACCAACATAATCCATGGGCCCGCTAGTTCACCTACATAGTGCAAGGGACTGCTAGTTAACCTAGATCGTGCAAGTGTCCGCTAGATAACCTACATAATCCAAGTGCCCGCTAGGTAACCTAGATAGTCCAAGTGCCCGCTAGGGATCCTTCATAATCCAAGTGCCTGCTAGGGGACATACATAGTCCAAGTGCTCGCTAGGTAACCTAGAGAGTCCCAGTGCGCGCTAGGGTATATACATAGTCCAAGTGCCTGCTAGGAAACCTAGATAGTCCAAGTGTCCGCTAGTTAACCTACATAGTCCGAGGGCCCACTAGTTAACCTACATAGTCCAAGGTCCGCTAGTTAACCTAGATAGTCCAAGTGCCCGCTAGTTAACCTACATAGTACAATGGCCCGCTAGTTGACCTAGGATAGTCCAAGTGCCGGCTAGTTAACCTAGATAGTCAAAGTGCCCACTAGTTAACCTAAGTAGTACAAATGTCCGATAGGGATCCTATATAGTCCAAGTGCCCGCTAGGTAACCTACATAGTCCAAGTGCCCGTTCGTTATCCTATATAGACAAAGTGCCCTTTAGGTAACCTAGATAATCCAAGTGCCCGCTAGTTAACCTATATTGTCCAAATCCCGCTAGGTAACCTAGATAGTCCAAGTGCCCGCTAGGGATCCTTCATAATCCAAGTGCCTGCTAGGGGACGTACATAGTCCAAGTGCTCGCTAGGTAACCTAGAGAGTCCCAGTGCGCGCTAGGGTATATACATAGTCCAAGTGCCTGCTAGGAAACCTAGATAGTCAAAGTGCCCGCTAGTTAACCTACATAGTCCGAGGGCCCACTAGTTAACCTACATAGTCCAAGGTCCGCTAGTTAACCTAGATAGTCCAAGTGCCCGCTAGTTAACCTACATAGTACAATGGCCCGCTAGTTGACCTAGATAGTCCAAGTGCCCGCTAGTTAACCTAGATAGTCAAAGTGCCCACTAGTTAACCTAAGTAGTACAAATGTCCGGTAGGGATCCTACATAGTCCAAGTGCCCGCTAGCTAACCTACATAGTCCAAGTGCCCGTTCGTTAACCTAGATAGTCAAAGTGCCCGTTAGGTAACCTAGATAGTCAAGTGCCCGCTAGGTAACCTACATTGTCCAAGTTCCCGCTAGGTAACCTAGATAGTGCAAGTGCCCGCTAGGCAACCTACATAGTCCAAGTGCCCGTTCGTTCACCTAGAAGTCCAAGTGCCCGCTATGTAACCTAGACAGTCCAAGTGCCGGCTAGGTTACATGCATAGTCCAAGTGCCCGTTCGTTAACCTAGATAGTCCAAGGGCCCGCTAGTTAACCTATATAGTCCAAGGGCTCGCTTGTTAACTTTGATTGTCCAAGTGCCCGCTGGTTAACCAGATCGTCCAAGTGCCCGCCAGTTAACCTAGATCGTCCAAGTGCCGGCTAGTTAACCTACATAGTCCAAGGGCCCACTTGTTAACCTAGATCGTGCAAGTGTCCTCTAGTTAACCTACATAGTCCAAGTGCCCGCTAGGTAACCTACATAGTGCAAGTGTCCGTTAGGTAACCTACATAGTCCAAGTGCCCGCTAGTTAACATAGATAGTCCAAGTGCCCTCTAGGAAACCTAGAGAGTGCAAGTGCCCGCTAGTTAACCTACATAGTCCAAGTGCCTGCTAGGTAACCTAGATAGTCCAAGGGCCTGCTAGTTAACCTACATAGTCCAAGTGCCCGCTAGGTAACCTACATAGTGCAAGTGTCCGCTAGTTAACCTACATAGTCCAAGTGCCAGCTAGTTAACCTAGATAGTCCAAGTGCCCGCTAGGTAACCTACATAATGCAAGTGTCCGCTAGTTAACCTACGTAGTCCAAGGGACCGCTAGTTAACCTAGATAGTCCAAGTACCCGCTAGTTGACCTAGATCGTCCAATTGCCCGCTAGTTAACCAGGATCATCCAAGTGCCCTCTAGTTAACTTACATAGTCCAAGGGCCTGCTAGTTAACCTACATAGACCAAGGGCCCGCTAGTTAACCTAGATAGTCCAAGTGCCCGCTAGTTAACCTACATAGTCCAAGTGCCCGCTAGGTAACCTAGACAGTCCAAGTGACCAATAGGTTACCTACATAGTCCAAGTGCCCGTTCGTTAACCTACATAGCGCAAGTGCCCGCTAGGGAACGTACATTGTCCAAGTGCCCGCTAGGTAACCTAGATAGTACAAGTGCCCACTAGTTAACCTACATAGTCCAAGTGCCTGCTAGGTAAACTACATAGTCCAAGTGCCCACTAGGTAACCTAGACAGTGCAATTGCCCGCTAGATAACCTAGACAGTCCAAGTACCCGTTAGGGAACCTATATAGTCCAAGTGCCCGCTAGGGAACCTACATAGTCCATGTGCTCGCTAGGCAACCTACATAGTCCAACTGCCCGTTAGTTAACCTAGATAGTCAAAGTGCCTGCTAGTAAACCTAGATAGTCCAAGGGCCTGCTAGTTAACCTAGATAGTCCAAGTGCCCGCTTGTTAACCTAAATCGTCCAAGTGTCCGCTAGGTAACCTACATAGTCCAATTGCCTGCTCTGGAACATACATAGTACAAGTGCCCGTTAGTTAACCTAGATAATCCAAGTGCCCGCTAGTTAACCTAGATAGGCCAAGTGCCCGCAAGGTAACGTAGATAGCCCAAGAGCCCGCTAGGGAACGTACATTGTCCAAGGGCCCGCTAGGTATCCATGATAGTGCAAGTGCCTACTAGTTAACCTACGTAGTCCAAGTGCACGCTAGGTAACCTAAATAATCCAAATGCCCGCTAGGGAAACTACATAGTCCAAGTGCCCACTAGTTAACATAGATAGTCCAAGTGCCCGCTAGTAAACCTAGATAGTCCAAGGGCCCGCTAGTTAGCCTAGATAGTCCAAGTGCCCGCTTGTTAACTTAAATCGTCCAAGTGTCCGCTAGGTAACCTACATAGTCCAAGTGCCTGCTAGGTAACCTAGATAGTCCAAGTGCCTGATAGCTAACCTACATAGTCCAAGTGTCCGTTCGTTCACCTAGATAGTCCAAGTGCCCATTGGGTAACCTACATAGTCCAAGTGCCTGCTTGGTAACCTGGATAGTCCAATTGCCCGCTAGTTAACCTACATAGTCCAAGTGCCTTGTAGGGAGCCTACATAGTCCACGTGACCGCTAGTGAACCTTCATAATCCAAGTGCCCACTTTGGAACATACATAGTCCAAGTGCCCGTTAGCTAATCTAGATAGTCCAAGGGCCCGCTAGTTGACCTGCATAGTCCAAGTGCCAGCTAGGTAATCTAGATAGTACAAGTGCCCGCTATGGAACCTAGATAGTCCAAGTGCCTGTTAGCTAACCTAGATATTCCAAGTGGCGGCTAGGTAACCTACATAGTCCAAGTGCCCGTTCGTTAACCTAGATAATACAAGTGCCCGCTAGGTAACCTAGACAGTCCAAGTGCCCGCTAGTTGCCCTACATAGTCCAAGTGCCCCATAGGGATCCTACATTGTCCAAGTGACCGCTAGGCAACCTACATTGTCCAAGTGCCCGTTAGTTAACCTAGATAGTCAAAGTGCCTGCTAGGTAACCTAGATAGTCCAAGTGCCCCCTAGGTAACCTACATAGTCCAAGTGCCCGCTAGGTAACCTAAATAGTCCAAATGCCCGCTAGGGAAACTACATAGTCCAAGTGCCCGCTAGTTAACCTAGATAGTCCAAGTGCCCCTAGTAAACCAACATAATCCATGGGCCCGCTAGTTAACCTACATAGTGCAAGGGACTGCTAGTTAACCTAGACCGTGGAAGTGTCCGCTAGATAACCTACATAATCCAAGTGCCCGCTAGGTAACCTAGATAGTCCAAGTGCCCGCTAGGGATCCTTCATAATCCAAGTGCCTGCTAGGGGACATACATAGTCCAAGTGCTCGCTAGGTAACCTAGAGAGTCCCAGTGCGCGCTAGGGTATATATATAGTCCAAGTGCCTGCTAGGAAACCTAGATAGTCCAAGTGTCCGCTAGTTAACCTACATAGTCCGAGGGCCCACTAGTTAACCTACATAGTCCAAGGTCCGCTAGTTAACCTAGATAGTCCAAGTGCCCGCTAGTTAACCTACATAGTACAATGGCCCGCTAGTTGACCTAGATAGTCCAAGTGCCCGCTAGTTAACCTAGATAGTCAAAGTGCCCACTAGTTAACCTAAGTAGTAAAAATGTCCGATAGGGATCCTATATAGTCCAAGTGCCCGCTAGGTAACCTACATAGTCCAAGTGCCCGTTCGTTAACCTAGATAGTCCAAGTGCCCATTGGGTAACCTACATAGTCCAAGTGCCCGCTTGGTAACCTGGATAGTCCAAGTGCCCGCTAGTTAACCTACATAGTCCAAGTGCCTTCTAGGTACCCTACATAGTCCACGTGACCCCTAGGGAACCTACATAGTCTAAATGCCCGCTAGGCAACCTACATAATCCAAGTGCCCGCTCTGGAACATACATAGTCCAAGTGCCCGTTAGCTAACCTAGAGAGTCCAAGGGCCCGCTAGTTGACCTGAATAGTCCAAGTGCCTGCTTGGTAATCTAGATAGTACAAGTGCCCGCTAGGGAACCTAGATAGTCCAAGTGCCTGTTAGCTAACCTAGATATTCCAAGTGGCGGCTAGGTAACCTACATAGTCCAAGTGCCCGTTCGTTAACCTAGATAATACAAGTGCCCGCTAGGTAACCTAGACAGTCCAAGTGCCCGCTAGTTACCCTACATAGTCCAAGTGCCCCATAGGGATCCTACATAGTCCAAGTGCCCGCTAGGCAACCTACATTGTCCAAGTGCCCGTTAGTTAACCTAGATAGTCAAAGTGCCTGCTAGGTAACCTAGATAGTCCAAGTGCCCGCTAGGTAACCTACATAGTCCAAGTGCCCGCTAGGTAACATAAATAGTCCAAATGCCCGCTAGGGAAACTACATAGTCCAAGTGCCCGCTAGTTAACCTAGATAGTCCAAGTGCCCCTAGTAAACCAACATAATCCATGGGCCCGCTAGTTAACCTACATAGTGCAAGGGACTGCTAGTTAACCTAGATCGTGCAAGTGTCCGCTAGATAACCTACATAATCCAAGTGCCCGCTAGGTAACCTAGATAATCCAAGTGCCCGCTAGGTAACCTACATAGTCCAAGTGCCCGCTAGGTAACATAAATAGTCCAAATGCCCGCTAGGGAAACTACATAGTCCAAGTGCCCGCTAGTTAACCTAGATAGTCCAAGTGCCCCTAGTAAACCAACATAATCCATGGGCCCGCTAGTTCACCTACATAGTGCAAGGGACTGCTAGTTAACCTAGATCGTGCAAGTGTCCGCTAGATAACCTACATAATCCAAGTGCCCGCTAGGTAACCTAGATAGTCCAAGTGCCCGCTAGGGATCCTTCATAATCCAAGTGCCTGCTAGGGGACATACATAGTCCAAGTGCTCGCTAGGTAACCTAGAGAGTCCCAGTGCGCGCTAGGGTATATACATAGTCCAAGTGCCTGCTAGGAAACCTAGATAGTCCAAGTGTCCGCTAGTTAACCTACATAGTCCGAGGGCCCACTAGTTAACCTACATAGTCCAAGGTCCGCTAGTTAACCTAGATAGTCCAAGTGCCCGCTAGTTAACCTACATAGTACAATGGCCCGCTAGTTGACCTAGATAGTCCAAGTGCCGGCTAGTTAACCTAGATAGTCAAAGTGCCCACTAGTTAACCTAAGTAGTACAAATGTCCGATAGGGATCCTATATAGTCCAAGTGCCCGCTAGGTAACCTACATAGTCCAAGTGCCCGTTCGTTAACCTATATAGACAAAGTGCCCTTTAGGTAACCTAGATAATCCAAGTGCCCGCTAGTTAACCTATATTGTCCAAATTCCCGCTAGGTAACCTAGATAGTCCAAGTGCCCGCTAGGGATCCTTCATAATCCAAGTGCCTGCTAGGGGACGTACATAGTCCAAGTGCTCGCTAGGTAACCTAGAGAGTCCCAGTGCGCGCTAGGGTATATACATAGTCCAAGTGCCTGCTAGGAAACCTAGATAGTCAAAGTGCCCGCTAGTTAACCTACATAGTCCGAGGGCCCACTAGTTAACCTACATAGTCCAAGGTCCGCTAGTTAACCTAGATAGTCCAAGTGCCCGCTAGTTAACCTACATAGTACAATGGCCCGCTAGTTGACCTAGATAGTCCAAGTGCCCGCTAGTTAACCTAGATAGTCAAAGTGCCCACTAGTTAACTTAAGTAGTACAAATGTCCGGTAGGGATCCTACATAGTCCAAGTGCCCGCTAGGTAACCTACATAGTCCAAGTGCCCGTTCGTTAACCTAGATAGTCAAAGTGCCCGTTAGGTAACCTAGATAGTCCAAGTGCCCGCTAGGTAACCTACATTGTCCAAGTTCCCGCTAGGTAACCTAGATAGTGCAAGTGCCCGCTAGGCAACCTACATAGTCCAAGTGCCCGTTCGTTCACCTAGAAGTCCAAGTGCCCGCTATGTACCCTAGACAGTCCAAGTGCCGGCTAGGTTACATGCATAGTCCAAGTGCCCGTTCGTTAACCTAGATAGTCCAAGGGCCCGCTAGTTAACCTATATAGTCCAAGGGCTCGCTTGTTAACTTTGATTGTCCAAGTGCCCGCTGGTTAACCAGATCGTCCAAGTGCCCGCCAGTTAACCTAGATCGTCCAAGTGCCGGCTAGTTAACCTACATAGTCCAAGGGCCCACTTGTTAACCTAGATCGTGCAAGTGTCCTCTAGTTAACCTACATAGTCCAAGTGCCCGCTAGGTAACCTACATAGTGCAAGTGTCCGGTAGGTAACCTACATAGTCCAAGTGCCCGCTAGTTAACATAGATAGTCCAAGTGCCCGCTAGGTAACCTAGAGAGTGCAAGTGCCCGCTAGTTAACCTACATAGTCCAAGTGCCTGCTAGGTAACCTAGATAGTCCAAGGGCCTGCTAGTTAACCTACATAGTCCAAGTGCCCGCTAGGTAACCTACATAGTGCAAGTGTCCGCTAGTTAACCTACATAGTCCAAATGCCAGCTAGTTAACCTAGATAGTCCAAGTGCCCGCTAGGTAAGCTACATAATGCAAGTGTCCTCTAGTTAACCTACGTAGTCCAAGGGACCGCTAGTTAACCTAGATAGTCCAAGTACCCGCTAGTTGACCTAGATCGTCCAAGTGCCCGCTATTTAACCAGGATCGTCCAAGTGCCCTCTAGTTAACTTACATAGTCCAAGGGCTTGCTAGTTAACCTACATAGACCAAGGGCCCACTAGTTAACCTAGATAGTCCAATTGCCCGCTAGTTAACCTACATAGTCCAAGTGCCCGCTAGGTAACCTAGACAGTCCAAGTGACCACTAGTTTACCTACATCGTCCAAGTGCCCTTCGTTAACCTACATAGTACAAGTGCCCGCTAGGGAACGTACATTGTCCAAGTGCCCGCTAGGTAACCTAGATAGACCAAGTGCCCGCTAGTTAACCTAGACAGTCCAAGTACCCGTTAGGGAACCTATATAGTCCAAGTGCCCGTTAGTTAACCTAGATAGTCAAAGGGCCTGCTAGGAAACCAAGATAGTCCAAGGGACCGCTAGTTAACCTAGATAGTCCAAGTGCCCGCTAGTTAACCTAAATCGTCCATGTGTCCGCTAGGTAACCTACATAGTCCAAGGGCCCACTTGTTAACCTTGATCATGCAAGTGTCCTCTAGTTAACCTACATAGTCCAAGTGCCCGCTAGGTAACCTACATAGTGCAAGTGTCCGCTAGGTAACCTACATAGTCCAAGTGCCCGCTAGTTAACATAGATAGTCCAAGTGCCCTCTAGGAAACCTAGAGAGTGCAAGTGCCCGCTAGTTAACCTACATAGTCCAAGTGCCTGCTAGGTAACCTAGATAGTCCAAGGGCCTGCTAGTTAACCTACATAGTCCAAGTGCCAGCTAGTTAACCTAGATAGTCCAAGTGCCCGCTAGGTAACCTACATAATGCAAGTGTCCGCTAGTTAACCTACGTAGTCCAAGGGACCGCTAGTTAACCTAGATAGTCCAAGTACCCCCTAGTTGACCTAGATCGTCCAATTGCCCGCTAGTTAACCAGGATCATCCAAGTGCCCTCTAGTTAACTTACATAGTCCAAGGGCCGGCTAGTTAACCTACATAGATTAAGGGCCCGCTAGTTAACCTAGATAGTCCAAGTGCCCGCTAGTTAACCTACATAGTCCAAGTGCCCGCTAGGTAACCTAGACAGTCCAAGTGACCACTAGGTTACCTACATAGTCCAAGTGCCCGTTCGTTAACCTACATAGCGCAAGTGCCCGCTAGGGAACGTATATTGTCCAAGTACCCGCTAGGTAACCTAGATAGTACAAGTGCCCACTAGTTAACCTACATAGTCCAAGTGCCTGCTAGGAAAACTACATAGTCCAAGTGCCCACTAGGTAACCTAGACAGTGCAATTGCCCGCTAGATAACCTAGACAGTCCAAGTACCCGTTAGGGAACCTATATAGTCCAAGTGCCCGCTAGGGAACCTACATAGTCCATGTGCTCGCTAGGCAACCTACATAGTCCAACTGCCCGTTAGTTAACCTGGATAGTCAAAGTGCCTGCTAGTAAACCTAGATAGTCCAAGGGCCTGCTAGTTAACCTAGATAGTCCAAGTGCCCGCTTGTTAACCTAAATCGTCCAAGTGTCCGCTAGGTAACCTACATAGTCCAATTGCCTGCTCTGGAACATACATAGTACAAGTGCCCGTTAGTTAACCTAGATAATCCAAGTGCCCGCTAGTTAACCTAGATAGGCCAAGTGCCCGCAAGGTAACGTAGATAGCCCATGAGCCCGCTAGGGAACGTACATTGTCCAAGGGCCCGCTAGGTATCCATGATAGTGCAAGTGCCTACTAGTTAACCTACGTAGTCCAAGTGCACGCTAGGTAACCTAAATAATCCAAATGCCCGCTAGGGAAACTACATAGTCCAAGTGCCCACTAGTTAACATAGATAGTCCAAGTGCCCGCTAGTAAACCTAGATAGTCCAAGGGCCCGCTAGTTAGCCTAGATAGTCCAAGTGCCCGCTTGTTAACTTAAATCGTCCAAGTGTCCGCTAGGTAACCTACATAGTCCAAGTGCCTGCTAGGTAACCTAGATAGTCCAAGTGCCTGATAGCTAACCTACATAGTCCAAGTGTCCGTTCGTTCACCTAGATAGTCCAAGTGCCCATTGGGTAACCTACATAGTCCAAGTGCCTGCTTGGTAACCTGGATAGTCCAAGTGCCCGCTAGTTAACCTACATAGTCCAAGTGCCTTGTAGGGAGCCTACATAGTCCACGTGACCGCTAGTGAACCTACATAATCCAAGTGCCCACTCTGGAACATACATAGTCTAAGTGCCCGTTAGCTAATCTAGATAGTCCAAGGGCCCGCTAGTTGACCTGCATAGTCCAAGTGCCAGCTAGGTAATCTAGATAGTACAAGTGCCCGCTATGGAACCTAGATAGTCCAAGTGCCTGTTAGCTAACCTAGATATTCCAAGTGGCGGCTAGGTAACCTACATAGTCCAAGTGCCCGTTCGTTAACCTAGATAATACAAGTGCCTGCTAGGTAACCTAGACAGTCCAAGTGCCCGCTAGTTGCCCTACATAGTCCAAGTGCCCCATAGGGATCCTACATTGTCCAAGTGACCGCTAGGCAACCTACATTGTCCAAGTGCCCGTTAGTTAACCTAGATAGTCAAAGTGCCTGCTAGGTAACCTAGATAGTCCAAGTGCCCCCTAGGTAACCTACATAGTCCAAGTGCCCGCTAGGTAACCTAAATAGTCCAAATGCCCGCTAGGGAAACTACATAGTCCAAGTGCCCGCTAGTTAACCTAGATAGTCCAAGTGCCCCTAGTAAACCTACATAATCCATGGGCCCGCTAGTTAACCTACATAGTGCAAGGGCCTGCTAGTTAACCTCGATCGTGCAAGTGTCCGCTAGTTAACCTACATAATCCAAGTGCCCGCTAGTTAACCTAGATAGTCCAAGTGCCCGCTAGGGATCCTTCATAATCCAAGTGCCTGCTAGGGGACGTACATAGACCAAGTGCTCGCTAGGTAACCTAGAGAGTCCCAGTGCGCGCTAGGGTATATACATAGTCCAAGTGCCTGCTAGGAAACCTAGATAGTCAAAATGCCCGCTAGTTAACCTACATAGTCCGAGGGCCCACTAGTTAACCTACATAGTCCAAGGTCCTCTAGTTAACCTAGATAGTCCAAGTGCCCGCTAGTTAACCTACATAGTACAATGGCCCGCTAGTTGACCCAGATAGTCCAAGTGCCCGCTAGTTAACCTAGATAGTCAAAGTGCCCACTAGTTAACCTAAGTAGTACAAATGTCCGATAGGGATCCTACATAGTCCAAGTGCCCGCTAGGTAACCTACATAGTCCAAGTGCCCGTTCGTTAACCTATATAGACAAAGTGCCCGTTAGGTAACCTAGATAATCCAAGTGCCCGCTAGTTAACCTATATTGTCCAAATTCCCGCTAGGTAACCTAGATAGTCCAAGTGCCCGCTAGGGATCCTTCATAATCCAAGTGCCCGCTAGGGATCCTTCATAATCCAAGTGCCTGCTAGGGGACGTACATAGTCCAAGTGCTCGCTAGGTAACCTAGAGAGTCCCAGTGCGCGCTAGGGTATATACATAGTCCATGTGCCTGCTAGGAAACCTAGATAGTCAAAGTGCCCGCTAGTTAACCTACATAGTCCGAGGGCCCACTAGTTATCCTACATAGTCCAAGGTCCGCAAGTTAACCTACATAGTCCAAGTGCCCGCTAGTTAACCTACATAGTACAATGGCCCGCTAGTTGACCTAGATAGTCCAAGTGCCCGCTAGTTAACCTAGATAGTCAAAGTGCCCACTAGTTAACCTAAGTAGTACAAATGTCCGATAGGGATCCTACATAGTCCAAGTGCCCGCTAGGTAACCTACATAGTCCAAGTGCCCGTTCGTTAACCTAGATACTCAAAGTGCCCGTTAGGTAACCTAGATAGTCCAAGTGTCCGCTAGGTAACCTACATTGTCCATGTTCCCGCTAGGTAACATAGATAGTGCAAGTGCCCGCTAGGCAACCTACATAGTCCAAGTGCCCGTTCGTTAACCTAGAAGTCCAAGTGCCCGCTATGTAACCTAGACAGTCCAAGTGCCGCCTAGGTTACATGTATAGTCCAAGTGCCCGTTCGTTAACCTAGATAGTCCAAGTGCACGCTAGGGAACTTATATAGTCCAAGTGCTATCTAGGTAACCTATATAGTCCAAGGGCCCGCTAGTTAACCTACATAGTCCAAGGGCTCGCTTGTTAACTTTGATTGTCCAAGTGCCCGCTGGTTAACCAGATCGTCCAAGTGCCCGCCAGTTAACCTAGATCGTCCAAGTGCCTGCTAGTTAACCTACATAGTCCAAGGGCCCACTTGTTAACCTAGATCGTGCAAGTGTCCTCTAGTTAACCTACATAATCCAAGTGCCCGCTAGGTAACCTAGATAGTGCAAGTGTCCGCTAGGTAACCTACATAGTCCAAGTGCCCGCTAGTTAACATAGATAGTCCAAGTGCCCGCTAGGAAACCTAGAGAGTGCAAGTGCCCGCTAGTTAACCTACATAGTCCAAGTGCCTGCTAGGTAACCTAGATAGTCCAAGGGCCTGCTAGTTAACCTACATAGTCCAAGTGCCCGCTAGGTAACCTACATAGTGCAAGTGTCCGCTAGTTAACCTACATAGTCCAAGTGCCAGCTAGTTAACCTAGATAGTCCAAGTGCCCGCTAGGTAACCTACATAATGCAAGTGTCCGCTAGTTAACCTACGTAGTCCAAGGGACCGCTAGTTAACTTAGATAGTCCAAGTACCCGCTAGTTGACCTAGATCGTCCAAGTGCCCGCTAGTTAACCAGGATCGTCCAAGTGCCCGCTAGTTAACTTACATAGTCCAAGGGCTTGCTAGTTAACCTACATAGACCAAGGGCCCACTAGTTAACCTAGATAGTACAAGTGCCCGCTAGGTAACCTACATAGTCCAAGTGCCCGCTAGGTAACCTAGACAGTCCAAGTGACCACTAGGTTACCTACATAGTCCAAGTGCCCGTTCGTTAACCTACATAGCGCAAGTGCCTGCCTGGGTACGTACATTGTCCAAGTGCCCGCTAGGTAACCAGATCGTCCAAGTGCCCGCCAGTTAACCTAGATCGTCCAAGTGCCTGCTAGTTAACCTACATAGTTCAAGGGCCCACTTGTTAACCTAGATCGTGCAAGTGTCCTCTAGTTAACCTACATAATCCAAGTGCCCGCTAGGTAACCTACATAGTGCAAGTGTCCGCTAGTTAACCTACATAGTCCAAGTGCCAGCTAGTTAACCTAGATAGTCCAAGTGCCCGCTAGGTAACCTACATAATGCAAGTGTCCACTAGTTAACCTACGTAGTCCAAGGGACCGCTAGTTAACCTAGATAGTCCAAGTACCCGCTTGTTGACCTAGATCGTCCAAGTGCCCGCTAGTTAACCAGGATCATCCAAGTGCCCTCTAGTTAACTTACATAGTCCAAGGGCCTGCTAGTTAACCTACATAGACCAAGGGCCCGCTAGTTAACCTAGATAGTCCAAGTGCCCGCTAGTTAACCTACATAGTCCAAGTGCCCGCTAGGTAACCTAGACAGTCCAAGTGACCACTAGGTTACCTACATAGTCCAAGTGCCCGTTCGTTAACCTACATAGCGCAAGTGCCCGCTAGGGAACGTACATTGTCCAAGTGCCCGCTAGGTAACCTAGATAGTACAAGTGCCCGCTAGTTAACCTACATAGTCCAAGTGCCTGCTAGGTAAACTACATAGTCCAAGTGCCCACTAGGTAACCTAGACAGTCCAATTGCCCGCTAGTTAACCTAGACAGTCCAAGTACCCGTTAGGGAACCTATATAGTCCAAGTGCCCGCTAGGGAACCTACATAGTCCAAGTGCTCGCTAGGCAACCTACATAGTCCAAGTGCCCGTTAGTTAACCTAGATAGTCAAAGTGCCTGCTAGTAAACCTAGATAGTCCAAGGGCCTGCTAGTTAACCTAGATAGTCCAAGTGCCCGCTTGTTAACCTAAATCGTCCAAGTGTCCGCTAGGTAACCTACATAGTCCAATTGCCTGCTCTGGAACATACATAGTACAAGTGCCCGTTAGTTAACCTAGATAATCCAAGTGCCCGCTAGTTAACCTAGATAGGCCAAGTGCCCGCAAGGTAACGTAGATAGCCCAAGAGCCCGCTAGGGAACATACATTGTCCAAGGGCCCGCTAGGTAACCTTGATAGTCCAAGTGCCTACTAGTTAACCTACGTAGTCCAAGTGCACGCTAGGTAACCTAAATAATCCAAATGCCCGCTAGGGAAACTACATAGTCCAAGTGCCCACTAGTTAACATAGATAGTCCAAGTGCCCGCTAGTAAACCTAGATAGTCCAAGGGCCCGCTAGTTAACCTAGATAGTCCAAGTGCCCGCTTGTTAACTTAAATCGTACAAGTGTCCGCTAGGTAACCTACATAGTCCAAGTGCCTGCTAGGTAACCTAGATAGTCCAAGTGCCTGATAGCTAACCTACATAGTCCAAGTGTCCGTTCGTTCACCTAGATAGTCCAAGTGCCCATTGGGTAACCTACATAGTCCAAGTGCCTGCTTGGTAACCTGGATAGTCCAAGTGCCCGCTAGTTAACCTACATAGTCCAAGTGCCTTGTAGGGAGCCTACATAGTCCACGTGACCGCTAGGGAACCTACATAATCCAAGTGCCCACTCTGGAACATACATAGTCCAAGTGCCCGTTAGCTAACCTAGATAGTCCAAGGGCTCGCTAGTTGACCTGCATAGTCCAAGTGCCAGCTAGGTAATCTAGATAGTACATGTGCCCGCTAGGGAACCTAGATAGTCCAAGTGCCTGTTAGCTAACCTAGATATTCCAAGTGGCGGCAGGGTAACCTACATAGTCCAAGTGCCCGTTCGTTAAACTAGATAATACAAGTGCCTGCTAGGTAACCTAGACAGTCCAAGTGCCCGCTAGTTACCCTACATAGTCCAAGTGCCCCATAGGGATCCTACATAGTCCAAGTGCCCGCTAGGCAACCTACATTGTCCAAGTGCCCGTTAGTTAACCTAGATAGTCAAAGTGCCTGCTAGGTAACCTAGATAGTCCAAGTGCCCGCTAGGTAACCTACATAGTCCAAGTGCCCGCTAGGTAACCTAAGTAGTCCAAATGCCCGCTAGGGAAACTACATAGTCCAAGTGCCCGCTAGTTAACCTAGATAGTCCAAGTGCCCCTAGTAAACCTACATAATCCATGGGCCCGCTAGTTAACCTACATAGTGCAAGGGCCTGCTAGTTAACCTAGATCGTGCAAGTGTCCGCTAGTTAACCTACATAATCCAAGTGCCCGCTAGTTAACCTAGATAGTCCAAGTGCCCGCTAGGGATCCTTCATAATCCAAGTGCCTGCTAGGGGACGTACATAGACCAAGTGCTCGCTAGGTAACCTAGAGAGTCCCAGTGCGCGCTAGGGTATATACATAGTCCAAGTGCCTGCTAGGAAACCTAGATAGTCAAAGTGCCCGCTAGTTAACCTACATAGTCCGAGGGACCACTAGTTAACCTACATAGTCAAAGGTCCTCTAGTTAACCTAGATAGTCCAAGTGCCCGCTAGTTAACCTACATAGTACAATGGCCCGCTAGTTGACCCAGATAGTCCAAGTGCCCGCTAGTTAACCTAGATAGTCAAAGTGCCCACTAGTTAATCTAAGTAGTACAAATGTCCGATAGGGATCCTACATAGTCCAAGTGCCCGCTAGGTAACCTACATAGTCCAAGTGCCCGTTCGTTAACCTATATAGACAAAGTGCCCGTTAGGTAACCTAGATAATCCAAGTGCCCGCTAGTTAACCTATATTGTCCAAATTCCCGCTAGGTAACCTAGATAGTCCAAGTGCCCGCTAGGGATCCTTCATAATCCAAGTGCCCGCTAGGGATCCTTCATAATCCAAGTGCCTGCTAGGGGACGTACATAGTCCAAGTGCTCGCTAGGTAACCTAGAGAGTCCCAGTGCGCGCTAGGGTATATACATAGTCCATGTGCCTGCTAGGAAACCTAGATAGTCAAAGTGCCCGCTAGTTAACCTACATAGTCCGAGGGCCCACTAGTTATCCTACATAGTCCAAGGTCCGCAAGTTAACCTACATAGTCCAAGTGCCCGCTAGTTACCCTACATAGTACAATGGCCCGCTAGTTGACCTAGATAGTCCAAGTGCCCGCTAGTTAACCTAGATAGTCAAAGTGCCCACTAGTTAACCTAAGTAGTACAAATGTCCGATAGGGATCCTACATAGTCCAAGTGCCCGCTAGGTAACCTACATAGTCCAAGTGCCCGTTCGTTAACCTAGATACTCAAAGTGCCCGTTAGGTAACCTAGATAGTCCAAGTGTCCGCTAGGTAACCTACATTGTCCATGTTCCCGCTAGGTAACATAGATAGTGCAAGTGCCCGCTAGGCAACCTACATAGTCCAAGTGCCCGTTCGTTAACCTAGAAGTCCAAGTGCCCGCTATGTAACCTAGACAGTCCAAGTGCCGCCTAGGTTACATGTATAGTCCAAGTGCCCGTTCGTTAACCTAGATAGTCCAAGTGCACGCTAGGGAACCTATATAGTCCAAGTGCTATCTAGGTAACCTATATAGTCCAAGGGCCCGCTAGTTAACCTACATAGTCCAAGGGCTCGCTTGTTAACTTTGATTGTCCAAGTGCCCGCTGGTTAACCAGATCGTCCAAGTGCCCGCCAGTTAACCTAGATCGTCCAAGTGCCTGCTAGTTAACCTACATAGTCCAAGGGCCCACTTGTTAACCTAGATCGTGCAAGTGTCCTCTAGTTAACCTACATAATCCAAGTGCCCGCTAGGTAACCTAGATAGTGCAAGTGTCCGCTAGGTAACCTACATAGTCCAAGTGCCCGCTAGTTAACATAGATAGTCCAAGTGCCCGCTAGGAAACCTAGAGAGTGCAAGTGCCCGCTAGTTAACCTACATAGTCCAAGTGCCTGCTAGGTAACCTAGATAGTCCAAGGGCCTGCTAGTTAACCTACATAGTCCAAGTGCCCGCTAGGTAACCTACATAGTGCAAGTGTCCGCTAGTTAACCTACATAGTCCAAGTGCCAGCTAGTTAACCTAGATAGTCCAAGTGCCCGCTAGGTAACCTACATAATGCAAGTGTCCGCTAGTTAACCTACGTAGTCCAAGGGACCGCTAGTTAACTTAGATAGTCCAAGTACCCGCTAGTTGACCTAGATCGTCCAAGTGCCCGCTAGTTAACCAGGATCGTCCAAGTGCCCGCTAGTTAACTTACATAGTCCAAGGGCTTGCTAGTTAACCTACATAGACCAAGGGCCCACTAGTTAACCTAGATAGTACAAGTGCCCGCTAGGTAACCTACATAGTCCAAGTGCCCGCTAGGTAACCTAGACAGTCCAAGTGACCACTAGGTTACCTACATAGTCCAAGTGCCCGTTCGTTAACCTACATAGCGCAAGTGCCTGCCTGGGTACGTACATTGTCCAAGTGCCCGCTAGGTAACCAGATCGTCCAAGTGCCCGCCAGTTAACCTAGATCGTCCAAGTGCCTGCTAGTTAACCTACATAGTTCAAGGGCCCACTTGTTAACCTAGATCGTGCAAGTGTCCTCTAGTTAACCTACATAATCCAAGTGCCCGCTAGGTAACCTACATAGTGCAAGTGTCCGCTAGTTAACCTACATAGTCCAAGTGCCAGCTAGTTAACCTAGATAGTCCAAGTGCCCGCTAGGTAACCTACATAATGCAAGTGTCCGCTAGTTAACCTACGTAGTCCAAGGGACCGCTAGTTAACCTAGATAGTCCAATTACCCGCTAGTTGACCTAGATCGTCCAAGTGCCCGCTAGTTAACCAGGATCATCCAAGTGCCCTCTAGTTAACTTACATAGTCCAAGGGCCTGCTAGTTAACCTACATAGACCAAGGGCCCGCTAGTTAACCTAGATAGTCCAAGTGCCCGCTAGTTAACCTACATAGTCCAAGTGCCCGCTAGGTAACCTAGACAGTCCAAGTGACCACTAGGTTACCTACATAGTCCAAGTGCCCGTTCGTTAACCTACATAGCGCAAGTGCCCGCTAGGGAACGTACATTGTCCAAGTGCCCGCTAGGTAACCTAGATAGTACAAGTGCCCGCTAGTTAACCTACATAGTCCAAGTGCCTGCTAGGTAAACTACATAGTCCAAGTGCCCACTAGGTAACCTAGACAGTCCAATTGCCCGCTAGTTAACCTAGACAGTCCAAGTACCCGTTAGGGAACCTATATAGTCCAAGTGCCCGCTAGGGAACCTACATAGTCCAAGTGCTCGCTAGGCAACCTACATAGTCCAAGTGCCCGTTAGTTAACCTAGATAGTCAAAGTGCCTGCTAGTAAACCTAGATAGTCCAAGGGCCTGCTAGTTAACCTAGATAGTCCAAGTGCCCGCTTGTTAACCTAAATCGTCCAAGTGTCCGCTAGGTAACCTACATAGTCCAATTGCCTGCTCTGGAACATACATAGTACAAGTGCCCGTTAGTTAACCTAGATAATCCAAGTGCCCGCTAGTTAACCTAGATAGGCCAAGTGCCCGCAAGGTAACGTAGATAGCCCAAGAGCCCGCTAGGGAACATACATTGTCCAAGGGCCCGCTAGGTAACCTTGATAGTCCAAGTGCCTACTAGTTAACCTACGTAGTCCAAGTGCACGCTAGGTAACCTAAATAATCCAAATGCCCGCTAGGGAAACTACATAGTCCAAGTGCCCACTAGTTAACATAGATAGTCCAAGTGCCCGCTAGTAAACCTAGATAGTCCAAGGGCCCGCTAGTTAACCTAGATAGTCCAAGTGCCCGCTTGTTAACTTAAATCGTACAAGTGTCCGCTAGGTAACCTACATAGTCCAAGTGCCTGCTAGGTAACCTAGATAGTCCAAGTGCCTGATAGCTAACCTACATAGTCCAAGTGTCCGTTCGTTCACCTAGATAGTCCAAGTGCCCATTGGGTAACCTACATAGTCCAAGTGCCTGCTTGGTAACCTGGATAGTCCAAGTGCCCGCTAGTTAACATACATAGTCCAAGTGCCTTGTAGGGAGCCTACATAGTCCACGTGACCGCTAGGGAACCTACATAATCCAAGTGCCCACTCTGGAACATACATAGTCCAAGTGCCCGTTAGCTAACCTAGATAGTCCAAGGGCTCGCTAGTTGACCTGCATAGTCCAAGTGCCAGCTAGGTAATCTAGATAGTACATGTGCCCGCTAGGGAACCTAGATAGTCCAAGTGCCTGTTAGCTAACCTAGATATTCCAAGTGGCGGCAGGGTAACCTACATAGTCCAAGTGCCCGTTCGTTAACCTAGATAATACAAGTGCCTGCTAGGTAACCTAGACAGTCCAAGTGCCCGCTAGTTACCCTACATAGTCCAAGTGCCCCATAGGGATCCTACATAGTCCAAGTGCCCGCTAGGCAACCTACATTGTCCAAGTGCCCGTTAGTTAACCTAGATAGTCAAAGTGCCTGCTAGGTAACCTAGATAGTCCAAGTGCCCGCTAGGGAAACTACATAGTCCAAGTGCCCGCTAGTTAACCTAGATAGTCCAAGTGCCCCTAGTAAACCTACATAATCCATGGGCCCGCTAGTTAACCTACATAGTGCAAGGGCCTGCTAGTTAACCTAGATCGTGCAAGTGTCCGCTAGTTAACCTACATAATCCAAGTGCCCGCTAGTTAACCTAGATAGTCCAAGTGCCCGCTAGGGATCCTTCATAATACAAGTGCCTGCTAGGGGACGTACATAGACCAAGTGCTCGCTAGGTAACCTAGAGAGTCCCAGTGCGCGCTAGGGTATATACATAGTCCAAGTGCCTGCTAGGAAACCTAGATAGTCAAAGTGCCCGCTAGTTAACCTACATAGTCCGAGGGACCACTAGTTAACCTACATAGTCAAAGGTCCTCTAGTTAACCTAGATAGTCCAAGTGCCCGCTAGTTAACCTACATAGTACAATGGCCCGCTAGTTGACCTAGATAGTCCAAGTGCCCGCTAGTTAACCTAGATAGTCAAAGTGCCCACTAGTTAACCTAAGTAGTACAAATGTCCGATAGTGATCCTACATAGTCCAAGTGCCCGCTATGTAACCTACGTAGTCCAAGTGCCCGTTCGTTAACCTATATAGACAAAGTGCCCGTTAGGTAACCTAGATAATCCAAGTGCCCGCTAGTTAACCTATATTGTCCAAATTCCCGCTAGGTAACCTAGATAGTCCAAGTGCCCGCTAGGGATCCTTCATAATCCAAGGGCCTGCTAGGGGACGTACATAGTCCAAGTGCTCGCTAGGTAACCTAGAGAGTCCCAGTGCGCGCTAGGGTATATACATAGTCCAAGTGCCTACTAGGAAACCTAGATAGTCAAAGTGCCCGCTAGTTAACCTACATAGTCCGAGGGCCCACTAGTTAACCTACATAGTCCAAGGTCCGCTAGTTAACCTAGATAGTCCAAGTGCCCGGTAGTTAACCTACATAGTACAATGGCCTGCTAGTTGACCTAGATAGTCCAAGTGCCCGCTAGTTAACCTAGATAGTCAAAGTGCCCACTAGTTAACCTAAGTAGTACAAATGTCCGATAGGGATCCTACATAGTCCAAGTGCCCGCTAGGTAACCTACATAGTCCAAGTGCCCGTTCGTTAACCTAGATAGTCAAAGTGCCCGTTAGGTAACCTAGATAGTCCGAGTGCCCGCTAGGTAACCTACATTGTCCAAGTTCCCGCTAAGTAACCTAGATAGTGCAAGTGCCCTCTAGGCAACCTACATAGTCCAAGTGCCCGTTCGTTCACCTAGAAGTCCAAGTGCCCGCTATGTAACCTAGACAGTCCAAGTGCCGGCTAGGTTACATGCATAGTCCAAGTGCCCGTTCGTTAACCTAGATAGTCCAAGGGCCCGCTAGTTAACCTATATAGTCCAAGGGCTCGCCTGTTAACTTTGATTGTCCAAGTGCCCGCTGGTTAACCAGATCGTCCAAGTGCCCGCCAGTTAACCTAGATCGTCCAAGTGCCTGCTAGTTAACCTACATAGTCCAAGGGTCCACTTGTTAACCTAGATCGTGCAAGTGTCCTCTAGTTAACCTACATAGTCCAAGTGCCTGCTAGGTAACCTACATAGTGCAAGTGCGCGCTAGTTAACCTACATAGTCCAATTGCCTTGTAGGGAGCCTACATAGTCCACGTGACCGCTAGGGAACCTACATAATCCAAGTGCCCACTCTGGAACATACATAGTCCAAGTGCCCGTTAGCTAACCTAGAAAGTCCAAGGGCTCGCTAGTTGACCTGCATAGTCCAAGTGCCAGCTAGGTAATCTAGATAGTACATGTGCCCGCTACGGAACCTAGATAGTCCAAGTGCCTGTTAGCTAACCTAGATATTCCAAGTGGCGGCTAGGTAACCTACATAGTCCAAGTGCCCGTTCGTTAACCTAGATAATACAAGTGCCTGCTAGGTAACCTAGACAGTCCAAGTGCCCGCTAGTTACCCTACATAGTCCAAGTGCCCCATAGGGATCCTACATAGTCCAAGTGCCCGCTAGGCAACCTACATTGTCCAAGTGCCCGTTAGTTAACCTAGATAGTCAAAGTGCCTGCTAGGTAACCTAGATAGTCCAAGTGCCCGCTAGGTAACCTACATAGTCCAAGTGCCCGCTAGGTAACCTAAATAGTCCAAATGCCCGCTAGGGAAACTACATAGTCCAAGTGCCCGCTAGTTAACCTTGATAGTCCAAGTGCCCCTAGTAAACCTACATAATCCATGGGCCCGCTAGTTAACCTACATAGTGCAAGGGCCTGCTAGTTAACCTAGATCGTGCAAGTGTCCGCTAGTTAACCTACATAATCCAAGTGCCCGCTAGTTAACCTAGATAGTCCAAGTGCCCGCTAGGGATCCTTCATAATCCAAGTGCCTGCTAGGGGACGTACATAGTCCAAGTGCTCGCTAGGTAACCTAGAGAGTCCCAGTGCGCGCTAGGGTATATACATAGTCCAAGTGCCTGCTAGGAAACCTAGATAGTCAAAGTGCCCGCTAGTTAACCTACATAGTTCGAGGGACCACTAGTTAACCTACATAGTCCAAGGTCCGCTAGTTAACCTAGATAGTCCAAGTGCCCGCTAGTTAACCTACATACTACAATGGCCCGCTAGTTGACCTAGATAGTCCAAGTGCCCGCTAGTTAACCTAGATAGTCAAAGTGCCCACTAGTTAACCTAAGTAGTACAAATGTCCGGTAGGGATCCTACATAGTCCAAGTGCCCGCTAGGTAACCTACATAGTCCAAGTGCCCGTTCGTTAACCTATATAGACAAAGTGCCCGTTAGGTAACCTAGATAATCCAAGTGCCCGCTAGTTAACCTATATTGTCCAAATTCCCGCTAGGTTACCTAGATAGTCCAAGTGCCCGCTAGGGATCCTTCATAATCCAAGTGCCTGCTAGGGGACGTACATAGTCCAAGTGCTCGCTAGGTAACCTAGAGAGTCCCAGTGCGCGCTAGGGTATATACATAGTCCAAGTGCCTGCTAGGAAACCTAGATAGTTCAAGTGCCCGCTAGTTAACCTACATAGTCCGAGGGCCCACTAGTTAACCTACATAGTCCAAGGTCCGCTAGTTAACCTAGATAGTCCAAGTGCCCGCTAGTTAACCTACATAGTACAATGGCCTGCTAGTTGACCTAGATAGTCCAAGTGCCCGCTAGTTAACCTAGATAGTCAAAGTGCCCACTAGTTAACCTAAGTAGTACAAATGTCCGATAGGGATCCTACATAGTCCAAGTGCCCGCTAGGTAACCTACATAGTCCAAGTGCCCGTTCGTTAACCTAGATAGTCAAAGTGCCCGTTAGGTAACCTAGATAGTCCAAGTGCCCGCTAGGTAACTTACATTGTCCAAGTTCCCGCTAAGTAACCTAGATAGTGCAAGTGCCCGCTAGGCAACCTACATAGTCCAAGTGCCCGTTCGTTCACCTAGAAGTCCAAGTGCCCGCTATGTAACCTAGACAGTCCAAGTGCCGGCTAGGTTACATGCATAGTCCAAGTGCCCGTTCGTTAACCTAGATAGTCCAAGGGCCCGCTAGTTAACCTATATAGTCCAAGGGCTCGCTTGTTAACATTGATTGTCCAAGTGCCCGCTGGTTAACCAGATCGTCCAAGTGCCCGCCAGTTAACCTAGATCGTCCAAGTGCCTGCTAGTTAACCTACATAGTCCAAGGGCCCACTTGTTAACCTAGATCGTGCAAGTGTCCTCTAGTTAACCTACATAGTCCAAGTGCCCGCTAGGTAACCTACATAGTGCAAGTGTCCGCTAGGTAACCTACATAGTCCAAGTGCCCGCTAGTTAACATAGATAGTCCAAGTGCCCGCTAGGTAACCTGGAGAGTGCAAGTGCCCGCTAGGTAACATACATAGTCTAAATGCCCGCAAGGAAACCTACATAGTCTAAATGCCCGCTAGGCAACCTACATAATCCAAGTGTCCGCTCTGGAACATACATAGTCCAAGTGCCCGTTAGCTAACCTAGATAGTCCAAGGGCCTGCTAGTTGACCTACATAGTCCAAGTGCCAGCTAGGTAACTTAGATAGTACATGTGCCCGCTAGGGAACCTAGATAGTCCAAGTGCCTGTTAGCTAACCAAGATATTCCAAGTGGCGGCTAGGTAACCTACATAGTCCAAGTGCCCGTTCGTTAACCTAGATATTCCAAGTGCCAGCTAGGTAACCTAGACAGTCCAAGTGCCCGCTAGTTACCCTACATAGTCCAAGTGCCCGATAGGGAACCTACATAATCCAAGTGCCCTCTAGGGATCCTACATATTCCAAGTGCCCCCTAGGGAACCTACATAGTCCAAGTGCCCGTTAGTTAACCTAGATTGTCAAAGTGCCTGCTAGGTAACCTACATAGTCCAAGTGCCCGCTAGGTAACCTAAATAGTCCAAAAGCGCGCTAGGGAAACTACATAGTCCAAGTGACCGCTAGTTAACCTAGATAGTCCAAGAGCCCTCTAGTAAACCTACATAATCCATGGCCCGCTAGTTAACCTACATAGTGCAAGGGCCCGCTAGTTAACCTAGATCGTGCAAGTGTCCGCTAGTTAACCTACATAGTACAAGTGCCCGCTAGGTAACCTAGATAGTCTAAGTGCCCGCTAGGGATCCTTCATAATCCAAGTGCCTACTAGGAAACCTAGATAGTCCAAGTGCCAGCTAGTTAACCTAGATAGTCCTAGTGCCCGTTTGTTAACCTACATAGTCCATGTGCCCACTAGGAGACGTACATAGTCCAAGTGCTCGCTAGGTAACCTAGAGAGTCCAAGTGCGCGCTAGGTTATATACATAGTCCAAGTGCCTGCTAGGAAACCTAGATAGTCCAAGGTCCGCTAGTTAACCTAGATAGTCCAAGTGCCCGCTAATTAACCTATATAGTACAATGGCCCGCTAGTTGACCTAGATAGTCCAAGTGCCTGATAGCTAACCTACATAGTCCATGTGTCCGTTCGTTAACCTAGATATTCCTAGTGCCCGCTTGGTAACCTGGATTGTCCAAGTGCCCGCTAGTTAACCTACATAGTCCAAGTGCCTTCCAGGGAGACTACAAAGTCCACGTGACCACTAGGGAACCTACATAGTCCAAGTGCCCGCTAGGCAACCTACATAATCCAAGTGCCCTCTCTGGAACATACATAGTCCAAGTGCCCGCTAGTTAACCTAGATTGTCAAAGTGCCCGCTAGTTAAACTAACTAGTACAAATGTCCGAAAGGGATCCTACATAGTCCAAGTGCCCACTAGGTAACCTACATAGTCCAAGTGCCCATTCGTTAACCTAGATAGTCAAAGTGCCCGTTAGGTAACCTAGATAGTCCAAGTGTCCGCAAGGTAACCTACATTTTCCAAGTTCCCGCTAGGTAACCTAGATAGTGCAAGTGCCCGCTAGGCAACCTACATAGTCCAAGTGCCCGTTCGTTAACCTAGAAGTCCAAGTGCCCGCTATGTAACCTAGACAGTCCAAGTGCCGGCTAGGTTTCATGCATAGTCCAAGTGCCCGTTCGTTAACCTAGATAGTCCAAGTGGCCGCTAGGGGACCTATATAGTCCAAGTGCTATCTAGGTAACCTAAGTAGTCCAAGGGCTCGCTTGTTAACTTTGATTGTCCAAGTGCCGCTGGTTAACCAGATCGTCCAAGTGCCCGCCAATTAACATGATCGTCCAAGTGCCGGCTAGTTAACCTACATAGTCCAAGGGCCCACTTGTTAACCTAGATCGTGCAAGTGTCCTCTAGTTAACCTACATAGTCCAAGTGCCCGCTAGTTAACATAGATAGTCCACGTGCCAGCTAGCTAACCTAGAGAGTGTAAGTGCCCGCTCTGGAACATACATAGTCCAAGTGCCCGCTAGTTAACCTAGATTGTCAAAGTGCCCGCTAGTTAAACTAACTAGTACAAATGTCCGAAAGGGATCCTACATAGTCCAAGTGCCCGCTAGGTAACCTACATAGTCCAAGTGCCCGTTCGTTAACCTAGAGAGTCAAACTGCCCGTTAGGTAACCTAGATAGTCAAAGTGTCCGCTAGGTAACCTACATTGTCCAAGTTCCCGCTAGGTAACCTAGATAGGGCAAGTGCCCGCTAGGCAACCTACATAGTCCAAGTGCCCGTTCGTTAACCTAGAAGTCCAAGTGCCCGCTATGTAACCTAGACAGTCCAAGTGCCGGCTAGGTTACATGCATAGTCCAAGTGCCCATTTGTTAACCTAGATAGTCCAAGTGCCCGCTAGGGAACCTATATAGTCCAAGTGCTATCTAGGTAACCTACATAGTCCAAGGGCTCGCTTGTTAACTTTGATTGTCCAAGTGCCGCTGGTTAACCAGATCGTCCAAGTGCCCGCCAGTTAACATGATAGTCCAAGTGCCGGCTAGTTAACCTACATAGTCCAAGGGCCCACTTGTTAACCTAGATCGTGCAAGTGTCCTCTAGTTAACCTACATAGTCCAAGTGTCCGCTAGGTAACTTACATAGTGCAAGTGTCCGCTAGGTAACCTACATAGTCCAAGTGCCCGCTAGTTATCATAGATAGTCCAAGTGCCAGCTAGCTAACCTAGAGAGTGCAAGTGCCCGCTAGTTAACCTACATAGTCCAAGTGCCTGCTAGGTAACCTAGATAGTCCAAGGACCTGCTAGTTATCCTACATAGTCCAAGTGCCCGCTAGGTAACCTACATATTGCAAGTGTCCGCTAGTAAACCTACATAGTCCAAGTGCAAGCTAGTTAACCTACATAGACCAATGCCCTCTAGTTAACCCACATAGTCCAAGTGCCCGCTAGGGAACTTACTTAGTCCAAGGGCCCGCTAGGGAACCTACATAGTCCGAGTGCCCGTTAGTTAACCTAGATAGTCCAAGTGCCCGCTAGTTAACCTACATAGTACAATGGCCCGCTAGTTGACCCAGATAGTCCAAGTGCCCGCTAGTTAACCTAGATAGTCAAAGTGCCCACTAGTTAACCTAAGTAGTACAAATGTCCGATAGGGATCCTACATAGTCCAAGTGCCCGCTAGGTAACCTACATAGTCCAAGTGCCCATTCGTTAACCTATATAGACAAAGTGCCCGTTAGGTAACCTAGATAATCCAAGTGCCCGCTAGTTAACCTATATTGTCCAAATCCCCGCTAGGTAACCTAGATAGTCCAAGTGCCCGCTAGGGATCCTTCATAATCCAAGTGCCCGCTAGGGATCCTTCATAATCCAAGTGCCTGCTAGGGGACGTACATAGTCCAAGTGCTCGCTAGGTAACCTAGAGAGTCCCAGTGCGCGCTAGGGTATATACATAGTCCATGTGCCTGCTAGGAAACCTAGATAGTCAAAGTGCCCGCTAGTTAACCTACATAGTCCGAGGGCCCACTAGTTATCCTACATAGTCCAAGGTCCGCTAGTTAACCTAGATAGTCCAAGTGCCCGCTAGTTAACCTAGATAGTCAAAGTGCCCACTAGTTAACCTAAATAGTACAAATGTCCAATAGGGATCCTACATAGTCCAAGTGCCCGTTCGTTCACCTAGAAGTCCAAGTGCCCGCTATGTAACCTAGACAGTCCAAGTGCCGGCTAGGTTACATGCATAGTCCAAGTGCCCGTTCGTTAACCTAGATAGTCCAAGGGCCCGCTAGTTAACCTATATAGTCCAAGGGCTCGCTTGTTAACTTTGATTGTCCAAGTGCCCGCTGGTTAACCAGATCGTCCAAGTGCCCGCCAGTTAACCTAGATCGTCCAAGTGCCTGCTAGTTAACCTACATAGTCCAAGGGTCCACTTGTTAACCTAGATCGTGCAAGTGTCCTCTAGTTAACCTACATAGTGCAAGTGCCCGCTAGTTAACCTACATAGTCCAAGTGCCTTGTAGGGAGCCTACATAGTCCACGTGACCGCTAGGGAACCTACATAATCCAAGTGCCCACTCTGGAACATACATAGTCCAAGTGCCCGTTAGCTAACCTAGATAGTCCAAGGGCCCGCTAGTTGACCTGCATAGTCCAAGTGCCAGCTAGGTAATCTAGATAGTACATGTGCCCGCTAGGGAACCTAGATAGTCCAAGTGCCTGTTAGCTAACCTAGATATTCTAAGTGGCGGCTAGGTAACCTACATAGTCCAAGTGCCCGTTCGTTAACCTAGATAATACAAGTGCCTGCTAGGTAACCTAGACAGTCCAAGTGCCCGCTAGTTACCCTACATAGTCCAAGTGCCCCATAGGGATCCTACATAGTCCAAGTGCCCGCTAGGCAACCTACATTGTCCAAGTGCCCGTTAGTTAACCTAGATAGTCAAAGTGCCTGCTAGGTAACCTAGATAGTCCAAGTGCCCGCTAGGTAACCTACATAGTCCAAGTGCCCGCTAGGTAACCTAAATAGTCCAAATGCCCGCTAGGGAAACTACATAGTCCAAGTGCCCGCTAGTTAACCTAGATAGTCCAAGTGCCCCTAGTAAACCTACATAATCCATGGGCCCGCTAGTTAACCTACATAGTGCAAGGGCCTGCTAGTTAACCTAGATCGTGCAAGTGTCCGCTAGTTAACCTACATAATCCAAGTGCCCGCTAGTTAACCTAGATAGTCCAAGTGCCCGCTAGGGATCCTTCATAATCCAAGTGCCTGCTAGGGGACGTACATAGTCCAAGTGCTCGCTAGGTAACCTAGAGAGTCCCAGTGCGCGCTAGGGTATATACATAGTCCAAGTGCCTGCTAGGAAACCTAGATAGTCAAAGTGCCCGCTAGTTAACCTACATAGTTCGAGGGACCACTAGTTAACCTACATAGTCCAAGGTCCGCTAGTTAACCTACATAGTCCAAGTGCCCGCTAGTTAACCTACATAGTACAATGGCCCGCTAGTTGACCTAGATAGTCCAAGTGCCCGCTAGTTAACCTAGATAGTCAAAGTGCCCACTAGTTAACCTAAGTAGTACAAATGTCCGATAGGGATCCTACATAGTCCAAGTGCCCGCTAGGTAACCTACATAGTCCAAGTGCCCGTTCGTTAACCTATATAGATAAAGTGCCCGTTAGGTAACCTAGATAATCCAAGTGCCCGCTAGTTAACCTATATTGTCCAAATTCCCGCTAGGTTACCTAGATAGTCCAAGTGCCCGCTAGGGATCCTTCATAATCCAAGTGCCTGCTAGGGGACGTACATAGTCCAAGTGCTCGCTAGGTAACCTAGAGAGTCCCAGTGCGCGCTAGGGTATATACATAGTCCAAGTGCCTGCTAGGAAACCTAGATAGTCAAAGTGCCCGCTAGTTAACCTACATAGTCCGAGGGCCCACTAGTTAACCTACATAGTCCAAGGTCCGCTAGTTAACCTAGATAGTCCAAGTGCCCGCTAGTTAACCTACATAGTACAATGGCCTGCTAGTTGACCTAGATAGTCCAAGTGCCCGCTAGTTAACCTAGATAGTCAAAGTGCCCACTAGTTAACCTAAGTAGTACAAATGTCCGATAGGGATCCTACATAGTCCAAGTGCCCGCTAGGTAACCTACATAGTCCAAGTGCCCGTTCGTTAACCTAGATAGTCAAAGTGCCCGTTAGGTAACCTAGATAGTCCAAGTGCCCGCTAGGTAACCTACATTGTCCAAGTTCCCGCTAAGTAACCTAGATAGTGCAAGTGCCCGCTAGGCAACCTACATAGTCCAAGTGCCCGTTCGTTCACCTAGAAGTCCAAGTGCCCGCTATGTAACCTAGACAGTCCAAGTGCCGGCTAGGTTACATGCATAGTCCAAGTGCCCGTTCGTTAACCTAGATAGTCCAAGGGCCCGCTAGTTAACCTATATAGTCC
Organism: Tenrec ecaudatus; assembly: GCF_050624435.1. Lineage (NCBI taxonomy): Eukaryota > Metazoa > Chordata > Mammalia > Afrosoricida > Tenrecidae > Tenrec > Tenrec ecaudatus. Next base: position 116,318,375 of record NC_134534.1, read on the forward strand.
AAGGGCTCGCTTGTTAACTTTGATTGTCCAAGTGCCCGCTGGTTAACCAGATCGTCCAAGTGCCCGCCAGTTAACCTAGATCGTCCAAGTGCCTGCTAGTTAACCTACATAGTCCAAGGGCCCACTTGTTAACCTAGATCGTGCAAGTGTCCTCTAGTTAACCTACATAGTCCAAGTGCCCGCTAGGTAACCTACATAGTGCAAGTGTCCGCTAGGTAACCTACATAGTCCAAGTGCCCGCTAGTTAACATAGATAGTCCAAGTTCCCGCTAGGTAACCTAGAGAGTGCAAGTGCCCGCTAAGTAACATACATAGTCCAAATGCCCGCAAGGAAACCTACATAGTCTAAATGCCCGCTAGGCAACCTACATAATCCAAGTGTCCGCTCTGGAACATACATAGTCCAAGTGCCCGTTAGCTAACCTAGATAGTCCAAGGGCCCGCTAGTTGACCTACATAGTCCAAGTGCCAGCTAGGTAACTTAGATAGTACATGTGCCCGCTAGGAAACCTAGATAGTCCAAGTGCCTGTTAGCTAACCAAGATATTCCAAGTGGCGGCTAGGTAACCTACATAGTCCAAGTGCCCGCTAGGTAACCTAAATAGTCCAAAAGCGCGCTAGGGAAACTACATAGTCCAAGTGACCGCTAGTTAACCTAGATAGTCCAAGAGCCCTCTAGTAAACCTACATAATCCATGGCCCGCTAGTTAACCTACATAGTGCAAGGGCCCGCTAGTTAACCTAGATCGTGCAAGTGTCCGCTAGTTAACCTACATAGTACAAGTGCCCGCTAGGTAACCTAGATAGTCTAAGTGCCCGCTAGGGATCCTTCATAATCCAAGTGCCTACTAGGAAACCTAGATAGTCCAAGTGCCAGCTAGTTAACCTAGATAGTCCTAGTGCCCGTTAGTTAACCTACATAGTCCAAGTGCCCACTAGGGGACGTACATAGTCCAAGTGCTCGCTAGGTAACCTAGAGAGTCCAAGTGCGCGCTAGGTTATATACATAGTCCAAGTGCCTGCTAGGAAACCTAGATAGTCCAAGGTCCGCTAGTTAACCTAGATAGTCCAAGTGCCCGCTAGTTAACCTATATAGTACAATGGCCCGCTAGTTGACCTAGATAGTCCAAGTGCCTGATAGCTAACCTACATAGTCCATGTGTCCGTTCGTTAACCTAGATAGTCCAAGTGCCCGCTTGGTAACCTGGATTGTCCAAGTGCCCGCTAGTTAACCTACATAGTCCAAGTGCCTTCCAGGGAGACTACAAAGTCCACGTGACCACTAGGGAACCTACATAGTCCAAGTGCCCGCTAGGCAACCTACATAATCCAAGTGCCCCCTCTGGAACATACATAGTCCAAGTGCCCGCTAGTTAACCTAGATTGTCAAAGTGCCCGCTAGTTAAACTAACTAGTACAAATGTCCGAAAGGGATCCTACATAGTCCAAGTGCCCACTAGGTAACCTACATAGTCCAAGTGCCCATTCGTTAACCTAGATAGTCAAAGTGCCCGTTAGGTAACCTAGATAGTCCAAGTGTCCGCAAGGTAACCTACATTTTCCAAGTTCCCGCTAGGTAACCTAGATAGTGCAAGTGCCCGCTAGGCAACCTACATAGTCCAAGTGCCCGTTCGTTAACCTAGAAGTCCAAGTGCCCGCTATGTAATCTAGACAGTCCAAGTGCCGGCTAGGTTACATGCATAGTCCAAGTGCCCGTTCGTTAACCTAGATAGTCCAAGTGGCCGCTAGGGGACCTATATAGTCCAAGTGCTATCTAGGTAACCTAAGTAGTCCAAGGGCTCGCTTGTTAACTTTGATTGTCCAAGTGCCGCTGGTTAACCAGATCGTCCAAGTGCCCGCCAATTAACATGATCGTCCAAGTGCCGGCTAGTTAACCTACATAGTCCAAGGGCCCACTTGTTAACCTAGATCGTGCAAGTGTCCTCTAGTTAACCTACATAGTCCAAGTGCCCGCTAGTTAACATAGATAGTCCAAGTGCCAGCTAGCTAACCTAGAGAGTGTAAGTGCCCGCTCTGGAACATACATAGTCCAAGTGCCCGCTAGTTAACCTAGATTGTCAAAGTGCCCGCTAGTTAAACTAACTAGTACAAATGTCCGAAAGGGATCCTACATAGTCCAAGTGCCCGCTAGGTAACCTACATAGTCCAAGTGCCCGTTCGTTAACCTAGAGAGTCAAACTGCCCGTTAGGTAACCTAGATAGTCAAAGTGTCCGCTAGGTAACCTACATTGTCCAAGTTCCCGCTAGGTAACCTAGATAGGGCAAGTGCCCGCTAGGCAACCTACATAGTCCAAGTGCCCGTTCGTTAACCTAGAAGTCCAAGTGCCCGCTATGTAACCTAGACAGTCCAAGTGCCGGCTAGGTTACATGCATAGTCCAAGTGCCCATTTGTTAACCTAGATAGTCCAAGTGCCCGCTAGGGAACCTATATAGTCCAAGTGCTATCTAGGTAACCTACATAGTCCAAGGGCTCGCTTGTTAACTTTGATTGTCCAAGTGCCGCTGGTTAACCAGATCGTCCAAGTGCCCGCCAGTTAACATGATAGTCCAAGTGCCGGCTAGTTAACCTACATAGTCCAAGGGCCCACTTGTTAACCTAGATCGTGCAAGTGTCCTCTAGTTAACCTACATAGTCCAAGTGTCCGCTAGGTAACTTACATAGTGCAAGTGTCCGCTAGGTAACCTACATAGTCCAAGTGCCCGCTAGTTATCATAGATAGTCCAAGTGCCAGCTAGCTAACCTAGAGAGTGCAAGTGCCCGCTAGTTAACCTACATAGTCCAAGTGCCTGCTAGGTAACCTAGATAGTCCAAGGACCTGCTAGTTATCCTACATAGTCCAAGTGCCCGCTAGGTAACCTACATATTGCAAGTGTCCGCTAGTAAACCTACATAGTCCAAGTGCCAGCTAGTTAACCTACATAGACCAATGCCCTCTAGTTAACCCACATAGTCCAAGTGCCCGCTAGGGAACTTACTTAGTCCAAGGGCCCGCTAGGGAACCTACATAGTCCGAGTGCCCGTTAGTTAACCTAGATAGTCCAAGTGCCCGCTAGTTAACCTACATAGTACAATGGCCCGCTAGTTGACCCAGATAGTCCAAGTGCCCGCTAGTTAACCTAGATAGTCAAAGTGCCCACTAGTTAACCTAAGTAGTACAAATGTCCGATAGGGATCCTACATAGTCCAAGTGCCCGCTAGGTAACCTACATAGTCCAAGTGCCCATTCGTTAACCTATATAGACAAAGTGCCCGTTAGGTAACCTAGATAATCCAAGTGCCCGCTAGTTAACCTATATTGTCCAAATCCCCGCTAGGTAACCTAGATAGTCCAAGTGCCCGCTAGGGATCCTTCATAATCCAAGTGCCCGCTAGGGATCCTTCATAATCCAAGTGCCTGCTAGGGGACGTACATAGTCCAAGTGCTCGCTAGGTAACCTAGAGAGTCCCAGTGCGCGCTAGGGTATATACATAGTCCATGTGCCTGCTAGGAAACCTAGATAGTCAAAGTGCCCGCTAGTTAACCTACATAGTCCGAGGGCCCACTAGTTATCCTACATAGTCCAAGGTCCGCTAGTTAACCTAGATAGTCCAAGTGCCCGCTAGTTAACCTAGATAGTCAAAGTGCCCACTAGTTAACCTAAATAGTACAAATGTCCAATAGGGATCCTACATAGTCCAAGTGCCCGTTCGTTCACCTAGAAGTCCAAGTGCCCGCTATGTAACCTAGACAGTCCAAGTGCCGGCTAGGTTACATGCATAGTCCAAGTGCCCGTTCGTTAACCTAGATAGTCCAAGGGCCCGCTAGTTAACCTATATAGTCCAAGGGCTCGCTTGTTAACTTTGATTGTCCAAGTGCCCGCTGGTTAACCAGATCGTCCAAGTGCCCGCCAGTTAACCTAGATCGTCCAAGTGCCTGCTAGTTAACCTACATAGTCCAAGGGTCCACTTGTTAACCTAGATCGTGCAAGTGTCCTCTAGTTAACCTACATAGTGCAAGTGCCCGCTAGTTAACCTACATAGTCCAAGTGCCTTGTAGGGAGCCTACATAGTCCACGTGACCGCTAGGGAACCTACATAATCCAAGTGCCCACTCTGGAACATACATAGTCCAAGTGCCCGTTAGCTAACCTAGATAGTCCAAGGGCCCGCTAGTTGACCTGCATAGTCCAAGTGCCAGCTAGGTAATCTAGATAGTACATGTGCCCGCTAGGGAACCTAGATAGTCCAAGTGCCTGTTAGCTAACCTAGATATTCCAAGTGGCGGCTAGGTAACCTACATAGTCCAAGTGCCCGTTCGTTAACCTAGATAATACAAGTGCCTGCTAGGTAACCTAGACAGTCCAAGTGCCCGCTAGTTACCCTACATAGTCCAAGTGCCCCATAGGGATCCTACATAGTCCAAGTGCCCGCTAGGCAACCTACATTGTCCAAGTGCCCGTTAGTTAACCTAGATAGTCAAAGTGCCTGCTAGGTAACCTAGATAGTCCAAGTGCCCGCTAGGTAACCTACATAGTCCAAGTGCCCGCTAGGTAACCTAAATAGTCCAAATGCCCGCTAGGGAAACTACATTGTCCAAGTGCCCGCTAGTTAACCTAGATAGTCCAAGTGCCCCTAGTAAACCTACATAATCCATGGGCCCGCTAGTTAACCTACATAGTGCAAGGGCCTGCTAGTTAACCTAGATCGTGCAAGTGTCCGCTAGTTAACCTACATAATCCAAGTGCCCGCTAGTTAACCTAGATAGTCCAAGTGCCCGCTAGGGATCCTTCATAATCCAAGTGCCTGCTAGGGGACGTACATAGTCCAAGTGCTCGCTAGGTAACCTAGAGAGTCCCAGTGCGCGCTAGGGTATATACATAGTCCAAGTGCCTGCTAGGAAACCTAGATAGTCAAAGTGCCCGCTAGTTAACCTACATAGTTCGAGGGACCACTAGTTAACCTACATAGTCCAAGTGCCCGCTAGTTAACCTACATAGTACAATGGCCCGCTAGTTGACCTAGATAGTCCAAGTGCCCGCTAGTTAACCTAGATAGTCAAAGTGCCCACTAGTTAACCTAAGTAGTACAAATGTCCGATAGGGATCCTACATAGTCCAAGTGCCCGCTAGGTAACCTACATAGTCCAAGTGCCCGTTCGTTAACCTATATAGACAAAGTGCCCGTTAGGTAACCTAGATAATCCAAGTGCCCGCTAGTTAACCTATATTGTCCAAATCCCCGCTAGGTAACCTAGATAGTCCAAGTGCCCGCTAGGGATCCTTCATAATCCAAGTGCCCGCTAGGGATCCTTCATAATCCAAGTGCCTGCTAGGGGACGTACATAGTCCAAGTGCTCGCTAGGTAACCTAGAGAGTCCCAGTGCGCGCTAGGGTATATACATAGTCCATGTGCCTGCTAGGAAACCTAGATAGTCAAAGTGCCCGCTAGTTAACCTACATAGTCCGAGGGCCCACTAGTTATCCTACATAGTCCAAGGTCCGCTAGTTAACCTAGATAGTCCAAGTGCCCGCTAGTTAACCTAGATAGTCAAAGTGCCCACTAGTTAACCTAAATAGTACAAATGTCCAATAGGGATCCTACATAGTCCAAGTGCCCGTTCGTTCACCTAGAAGTCCAAGTGCCCGCTATGTAACCTAGACAGTCCAAGTGCCGGCTAGGTTACATGCATAGTCCAAGTGCCCGTTCGTTAACCTAGATAGTCCAAGGGCCCGCTAGTTAACCTATATAGTCCAAGGGCTCGCTTGTTAACTTTGATTGTCCAAGTGCCCGCTGGTTAACCAGATCGTCCAAGTGCCCGCCAGTTAACCTAGATCGTCCAAGTGCCTGCTAGTTAACCTACATAGTCCAAGGGTCCACTTGTTAACCTAGATCGTGCAAGTGTCCTCTAGTTAACCTACATAGTGCAAGTGCCCGCTAGTTAACCTACATAGTCCAAGTGCCTTGTAGGGAGCCTACATAGTCCACGTGACCGCTAGGGAACCTACATAATCCAAGTGCCCACTCTGGAACATACATAGTCCAAGTGCCCGTTAGCTAACCTAGATAGTCCAAGGGCCCGCTAGTTGACCTGCATAGTCCAAGTGCCAGCTAGGTAATCTAGATAGTACATGTGCCCGCTAGGGAACCTAGATAGTCCAAGTGCCTGTTAGCTAACCTAGATATTCCAAGTGGCGGCTAGGTAACCTACATAGTCCAAGTGCCCGTTCGTTAACCTAGATAATACAAGTGCCTGCTAGGTAACCTAGACAGTCCAAGTGCCCGCTAGTTACCCTACATAGTCCAAGTGCCCCATAGGGATCCTACATAGTCCAAGTGCCCGCTAGGCAACCTACATTGTCCAAGTGCCCGTTAGTTAACCTAGATAGTCAAAGTGCCTGCTAGGTAACCTAGATAGTCCAAGTGCCCGCTAGGTAACCTACATAGTCCAAGTGCCCGCTAGGTAACCTAAATAGTCCAAATGCCCGCTAGGGAAACTACATTGTCCAAGTGCCCGCTAGTTAACCTAGATAGTCCAAGTGCCCCTAGTAAACCTACATAATCCATGGGCCCGCTAGTTAACCTACATAGTGCAAGGGCCTGCTAGTTAACCTAGATCGTGCAAGTGTCCGCTAGTTAACCTACATAATCCAAGTGCCCGCTAGTTAACCTAGATAGTCCAAGTGCCCGCTAGGGATCCTTCATAATCCAAGTGCCTGCTAGGGGACGTACATAGTCCAAGTGCTCGCTAGGTAACCTAGAGAGTCCCAGTGCGCGCTAGGGTATATACATAGTCCAAGTGCCTGCTAGGAAACCTAGATAGTCAAAGTGCCCGCTAGTTAACCTACATAGTTCGAGGGACCACTAGTTAACCTACATAGTCCAAGTGCCCGCTAGTTAACCTACATAGTACAATGGCCCGCTAGTTGACCTAGATAGTCCAAGTGCCCGCTAGTTAACCTAGATAGTCAAAGTGCCCACTAGTTAACCTAAGTAGTACAAATGTCCGATAGGGATCCTACATAGTCCAAGTGCCCGCTAGGTAACCTACATAGTCCAAGTGCCCGTTCGTTAACCTATATAGATAAAGTGCCCGTTAGGTAACCTAGATAATCCAAGTGCCCGCTAGTTAACCTATATTGTCCAAATTCCCGCTAGGTTACCTAGATAGTCCAAGTGCCCGCTAGGGATCCTTCATAATCCAAGTGCCTGCTAGGGGACGTACATAGTCCAAGTGCTCGCTAGGTAACCTAGAGAGTCCCAGTGCGCGCTAGGGTATATACATAGTCCAAGTGCCTGCTAGGAAACCTAGATAGTCAAAGTGCCCGCTAGTTAACCTACATAGTCCGAGGGCCCACTAGTTAACCTACATAGTCCAAGGTCCGCTAGTTAACCTAGATAGTCCAAGTGCCCGCTAGTTAACCTACATAGTACAATGGCCTGCTAGTTGACCTAGATAGTCCAAGTGCCGGCTAGTTAACCTAGATAGTCAAAGTGCCCACTAGTTAACCTAAGTAGTACAAATGTCCGATAGGGATCCTACATAGTCCAAGTGCCCGCTAGGTAACCTACATAGTCCAAGTGCCCGTTCGTTAACCTAGATAGTCAAAGTGCCCGTTAGGTAACCTAGATAGTCCAAGTGCCCGCTAGGTAACCTACATTGTCCAAGTTCCCGCTAAGTAACCTAGATAGTGCAAGTGCCCGCTAGGCAACCTACATAGTCCAAGTGCCCGTTCGTTCACCTAGAAGTCCAAGTGCCCGCTATGTAACCTAGACAGTCCAAGTGCCGGCTAGGTTACATGCATAGTCCAAGTGCCCGTTCGTTAACCTAGATAGTCCAAGGGCCCGCTAGTTAACCTATATAGTCCAAGGGCTCGCTTGTTAACTTTGATTGTCCAAGTGCCCGCTGGTTAACCAGATCGTCCAAGTGCCCGCCAGTTAACCTAGATCGTCCAAGTGCCTGCTAGTTAACCTACATAGTCCAAGGGCCCACTTGTTAACCTAGATCGTGCAAGTGTCCTCTAGTTAACCTACATAGTCCAAGTGCCCGCTAGGTAACCTACATAGTGCAAGTGTCCGCTAGGTAACCTACATAGTCCAAGTGCCCGCTAGTTAACATAGATAGTCCAAGTGCCCGCTAGGTAACCTAGAGAGTGCAAGTGCCCGCTAAGTAACATACATAGTCCAAATGCCCGCAAGGAAACCTACATAGTCTAAATGCCCGCTAGGCAACCTACATAATCCAAGTGTCCGCTCTGGAACATACATAGTCCAAGTGCCCGTTAGCTAACCTAGATAGTCCAAGGGCCCGCTAGTTGACCTACATAGTCCAAGTGCCAGCTAGGTAACTTAGATAGTACATGTGCCCGCTAGGGAACCTAGATAGTCCAAGTGCCTGTTAGCTAACCAAGATATTCCAAGTGGCGGCTAGGTAACCTACATAGTCCAAGTGCCCGTTCGTTAACCTAGATATTCCAAGTGCCAGCTAGGTAACCTAGACAGTCCAAGTGCCCACTAGTTACCCTACATAGTCCAAGTGCCCGATAGGGAACCTACATAATCCAAGTGCCCTCTAGGGATCCTACATATTCCAAGTGCCCCCTAGGGAACCTACATAGTCCAAGTGCCCGTTAGTTAACCTAGATTGTCAAAGTGCCTGCTAGGTAACCTACATAGTCCAAGTGCCCGCTAGGTAACCTAAATAGTCCAAAATCGCGCTAGGGAAACTACATAGTCCAAGTGACCGCTAGTTAACCTAGATAGTCCAAGAGCCCTCTAGTAAACCTACATAATCCATGGCCCGCTAGTTAACCTACATAGTGCAAGGGCCCGCTAGTTAACCTAGATCGTGCAAGTGTCCGCTAGTTAACCTACATAGTACAAGTGCCCGCTAGGTAACCTAGATAGTCTAAGTGCCCGCTAGGGATCCTTCATAATCCAAGTGCCTACTAGGAAACCTAGATAGTCCAAGTGCCAGCTAGTTAACCTAGATAGTCCTAGTGCCCGTTAGTTAACCTACATAGTCCAAGTGCCCACTAGGGGACGTACATAGTCCAAGTGCTCGCTAGGTAACCTAGAGAGTCCAAGTGCGCGCTAGGTTATATACATAGTCCAAGTGCCTGCTAGGAAACCTAGATAGTCCAAGGTCCGCTAGTTAACCTAGATAGTCCAAGTGCCCGCTAGTTAACCTATATAGTACAATGGCCCGCTAGTTGACCTAGATAGTCCAAGTGCCTGATAGCTAACCTACATAGTCCATGTGTCCGTTCGTTAACCTAGATAGTCCAAGTGCCCGCTTGGTAACCTGGATTGTCCAAGTGCCCGCTAGTTAACCTACATAGTCCAAGTGCCTTCCAGGGAGACTACAAAGTCCACGTGACCACTAGGGAACCTACATAGTCCAAGTGCCCGCTAGGCAACCTACATAATCCAAGTGCCCCCTCTGGAACATACATAGTCCAAGTGCCCGCTAGTTAACCTAGATTGTCAAAGTGCCCGCTAGTTAACCTACATAGTCCGAGGGCCCACTAGTTAACCTACATAGTCCAAGGTCCGCTAGTTAACCTAGATAGTCCAAGTGCCCGCTAGTTAACCTACATAGTACAATGGCCCGCTAGTTGACCCAGATAGTCCAAGTGCCCGCTAGTTAACCTAGATAGTCAAAGTGCCCACTAGTTAACCTAAGTAGTACAAATGTCCGATAGGGATCCTACATAGTCCAAGTGCCCGCTAGGTAACCTACATAGTCCAAGTGCCCATTCGTTAACCTATATAGACAAAGTGCCCGTTAGGTAACCTAGATAATCCAAGTGCCCGCTAGTTAACCTATATTGTCCAAATTCCCGCTAGGTAACCTAGATAGTCCAAGTGCCCGCTAGGGATCCTTCATAATCCAAGTGCCCGCTAGGGATCCTTCATAATCCAAGTGCCTGCTAGGGGACGTACATAGTCCAAGTGCTCGCTAGGTAACCTAGAGAGTCCCAGTGCGCGCTAGGGTATATACATAGTCCATGTGCCTGCTAGGAAACCTAGATAGTCAAAGTGCCCGCTAGTTAACCTACATAGTCCGAGGGCCCACTAGTTATCCTACATAGTCCAAGGTCCGCTAGTTAACCTACATAGTCCAAGTGCCCGCTAGTTAACCTATATTGTCCAAATTCCCGCTAGGTTACCTAGATAGTCCAAGTGCCCGCTAGGGATCCTTCATAATCCAAGTGCCTGCTAGGGGACGTACATAGTCCAAGTGCTCGCTAGGTAACCTAGAGAGTCCCAGTGCGCGCTAGGGTATATACATAGTCCAAGTGCCTGCTAGGAAACCTAGATAGTCAAAGTGCCCGCTAGTTAACCTACATAGTCCGAGGGCCCACTAGTTAACCTACATAGTCCAAGGTCCGCTAGTTAACCTAGATAGTCCAAGTGCCCGCTAGTTAACCTACATAGTACAATGGCCTGCTAGTTGACCTAGATAGTCCAAGTGCCCGCTAGTTAACCTAGATAGTCAAAGTGCCCACTAGTTAACCTAAGTAGTACAAATGTCCGATAGGGATCCTACATAGTCCAAGTGCCCGCTAGGTAACCTACATAGTCCAAGTGCCCGTTCGTTAACCTAGATAGTCAAAGTGCCCGTTAGGTAACCTAGATAGTCCAAGTGCCCGCTAGGTAACCTACATTGTCCAAGTTCCCGCTAAGTAACCTAGATAGTGCAAGTGCCCGCTAGGCAACCTACATAGTCCAAGTGCCCGTTCGTTCACCTAGAAGTCCAAGTGCCCGCTATGTAACCTAGACAGTCCAAGTGCCGGCTAGGTTACATGCATAGTCCAAGTGCCCGTTCGTTAACCTAGATAGTCCAAGGGCCCGCTAGTTAACCTATATAGTCCAAGGGCTCGCTTGTTAACTTTGATTGTCCAAGTGCCCGCTGGTTAACCAGATCATCCAAGTGCCCGCCAGTTAACCTAGATCGTCCAAGTGCCTGCTAGTTAGCCTACATAGTTCAAGGGCCCACTTGTTAACCTAGATCGTGCAAGTGTCCTCTAGTTAACCTACATAATCCAAGTGCCCGCTAGGTAACCTACATAGTGCAAGTGTCCGCTAGTTAACCTACATAGTCCAAGTGCCAGCTAGTTAACCTAGATAGTCCAAGTGCCCGCTAGGTAACCTACATAATGCAAGTGTCCGCTAGTTAACCTACGTAGTCCAAGGGACCGCTAGATAACCTAGATAGTCCAAGTACCCGCTAGTTGACCTAGATCGTCCAAGTGCCCGCTAGTTAACCAGGATCATCCAAGTGCCCTCTAGTTAACTTACATAGTCCAAGGGCCTGCTAGTTAACCTACATAGACCAAGGGCCCGCTAGTTAACCTAGATAGTCCAAGTGCCCGCTAGTTAACCTACATAGTCCAAGTGCCCGCTAGGTAACCTAGACAGTCCAAGTGACCACTAGGTTACCTACATAGTCCAAGTGCCCGTTCGTTAACCTACATAGCGCAAGTGCCCGCTAGGGAACGTACATTGTCCAAGTGCCCGCTAGGTAACCTAGATAGTACAAGTGCCCGCTAGTTAACCTACATAGTCCAAGTGCCTGCTAGGTAAACTACATAGTCCAAGTGCCCACTAGGTAACCTAGACAGTCCAATTGCCCGCTAGTTAACCTAGACAGTCCAAGTACCCGTTAGGGAACCTATATAGTCCAAGTGCCCGCTAGGGAACCTACATAGTCCAAGTGCTCGCTAGGCAACCTACATAGTCCAAGTGCCCGTTAGTTAACCTAGATAGTCAAAGTGCCTGCTAGTAAACCTAGATAGTCCAAGGGCCTGCTAGTTAACCTAGATAGTCCAAGTGCCCGCTTGTTAACCTAAATCGTCCAAGTGTCCGCTAGGTAACCTACATAGTCCAATTGCCTGCTCTGGAACATACATAGTACAAGTGCCCGTTAGTTAACCTAGATAATCCAAGTGCCCGCTAGTTAACCTAGATAGGCCAAGTGCCCGCAAGGTAACGTAGATAGCCCAAGAGCCCGCTAGGGAACATACATTGTCCAAGGGCCCGCTAGGTAACCTTGATAGTCCAAGTGCCTACTAGTTAACCTACGTAGTCCAAGTGCACGCTAGGTAACCTAAATAATCCAAATGCCCGCTAGGGAAACTACATAGTCCAAGTGCCCACTAGTTAACATAGATAGTCCAAGTGCCCGCTAGTAAACCTAGATAGTCCAAGGGCCCGCTAGTTAACCTAGATAGTCCAAGTGCCCGCTTGTTAACTTAAATCGTACAAGTGTCCGCTAGGTAACCTACATAGTCCAAGTGCCTGCTAGGTAACCTAGATAGTCCCAGTGCCTGATAGCTAACCTACATAGTCCAAGTGTCCGTTCGTTCACCTAGATAGTCCAAGTGCCCATTGGGTAACCTACATAGTCCAAGTGCCTGCTTGGTAACCTGGATAGTCCAAGTGCCCGCTAGTTAACCTACATAGTCCAAGTGCCTTGTAGGGAGCCTACATAGTCCACGTGACCGCTAGGGAACCTACATAATCCAAGTGCCCACTCTGGAACATACATAGTCCAAGTGCCCGTTAGCTAACCTAGATAGTCCAAGGGCTCGCTAGTTGACCTGCATAGTCCAAGTGCCAGCTAGGTAATCTAGATAGTACATGTGCCCGCTAGGGAACCTAGATAGTCCAAGTGCCTGTTAGCTAACCTAGATATTCCAAGTGGCGGCTAGGTAACCTACATAGTCCAAGTGCCCGTTCGTTAACCTAGATAATACAAGTGCCTGCTAGGTAACCTAGACAGTCCAAGTGCCCGCTAGTTACCCTACATAGTCCAAGTGCCCCATTGGGATCCTACATAGTCCAAGTGCCCGCTAGGCAACCTACATTGTCCAAGTGCCCGTTAGTTAACCTAGATAGTCAAAGTGCCTGCTAGGTAACCTAGATAGTCCAAGTGCCCGCTAGGTAACCTACATAGTCCAAGTGCCCGCTAGGTAACCTAAATAGTCCAAATGCCCGCTAGGGAAACTACATAGTCCAAGTGCCCGCTAGTTGACCTAGATCGTCCAAGTGCCCGCTAGTTAACCAGGATCATCCAAGTGCCCTCTAGTTAACTTACATAGTCCAAGGGCCTGCTAGTTAACCTACATAGACCAAGGGCCCGCTAGTTAACCTAGATAGTCCAAGTGCCCGCTAGTTAACCTACATAGTCCAAGTGCCCGCTAGGTAACCTAGACAGTCCAAGTGACCACTAGGTTACCTACATAGTCCAAGTGCCCGTTCGTTAACCTACATAGCGCAAGTGCCCGCTAGGGAACGTACATTGTCCGAGTGCCCGCTAGGTAACCTAGATAGTACAAGTGCCCGCTAGTTAACCTACATAGTCCAAGTGCCTGCTAGGTAAACTACATAGTCCAAGTGCCCACTAGGTAACCTAGACAGTCCAATTGCCCGCTAGTTAACCTAGACAGTCCAAGTACCCGTTTGGGAACCTATATAGTCCAAGTGCCCGCTAGGGAACCTACATAGTCCAAGTGCTCGCTAGGCAACCTACATAGTCCAAGTGCCCGTTAGTTAACCTAGATAGTCAAAGTGCCTGCTAGTAAACCTAGATAGTCCAAGGGCCTGCTAGTTAACCTAGATAGTCCAAGTGCCCGCTTGTTAACCTAAATCGTCCAAGTGTCCGCTAGGTAACCTACATAGTCCAATTGCCTGCTCTGGAACATACATAGTACAAGTGCCCGTTAGTTAACCTAGATAATCCAAGTGCCCGCTAGTTAACCTAGATAGGCCAAGTGCCCGCAAGGTAACGTAGATAGCCCAAGAGCCCGCTAGGGAACATACATTGTCCAAGGGCCCGCTAGGTAACCTTGATAGTCCAAGTGCCTACTAGTTAACCTACGTAGTCCAAGTGCACGCTAGGTAACCTAAATAATCCAAATGCCCGCTAGGGAAACTACATAGTCCAAGTGCCCACTAGTTAACATAGATAGTCCAAGTGCCCGCTAGTAAACCTAGATAGTCCAAGGGCCCGCTAGTTAACCTAGATAGTCCAAGTGCCCGCTTGTTAACTTAAATCGTACAAGTGTCCGCTAGGTAACCTACATAGTCCAAGTGCCTGCTAGGTAACCTAGATAGTCCAAGTGCCTGATAGCTAACCTACATAGTCCAAGTGTCCGTTCGTTCACCTAGATAGTCCAAGTGCCCATTGGGTAACCTACATAGTCCAAGTGCCTGCTTGGTAACCTGGATAGTCCAAGTGCCCGCTAGTTAACCTACATAGTCCAAGTGCCTTGTAGGGAGCCTACATAGTCCACGTGACCGCTAGGGAACCTACATAATCCAAGTGCCCACTCTGGAACATACATAGTCCAAGTGCCCGTTAGCTAACCTAGATAGTCCAAGGGCTCGCTAGTTGACCTGCATAGTCCAAGTGCCAGCTAGGTAATCTAGATAGTACATGTGCCCGCTAGGGAACCTAGATAGTCCAAGTGCCTGTTAGCTAACCTAGATATTCCAAGTGGCGGCTAGGTAACCTACATAGTCCAAGTGCCCGTTCGTTAACCTAGATAATACAAGTGCCTGCTAGGTAACCTAGACAGTCCAAGTGCCCGCTAGTTACCCTACATAGTCCAAGTGCCCCATTGGGATCCTACATAGTCCAAGTGCCCGCTAGGCAACCTACATTGTCCAAGTGCCCGTTAGTTAACCTAGATAGTCAAAGTGCCTGCTAGGTAACCTAGATAGTCCAAGTGCCCGCTAGGTAACCTACATAGTCCAAGTGCCCGCTAGGTAACCTAAATAGTCCAAATGCCCGCTAGGGAAACTACATAGTCCAAGTGCCCGCTAGTTAACCTAGATAGTCCAAGTGCCCCTAGTAAACCTACATAATCCATGGGCCCGCTAGTTAACCTACATAGTGCAAGGGCCTGCTAGTTAACGTAGATCGTGCAAGTGTCCGCTAGTTAACCTACATAATCCAAGTGCCCGCTAGTTAACCTAGATAGTCCAAGTGCCCGCTAGGGATCCTTCATAATCCAAGTGCCTGCTAGGGGACGTACATAGTCCAAGTGCTCGCTAGGTAACCTAGAGAGTCCCAGTGTGCGCTAGGGTATATACATAGTCCATGTGCCTGCTAGGAAACCTAGATAGTCAAAGTGCCCGCTAGTTAACCTACATAGTTCGAGGGACCACTAGTTAACCTACATAGTCCAAGGTCCGCTAGTTAACCTACATAGTCCAAGTGCCCGCTAGTTAACCTACATAGTACAATGGCCCGCTAGTTGACCTAGATAGTCCAAGTGCCCGCTAGTTAACCTAGATAGTCAAAGTGCCCACTAGTTAACCTAAGTAGTACAAATGTCCGATAGGGATCCTACATAGTCCAAGTGCCCGCTAGGTAACCTACATAGTCCAAGTGCCCGTTCGTTAACCTATATAGATAAAGTGCCCGTTAGGTAACCTAGATAATCCAAGTGCCCGCTAGTTAACCTATATTGTCCAAATTCCCGCTAGGTTACCTAGATAGTCCAAGTGCCCGCTAGGGATCCTTCATAATCCAAGTGCCTGCTAGGGGACGTACATAGTCCAAGTGCTCGCTAGGTAACCTAGAGAGTCCCAGTGCGCGCTAGGGTATATACATAGTCCAAGTGCCTGCTAGGAAACCTAGATAGTCAAAGTGCCCGCTAGTTAACCTACATAGTCCGAGGGCCCACTAGTTAACCTACATAGTCCAAGGTCCGCTAGTTAACCTAGATAGTCCAAGTGCCCGCTAGTTAACCTACATAGTACAATGGCCTGCTAGTTGACCTAGATAGTCCAAGTGCCCGCTAGTTAACCTAGATAGTCAAAGTGCCCACTAGTTAACCTAAGTAGTACAAATGTCCGATAGGGATCCTACATAGTCCAAGTGCCCGCTAGGTAACCTACATAGTCCAAGTGCCCGTTCGTTAACCTAGATAGTCAAAGTGCCCGTTAGGTAACCTAGATAGTCCAAGTGCCCGCTAGGTAACCTACATTGTCCAAGTTCCCGCTAAGTAACCTAGATAGTGCAAGTGCCCGCTAGGCAACCTACATAGTCCAAGTGCCCGTTCGTTCACCTAGAAGTCCAAGTGACCGCTATGTAACCTAGACAGTCCAAGTGCCGGCTAGGTTACATGCATAGTCCAAGTGCCCGTTCGTTAACCTAGATAGTCCAAGGGCCCGCTAGTTAACCTATATAGTCCAAGGGCTCGCTTGTTAACTTTGATTGTCCAAGTGCCCGCTGGTTAACCAGATCGTCCAAGTGCCCGCCAGTTAACCTAGATCGTCCAAGTGCCTGCTAGTTAACCTACATAGTCCAAGGGCCCACTTGTTAACCTAGATCGTGCAAGTGTCCTCTAGTTAACCTACATAGTCCAAGTGCCCGCTAGGTAACCTACATAGTGCAAGTGTCCGCTAGGTAACCTACATAGTCCAAGTGCCCGCTAGTTAACATAGATAGTCCAAGTGCCCGCTACGTAACCTAGAGAGTGCAAGTGCCCGCTAAGTAACATACATAGTCCAAATGCCCGCAAGGAAACCTACATAGTCTAAATGCCCGCTAGGCAACCTACATAATCCAAGTGTCCGCTCTGGAACATACATAGTCCAAGTGCCCGTTAGCTAACCTAGATAGTCCAAGGGCCCGCTAGTTGACCTACATAGTCCAAGTGCCAGCTAGGTAACTTAGATAGTACATGTGCCCGCTAGGGAACCTAGATAGTCCAAGTGCCTGTTAGCTAACCAAGATATTCCAAGTGGCGGCTAGGTAACCTACATAGTCCAAGTGCCCGTTCGTTAACCTAGATATTCCAAGTGCCAGCTAGGTAACCTAGACAGTCCAAGTGCCCACTAGTTACCCTACATAGTCCAAGTGCCCGATAGGGAACCTACATAATCCAAGTGCCCTCTAGGGATCCTACATATTCCAAGTGCCCCCTAGGGAACCTACATAGTCCAAGTGCCCGTTAGTTAACCTAGATTGTCAAAGTGCCTGCTAGGTAACCTACATAGTCCAAGTGCCCGCTAGGTAACCTAAATAGTCCAAAAGCGCGCTAGGGAAACTACATAGTCCAAGTGACCGCTAGTTAACCTAGATAGTCCAAGAGCCCTCTAGTAAACCTACATAATCCATGGCCCGCTAGTTAACCTACATAGTGCAAGGGCCCGCTAGTTAACCTAGATCGTGCAAGTGTCCGCTAGTTAACCTACATAGTACAAGTGCCCGCTAGGTAACCTAGATAGTCTAAGTGCCCGCTAGGGATCCTTCATAATCCAAGTGCCTACTAGGAAACCTAGATAGTCCAAGTGCCAGCTAGTTAACCTAGATAGTCCTAGTGCCCGTTAGTTAACCTACATAGTCCAAGTGCCCACTAGGGGACGTACATAGTCCAAGTGCTCGCTAGGTAACCTAGAGAGTCCAAGTGCGCGCTAGGTTATATACATAGTCCAAGTGCCTGCTAGGAAACCTAGATAGTCCAAGGTCCGCTAGTTAACCTAGATAGTCCAAGTGCCCGCTAATTAACCTATATAGTACAATGGCCCGCTAGTTGACCTAGATAGTCCAAGTGCCTGATAGCTAACCTACATAGTCCATGTGTCCGTTCGTTAACCTAGATAGTCCAAGTGCCCGCTTGGTAACCTGGATTGTCCAAGTGCCCGCTAGTTAACCTACATAGTCCAAGTGCCTTCCAGGGAGACTACAAAGTCCACGTGACCACTAGGGAACCTACATAGTCCAAGTGCCCGCTAGGCAACCTACATAATCCAAGTGCCCCCTCTGGAACATACATAGTCCAAGTGCCCGCTAGTTAACCTAGATTGTCAAAGTGCCCGCTAGTTAACCTACATAGTCCGAGGGCCCACTAGTTAACCTACATAGTCCAAGGTCCGCTAGTTAACCTAGATAGTCCAAGTGCCCGCTAGTTAACCTACATAGTACAATGGCCCGCTAGTTGACCCAGACAGTCCAAGTGCCCGCTAGTTAACCTAGATAGTCAAAGTGCCCACTAGTTAACCTAAGTAGTACAAATGTCCGATAGGGATCCTACATAGTCCAAGTGCCCGCTAGGTAACCTACATAGTCCAAGTGCCCATTCGTTAACCTATATAGACAAAGTGCCCGTTAGGTAACCTAGATAATCCAAGTGCCCGCTAGTTAACCTATATTGTCCAAATTATCGCTAGGTAACCTAGATAGTCCAAGTGCCCGCTAGGGATCCTTCATAATCCAAGTGTCCGCTAGGGATCCTTCATAATCCAAGTGCCTGCTAGGGGACGTACATAGTCCAAGTGCTCGCTAGGTAACCTAGAGAGTCCCAGTGCGCGCTAGGGTATATACATAGTCCATGTGCCTGCTAGGAAACCTAGATAGTCAAAGTGCCCGCTAGTTAACCTACATAGTCCGAGGGCCCACTAGTTATCCTACATAGTCCAAGGTCCGCTAGTTAACCTACATAGTCCAAGTGCCCGCTAGTTAACCTATATAGTACAATGGCCCGCTAGTTGACCTAGATAGTCCAAGTGCCCGCTAGTTAACCTAGATAGTCAAAGTGCCCACTAGTTAACCTAAGTAGTACAAATGTCCGGTGGGGTTCCTACATAGTCCAAGTGCCCGCTAGGTAACCTACATAGTCCAAGTGCCCGTTCGTTAACCTAGATAGTCAAAGTGCCCGTTAGGTAACCTAGATAGTCCAAGTGCCCGCTAGGTAACCTACATTGTCCAAGTTCCCGCTAAGTAACCTAGATAGTGCAAGTGCCCGCTAGGCAACCTACATAGTCCAAGTGCCCGTTCGTTCACCTAGAAGTCCAAGTGCCCGCTATGTAACCTAGACAGTCCAAGTGCCGGCTAGGTTACATGCATAGTCCAAGTGCCCGTTCGTTAACCTAGATAGTCCAAGGGCCCGCTAGTTAACCTATATAGTCCAAGGGCTCGCTTGTTAACTTTGATTGTCCAAGTGCCCGCTGGTTAACCAGATCATCCAAGTGCCCGCCAGTTAACCTAGATCGTCCAAGTGCCTGCTAGTTAACCTACATAGTTCAAGGGCCCACTTGTTAACCTAGATCGTGCAAGTGTCCTCTAGTTAACCTACATAATCCAAGTGCCCGCAATTAACCTACATAGTGCAAGTGTCCGCTAGTTAACCTACATAGTCCAAGTGCCAGCTAGTTAACCTAGATAGTCCTAGTGCCCGCTAGGTAACCTACATAATGCAAGTGTCCGCTAGTTAACCTACGTAGTCCAAGGGACCGCTAGTTAACCTAGATAGTCCAAGTACCCGCTAGTTGACCTAGATCGTCCAAGTGCCCGCTAGTTAACCAGGATCATCCAAGTGCCCTCTAGTTAACTTACATAGTCCAAGGGCCTGCTAGTTAACCTACATAGACCAAGGGCCCGCTAGTTAACCTAGATAGTCCAAGTGCCCGCTAGTTAACCTACATAGTCCAAGTGCCCGCTAGGTAACCTAGACAGTCCAAGTGACCACTAGGTTACCTACATAGTCCAAGTGCCCGTTCGTTAACCTACATAGCGCAAGTGCCCGCTAGGGAACGTACATTGTCCAAGTGCCCGCTAGGTAACCTAGATAGTACAAGTGCCCGCTAGTTAACCTACATAGTCCAAGTGCCTGCTAGGTAAACTACATAGTCCAAGTGCCCACTAGGTAACCTAGACAGTCCAATTGCCCGCTAGTTAACCTAGACAGTCCAAGTACCCGTTAGGGAACCTATATAGTCCAAGTGCCCGCTAGGGAACCTACATAGTCCAAGTGCTCGCTAGGCAACCTACATAGTCCAAGTGCCCGTTAGTTAACCTAGATAGTCAAAGTGCCTGCTAGTAAACCTAGATAGTCCAAGGGCCTGCTAGTTAACCTAGATAGTCCAAGTGCCCGCTTGTTAACCTAAATCGTCCAAGTGTCCGCTAGGTAACCTACATAGTCCAATTGCCTGCTCTGGAACATACATAGTACAAGTGCCCGTTAGTTAACCTAGATAATCCAAGTGCCCGCTAGTTAACCTAGATAGGCCAAGTGCCCGCAAGGTAACGTAGATAGCCCAAGAGCCCGCTAGGGAACATACATTGTCCAAGGGCCCGCTAGGTAACCTTGATAGTCCAAGTGCCTACTAGTTAACCTACGTAGTCCAAGTGCACGCTAGGTAACCTAAATAATCCAAATGCCCGCTAGGGAAACTACATAGTCCAAGTGCCCACTAGTTAACATAGATAGTCCAAGTGCCCGCTAGTAAACCTAGATAGTCCAAGGGCCCGCTAGTTAACCTAGATAGTCCAAGTGCCCGCTTGTTAACTTAAATCGTACAAGTGTCCGCTAGGTAACCTACATAGTCCAAGTGCCTGCTAGGTAACCTAGATAGTCCCAGTGCCTGATAGCTAACCTACATAGTCCAAGTGTCCGTTCGTTCACCTAGATAGTCCAAGTGCCCATTGGGTAACCTACATAGTCCAAGTGCCTGCTTGGTAACCTGGATAGTCCAAGTGCCCGCTAGTTAACCTACATAGTCCAAGTGCCTTGTAGGGAGCCTACATAGTCCACGTGACCGCTAGGGAACCTACATAATCCAAGTGCCCACTCTGGAACATACATAGTCCAAGTGCCCGTTAGCTAACCTAGATAGTCCAAGGGCTCGCTAGTTGACCTGCATAGTCCAAGTGCCAGCTAGGTAATCTAGATAGTACATGTGCCCGCTAGGGAACCTAGATAGTCCAAGTGCCTGTTAGCTAACCTAGATATTCCAAGTGGCGGCTAGGTAACCTACATAGTCCAAGTGCCCGT
Organism: Tenrec ecaudatus; assembly: GCF_050624435.1. NCBI lineage: Eukaryota > Metazoa > Chordata > Mammalia > Afrosoricida > Tenrecidae > Tenrec > Tenrec ecaudatus. Next base: position 116,339,165 of record NC_134534.1, read on the forward strand.
TCGTTAACCTAGATAATACAAGTGCCTGCTAGGTAACCTAGACAGTCCAAGTGCCCGCTAGTTACCCTACATAGTCCAAGTGCCCCATTGGGATCCTACATAGTCCAAGTGCCCGCTAGGCAACCTACATTGTCCAAGTGCCCGTTAGTTAACCTAGATAGTCAAAGTGCCTGCTAGGTAACCTAGATAGTCCAAGTGCCCGCTAGGTAACCTACATAGTCCAAGTGCCCGCTAGGTAACCTAAATAGTCCAAATGCCCGCTAGGGAAACTACATAGTCCAAGTGCCCGCTAGTTAACCTAGATAGTCCAAGTGCCCCTAGTAAACCTACATAATCCATGGGCCCGCTAGTTAACCTACATAGTGCAAGGGCCTGCTAGTTAACCTAGATCGTGCAAGTGTCCGCTAGTTAACCTACATAATCCAAGTGCCCGCTAGTTAACCTAGATAGTCCAAGTGCCCGCTAGGGATCCTTCATAATCCAAGTGCCTGCTAGGGGACGTACATAGTCCAAGTGCTCGCTAGGTAACCTAGAGAGTCCCAGTGCGCGCTAGGGTATATACATAGTCCAAGTGCCTGCTAGGAAACCTAGATAGTCAAAGTGCCCGCTAGTTAACCTACATAGTCCGAGGGCCCACTAGTTAACCTACATAGTCCAAGGTCCGCTAGTTAACCTAGATAGTCCAAGTGCCCGCTAGTTAACCTACATAGTACAATGGCCTGCTAGTTGACCTAGATAGTCCAAGTGCCCGCTAGTTAACCTAGATAGTCAAAGTGCCCACTAGTTAACCTAAGTAGTACAAATGTCCGATAGGGATCCTACATAGTCCAAGTGCCCGCTAGGTAACCTACATAGTCCAAGTGCCCGTTCGTTAACCTAGATAGTCAAAGTGCCCGTTAGGTAACCTAGATAGTCCGAGTGCCCGCTAGGTAACCTACATTGTCCAAGTTCCCGCTAAGTAACCTAGATAGTGCAAGTGCCCGCTAGGCAACCTACATAGTCCAAGTGCCCGTTCGTTCACCTAGAAGTCCAAGTGCCCGTTATGTAACCTAGACAGTCCAAGTGCCGGCTAGGTTACATGCATAGTCCAAGTGCCCGTTCGTTAACCTAGATAGTCCAAGGGCCCGCTAGTTAACCTATATAGTCCAAGGGCTCGCTTGTTAACTTTGATTGTCCAAGTGCCCGCTGGTTAACCAGATCATCCAAGTGCCCGCCAGTTAACCTAGATCGTCCAAGTGCCTGCTAGTTAACCTACATAGTTCAAGGGCCCACTTGTTAACCTAGATCGTGCAAGTGTCCTCTAGTTAACCTACATAATCCAAGTGCCCGCTAGGTAACCTACATAGTGCAAGTGTCCGCTAGTTAACCTACATAGTCCAAGTGCCAGCTAGTTAACCTAGATAGTCCTAGTGCCCGCTAGGTAACCTACATAATGCAAGTGTCCGCTAGTTAACCTACGTAGTCCAAGGGACCGCTAGTTAACCTAGATAGTCCAAGTACCCGCTAGTTGACCTAGATCGTCCAAGTGCCCGCTAGTTAACCAGGATCATCCAAGTGCCCTCTAGTTAACTTACATAGTCCAAGGGCCTGCTAGTTAACCTACATAGACCAAGGGCCCGCTAGTTAACCTAGATAGTCCAAGTGCCCGCTAGTTAACCTACATAGTCCAAGTGCCCGCTAGGTAACCTAGACAGTCCAAGTGACCACTAGGTTACCTACATAGTCCAAGTGCCCGTTCGTTAACCTACATAGCGCAAGTGCCCGCTAGGGAACGTACATTGTCCAAGTGCCCGCTAGGTAACCTAGATAGTACAAGTGCCCGCTAGTTAACCTACATAGTCCAAGTGCCTGCTAGGTAAACTACATAGTCCAAGTGCCCACTAGGTAACCTAGACAGTCCAATTGCCCGCTAGTTAACCTAGACAGTCCAAGTACCCGTTAGGGAACCTATATAGTCCAAGTGCCCGCTAGGGAACCTACATAGTCCAAGTGCTCGCTAGGCAACCTACATAGTCCAAGTGCCCGTTAGTTAACCTAGATAGTCAAAGTGCCTGCTAGTAAACCTAGATAGTCCAAGGGCCTGCTAGTTAACCTAGATAGTCCAAGTGCCCGCTTGTTAACCTAAATCGTCCAAGTGTCCGCTAGGTAACCTACATAGTCCAATTGCCTGCTCTGGAACATACATAGTACAAGTGCCCGTTAGTTAACCTAGATAATCCAAGTGCCCGCTAGTTAACCTAGATAGGCCAAGTGCCCGCAAGGTAACGTAGATAGCCCAAGAGCCCGCTAGGGAACATACATTGTCCAAGGGCCCGCTAGGTAACCTTGATAGTCCAAGTGCCTACTAGTTAACCTACGTAGTCCAAGTGCACGCTAGGTAACCTAAATAATCCAAATGCCCGCTAGGGAAACTACATAGTCCAAGTGCCCACTAGTTAACATAGATAGTCCAAGTGCCCGCTAGTAAACCTAGATAGTCCAAGGGCCCGCTAGTTAACCTAGATAGTCCAAGTGCCCGCTTGTTAACTTAAATCGTACAAGTGTCCGCTAGGTAACCTACATAGTCCAAGTGCCTGCTAGGTAACCTAGATAGTCCCAGTGCCTGATAGCTAACCTACATAGTCCAAGTGTCCGTTCGTTCACCTAGATAGTCCAAGTGCCCATTGGGTAACCTACATAGTCCAAGTGCCTGCTTGGTAACCTGGATAGTCCAAGTGCCCGCTAGTTAACCTACATAGTCCAAGTGCCTTGTAGGGAGCCTACATAGTCCACGTGACCGCTAGGGAACCTACATAATCCAAGTGCCCACTCTGGAACATACATAGTCCAAGTGCCCGTTAGCTAACCTAGATAGTCCAAGGGCTCGCTAGTTGACCTGCATAGTCCAAGTGCCAGCTAGGTAATCTAGATAGTACATGTGCCCGCTAGGGAACCTAGATAGTCCAAGTGCCTGTTAGCTAACCTAGATATTCCAAGTGGCGGCTAGGTAACCTACATAGTCCAAGTGCCCGTTCGTTAACCTAGATAATACAAGTGCCTGCTAGGTAACCTAGACAGTCCAAGTGCCCGCTAGTTACCCTACATAGTCCAAGTGCCCCATAGGGATCCTACATAGTCCAAGTGCCCGCTAGGCAACCTACATTGTCCAAGTGCCCGTTAGTTAACCTAGATAGTCAAAGTGCCTGCTAGGTAACCTAGATAGTCCAAGTGCCCGCTAGGTAACCTACATAGTCCAAGTGCCCGCTAGGTAACCTAAATAGTCCAAATGCCCGCTAGGGAAACTACATAGTCCAAGTGCCCGCTAGTTAACCTAGATAGTCCAAGTGCCCCTAGTAAACCTACATAATCCATGGGCCCGCTAGTTAACCTACATAGTGCAAGGGCCTGCTAGTTAACCTAGATCGTGCAAGTGTCCGCTAGTTAACCTACATAATCCAAGTGCCCGCTAGTTAACCTAGATAGTCCAAGTGCCCGCTAGGGATCCTTCATAATCCAAGTGCCTGCTAGGGGACGTACATAGTCCAAGTGCTCGCTAGGTAACCTAGAGAGTCCCAGTGCGCGCTAGGGTATATACATAGTCCAAGTGCCTGCTAGGAAACCTAGATAGTCAAAGTGCCCGCTAGTTAACCTACATAGTCCGAGGGCCCACTAGTTAACCTACATAGTCCAAGGTCCGCTAGTTAACCTAGATAGTCCAAGTGCCCGCTAGTTAACCTACATAGTACAATGGCCTGCTAGTTGACCTAGATAGTCCAAGTGCCCGCTAGTTAACCTAGATAGTCAAAGTGCCCACTAGTTAACCTAAGTAGTACAAATGTCCGATAGGGATCCTACATAGTCCAAGTGCCCGCTAGGTAACCTACATAGTCCAAGTGCCCGTTCGTTAACCTAGATAGTCAAAGTGCCCGTTAGGTAACCTAGATAGTCCAAGTGCCCGCTAGGTAACCTACATTGTCCAAGTTCCCGCTAAGTAACCTAGATAGTGCAAGTGCCCGCTAGGCAACCTACATAGTCCAAGTGCCCGTTCGTTCACCTAGAAGTCCAAGTGCCCGTTATGTAACCTAGACAGTCCAAGTGCCGGCTAGGTTACATGCATAGTCCAAGTGCCCGTTCGTTAACCTAGATAGTCCAAGGGCCCGCTAGTTAACCTATATAGTCCAAGGGCTCGCTTGTTAACTTTGATTGTCCAAGTGCCCGCTGGTTAACCAGATCGTCCAAGTGCCCGCCAGTTAACCTAGATCGTCCAAGTGCCTGCTAGTTAACCTATATAGTCCAAGGGCACACTTGTTAACCTAGATCGTGCAAGTGTCCTCTAGTTAACCTACATAGTCCAAGTGCCCGCTAGGTAACCTACATAGTGCAAGTGTCCGCTAGGTAACCTACATAGTCCAAGTGCCCGCTAGTTAACCTACATAGTACAATGGCCCGCTAGTTGACCTAGATAGTCCAAGTGCCCGCTAGTTAACCTAGATAGTCCAAGTGCCCACTAGTTAACCTAAGTAGTACAAATGTCCGATAGGGATCCTACATAGTCCAAGTGCCCGCTAGGTAACCTACATAGTCCAAGTGCCCGTTCGTTAACCTATATAGATAAAGTGCCCGTTAGGTAACCTAGATAATCCAAGTGCCCGCTAGTTAACCTATATTGTCCAAATTCCCGCTAGGTTACCTAGATAGTCCAAGTGCCCGCTAGGGATCCTTCATAATCCAAGTGCCTGCTAGGGGACGTACATAGTCCAAGTGCTCGCTAGGTAACCTAGAGAGTCCCAGTGCGCGCTAGGGTATATACATAGTCCAAGTGCCTGCTAGGAAACCTAGATAGTCAAAGTGCCCGCTAGTTAACCTACATAGTCCGAGGGCCCACTAGTTAACCTACATAGTCCAAGGTCCGCTAGTTAACCTAGATAGTCCAAGTGCCCGCTAGTTAACCTACATAGTACAATGGCCTGCTAGTTGACCTAGATAGTCCAAGTGCCCGCTAGTTAACCTAGATAGTCAAAGTGCCCACTAGTTAACCTAAGTAGTACAAATGTCCGATAGGGATCCTACATAGTCCAAGTGCCCGCTAGGTAACCTACATAGTCCAAGTGCCCGTTCGTTAACCTAGATAGTCAAAGTGCCCGTTAGGTAACCTAGATAGTCCAAGTGCCCGCTAGGTAACCTACATTGTCCAAGTTCCCGCTAAGTAACCTAGATAGTGCAAGTGCCCGCTAGGCAACCTACATAGTCCAAGTGCCCGTTCGTTCACCTAGAAGTCCAAGTGCCCGCTATGTAACCTAGACAGTCCAAGTGCCGGCTAGGTTACATGCATAGTCCAAGTGCCCGTTCGTTAACCTAGATAGTCCAAGGGCCCGCTAGTTAACCTATATAGTCCAAGGGCTCGCTTGTTAACTTTGATTGTCCAAGTACCCCTGGTTAACCAGATCGTCCAAGTGCCCGCCAGTTAACCTAGATCGTCCAAGTGCCTGCTAGTTAACCTACATAGTCCAAGGGCCCACTTGTTAACCTAGATCGTGCAAGTGTCCTCTAGTTAACCTACATAGTCCAAGTGCCCGCTAGGTAACCTACATAGTGCAAGTGTCCGCTAGGTAACCTACATAGTCCAAGTGCCCGCTAGTTAACATAGATAGTCCAAGTGCCCGCTAGGTAACCTAGAGAGTGCAAGTGCCCGCTAAGTAACATACATAGTCCAAATGCCCGCAAGGAAACCTACATAGTCTAAATGCCCGCTAGGCAACCTACATAATCCAAGTGTCCGCTCTGGAACATACATAGTCCAAGTGCCCGTTAGCTAACCTAGATAGTCCAAGGGCCCGCTAGTTGACCTACATAGTCCAAGTGCCAGCTAGGTAACTTAGATAGTACATGTGCCCGCTAGGGAACCTAGATAGTCCAAGTGCCTGTTAGCTAACCAAGATATTCCAAGTGGCGGCTAGGTAACCTACATAGTCCAAGTGCCCGTTCGTTAACCTAGATATTCCAAGTGCCAGCTAGGTAACCTAGACAGTCCAAGTGCCCACTAGTTACCCTACATAGTCCAAGTGCCCGATAGGGAACCTACATAATCCAAGTGCCCTCTAGGGATCCTACATATTCCAAGTGCCCCCTAGGGAACCTACATAGTCCAAGTGCCCGTTAGTTAACCTAGATTGTCAAAGTGCCTGCTAGGTAACCTACATAGTCCAAGTGCCCGCTAGGTAACCTAAATAGTCCAAAATCGCGCTAGGGAAACTACATAGTCCAAGTGACCGCTAGTTAACCTAGATAGTCCAAGAGCCCTCTAGTAAACCAAATAATCCATGGCCCGCTAGTTAACCTACATAGTGCAAGGGCCCGCTAGTTAACCTAGATCGTGCAAGTGTCCGCTAGTTAACCTACATAGTACAAGTGCCCGCTAGGTAACCTAGATAGTCTAAGTGCCCGCTAGGGATCCTTCATAATCCAAGTGCCTACTAGGAAACCTAGATAGTCCAAGTGCCAGCTAGTTAACCTAGATAGTCCTAGTGCCCGTTAGTTAACCTACATAGTCCAAGTGCCCACTAGGGGACGTACATAGTCCAAGTGCTCGCTAGGTAACCTAGAGAGTCCAAGTGCGCGCTAGGTTATATACATAGTCCAAGTGCCTGCTAGGAAACCTAGATAGTCCAAGGTCCGCTAGTTAACCTAGATAGTCCAAGTGCCCGCTAGTTAACCTATATAGTACAATGGCCCGCTAGTTGACCTAGATAGTCCAAGTGCCTGATAGCTAACCTACATAGTCCATGTGTCCGTTCGTTAACCTAGATAGTCCAAGTGCCCGCTTGGTAACCTGGATTGTCCAAGTGCCCGCTAGTTAACCTACATAGTCCAAGTGCCTTCCAGGGAGACTACAAAGTCCACGTGACCACTAGGGAACCTACATAGTCCAAGTGCCCGCTAGGCAACCTACATAATCCAAGTGCCCCCTCTGGAACATACATAGTCCAAGTGCCCGCTAGTTAACCTAGATTGTCAAAGTGCCCGCTAGTTAACCTACATAGTCCGAGGGCCCACTAGTTAACCTACATAGTCCAAGGTCCGCTAGTTAACCTAGATAGTCCAAGTGCCCGCTAGTTAACCTACATAGTACAATGGCCCGCTAGTTGACCCAGATAGTCCAAGTGCCCGCTAGTTAACCTAGATAGTCAAAGTGCCCACTAGTTAACCTAAGTAGTACAAATGTCCGATAGGGATCCTACATAGTCCAAGTGCCCGCTAGGTAACCTACATAGTCCAAGTGCCCATTCGTTAACCTATATAGACAAAGTGCCCGTTAGGTAACCTAGATAATCCAAGTGCCCGCTAGTTAACCTATATTGTCCAAATTCCCGCTAGGTAACCTAGATAGTCCAAGTGCCCGCTAGGGATCCTTCATAATCCAAGTGCCCGCTAGGGATCCTTCATAATCCAAGTGCCTGCTAGGGGACGTACATAGTCCAAGTGCTCGCTAGGTAACCTAGAGAGTCCCAGTGCGCGCTAGGGTATATACATAGTCCATGTGCCTGCTAGGAAACCTAGATAGTCAAAGTGCCCGCTAGTTAACCTACATAGTCCGAGGGCCCACTAGTTATCCTACATAGTCCAAGGTCCGCTAGTTAACCTACATAGTCCAAGTGCCCGCTAGTTAACCTATATAGTACAATGGCCCGCTAGTTGACCTAGATAGTCCAAGTGCCCGCTAGTTAACCTAGATAGTCAAAGTGCCCACTAGTTAACCTAAGTAGTACAAATGTCCGGTAGGGATCCTACATAGTCCAAGTGTCCGCTAGGTAACCTACATAGTCCAAGTGCCCGTTCGTTAACCTAGATAGTCAAAGTGCCCGTTAGGTAACCTAGATAGTCCAAGTGCCCGCTAGGTAACCTACATTGTCCAAGTTCCCGCTAAGTAACCTAGATAGTGCAAGTGCCCGCTAGGCAACCTACATAGTCCAAGTGCCCGTTCGTTCACCTAGAAGTCCAAGTGCCCGCTATGTAACCTAGACAGTCCAAGTGCCGGCTAGGTTACATGCATAGTCCAAGTGCCCGTTCGTTAACCTAGATAGTCCAAGGGCCCGCTAGTTAACCTATATAGTCCAAGGGCTCGCTTGTTAACTTTGATTGTCCAAGTGCCCGCTGGTTAACCAGATCATCCAAGTGCCCGCCAGTTAACCTAGATCGTCCAAGTGCCTGCTAGTTAACCTACATAGTTCAAGGGCCCACTTGTTAACCTAGATCGTGCAAGTGTCCTCTAGTTAACCTACATAATCCAAGTGCCCGCTAGGTAACCTACATAGTGCAAGTGTCCGCTAGTTAACCTACATAGTCCAAGTGCCAGCTAGTTAACCTAGATAGTCCAAGTGCCCGCTAGGTAACCTACATAATGCAAGTGTCCGCTAGTTAACCTACGTAGTCCAAGGGACCGCTAGTTAACCTAGATAGTCCAAGTACCCGCTTGTTAACTTAAATCGTACAAGTGTCCGCTAGGTAACCTACATAGTCCAAGTGCCTGCTAGGTAACCTAGATAGTCCAAGTGCCTGATAGCTAACCTACATAGTCAAAGTGTCCGTTCGTTCACCTAGATAGTCCAAGTGCCCATTGGGTAACCTACATAGTCCAAGTGCCTGCTTGGTAACCTGGATAGTCCAAGTGCCCGCTAGTTAACCTACATAGTCCAAGTGCCTTGTAGGGAGCCTACATAGTCCACGTGACCGCTAGGGAACCTACATAATCCAAGTGCCCACTCTGGAACATACATAGTCCAAGTGCCCGTTAGCTAACCTAGATAGTCCAAGGGCTCGCTAGTTGACCTGCATAGTCCAAGTGCCAGCTAGGTAATCTAGATAGTACATGTGCCCGCTAGGGAACCTAGATAGTCCAAGTGCCTGTTAGCTAACCTAGATATTCCAAGTGGCGGCTAGGTAACCTACATAGTCCAAGTGCCCGTTCGTTAACCTAGATAATACAAGTGCCTGCTAGGTAACCTAGACAGTCCAAGTGCCCGCTAGTTACCCTACATAGTCCAAGTGCCCCATAGGGATCCTACATAGTCCAAGTGCCCGCTAGGCAACCTACATTGTCCAAGTGCCCGTTAGTTAACCTAGATAGTCAAAGTGCCTGCTAGGTAACCTAGATAGTCCAAGTGCCCGCTAGGTAACCTACATAGTCCAAGTGCCCGCTAGGTAACCTAAATAGTCCAAATGCCCGCTAGGGAAACTACATAGTCCAAGTGCCCGCTAGTTAACCTAGATAGTCCAAGTGCCCCTAGTAAACCTACATAATCCATGGGCCCGCTAGTTAACCTACATAGTGCAAGGGCCTGCTAGTTAACCTAGATCGTGCAAGTGTCCGCTAGTTAACCTACATAATCCAAGTGCCCGCTAGTTAACCTAGATAGTCCAAGTGCCCGCTAGGGATCCTTCATAATCCAAGTGCCTGCTAGGGGACGTACATAGTCCAAGTGCTCGCTAGGTAACCTAGAGAGTCCCAGTGCGCGCTAGGGTATATACATAGTCCAAGTGCCTGCTAGGAAACCTAGATAGTCAAAGTGCCCGCTAGTTAACCTACTTAGTCCGAGGGCCCACTAGTTAACCTACATAGTCCAAGGTCCGCTAGTTAACCTAGATAGTCCAAGTGCCCGCTAGTTAACCTACATAGTACAATGGCCTGCTAGTTGACCTAGATAGTCCAAGTGCCCGCTAGTTAACCTAGATAGTCAAAGTGCCCACTAGTTAACCTAAGTAGTACAAATGTCCGATAGGGATCCTACATAGTCCAAGTGCCCGCTAGGTAACCTACATAGTCCAAGTGCCCGTTCGTTAACCTAGATAGTCAAAGTGCCCGTTAGGTAACCTAGATAGTCCAAGTGCCCGCTAGGTCACCTACATTGTCCAAGTTCCCGCTAAGTAACCTAGATAGTGCAAGTGCCCGCTAGGCAACCTACATAGTCCAAGTGCCCGTTCGTTCACCTAGAAGTCCAAGTGCCCGCTATGTAACCTAGACAGTCCAAGTGCCGGCTAGGTTACATGCATAGTCCAAGTGCCCGTTCGTTAACCTAGATAGTCCAAGGGCCCGCTAGTTAACCTATATAGTCCAAGGGCTCGCTTGTTAACTTTGATTGTCCAAGTGCCCGCTGGTTAACCAGATCGTCCAAGTGCCCGCCAGTTAACCTAGATCGTCCAAGTGCCTGCTAGTTAACCTACATAGTCCAAGGGCCCACTTGTTAACCTAGATCGTGCAAGTGTCCTCTAGTTAACCTACATAGTCCAAGTGCCCGCTAGGTAACCTACATAGTGCAAGTGTCCGCTAGGTAACCTACATAGTCCAAGTGCCCGCTAGTTAACATAGATAGTCCAAGTGCCCGCTAGGTAACCTAGAGAGTGCAAGTGCCCGCTAAGTAACATACATAGTCCAAATGCCCGCAAGGAAACCTACATAGTCTAAATGCCCGCTAGGCAACCTACATAATCCAAGTGTCCGCTCTGGAACATACATAGTCCAAGTGCCCGTTAGCTAACCTAGAGAGTCCAAGGGCCCGCTAGTTGACCTACATAGTCCAAGTGCCAGCTAGGTAACTTAGATATTACATGTGCCCGCTAGGGAACCTAGATAGTCCAAGTGCCTGTTAGCTAACCAAGATATTCCAAGTGGCGGCTAGGTAACCTACATAGTCCAAGTGCCCGCTAGGTAACCTAAATAGTCCAAAAGCGCGCTAGGGAAACTACATAGTCCAAGTGACCGCTAGTTAACCTAGATAGTCCAAGAGCCCTCTAGTAAACCTACATAATCCATGGCCCGCTAGTTAACCTACATAGTGCAAGGGCCCGCTAGTTAACCTAGATCGTGCAAGTGTCCGCTAGTTAACCTACATAGTACAAGTGCCCGCTAGGTAACCTAGATAGTCTAAGTGCCCGCTAGGGATCCTTCATAATCCAAGTGCCTACTAGGAAACCTAGATAGTCCAAGTGCCAGCTAGTTAACCTAGATAGTCCTAGTGCCCGTTAGTTAACCTACATAGTCCAAGTGCCCACTAGGGGACGTACATAGTCCAAGTGCTCGCTAGGTAACCTAGAGAGTCCAAGTGCGCGCTAGGTTATATACATAGTCCAAGTGCCTGCTAGGAAACCTAGATAGTCCAAGGTCCGCTAGTTAACCTAGATAGTCCAAGTGCCCGCTAGTTAACCTATATAGTACAATGGCCCGCTAGTTGACCTAGATAGTCCAAGTGCCTGATAGCTAACCTACATAGTCCATGTGTCCGTTCGTTAACCTAGATAGTCCAAGTGCCCGCTTGGTAACCTGGATTGTCCAAGTGCCCGCTAGTTAACCTACATAGTCCAAGTGCCTTCCAGGGAGACTACAAAGTCCACGTGACCACTAGGGAACCTACATAGTCCAAGTGCCCGCTAGGCAACCTACATAATCCAAGTGCCCCCTCTGGAACATACATAGTCCAAGTGCCCGCTAGTTAACCTAGATTGTCAAAGTGCCCGCTAGTTAACCTACATAGTCCGAGGGCCCACTAGTTAACCTACATAGTCCAAGGTCCGCTAGTTAACCTAGATAGTCCAAGTGCCCGCTAGTTAACCTACATAGTACAATGGCCCGCTAGTTGACCCAGATAGTCCAAGTGCCCGCTAGTTAACCTAGATAGTCAAAGTGCCCACTAGTTAACCTAAGTAGTACAAATGTCCGATAGGGATCCTACAAAGTCCAAGTGCCCGCTAGGTAACCTACATAGTCCAAGTGCCCATTCGTTAACCTATATAGACAAAGTGCCCGTTAGGTAACCTAGATAATCCAAGTGCCCGCTAGTTAACCTATATTGTCCAAATTCCCGCTAGGTAACCTAGATAGTCCAAGTGCCCGCTAGGGATCCTTCATAATCCAAGTGCCCGCTAGGGATCCTTCATAATCCAAGTGCCTGCTAGGGGACGTACATAGTCCAAGTGCTCGCTAGGTAACCTAGAGAGTCCCAGTGCGCGCTAGGGTATATACATAGTCCATGTGCCTGCTAGGAAACCTAGATAGTCAAAGTGCCCGCTAGTTAACCTACATAGTCCGAGGGCCCACTAGTTATCCTACATAGTCCAAGGTCCGCTAGTTAACCTACATAGTCCAAGTGCCCGCTAGTTAACCTATATAGTACAATGGCCCGCTAGTTGACCTAGATAGTCCAAGTGCCCGCTAGTTAACCTAGATAGTCAAAGTGCCCACTAGTTAACCTAAGTAGTACAAATGTCCGGTAGGGATCCTACATAGTCCAAGTGTCCGCTAGGTAACCTACATAGTCCAAGTGCCCGTTCGTTAACCTAGATAGTCAAAGTGCCCGTTAGGTAACCTAGATAGTCCAAGTGCCCGCTAGGTAACCTACATTGTCCAAGTTCCCGCTAAGTAACCTAGATAGTGCAAGTGCCCGCTAGGCAACCTACATAGTCCAAGTGCCCGTTCGTTCACCTAGAAGTCCAAGTGCCCGCTATGTAACCTAGACAGTCCAAGTGCCGGCTAGGTTACATGCATAGTCCAAGTGCCCGTTCGTTAACCTAGATAGTCCAAGGGCCCGCTAGTTAACCTATATAGTCCAAGGGCTCGCTTGTTAACTTTGATTGTCCAAGTGCCCGCTGGTTAACCAGATCATCCAAGTGCCCGCCAGTTAACCTAGATCGTCCAAGTGCCTGCTAGTTAACCTACATAGTTCAAGGGCCCACTTGTTAACCTAGATCGTGCAAGTGTCCTCTAGTTAACCTACATAATCCAAGTGCCCGCTAGGTAACCTACATAGTGCAAGTGTCCGCTAGTTAACCTACATAGTCCAAGTGCCAGCTAGTTAACCTAGATAGTCCAAGTGCCCGCTAGGTAACCTACATAATGCAAGTGTCCGCTAGTTAACCTACGTAGTCCAAGGGACCGCTAGTTAACCTAGATAGTCCAAGTACCCGCTTGTTAACTTAAATCGTACAAGTGTCCGCTAGGTAACCTACATAGTCCAAGTGCCTGCTAGGTAACCTAGATAGTCCAAGTGCCTGATAGCTAACCTACATAGTCAAAGTGTCCGTTCGTTCACCTAGATAGTCCAAGTGCCCATTGGGTAACCTACATAGTCCAAGTGCCTGCTTGGTAACCTGGATAGTCCAAGTGCCCGCTAGTTAACCTACATAGTCCAAGTGCCTTGTAGGGAGCCTACATAGTCCACGTGACCGCTAGGGAACCTACATAATCCAAGTGCCCACTCTGGAACATACATAGTCCAAGTGCCCGTTAGCTAACCTAGATAGTCCAAGGGCTCGCTAGTTGACCTGCATAGTCCAAGTGCCAGCTAGGTAATCTAGATAGTACATGTGCCCGCTAGGGAACCTAGATAGTCCAAGTGCCTGTTAGCTAACCTAGATATTCCAAGTGGCGGCTAGGTAACCTACATAGTCCAAGTGCCCGTTCGTTAACCTAGATAATACAAGTGCCTGCTAGGTAACCTAGACAGTCCAAGTGCCCGCTAGTTACCCTACATAGTCCAAGTGCCCCATAGGGATCCTACATAGTCCAAGTGCCCGCTAGGCAACCTACATTGTCCAAGTGCCCGTTAGTTAACCTAGATAGTCAAAGTGCCTGCTAGGTAACCTAGATAGTCCAAGTGCCCGCTAGGTAACCTACATAGTCCAAGTGCCCGCTAGGTAACCTAAATAGTCCAAATGCCCGCTAGGGAAACTACATAGTCCAAGTGCCCGCTAGTTAACCTAGATAGTCCAAGTGCCCCTAGTAAACCTACATAATCCATGGGCCCGCTAGTTAACCTACATAGTGCAAGGGCCTGCTAGTTAACCTAGATCGTGCAAGTGTCCGCTAGTTAACCTACATAATCCAAGTGCCCGCTAGTTAACCTAGATAGTCCAAGTGCCCGCTAGGGATCCTTCATAATCCAAGTGCCTGCTAGGGGACGTACATAGTCCAAGTGCTCGCTAGGTAACCTAGAGAGTCCCAGTGCGCGCTAGGGTATATACATAGTCCAAGTGCCTGCTAGGAAACCTAGATAGTCAAAGTGCCCGCTAGTTAACCTACATAGTCCGAGGGCCCACTAGTTAACCTACATAGTCCAAGGTCCGCTAGTTAACCTAGATAGTCCAAGTGCCCGCTAGTTAACCTACATAGTACAATGGCCTGCTAGTTGACCTAGATAGTCCAAGTGCCCGCTAGTTAACCTAGATAGTCAAAGTGCCCAGTAGTTAACATAAGTAGTACAAATGTCCGATAGGGATCCTACATAGTCCAAGTGCCCGCTAGGTAACCTACATAGTCCAAGTGCCCGTTCGTTAACCTAGATAGTCAAAGTGCCCGTTAGGTAACCTAGATAGTCCAAGTGCCCGCTAGGTCACCTACATTGTCCAAGTTCCCGCTAAGTAACCTAGATAGTGCAAGTGCCCGCTAGGCAACCTACATAGTCCAAGTGCCCGTTCGTTCACCTAGAAGTCCAAGTGCCCGCTATGTAACCTAGACAGTCCAAGTGCCGGCTAGGTTACATGCATAGTCCAAGTGCCCGTTCGTTAACCTAGATAGTCCAAGGGCCCGCTAGTTAACCTATATAGTCCAAGGGCTCGCTTGTTAACTTTGATTGTCCAAGTGCCCGCTGGTTAACCAGATCGTCCAAGTGCCCGCCAGTTAACCTAGATCGTCCAAGTGCCTGCTAGTTAACCTACATAGTCCAAGGGCCCACTTGTTAACCTAGATCGTGCAAGTGTCCTCTAGTTAACCTACATAGTCCAAGTGCCCGCTAGGTAACCTACATAGTGCAAGTGTCCGCTAGGTAACCTACATAGTCCAAGTGCCCGCTAGTTAACATAGATAGTCCAAGTGCCCGCTAGGTAACCTAGAGAGTGCAAGTGCCCGCTAAGTAACATACATAGTCCAAATGCCCGCAAGGAAACCTACATAGTCTAAATGCCCGCTAGGCAACCTACATAATCCAAGTGTCCGCTCTGGAACATACATAGTCCAAGTGCCCGTTAGCTAACCTAGATAGTCCAAGGGCCCGCTAGTTGACCTACATAGTCCAAGTGCCAGCTAGGTAACTTAGATAGTACATGTGCCCGCTAGGGAACCTAGATAGTCCAAGTGCCTGTTAGCTAACCAAGATATTCCAAGTGGCGGCTAGGTAACCTACATAGTCCAAGTGCCCGCTAGGTAACCTAAATAGTCCAAAAGCGCGCTAGGGAAACTACATAGTCCAAGTGACCGCTAGTTAACCTAGATAGTCCAAGAGCCCTCTAGTAAACCTACATAATCCATGGCCCGCTAGTTAACCTACATAGTGCAAGGGCCCGCTAGTTAACCTAGATCGTGCAAGTGTCCGCTAGTTAACCTACATAGTACAAGTGCCCGCTAGGTAACCTAGATAGTCTAAGTGCCCGCTAGGGATCCTTCATAATCCAAGTGCCTACTAGGAAACCTAGATAGTCCAAGTGCCAGCTAGTTAACCTAGATAGTCCTAGTGCCCGTTAGTTAACCTACATAGTCCAAGTGCCCACTAGGGGACGTACATAGTCCAAGTGCTCGCTAGGTAACCTAGAGAGTCCAAGTGCGCGCTAGGTTATATACATAGTCCAAGTGCCTGCTAGGAAACCTAGATAGTCCAAGGTCCGCTAGTTAACCTAGATAGTCCAAGTGCCCGCTAGTTAACCTATATAGTACAATGGCCCGCTAGTTGACCTAGATAGTCCAAGTGCCTGATAGCTAACCTACATAGTCCATGTGCCTTCCAGGGAGACTACAAAGTCCACGTGACCACTAGGGAACCTACATAGTCCAAGTGCCCGCTAGGCAACCTACATAATCCAAGTGCCCCCTCTGGAACATACATAGTCCAAGTGCCCGCTAGTTAACCTAGATTGTCAAAGTGCCCGCTAGTTAACCTACATAGTCCGAGGGCCCACTAGTTAACCTACATAGTCCAAGGTCCGCTAGTTAACCTAGATAGTCCAAGTGCCCGCTAGTTAACCTACATAGTACAATGGCCCGCTAGTTGACCCAGATAGTCCAAGTGCCCGCTAGTTAACCTAGATAGTCAAAGTGCCCACTAGTTAACCTAAGTAGTACAAATGTCCGATAGGGATCCTACATAGTCCAAGTGCCCGCTAGGTAACCTACATAGTCCAAGTGCCCATTCGTTAACCTATATAGACAAAGTGCCCGTTAGGTAACCTAGATAATCCAAGTGCCCGCTAGTTAACCTATATTGTCCAAATTCCCGCTAGGTAACCTAGATAGTCCAAGTGCCCGCTAGGGATCCTTCATAATCCAAGTGCCCGCTAGGGGTCCTTCATAATCCAAGTGCCTGCTAGGGGACGTACATAGTCCAAGTGCTCGCTAGGTAACCTAGAGAGTCCCAGTGCGCGCTAGGGTATATACATAGTCCATGTGCCTGCTAGGAAACCTAGATAGTCAAAGTGCCCGCTAGTTAACCTACATAGTCCGAGGGCCCACTAGTTATCCTACATAGTCCAAGGTCCGCTAGTTAACCTACATAGTCCAAGTGCCCGCTAGTTAACCTATATAGTACAATGGCCCGCTAGTTGACCTAGATAGTCCAAGTGCCCGCTAGTTAACCTAGATAGTCAAAGTGCCCACTAGTTAACCTAAGTAGTACAAATGTCCGGTAGGGATCCTACATAGTCCAAGTGCCCGCTAGGTAACCTACATAGTCCAAGTGCCCGTTCGTTAACCTAGATAGTCAAAGTGCCCGTTAGGTAACCTAGATAGTCCAAGTGCCCGCTAGGTAACCTACATTGTCCAAGTTCCCGCTAAGTAACCTAGATAGTGCAAGTGCCCGCTAGGCAACCTACATAGTCCAAGTGCCCGTTCGTTCACCTAGAAGTCCAAGTGCCCGCTATGTAACCTAGACAGTCCAAGTGCCGGCTAGGTTACATGCATAGTCCAAGTGCCCGTTCGTTAACCTAGATAGTCCAAGGGCCCGCTAGTTAACCTATATAGTCCAAGGGCTCGCTTGTTAACTTTGATTGTCCAAGTGCCCGCTGGTTAACCAGATCATCCAAGTGCCCGCCAGTTAACCTAGATCGTCCAAGTGCCTGCTAGTTAACCTACATAGTTCAAGGGCCTACTTGTTAACCTAGATCGTGCAAGTGTCCTCTAGTTAACCTACATAATCCAAGTGCCCGCTAGGTAACCTATATAGTGCAAGTGTCCGCTAGTTAACCTACATAGTCCAAGTGCCAGCTACTTAACCTAGATAGTCCAAGTGCCCGCTAGGTAACCTACATAATGCAAGTGTCCGCTAGTTAACCTATGTAGTCCAAGGGACCGCTAGTTAACCTAGATAGTCCAAGTACCCGCTAGTTGACCTAGATCGTCCAAGGGCCCGCTAGTTAACCAGGATCATCCAAGTGCCCTCTAGTTAACTTACATAGTCCAAGGGCCTGCTAGTTAACCTACATAGACCAAGGGCCCGCTAGTTAACCTAGATAGTCCAAGTGCCCGCTAGTTAACCTACATAGTCCAAGTGCCCGCTAGGTAACCTAGACAGTCCAAGTGACCACTAGGTTACCTACATAGTCCAAGTGCCCGTTCGTTAACCTACATAGCGCAAGTGCCCGCTAGGGAACGTACATTTTCCAAGTGCCCGCTAGGTAACCTAGATAGTACAAGTGCCCGCTAGTTAACCTACATAGTCCAAGTGCCTGCTAGGTAAACTACATAGTCCAAGTGCCCACTAGGTAACCTAGACAGTCCAATTGCCCGCTAGTTAACCTAGACAGTCCAAGTACCCGTTAGGGAACCTATATAGTCCAAGTGCCCGCTAGGGAACCTACATAGTCCAAGTGCTCGCTAGGCAACCTACATAGTCCAAGTGCCCGTTAGTTAACCTAGATAGTCAAAGTGCCTGCTAGTAAACCTAGATAGTCCAAGGGCCTGCTAGTTAACCTAGATAGTCCAAGTGCCCGCTTGTTAACCTAAATCGTCCAAGTGTCCGCTAGGTAACCTACATAGTCCAATTGCCTGCTCTGGAACATACATAGTACAAGTACCCGTTAGTTAACCTAGATAATCCAAGTGCCCGCTAGTTAACCTAGATAGGCCAAGTGCCCGCAAGGTAACGTAGATAGCCCAAGAGCCCGCTAGGGAACATACATTGTCCAAGGGCCCGCTAGGTAACCTTGATAGTCCAAGTGCCTACTAGTTAACCTACGTAGTCCAAGTGCACGCTAGGTAACCTAAATAATCCAAATGCCCGCTAGGGAAACTACATAGTCCAAGTGCCCACTAGTTAACATAGATCGTCCAAGTGCCCGCTAGTAAACCTAGATAGTCCAAGGGCCCGCTAGTTAACCTAGATAGGCCAAGTGCCCGCTTGTTAACTTAAATCGTACAAGTGTCCGCTAGGTAACCTACATAGTCCAAGTGCCTGCTAGGTAACCTAGATAGTCCAAGTGCCTGATAGCTAACCTACATAGTCAAAGTGTCCGTTCGTTCACCTAGATAGTCCAAGTGCCCATTGGGTAACCTACATAGTCCAAGTGCCTGCTTGGTAACCTGGATAGTCCAAGTGCCCGCTAGTTAACCTACATAGTCCAAGTGCCTTGTAGGGAGCCTACATAGTCCACGTGACCGCTAGGGAACCTACATAATCCAAGTGCCCACTCTGGAACATACATAGTCCAAGTGCCCGTTAGCTAACCTAGATAGTCCAAGGGCTCGCTAGTTGACCTGCATAGTCCAAGTGCCAGCTAGGTAATCTAGATAGTACATGTGCCCGCTAGGGAACCTAGATAGTCCAAGTGCCTGTTAGCTAACCTAGATATTCCAAGTGGCGGCTAGGTAAACTACATAGTCCAAGTGCCCGTTCGTTAACCTAGATAATACAAGTGCCTGCTAGGTAACCTAGACAGTCCAAGTGCCCGCTAGTTACCCTACATAGTCCAAGTGCCCCATAGGGATCCTACATAGTCCAAGTGCCCGCTAGGCAACCTACATTGTCCAAGTGCCCGTTAGTTAACCTAGATAGTCAAAGTGCCTGCTAGGTAACCTAGATAGTCCAAGTGCCCGCTAGGTAACCTACATAGTCCAAGTGCCCGCTAGGTAACCTAAATAGTCCAAATGCCCGCTAGGGAAACTACATAGTCCAAGTGCCCGCTAGTTAACCTAGATAGTCCAAGTGCCCCTAGTAAACCTACATAATCCATGGGCCCGCTAGTTAACCTACATAGTGCAAGGGCCTGCTAGTTAACCTAGATCGTGCAAGTGTCCGCTAGTTAACCTACATAATCCAAGTGCCCGCTAGTTAACCTAGATAGTCCAAGTGCCCGCTAGGGATCCTTCATAATCCAAGTGCCTGCTAGGGGACGTACATAGTCCAAGTGCTCGCTAGGTAACCTAGAGAGTCCCAGGGCGCGCTAGGGTATATACATAGTCCAAGTGCCTGCTAGGAAACCTAGATAGTCAAAGTGCCCGTTAGTTAACCTACATAGTCCGAGGGCCCACTAGTTAACCTACATAGTCCAAGGTCCGCTAGTTAACCTAGATAGTCCAAGTGCCCGCTAGTTAACCTACATAGTACAATGGCCTGCTAGTTGACCTAGATAGTCCAAGTGCCCGCTAGTTAACCTAGATAGTCAAAGTGCCCACTAGTTAACCTAAGTAGTACAAATGTCCGATAGGGATCCTACATAGTCCAAGTGCCCGCTAGGTAACCTACATAGTCCAAGTGCCCGTTCGTTAACCTAGATAGTCAAAGTGCCCGTTAGGTAACCTAGATAGTCCAAGTGCCCGCTAGGTAACCTACATTGTCCAAGTTCCCGCTAAGTAACCTAGATAGTGCAAGTGCCCGCTAGGCAACCTACATAGTCCAAGTGCCCGTTCGTTCACCTAGAAGTCCAAGTGCCCGCTATGTAACCTAGACAGTCCAAGTGCCGGCTAGGTTACATGCATAGTCCAAGTGCCCGTTCGTTAACCTAGATAGTCCAAGGGCCCGCTAGTTAGCCTATATAGTCCAAGGGCTCGCTTGTTAACTTTGATTGTCCAAGTGCCCGCTGGTTAACCAGATCGTCCAAGTGCCCGCCAGTTAACCTAGATCGTCCAAGTGCCTGCTAGTTAACCTACATAGTCCAAGGGCCCACTTGTTAACCTAGATCGTGCAAGTGTCCTCTAGTTAACCTACATAGTCCAAGTGCCCGCTAGGTAACCTACATAGTGCAAGTGTCCGCTAGGTAACCTACATAGTCCAAGTGCCCGCTAGTTAACATAGATAGTCCAAGTGCCCGCTAGGTAACCTAGAGAGTGCAAGTGCCCGCTAGGTAACATACATAGTCTAAATGCCCGCAAGGAAACCTACATAGTCTAAATGCCCGCTAGGCAACCTACATAATCCAAGTGTCTGCTCTGGAACATACATAGTCCAAGTGCCCGTTAGCTAACCTAGATTGTCCAAGGGCCTGCTAGTTGACCTACATAGTCCAAGTGCCAGCTAGGTAACTTAGATAGTACATGTGCCCGCTAGGGAACCTAGATAGTCCAAGTGCCTGTTAGCTAACCAAGATATTCCAAGTGGCGGCTAGGTAACCTACATAGTCCAAGTGCCCGTTCGTTAACCTAGATATTCCAAGTGCCAGCTAGGTAACCTAGACAGTCCAAGTGCCCGCTAGTTACCCTACATAGTCCAAGTGCCCGATAGGGAACCTACATAATCCAAGTGCCCTCTAGGGATCCTACATATTCCAAGTGCCCCCTAGGGAACCTACATAGTCCAAGTGCCCGTTAGTTAACCTAGATTGTCAAAGTGCCTGCTAGGTAACCTACATAGTCCAAGTGCCCGCTAGGTAACCTAAATAGTCCAAAAGCGCGCTAGGGAAACTACATAGTCCAAGTGACCGCTAGTTAACCTAGATAGTCCAAGAGCCCTCTAGTAAACCTACATAATCCATGGCCCGCTAGTTAACCTACATAGTGCAAGGGCCCGCTAGTTAACCTAGATCGTGCAAGTGTCCGCTAGTTAACCTACATAGTACAAGTGCCCGCTAGGTAACCTAGATAGTCTAAGTGCCCGCTAGGGATCCTTCATAATCCAAGTGCCTACTAGGAAACCTAGATAGTCCAAGTGCCAGCTAGTTAACCTAGATAGTCCTAGTGCCCGTTTGTTAACCTACATAGTCCAAGTGCCCACTAGGGGACGTACATAGTCCAAGTGCTCGCTAGGTAACCTAGAGAGTCCAAGTGCGCGCTAGGTTATATACATAGTCCAAGTGCCTGCTAGGAAACCTAGATAGTCCAAGGTCCGCTAGTTAACCTAGATAGTCCAAGTGCCCGCTAGTTAACCTATATAGTACAATGGCCCGCTAGTTGACCTAGATAGTCCAAGTGCCTGATAGCTAACCTACATAGTCCATGTGTCCGTTCGTTAACCTAGATAGTCCAAGTGCCCGCTTGGTAACCTGGATTGTCCAAGTGCCCGCTAGTTAACCTACATAGTCCAAGTGCCTTCCAGGGAGACTACAAAGTCCACGTGACCACTAGGGAACCTACATAGTCCAAGTGCCCGCTAGGCAACCTACATAATCCAAGTGCCCCCTCTGGAACATACATAGTCCAAGTGCCCGCTAGTTAACCTAGATTGTCAAAGTGCCCGCTAGTTAAACTAACTAGTACAAATGTCCGAAAGGGATCCTACATAGTCCAAGTGCCCACTAGGTAACCTACATAGTCCAAGTGCCCATTCGTTAACCTAGATAGTCAAAGTGCCCGTTAGGTAACCTAGATAGTCCAAGTGTCCGCAAGGTAACCTACATTTTCCAAGTTCCCGCTAGGTAACCTAGATAGTGCAAGTGCCCGCTAGGCAACCTACATAGTCCAAGTGCCCGTTCGTTAACCTAGAAGTCCAAGTGCCCGCTATGTAACCTAGACAGTCCAAGTGCCGGCTAGGTTACATGCATAGTCCAAGTGCCCGTTCGTTAACCTAGATAGTCCAAGTGGCCGCTAGGGAACCTATATAGTCCAAGTGCTATCTAGGTAACCTAAGTAGTCCAAGGGCTCGCTTGTTAACTTTGATTGTCCAAGTGCCGCTGGTTAACCAGATCGTCCAAGTGCCCGCCAATTAACATGATCGTCCAAGTGCCGGCTAGTTAACCTACATAGTCCAAGGGCCCACTTGTTAACCTAGATCGTGCAAGTGTCCTCTAGTTAACCTACATAGTCCAAGTGCCCGCTAGTTAACATAGATAGTCCAAGTGCCAGCTAGCTAACCTAGAGAGTGTAAGTGCCCACTCTGGAACATACATAGTCCAAGTGCCCGCTAGTTAACCTAGATTGTCAAAGTGCCCGCTAGTTAAACTAACTAGTACAAATGTCCGAAAGGGATCCTACATAGTCCAAGTGCCCGCTAGGTAACCTACATAGTCCAAGTGCCCGTTCGTTAACCTAGAGAGTCAAACTGCCCGTTAGGTAACCTAGATAGTCAAAGTGTCCGCTAGGTAACCTACATTGTCCAAGTTCCCGCTAGGTAACCTAGATAGGGCAAGTGCCCGCTAGGCAACCTACATAGTCCAAGTGCCCGTTCGTTAACCTAGAAGTCCAAGTGCCCGCTATGTAACCTAGACAGTCCAAGTGCCGGCTAGGTTACATGCATAGTCCAAGTGCCCATTTGTTAACCTAGATAGTCCAAGTGCCCGCTAGGGAACCTATATAGTCCAAGTGCTATCTAGGTAACCTACATAGTCCAAGGGCTCGCTTGTTAACTTTGATTGTCCAAGTGCCGCTGGTTAACAAGATCGTCCAAGTGCCCGCCAGTTAACATGATAGTCCAAGTGCCGGCTAGTTAACCTACATAGTCCAAGGGCCCACTTGTTAACCTAGATCGTGCAAGTGTCCTCTAGTTAACCTACATAGTCCAAGTGTCCGCTAGGTAACTTACATAGTGCAAGTGTCCGCTAGGTAACCTACATAGTCCAAGTGCCCGCTAGTTATCATAGATAGTCCAAGTGCCAGCTAGCTAACCTAGAGAGTGCAAGTGCCCGCTAGTTAACCTACATAGTCCAAGTGCCTGCTAGGTAACCTAGATAGTCCAAGGACCTGCTAGTTATCCTACATAGTCCAAGTGCCCGCTAGGTAACCTACATATTGCAAGTGTCCGCTAGTAAACCTACATAGTCCAAGTGCCAGCTAGTTAACCTACATAGACCAATGCCCTCTAGTTAACCCACATAGTCCAAGTGCCCGCTAGGGAACTTACTTAGTCCAAGGGCCCGCTAGGGAACCTACATAGTCCGAGTGCCCGTTAGTTAACCTAGATAGTCCAAGTGCCCGCTAGGTAACCTAGATAGTCCAACATCCCGCTAGGTAACCAACATACTCCAAGAACCCGCTAGGCAACGTAGATAGTTCAAGTGCCAGCTTGGTAACCTAGATAGTCCAAGTGCCCGCTAGGTAACCTACAAAGTCTAAGTGCCCGCTAGGTTATCTATATAGTCCAAATGCCCGCTAGGGAACCTACATAGTCCAAGTGCCCGCTAGGTAACCTAGATAGTCCAAGTGCCCTCTAGTTAACCTAGATCGTCCAAGTGCCCGATAGTTAAACTACATAGTCCAAGGGCCCGTTAGTTAACCTGCATAGTCCAAGGTCAGCTAGTTAACCTAGATTGTCAAAGTGCCTGCTAGGTAACTTAGATCGTCCAAGGGCCCCCTAGTTAGCCAACATAGTCCAAGTGCCCGCTAGGAAACCTAGATTGTCCAAGTGCCTGTTCGGTAAACTAGATAGTCCAAGTGCCCGCTAGGAAACCTACATAGTCCAAGGGCCCGCTAGGTAACCTAGACTGTCCCAGTGCCCGCTAGGTTACCTACTTAGTCCAAGTGCCCGTTCGTTAACCTAGATAGTCCAAGTACCCGCTAGTTGACCTACATAGTCCAAGTGTCAGCTAGGTAACCTAGATAGTACAAGTGCCCGCTAGGGAACCTAGATAGTCCAAGTGCGCTTTAGGGAACCTATATAATCCAAGGGCCCGCTAGTAAACCTACATAGTCCATGGGCCCGCTAGTTCACCTACATATTCCAAGTGCCCCCTAGTTAACCAACATAATCTAAGTGCCCGTTAGCTAACCTAGGTAGTCCAAGGGCCTGCTAGTTGACCTACATAGTCCAAGTGCCAGCTAGGTAACCTAGATAGTCCAAGTGCCTGTTAGCTAACCTAGATAGTCCAAGTGGCGGCTAGGTAACCTACATAGTCCAACTGCCCGTTCGTTTACCTAGATAATCCAAGTGCCCGCTAGGTAACCTAGACACTCCAAGTGCCCGCTAGTTAAACTACATAATCCAAGTGCCAGCTAGGGAGCCTACATAGTCCAAGTGCCTGCTAGGCAACCTACATAGTCCAAGTGCCCGTTAGTTAACCTAGATAGTCAAAGTGCCTGCTAGGTAACCTAGATAGCCCAAGTGCCCGCTAGTTAACCTACATAGTCCAAGTTCCCGCTTGGTAACCTAAATAGTCCAAATGCCCGCTAGGGAAACTACATAGTCTAAATGCCCGCTAGGCAACCTACATAATCCAAGTGCCCGCTCTGGAACATACATAGTCCAAGTGCCCGTTAGCTAACCTAGATAGTCCAAGGGCCCGCTAGTTGACCTACATAGTCCAAGTGCCAGCTAGGTAACCTAGATAGTACAAGTGCCCGCAAGGGAACCTAGATAGTACAAGTGCCTTTTAGCTAACCTAGAAAGTCCATGTGGTGGCTAGGTAACCTACATAGTCCATGTGCCCGTAAGTTAACCCAGATAATCCAAGTGCCCGCTAGGTAACGTAGACAGTCCAAGTGCCCGCTAGGTAACCTACATAGTCCAAATACCCGCTAGTTATCCTACATAGTCCAAGTGCCCGTTAAGTAACCTAGGTAGTCCAAATGCCCGCTAGGGAACACACATATTCCAAGTGCCCGCTAGGGAACCTACATAGTCCAAGTGCCCGTTAGTTAACCTAGCTAGTCCAAGCACCCACTAGGTAACCTAGATAGTCCAACAGCCCGGTAGGTAACCTACATACTCCAAGTACCCGCTAGGTAATGTAGAGAGTTCAAGTGCCAGCTAGGTAACCTAGATAGTCCAAGTGCCCGCTAGGTAACCTACAAAGTCTAAGTGCCCGCTTATGAATCTATATAGTCCAAATGCCCGCTAGGGAACCTACATAATCCAAATGCCCGCTAGGTAACCTAGATAGTCCAAGGGCCCGCTAGGGAACCTACATAGTCCAAGTGACCGCTAGGTAACCTACATAGTCCAAATGCCCTCTCGTTAACCCACATAGTCCAAGTGCCCGCTAGGGAACTTACTTAGTCCAAGGGCCCGCTAGGGAACCTACATAGTCCAAGTGCCCGTTAGTTAACCTAGATAGTCCATATGCCCGCTAGGTAACCTAGATAGTCAAACGACCCGCTAGGTAACCAACATACTCCAATAACCCGCTAGGCAACGTAGATAGTTCAAGTGCCAGCTTGTTAACCTAGATAGTCCAAGTGCCCGCTAGGTAACCTACAAAGTTTAAGTGCCCGCTAGGTTATCTATATAGTCCAAATGCCCGCTAGGGAACCTACATAGTCCAAGTGCCCGCTAGGTAACCTAGATAGTCCAAGTGCCCTCTAGTTAACCTAGATCGTCCAAGTGCCCGATAGTTAACCTACATAGTCCACGGGCCCGTTAGTTAACCTACATAGTCCAAGGTCCGCTAGTTAACCTAGATAGTCCAAGTGCTCGCTAGTTAACCTACATAGTACAAGGGCCCGCTAGGTGACCTAGATAGTCCAAGTGCCCGCTAGGTAACCTAAGTTGTCCAAATGTCGGATAGGGATCCTACATAGTCCATGTGCCCGCTAGGTAACCTACATAGTCCAAGTGCCCGTTCGTTAAACTAGATAGTCCAAGTGCCCGCTAGGAAACCTACATAGTCCAAGGGCCCGCTAGGTAACCTAGACTGTCCCAGTGCCCGCTAGGTTACCTACTTAGTCCAAGTGCCCGTTCGTTAACCTAGATAGTCCAAGTACCCGCTAGGAAACCTACATAGTCCAAGGGCCCGCTAGTTAACCTACATAGTCCAAGGTCTACTAGTTAACCTAGATAGTCCAAATGCTCGCTAGTTAACCTACTTAGTACAAGGGCCCGCTAGTTGACCTAGATAGTCCAAGTGCCCGCTAGGTAACCTAAGTAGTCCAAATGTCCCATAGGGATCCTACATAGTCCAAGTGCTCGCTAGGTAACCTACATAGTCCAAATGCCCGCTAGTTAACCTACATAGTCCAAGTGCCCGCTAGGTAACCTACATAGTCCAAATGCCCTCTAGTTAACCCACATAGTCCAAGTGCCCGCTAGGGAACTTACTTAGTCCAAGTGCCCGCTAGGAAACCTACATAGTCGAAGGGCCCGCTAGGTAACCTAGATAGTCCAAGTGCTCGCTAGTTAACCTACATAGTCCAAGTGCACGCTATGTAACCTAGATAGTCAAAGTGCCCGTTAGGTAACCTAGATAGTCAAAGTGCCCGTTAAGTAACTTAGATAGTCCAAGTGCCCGTTAGGCAACCTACATGGTCCAAGAGCCCATTCGTTGACCTAGAAGTCCAAGTGCCCGCTAGGCAACCTAGACAGTCCAAATGCCCCCTAGTTAACCTACATAGTCCAAGTTCCCGTTAGGTAACCTAGATAGTCCAAATGCCCGCTAGGGAACCCACGTAGTCCAAGGGCCCGCTAGGGACCTTACATAGTCCAAGGGCCGCTAGGGAACCTACATAGTCCAAGTGCCCGTTAGTTAACCTAGATAGTCCAAGTGCCCGCTAGGTAACCTAGATAGTCCAACAGCCCGGTAGGTAACCTACATACACCAAGTACCCGCTAGGTAACGTAGATAGTTCAAGTGCCAGCTAGGTAACCTAGATAGTCCAAGTGCCCGCTAGGTAACGTACAAAGTCTAAGTGCCCGCTAAGGAATCTATATAGTCCAAATGCCCGCTAGGGAGCCTACATAATCCAAATGCCCCCTAGGTAACCTAGATAGTCCAAGTACCCCCTAGGTAACCTAGATAGTCCAACAGCGCGCTAGGTAACCAACATACTCCAATAACCCGCTAGGCAACGTAGATAGTTCAAGTGCCAGCTTGGTAACCTAGATAGCCAAGTGCCCGCTACGTCACCTACAAAATCTAAGTGCCCGCTAGGTTATCTATATAGTCCAAATGCCCGCTAGGGAACCTACATAGTCCAAGTGCCCGCTAGGTAACCTAGATAGTCCAAGTGCCCTCTAGTTAACCTAGATCATCCAAGTGCCCGTTAGTTAACCTACATAGTCCAAGGTCCGCTAGTTAACCTAGATAGTCCAAGTGCTCGCTAGTTAACCTACATAGTACTAGGGCCAGCTAGTTGACCTAGATATTCCAAGTACCCGCTAGGTAACCTAAGTAGTCCAAATGTCGGATAGGGATCCTACATAGTCCATGTGCCCGCTAGGTAACCTACATAGTCCAAGTGCCCGTTCCTTAAACTAGATAGTCCACGTGCCCGCTAGGAAACCTACATAGTCCAAGGGCCCGCTAGGTAACTAGACTGTCCCATTGCCCGCTATGTTACCTACATAGTCCAAGTGCCCGTTCGTTAACCTAGATAGTCCAAGTGCCCGTTATGAAACCTACATAGTCCAAGAGCCCGCTAGTTAACCTACATAGTCCAAGGTCCGCTAGTTAACCTAGATAGTCCAAGTGCTCCCTAGTTAACCTACTTAGTACAAGGGCCCGCTAGTTGACCTAGATAGTCCAAGTGCCCGCTAGGTAACCTAAGTAGTCCAAATGTCCCATAGGGATCCTACATAGTCCAAGTGCTCGCTAGGTAACCTACATAGTCCAAATGACCGCTAGTTAATCCACATAGTCCAAGTGCCCGCTAGGGAACTTACTTAGTCCAAGTGCCCGCTAGGAAACCTACATAGTCCAAGGGCCCGCTAGGTACCCTAGACTGTCCCAGTGCCCGCTAGGTTACCTACATTGTCCAAGTGCCCGTTCGTTAACCTAGATAGTCCAAGTGCCCGCTAGGAAACCTACATAGTCCAAAGGCCCGCTAGGTAACCTAGATAGTCCAAGTGCTCGCTAGTTAACCTACATAGTCCAAGTGCACGCTATGTAACCTAGATATTCAAAGTGCCCGTTAGGTAACCTAGATAGTCAAAGTGCCCGTTAGGTAACCAAGATAGTCCAAGTGCCCGTTAGGCAACCTACATGGTCCAAGAGCCCATTCGTTGACCTAGAAGTCCAAGTGCCCGCTAGGTAACCTAGACAGTCCAAATGCCCCCTAGTTAACCTACATAGTCCAAGTTCCCGTTAGGTAACCTAGATAGTCCAAATGCCCGCTAGGGAACCCACGTAGTCCAAGTGCCCGCTAGGGACCTTACATAGTCCAAGGGCCACTAGGGAACCTACATAGTCCAAGTGCCCGTTAGTTAACCTAGATAGTCCAAGTGCCCGATAGGTAACCTAGATAGTCCAACAGCCCGGTAGGTAACCTACATACTCCAAGTACCCGCTAAGTAACGTAGATAGTTCAAGTGCCAGCTAGGTAACCTAGATAGTCCAAGTGCCCGCTAGGTAACGTACAAAGTCTAAGTGCCCGCTAAGGAATCTATATAGTCCAAATGCCCGCGAGGGAGCCTACATAATCCAAATGCCCGCTAGGTAACCTAGATAGTCCAAGTGCCCGCTAGGTAACCTAGATAGTCCAACAGCCCTCTAGGTAACCAACATACTCCAAGACCATGCTAGGCAACGTAGATAGTTCAAGTGCCAGCTAGGTAACCTAGATAGTCCAAGTGCCTGCTAGGTAACCTACAAAGTCTAAGTGCCCGCTAGGTTATCTATATAGTCCAAATGCCCGCTAGGGAACCTACATAATCCAAGTGCCCGGTAGGTAACCTAGATAGTCCAGGTGCCCGCTAGCTAACCTACATAGTCCAAGGGCCCGCTAGTTAACCTACATAGTCCAAGGTCCGCTAGTTAACGTAGATAGTCCAAGTGCTCGCTAGTTAACGTACATAGTACAAGGGCCCGCTAGTTTACCTAGATAGTCCAAGTGCCCACTAGGTAACCTAAGTAGTCCAAATGTCCCATAGGGATCCTACATAGTCCATGTGCCCGTTCGTTAACCTAAATAGTCCAAGTGCCCGCTAGGTAACCTAGACTGTCCTAGTGCCCGCTAGGTTACCTATATAGTCCAAGTACCCGTTCGTTAACCTAGATAGTCCAAGTGCCCGCTAGGTAACCTACATAGTCCAAATGACCGCTAGTTAACCTACATAGTCCAAGTGCCCGCTAGGTAACCTACATAGTCCAAATGCCCTCTAGTTAACCCACATAGTCCAAGTGCCCGCTAGGGAACCTACATAGTCCAAATGACCGCTAGTTAACCTACATAGTCCAAGTGCCCGCTAGGTAACCTACATAGTCCAAATGCCCTCTAGTTAACCCACATAGTCCAAGTGCCCGCTAGGGAACTTACTTAGTCCAAGTGCCCGCTAGGAAACCTACATAGTCTAAGGGCCCGCTAGGTACCCTAAACTGTCCCAGTGCCCGCTAGGTTACCTACATTGTCCAAGTGCCCGTTCGTTAATCTAGATAGTCCAAGTGCCCGCTAGGAAACCTACATAGTCCAAGGGCCCGCTAGGTAACCTAGATAGTCCAAGTGCTCGCTAGTTAACCTACATAGTCCAAGTGCCCGCTATGTAACCTAGATAGTCAAAGTGCCCGTTAGGTAACCTAGATAGTCAAAGTGCCCGTTAGGTAACCTAGATAGTCCAAGTGCCCGCTAGGTAACCTACATAGTCCAAATGCCCTCTAGTTAACCCACATAGTCCAAGTGCCCGCTAGGGAACCTACATAGTCCAAATGACCGCTAGTTAACCTACGTAGTCCAAGTGCCCGCTAGGTAACCTACATAGTCCAAATGCCCTCTAGTTAACCCACATAGTCCAAGTGCCCACTAGGGAACTTACTTAGTCCAAATGCCCCCTAGTTAACCTACATAGTCCAAGTTCCCGTTAGGTAACCTAGATAGTCCAAATGCCCGTTAGGGAACCCACGTAGTCCAAGTGCCCGCTAGGGACCTTACATAGTCCAAGGGCCGCTAGGGAACCTACATAGTCCAAGTGCCCGTTAGTTAACCTAGATAGTCCAAGTGCCCGCTAGGTAACCTAGATAGTCCAACAGCCCGGTAGGTAACCTAGATAGTCCAACAGCCCGCTAGGTAACGTACAAAGTCTAAGTGCCCGCTAAGGAATCTATATAGTCCAAATGCCCACTAGGCAGCCTACATAATCCAAATGCCCGCTAGGAAACCTAGATAGTCCAAGTGCCCGCTAGGTAACCTAGATAGTCCAACAGCCCGCTAGGTAACCAACATACTCCAAGAACATGCTAGGCAACGTAGATAGTCCAAGTGCTCGCTAGTTAACCTACATAGTACAAGGGCCCGCTAGTTGACCTAGATAATCCAAGTGCCCGCTAGGTAACCTAAGTAGTCCAAATGTCCCATAGGGATCCTACATAGTCCAAGTGCCCGTTCGTTAACCTAAATTGTCCAAGTGCCCGCTAGGTAACCTAGACTGTCCTAGTGCCCGCTAGGTTACCTATATAGTCCATGTGCCCGTTCGTTAACCTAGATAGTCCAAGTACCTGCTAGGAAACCTACATAGTCCAAGGGCCCGCTAGGTAACCTAGATAGTCCAAGTGCCCGCTAGGTAACCTAGAGTCCAAGTGCTCACTAGATAAACTACATAGTCCAAGGGCCCGCTATGTAACCTAGATAGTAAAAGTGCCCGTTAGGTAACCTAGATAGACCAAGGGCCCGTTAGGCAACCTACATGGTCCAAGAGCCCGTTCGTTAACCTAGATGTCCAAGTGCCCGCTAGGTAACCTAGACAGTCCAAGTGCCCGCTAGGTTACCTGCATATTCCAAGTGCCCGTTCGTTAACCTAGATAGTCCAAGTGCCCACTAGGTAACCTACATAGTCCAAGTGCCCGCTAGGTAACCTATATAGTCCAAGTGCCCGCTAGGTAACCTAGATAGTCCAAGGGCCCGCTAGTTAACCTACATAATCCATGGGTCCGCTAGTTTACCTACGTAGTACAAGGGCCCGCTATTTAACCTAGATCGTGCAAGTGTCCGCTAGTTAACCTACATAATCCAAGTGCCCGCTAGTTAACCTATATACCAAGTGCCCGAAACGTAACCTAGATAGTCCAAGGGCACGCTAGTTAACCTACATAGTACAAGTGCCCGCTAGGCAACCTAGATAGTTCAAGTGCCCGCTAAGGAACCTACATAGTCCAAGTGCACGCTAGTTAACCTAGATAGTCCAAGTGCCTGCTAGTTAACCTAGATAGTCCAAGTGCCTGCTAGGTAACCTACACAGTGCAAGTGTCCGCTAGTTAACCTACACATTCCAAGTGCCCGATAGTTAACATAGATAGTCCAAGTGCCCGCTAGGTAAATTAGATAGTGTAGGTACCCGCTAGTTAACCTAGATAGTTCTAGTACCCACTAGGTAACCTAGATCGTCCAAGGGCCCCCTAGTTAGCCAACATAGTCCAAGTGCCCGCTAGGTAACCTAGATAGTCCAAGTGCCCGTTCAGTAAACTAGATAGTCCAAGTGCCCTTTAGGGAACCTAGATAATCCAAGGGCCCGCTAGTAAACCTACATAGTCCATGGGCCCGCTAGGTAAACTACATGGTTCAAGTGCCCGTTCGTTAACCTACATTGTCCAAGTGCCCGCTAGGTAACCTACATAGTCCAAGTGCCCGCTAGGTAACCTAGATAGTCCAATTGCCCGTTCGGTAACCTACATAGTCCAATTGCCCGCTCTGGAACATACATAGTCCAAGTACCCGTTAGTTAACCTAGATAATCCAAGAGCCCGCTAGTTAACCTAGAAAGTCTAGTGCCCGATAGGTAACCTATATAGTCCAAATGCCCGCTACGGAACCTACATAGTCCAAGAGCCCGCTAGTTAATCTAGATAGTCCAAGTGCCCGCTAGTTAACCAGGATCATCAAACTGCCCTCTAGGTAACTTACATAGTCCAAAGGTCTGCTAGTTAACCTACATAGACCAAAGCCCGCTAGTTAACCTAGATAGTCAAAGTGCCCGCTAGTTAGGCTACATAGTCCAAGTTCCAGCTAGGTAACCTAGACAGTCCAAGTGACCACTAGGTTACCTACATAGTCCAAGTGCCCGTTCGTTAACCTACATAGTCCAAGTGCCCGCTAGGTAACGTAGATAGCCAAAGTGCCCGCTAGGGAACGTACATAGTCCAAGTGCCCGTAGGTAACCTAGATAGTCCAAGTGTCCGCTAGTTAACCTACATAGTCCAAGTGCCTGCTAGGTAAACTACATAGTTCAAGTGCCCGTTCGTTAACCTACATTGTCCAAGTGCCCGCTAGGTAACGTAGATAGCACAAGTGCCCGCTAGGGAACGTACATAGTCCAAGTGCCCACTAGGTAACCTAGACAGTCCAATTGCCCCCTAGTTAACCTAGACAGTCCAAGTACCTGATAGGGAACCTACATAGTCCAAGTGCCCGCTAGGGAACCTACACAGTCCAAGTGCCCGTTCGTTAACCTACATACTCCAAGGGCCCGCTAGGTAACCTTGATTGTCCAAGTGCCTTTTAGTTAACCTACGTAGTCCAAGTGCCTGCTAGGTAACATACATTGTCCATGTTCCCGCTAGGTAACCTAGATAGTCCAAGCACCCGTTACCTAACCTAGATAGTCCAAGTGCCCGCTAGGCAACATACATAGTACAAGTACCCGTTCATTAACCTAGAAGTCCAAGTGCCCGCTAGGTAACCTAGACAGTCCAAGTGACCACTAGGTTACCTACATAGTCCAAGTGCCCGTTCGTTAACCTGCATAGTCCAAGTGCCCGTTCATTAACCTAGATAGTCCAAGTGCCCGCTAGGGAACCTATATAGTCCAAGTGCTATCTAGGTAACCTAGATACACCAAAGGCCAGCTAGTTAACCTACATAGTTCAAGGGCTCGCTTGTTAACTTTGATAGTCCAAGTGCCCGTTAGTTAACCTAGATCGTCCAAGTGCCCGCTAGGTAACCTACATAGTCCAAGTGCCCGCTAGTTAACATAGATAGTCCAAGTGCCCGCTAGGGAAGGTTCATAGTCCAAGTGCCCGCTAGGTAACCTAGAGAGTGCAAGTGCCCGCTAGTTAACCTACATAGTCCAAGTGCCTGCTAGGTAACCTAGATAGTCCAAGGGCCTGCTAGTTAACCTACATAGTCCAAGTGCCTGCTAGGTAACCTACATAGTGCAAGTGTCCCCTAGTTAACCTACATAGTCAATGTGCCCGCTAGTTAACCTAGATAGTCCAAGTGCCCGCTAGGTAACCTACATAGTGCAATTGTCCTCTAGTTAACCTAGATCGTCCAATTGTCCGCTAGTTAACCTACATAGTCCAAGTGCCCGCTAGGTAACCTAGATAGTCCAAGTGCCCGTTCGGTAACCTAGATAGTCCAAGTGCACTTTAGGGAACGTAGGTAGTCCAAGCGCCCGCTAGGGAACCTACATAGTCCAATTGCCTGCTCTGGAACATACATAGCCCAAGTGCACGTTAGTTAACCTAGATAATCCAAGTGCCCGCTAGTTAACCTACATAGTCTGGTGCCCGCTAGGGATCCTTCATAATCCAAGTGCTTTCTAGGTAACCTAGATAGTCCAAGTGCCCGCTAGGTAACCTAGACAGTCCAAGTGACCACTAGGTTACCTACATAGTCCAAGTGCCCGTTCGTTAACCTGCATAGTCCAAGTGCCCGTTCATTAACCTAGATAGTCCAAGTGCCCGCTAGGGAACCTATATAGTCCAAGTGCTATCTAGGTAACCTAGATACACCAAGGGCCAGCTAGTTAACCTACATAGTTCAAGGGCTCGCTTGTTAACTTTGATAGTCCAAGTGCCCGTTAGTTAACCTAGATCGTCCAAGTGCCCGCTAGGTAACCTACATAGTCCAAGTGCCCGCTAGTTAACATAGATAGTCCAAGTGCCCGCTAGGGAAGGTTCATAGTCCAAGTGCCCGCTAGGTAACGTAGAGAGTGCAAGTGCCCGCTAGTTAACCTACATAGTCCAAGTGCCTGCTAGGTAACCTAGATAGTCCAAGGGCCTGCTAGTTAACCTACATAGTCCAAGTGCCTGCTAGGTAACCTACATAGTGCAAGTGTCCGCTAGTTAACCTACATAGTCAATGTGCCCGCTAGTTAACCTAGATAGTCCAAGTGCCCGCTAGGTAACCTACATAGTGCAATTGTCCTCTACTTAACCTAGATCGTCCAATTGTCTGCTAGTTAACCTACATAGTCCAAGTGCCCGCTAGGTAACCTAGATAGTCCAAGTGCCCGTTCGGTAACCTAGATAGTCCAAGTGCCCTTTAGGGAACCTAGATAGTCCAAGCGCCCGCTAGGGAACCTACATAGTCCAATTGCCCGCTCTGGAACATACATAGGCCAAGTGCCCGTTAGTTAACCTAGATAGTCTAGTGCCCGATAGGTAGCCTACATAGTCCAAGTGTCCGCTAGGTAACCTATATATTCTAAATGCCCGATAGGGAACCTACATAGTCCAAGAGCCCGCTAGTTAATCTAGATAGTCCAAGTGCCCCCTAGTTAACCTAGATAGTCCAAGCGCCCGCTAGTTAACCAGGATCATCAAAGTGCCCTCTAGGTAACTTACATAGTCCAAAGGTCTGCTAGTTAACCTACATAGAAGAAAGCCCGCTAGTTAAGCTACATAGTCCAAGTTCCCGCTAGGTAACCTAGACAGTCCAAGTGACCACTAGGTTACCTACATAGTCCAAGTGCCCGTTCGTTAACCTACATAGTCCAAGTGCCCGCTAGGTAACGTAGATAGCCCAAGTGCCCGCTAGGGAACGTACATAGTCCAAGTGCCCACTAGGTAACCTAGACAGTCCAATTGCCCCCTATTTAACCTAGACAGTCCAAGTACCTGATAGGGAACCTACATAGTCCAAGGGCCCGATAGGGAACCTACATAGTCCAAGTGCTCCCTAGGCAACCTACATAGTCTAAGTGCCCGTTAGTTAACCTAGATAGTCCAATTGCCTGTTAGCTAACCTAGATAGTCGAAGAGTCCTCTAGTTAACCTACATAGTCCAAGTGCCCATTCGTTAACCTAGATAGTCCAAGGGCCAGCTAGGTAACCTAGACAGTCCAAGTGCCCAC
Source organism: Tenrec ecaudatus (assembly GCF_050624435.1). Lineage (NCBI taxonomy): Eukaryota > Metazoa > Chordata > Mammalia > Afrosoricida > Tenrecidae > Tenrec > Tenrec ecaudatus. The sequence continues at coordinate 116,374,408 of NC_134534.1, forward strand.
TGGTTTACCTACGTAGTCCAAGTGCACGTTCGTTAACCTAGATAGTCCAAGTGCCCATTGGGTAACCTACATAGTCCAAGTGCCCACCTGGTAACCTGGATAGTTCAAGTGCCCGCTAGTTAACCTACATAGACCAAGTGCCTTCTAGGGAGCCTACATAATCCAAGTGCCCATTAGCTAACCTACATAGTCCAAGGGCCCGTTCGTTAACCTAGATAATCCAAGTGCCCGCTAGGTAACCTAGACAGTCCAAGTGCCAGCTAGTTACCCTACATAGTCCAAGTGCCCGTTAGTTAACCTAGATAGTCAAAGTGCCTGCTAGGCAACCTAGATGGTCCAAGTGCCCGCTAGGTAACCTACATAGTCCAAGTGCCCACTAGGTAACCTAAATAGTCCAAATGCCCGCTAGGGAAACTACATAGTCCAAGTGCCGGCTAGTTAACATAGATAGTCCAAGTGCATGCTAGTAAACCTACATAATCCATGGGCCCACTAGTTAACCTACATAGTGCAAGGGCCCGCTAGTTAACCTAGATCGTGCAAGTGTTCGCTAGTTAACCTACATAGTCCAAGTGCCCGCTAGTTAACCTAGATAGTCCAAGTGTCCGCTAGGGATCCTTCATAATCCAAGTGCCTTCTAGATAACCTAGATAGTCCAAGTGCCTGCTAGTTAACCTAGATAGTCCTAGTGCCCGTTAGTTAACCTAGATAGTCCAAGTGCCCACTAGGGGACGTACATAGTCCAAGTGCCCGCCTGGTAACCTAGATAGTCCAAGTGCCCGCTAGTTAACTTACATAGTCCAAGGGCCCGCTAGTTAACCTACATAGTCCAAGGTCTGCTAGTTAACATAGATCATCCAAGTGTCCGCTAGGGAAGGTTCATAGTCCAAGTGCCCGCTAGGTAACCTAGAGAGTGCAAGTGCCCGCTAGTTAACCTACATAGTCCAAGTGCCTGCTAGGTAACCTAGATAGTCCAAGGGCCTGCTAGTTAACCTACATAGTCCAAGTGCCTGCTAGGTAACCTACATAGTGCAAGTGTCCCCTAGTTAACCTACATAGTCAATGTGCCCGCTAGTTAACCTAGATAGTCCAAGTGCCCGCTAGGTAACCTACATAGTGCAATTGTCCTCTAGTTAACCTAGATCGTCCAATTGTCCGCTAGTTAACCTACATAGTCCAAGTGCCCGCTAGGTAACCTAGATAGTCCAAGTGCCCGTTCGGTAACCTAGATAGTCCAAGTGCACTTTAGGGAACGTAGGTAGTCCAAGCGCCCGCTAGGGAACCTACATAGTCCAATTGCCTGCTCTGGAACATACATAGCCCAAGTGCACGTTAGTTAACCTAGATAATCCAAGTGCCCGCTAGTTAACCTACATAGTCTGGTGCCCGCTAGGGATCCTTCATAATCCAAGTGCTTTCTAGGTAACCTAGATAGTCCAAGTGCCCGCTAGGTAACCTAGACAGTCCAAGTGACCACTAGGTTACCTACATAGTCCAAGTGCCCGTTCGTTAACCTGCATAGTCCAAGTGCCCGTTCATTAACCTAGATAGTCCAAGTGCCCGCTAGGGAACCTATATAGTCCAAGTACTATCTAGGTAACCTAGATACACCAAGGGCCAGCTAGTTAACCTACATAGTTCAAGGGCTCGCTTGTTAACTTTGATAGTCCAAGTGCCCGTTAGTTAACCTAGATCGTCCAAGTGCCCGCTAGGTAACCTACATAGTCCAAGTGCCCGCTAGTTAACATAGATAGTCCAAGTGCCCGCTAGGGAAGGTTCATAGTCCAAGTGCCCGCTAGGTAACGTAGAGAGTGCAAGTGCCCGCTAGTTAACCTACATAGTCCAAGTGCCTGCTAGGTAACCTAGATAGTCCAAGGGCCTGCTAGTTAACCTACATAGTCCAAGTGCCTGCTAGGTAACCTACATAGTGCAAGTGTCCGCTAGTTAACCTACATAGTCAATGTGCCCGCTAGTTAACCTAGATAGTCCAAGTGCCCGCTAGGTAACCTACATAGTGCAATTGTCCTCTACTTAACCTAGATCGTCCAATTGTCTGCTAGTTAACCTACATAGTCCAAGTGCCCGCTAGGTAACCTAGATAGTCCAAGTGCCCGTTCGGTAACCTAGATAGTCCAAGTGCCCTTTAGGGAACCTAGATAGTCCAAGCGCCCGCTAGGGAACCTACATAGTCCAATTGCCCGCTCTGGAACATACATAGGCCAAGTGCCCGTTAGTTAACCTAGATAGTCTAGTGCCCGATAGGTAGCCTACATAGTCCAAGTGTCCGCTAGGTAACCTATATATTCTAAATGCCCGATAGGGAACCTACATAGTCCAAGAGCCCGCTAGTTAATCTAGATAGTCCAAGTGCCCCCTAGTTAACCTAGATAGTCCAAGCGCCCGCTAGTTAACCAGGATCATCAAAGTGCCCTCTAGGTAACTTACATAGTCCAAAGGTCTGCTAGTTAACCTACATAGAAGAAAGCCCGCTAGTTAAGCTACATAGTCCAAGTTCCCGCTAGATAACCTAGACAGTCCAAGTGACCACTAGGTTACCTACATAGTCCAAGTGCCCGTTCGTTAACCTACATAGTCCAAGTGCCCGCTAGGTAACGTAGATAGCCCAAGTGCCCGCTAGGGAACGTACATAGTCCAAGTGCCCACTAGGTAACCTAGACAGTCCAATTGCCCCCTATTTAACCTAGACAGTCCAAGTACCTGATAGGGAACCTACATAGTCCAAGGGCCCGATAGGGAACCTACATAGTCCAAGTGCTCCCTAGGCAACCTACATAGTCTAAGTGCCCGTTAGTTAACCTAGATAGTCCAATTGCCTGTTAGCTAACCTAGATAGTCGAAGAGTCCTCTAGTTAACCTACATAGTCCAAGTGCCCATTCGTTAACCTAGATAGTCCAAGGGCCAGCTAGGTAACCTAGACAGTCCAAGTGCCCACTGGTTTACCTACGTAGTCCAAGTGCACGTTCGTTAACCTAGATAGTCCAAGTGCCCATTGGGTAACCTACATAGTCCAAGTGCCCACCTGGTAACCTGGATAGTTCAAGTGCCCGCTAGTTAACCTACATAGACCAAGTGCCTTCTAGGGAGCCTACATAATCCAAGTGCCCATTAGCTAACCTACATAGTCCAAGGGCCCGTTCGTTAACCTAGATAATCCAAGTGCCCGCTAGGTAACCTAGACAGTCCAAGTGCCAGCTAGTTACCCTACATAGTCCAAGTGCCCGTTAGTTAACCTAGATAGTCAAAGTGCCTGCTAGGCAACCTAGATGGTCCAAGTGCCCGCTAGGTAACCTACATAGTCCAAGTGCCCACTAGGTAACCTAAATAGTCCAAATGCCCGCTAGGGAAACTACATAGTCCAAGTGCCGGCTAGTTAACATAGATAGTCCAAGTGCATGCTAGTAAACCTACATAATCCATGGGCCCACTAGTTAACCTACATAGTGCAAGGGCCCGCTAGTTAACCTAGATCGTGCAAGTGTTCGCTAGTTAACCTACATAGTCCAAGTGCCCGCTAGTTAACCTAGATAGTCCAAGTGTCCGCTAGGGATCCTTCATAATCCAAGTGCCTTCTAGATAACCTAGATAGTCCAAGTGCCTGCTAGTTAACCTAGATAGTCCTAGTGCCCGTTAGTTAACCTAGATAGTCCAAGTGCCCACTAGGGGACGTACATAGTCCAAGTGCCCGCCTGGTAACCTAGATAGTCCAAGTGCCCGCTAGTTAACTTACATAGTCCAAGGGCCCGCTAGTTAACCTACATAGTCCAAGGTCTGCTAGTTAACATAGATCATCCAAGTGTCCGCTAGGGAAGGTTCATAGTCCAAGTGCCCGCTAGGTAACCTAGAGAGTGCAAGTGCCCGCTAGTTAACCTACATAGTCCAAGTGCCTGCTAGGTAACCTAGATAGTCCAAGGGCCTGCTAGTTAACCTACATAGTCCAAGTGCCTGCTAGGTAACCTACATAGTGCAAGTGTCCCCTAGTTAACCTACATAGTCAATGTGCCCGCTAGTTAACCTAGATAGTCCAAGTGCCCGCTAGGTAACCTACATAGTGCAATTGTCCTCTAGTTAACCTAGATCGTCCAATTGTCCGCTAGTTAACCTACATAGTCCAAGTGCCCGCTAGGTAACCTAGATAGTCCAAGTGCCCGTTCGGTAACCTAGATAGTCCAAGTGCACTTTAGGGAACGTAGGTAGTCCAAGCGCCCGCTAGGGAACCTACATAGTCCAATTGCCTGCTCTGGAACATACATAGCCCAAGTGCACGTTAGTTAACCTAGATAATCCAAGTGCCCGCTAGTTAACCTACATAGTCTGGTGCCCGCTAGGGATCCTTCATAATCCAAGTGCTTTCTAGGTAACCTAGATAGTCCAAGTGCCCGCTAGGTAACCTAGACAGTCCAAGTGACCACTAGGTTACCTACATAGTCCAAGTGCCCGTTCGTTAACCTGCATAGTCCAAGTGCCCGTTCATTAACCTAGATAGTCCAAGTGCCCGCTAGGGAACCTATATAGTCCAAGTGCTATCTAGGTAACCTAGATACACCAAGGGCCAGCTAGTTAACCTACATAGTTCAAGGGCTCGCTTGTTAACTTTGATAGTCCAAGTGCCCGTTAGTTAACCTAGATCGTCCAAGTGCCCGCTAGGTAACCTACATAGTCCAAGTGCCCGCTAGTTAACATAGATAGTCCAAGTGCCCGCTAGGGAAGGTTCATAGTCCAAGTGCCCGCTAGGTAACGTAGAGAGTGCAAGTGCCCGCTAGTTAACCTACATAGTCCAAGTGCCTGCTAGGTAACCTAGATAGTCCAAGGGCCTGCTAGTTAACCTACATAGTCCAAGTGCCTGCTAGGTAACCTACATAGTGCAAGTGTCCGCTAGTTAACCTACATAGTCAATGTGCCCGCTAGTTAACCTAGATAGTCCAAGTGCCCGCTAGGTAACCTACATAGTGCAATTGTCCTCTACTTAACCTAGATCGTCCAATTGTCTGCTAGTTAACCTACATAGTCCAAGTGCCCGCTAGGTAACCTAGATAGTCCAAGTGCCCGTTCGGTAACCTAGATAGTCCAAGTGCCCTTTAGGGAACCTAGATAGTCCAAGCGCCCGCTAGGGAACCTACATAGTCCAATTGCCCGCTCTGGAACATACATAGGCCAAGTGCCCGTTAGTTAACCTAGATAGTCTAGTGCCCGATAGGTAGCCTACATAGTCCAAGTGTCCGCTAGGTAACCTATATATTCTAAATGCCCGATAGGGAACCTACATAGTCCAAGAGCCCGCTAGTTAATCTAGATAGTCCAAGTGCCCCCTAGTTAACCTAGATAGTCCAAGCGCCCGCTAGTTAACCAGGATCATCAAAGTGCCCTCTAGGTAACTTACATAGTCCAAAGGTCTGCTAGTTAACCTACATAGAAGAAAGCCCGCTAGTTAAGCTACATAGTCCAAGTTCCCGCTAGGTAACCTAGACAGTCCAAGTGACCACTAGGTTACCTACATAGTCCAAGTGCCCGTTCGTTAACCTACATAGTCCAAGTGCCCGCTAGGTAACGTAGATAGCCCAAGTGCCCGCTAGGGAACGTACATAGTCCAAGTGCCCACTAGGTAACCTAGACAGTCCAATTGCCCCCTATTTAACCTAGACAGTCCAAGTACCTGATAGGGAACCTACATAGTCCAAGGGCCCGATAGGGAACCTACATAGTCCAAGTGCTCCCTAGGCAACCTACATAGTCTAAGTGCCCGTTAGTTAACCTAGATAGTCCAATTGCCTGTTAGCTAACCTAGATAGTCGAAGAGTCCTCTAGTTAACCTACATAGTCCAAGTGCCCATTCGTTAACCTAGATAGTCCAAGGGCCAGCTAGGTAACCTAGACAGTCCAAGTGCCCACTGGTTTACCTACGTAGTCCAAGTGCACGTTCGTTAACCTAGATAGTCCAAGTGCCCATTGGGTAACCTACATAGTCCAAGTGCCCACCTGGTAACCTGGATAGTTCAAGTGCCCGCTAGTTAACCTACATAGACCAAGTGCCTTCTAGGGAGCCTACATAATCCAAGTGCCCATTAGCTAACCTACATAGTCCAAGGGCCCGTTCGTTAACCTAGATAATCCAAGTGCCCGCTAGGTAACCTAGACAGTCCAAGTGCCAGCTAGTTACCCTACATAGTCCAAGTGCCCGTTAGTTAACCTAGATAGTCAAAGTGCCTGCTAGGCAACCTAGATGGTCCAAGTGCCCGCTAGGTAACCTACATAGTCCAAGTGCCCACTAGGTAACCTAAATAGTCCAAATGCCCGCTAGGGAAACTACATAGTCCAAGTGCCGGCTAGTTAACATAGATAGTCCAAGTGCATGCTAGTAAACCTACATAATCCATGGGCCCACTAGTTAACCTACATAGTGCAAGGGCCCGCTAGTTAACCTAGATCGTGCAAGTGTTCGCTAGTTAACCTACATAGTCCAAGTGCCCGCTAGTTAACCTAGATAGTCCAAGTGTCCGCTAGGGATCCTTCATAATCCAAGTGCCTTCTAGATAACCTAGATAGTCCAAGTGCCTGCTAGTTAACCTAGATAGTCCTAGTGCCCGTTAGTTAACCTAGATAGTCCAAGTGCCCACTAGGGGACGTACATAGTCCAAGTGCCCGCCTGGTAACCTAGATAGTCCAAGTGCCCGCTAGTTAACTTACATAGTCCAAGGGCCCGCTAGTTAACCTACATAGTCCAAGGTCTGCTAGTTAACATAGATCATCCAAGTGTCCGCTAGGGAAGGTTCATAGTCCAAGTGCCCGCTAGGTAACCTAGAGAGTGCAAGTGCCCGCTAGTTAACCTACATAGTCCAAGTGCCTGCTAGGTAACCTAGATAGTCCAAGGGCCTGCTAGTTAACCTACATAGTCCAAGTGCCTGCTAGGTAACCTACATAGTGCAAGTGTCCCCTAGTTAACCTACATAGTCAATGTGCCCGCTAGTTAACCTAGATAGTCCAAGTGCCCGCTAGGTAACCTACATAGTGCAATTGTCCTCTAGTTAACCTAGATCGTCCAATTGTCCGCTAGTTAACCTACATAGTCCAAGTGCCCGCTAGGTAACCTAGATAGTCCAAGTGCCCGTTCGGTAACCTAGATAGTCCAAGTGCACTTTAGGGAACGTAGGTAGTCCAAGCGCCCGCTAGGGAACCTACATAGTCCAATTGCCTGCTCTGGAACATACATAGCCCAAGTGCACGTTAGTTAACCTAGATAATCCAAGTGCCCGCTAGTTAACCTACATAGTCTGGTGCCCGCTAGGGATCCTTCATAATCCAAGTGCTTTCTAGGTAACCTAGATAGTCCAAGTGCCCGCTAGTTAACCTAGATAGTCCTAGTGCCCGTTAGTTAACCTAGATAGTCCAAGTGCCCACTAGGGGACATACATAGTCCAAGTGCCCGCCTGGTAACCTAGATAGTCCAAGTGCCCGCTAGGTAACCTACATAGTCCAAGGGCCCGCTAGTTAACCTACATAGTCCAAGGTCTGCTAGTTAACCTAGATAGTCAAAGTGCCCGCTAGGTAACCTAGACAGTCCAAGTGCCCGCTAGGTTACCTACATAGTCAAAGTGCCCGCTAGGTAACCCTGACAATCCAAGTGCTCGCTAGTTTACCTACATAGTCCAAGTGCCCGTTCGTTAACCTAGATAGTCCAAGTGCCCGCTAGGTAACCTACATAGTCCAAGGGCCCGCTAGGTAACCTAGATAGACAAAGTGCCCGTTAGGTAACCTAGATAGTCCAAGTGCCTGCTAAGTAACCTACATTGTCCATGTTCCCTCTGGGTAACCAAGATAATCCAAGTGCCCGTTACCTAACCTAGATAGTCCAAGTGCCCGCTGGGCAACATACATAGTCCAAGTGCCCGTTCGTTAACCTAGAAGTCCAAGTGCCCGCTATGTAACCTAGACAGTCCAAGTGCCCGCTAGGTTAACTGCATATTCCAAGTGCCCGTTCGTTAACCTAGATAGTCCAAGTGCCCACTAGGGAACCTATATAGTCCAAGTGCTATCTAGGTAACCTAGATAGTCCAAGGGCCCACTAGTGAACCTAAATAGTTCAAGGGCTAGCTTGTTTACTTTGATAGTCCAAGTGCCCGTTAGTTAACCTAGATCATCCAAGTGTCCTCTAGTTAACCTACATAATCCAAGTACCCGCTAGGTAACCTACATAGTGCAAGTGTCTGCTACGCAACCTACATAGTCCAAGTGCCCGCTAGTTAACATAGATAGTCCAAGTTCCCGCTAGGGAAGGTACATAGTCCAAGTGCCCGTAGGTAACCTAGATAGTCCAAGTGCGCGCTAGTTAACCTACATAGTCCAAGTGCCTGCTAGGTAAACTACATAGTTCAAGTGCCCGTTCGTTAATCTACATTGTCCATGTGCCCGCTAGGTAACGTAGATAGCCCAAGTGCCCGCTAGGGAACGTACATAGTCCAAGTGCCCACTAGGTAACCTAGACAGTCCAATTGCCCCCTAGTTAACCTAGACAGTCCAAGTACCCGATAGGGAACCTACATAGTCCAAGTGCCCGCTAGGGAACCTACACAATCCAAGTGCCCGTTCGTTAACCTACATAGTCCAAGGGCCCGCTAGGTAACCTTGATAGTCCAAGTGCCTTTTAGTTAACCTACGTAGTCCAAGTGCCTGCTAGGTAACATACATTGTCTATGTTCCCGCTAGTTAACCGAGATAGTCCAAGCGCCCGTTACCTAACCTAGATAGTCCAAGTGCCCCCTAGGCAACATACATAGTACAAGTACCCGTTCATTAACCTAGAAGTCCAAGTGCCCCCTAGGTAACCTAGACAGTCCAAGTGACCACTAGGTTACCTACATAGTCCAAGTGTCCGTTCGTTAACCTGCATAGTCCAAGTGCCCGTTCATTAACCTAGATAGTCCAAGTGCCCGCTAGGGAACCTATATAGTCCAAGTGCTATCTAGGTAACCTAGATACACCAAGGGCCCGCTAGTTAACCTACATAGTTCAAGGGCTCGCTTGTTAACTTTGATAGTCCAAGTGCCCGTTAGTTAACCTAGATCGTCCAAGTGCCCGCTAGGTAACCTACATAGTCCAAGTGCCCGCTAGTTAACATACATAGTCCAAGTGCCCGCTAGGGAAGGTTCATAGTCCAAGTGCCCGCTAGGTAACCTAGAGAGTGCAAGTGCCCGCTAGCTAAACTACATAGTCCAAGTGCCTGCTAGGTAACCTAGATAGTCCAAGGGCCTGCTAGGTAACCTACATAGTGCAAGTGTCCGCTAGTTAACCTACATAGTCAATGTGCCCGCTAGTTAACCTAGATAGTCCAAGTGCCCGCAAGGTAACCTACATAGTGCAATTGTCCTCTAGTTAACCTAGATCGTCCAATTGTCCGCTAGTTAACCTACATAGTCCAAGTGCCCGCTAGGTAACCTAGATAGTCCAAGTGCCCGTTCAGTAACCTAGATAGTCCAAGAGCCCTTTAGGGAACCTAGATAGTCCAAGCGCCGACTAGGGAACCTACATATTCCAATTGCCCGCTCTGGAACATACATAGTCCAAGTGCCCGTTATTTAACCTAAATAATCCAAGTACCCGCTAGTTAACCTAGATAGTCTAGTGCCCGATAGGTAACCTACATAGTCCAAGTGCCCGCTAGGTAACCTATATAGTCCAAATGCCCGCTAGGGAACCTACATAGTCCAAGAGCCCGCTAGTTAACCAGGATCATCAAAGTGCCCTCTAGGTAACTTACATAGTCCAAAGGTCTGCTAGTTAACCTACATACAAGAAAGCCCGCTAGTTAAGCTACATAGTCCAAGTTCCCGCTAGGTAACCTAGACAGTCCAAGTGACCACAAGGTTACCTACATAGTCCAAGTGCCCGTTCGTTAACCTACATAGTACAAGTGCCCGCTAGGTAACGTAGATAGCCAAAGTGCCCGCTAGGGAACGTACATAGTCCAAGTGCCCGTAGGTAACCTAGATAGTCCAAGTGCCCGCTAGTTCACCTACATAGTCCAAGTGCCTGGTAGGTAAACTACATGGTCTAACTGCCCGTTCGTTAGCCTACGTTGTCCAAGTGCCCGCTAGGTAATGTAGATAGCCCAAGTGCCCGCTAGGGAACGTACATAGTCCAAGTGCCCACTAGGTAACCTAGATAGTCCAATTGCTCCCTAGTTAACCTAGACAGTCCAAGTACCCGATAGGGAACCTACATAGTCCAAGTGCCCATTCGTTAACCTAGATAGTCCAAGTGCCCATTGGGTAACCTACATAGTCCAAGTGCCCGCCTGGTAACCTGGATAGTCCAAGTGCCCGCTAGTTAACCTACATAGTCCAAGTGCCTTCTAGGGAGCCTACATTGTCCACGTGACCGCTAGGGAACCTACATAGTCCAAGTGCCCGTTAGCTAACCTAGATAGTCCAAGGGCCAGCTAGTTGACCTACATAGTCCAAGTGCCCGTTCGTTAACCTAGATAATCCAAGTGCCCGCTAGGTAAACTAGACAGTCCAAGTACCCGCTAGTTACCCTACATAGTCCAAGTGCCCGTTAGTTAACCTAGACAGTCAAAGTGCCTGCTAGGTAACCTAGATGGTCCAAGTGCCCGCTAGGTAACCTACATAGTCCAAGTGCCCGCTAGGTAACCTAAATAGTCCAATTGCCCGCTAGGGAAACTACATAGTCCAAGTGCCCGCTAGTTAACCTAGATAGTCCGAGTGCCTTCTAGTAAACCTACATAATCCATGGGCCCACTATTAACCTACATAGTGCAAGGGCCCGCTAGTTAACCTACATCGTGCAAGTGTTCGCTAGTTAACCTAGATAGTCCAAGTGCCCGCTAGGGATCTTTCTTACCCAAGTGCCTTCTAGGTAACCTAGATAGTCCAAGTGCCCGCTAGTTAACCTAGATAGTCCTAGTGCCCGTTAGTTAACCTAGATAGTCCAAGTGCCCACTAGGGGACGTACATAGTCCAAGTGCCCGCCTGGTAACCTAGATAGTCCAAGTGCCCGCTAGTTAACCTACATAGTCCAAGGGCCCGCTAGTTAACCTACATAGTCCAAGGTCTGCTAGTTAACCTAGATAGTGAAAGTGCCCGCTAGGTAACCTAGACAGTCCAAGTGCCCGCTAGGTTACCTACATAGTCCAAGTGCCCGTTCTTTAACCTAGATAGTCCAAGTGCCCGCTAGGTAACCTACATAGTCCAAGGGCCCGCTAGGTAACCTAGAGAGACAAAGTGCCCGTTAGGAAACCTAGATAGTCCAAGTGCCTGCTAGGTAACCTACATTGTCCATGTTCCCTCTAGGTAACCTAGATAGTCCAAGTGCCCGTTACCTAACCTAGATAGTCCAAGTGCCTGCTAGGCAACATACATAGTCCAAGTGCCAGTTCGTTAACCTAGAAGTCCAAGTGCCCACTATGTAACCTAGACAGTCCAAGTGCCCGCTAGGTTACCTGCATATTCCAAGTGCCCGTTCGTTAACCTAGATAGTCCAAGTGCCCACTAGGGAACCTATATAGTCCAAGTGCTATCTAGGTTACCTAGATAGTCCAAGGGCCCACTAGTTAACCTACATAGTTCAAGGGCTAGCTTGTTAACTTTGATAGTCCAAGTGTCCGTTAGTTAACCTAGATCGTCCAAGTGTCCTCTAGTTAACCTACATAGTCCAAGTACCCGCTAGGTAACCTACATAGTGCAAGTGTCTGCTAGGCAACCTACATAGTCCAAGTGCCCGCTAGTTAACATAGATAGTCCAAGTTCCCGATAGGGAAGGTACATAGTCCAAGGGCCCGCTAGGTAACCTAGTGAGTGCAAGTGCCCGCTAGTTAACATACATAGTCCAAGTGCCTGCTAGGTAACCTACATAGTCGAAGTGCCCGCTAGGTAACCTACATAGTGCAAGTGTCCGCTAGTTAACCTAGATCGTCCAATTTTCCGCTAGTTAACCTACATAGTCCAAGTGCCCGCTAGGTAACCTAGATAGTCCAAGTGCCCTTTAGGGAACCTAGATAGTACAAGTGCCCACTAGGGAACCGACATAGTCCAATTGCCCGCTCTTGAACATACATAGTCCAAGTGCCCGTTAGTTAACCTAGATAATCCAAGTGCCCGCTAGTTAACCTAGATAGTCCAGTGCCCGCTAGGTAACCTATATAGTCCAAGTGCCCGCTAGGTAACCTATATAGTCCAAATGGCCGCTAGGGAACCTACATAGTCCAAGAGCCCTCTAGTTAACCTAGATAGTCCAAGTGCCCGCTAGTTAACCTAGATAATCCAAGTGCCCGCTAGTTAACCAGGATCATCCAAGTGCCCTCTAGTTAACTTACATAGTCCAAAGGCCTGCTAGTTAACATACATAGACCAAGGGCCCGCTAGTTAACCTAGATAGTCCAAGTGCCTGCAAGGTAAACTACATAGTCCAAGTGCCCATTCGTTAACCTACATTGTCCAATTGCCCGCTAGTTAACGTAGATAGCCCAAGTGCCCGCTAGGCAACGTACATAGTCCAAGTGCCCACTAGGTAACCTAGACAGTCCAATTGCCCCCTAGTTAACCTAGACAGTCCAAGTACCCAATAGGGAACCTACATAGTCCAAGTGCCCGCTAGGGAACCTACATAGTCCAAGTGCCTGTTAGTTAACCAAGATAGTCCAATTGCCCGTTAGCTAACCTAGATAGTTGAAGTGTCCGCTAGTTAACCTACATAGTGCAAGTGCCCGTTCGTTAACCTAGATAGTCCAAGTGCCCGGTAGGTAACCTAGACAGTCCAAGTGCCCGCTAGGTTACCTACATAGTCCAAGTGCACGTTCGTTAACCTAGATAGTCCAAGTGCCTTCTAGTTGACATATGTAGTCCAAGTGCCCGCTAGGTAACCTACATATTCCAAGTGCCCACTGGGTCACCTAAATAATCCAAATGCCCGCTAGGGAAACTACATAGTCCATGTGCCCGCTAGTTAACCTAGATAGTCCAAGGGCCTGCTAGTTAACCTAGATAGTCCAAGTGCCCGCTAGTTAACCTAAATCGTCCATGTGACCCCTAGGTAACCTACATAGTCCAAGTGCCTGATAGCTAACCTAGATAGACCAAGTGCCCGCTAGTTAACCTAGATAGACCTAGTGCCCGCTAGTTAACCTAGATAGTCCAAGTGCCCGCTGGTAACCTACATAGTCCAAGGGCCCGCTAGGTAACCTAGATAGTCCAAGTGCCCGCTAGTTAACCAGGATCATCAAAGTGCCCTCTAGTTAACTTACATAGTCCAAAGGCCTGCTAATTAACCTACATAGACCAAGTGCCCGCTAGTTAACCTACATAGTCCAAGTGCCTGCTAGGTAAACTACATAGTCCAAGTGCCCGTTCGTTAACCTACATTGTCCAAGTGCCCACTAGGTAACGTAGATAGCCCAAGTGCCCGCTAGGCAACGTACATAGTCCAAGTGCCCACTAGGTAACCTAGACAGTCCAATTGCCCCCTAGTTAACCTAGACAGTCCAAGTACCCGATAGGGAACCTACATAGTCCAAGTGTCCGCTAGGGAACCTACATAGTCCAAGTGCCCGTTCGTTAACCTAGATAGTCCAAGTGCCCGCTAGGTAACCTAGACAGTCCAAGTGCCCGCTAGGTTACCTACATAGTCCAAGTGCACGTTCGTTAACCTAGATAGTCCAAGTGCCCGCTGGTAACCTACATAGTCCAAGGGCCCAATAGGTAACCTTGATAGTCCAAGTGCCTTCTAATTAACCTACGTAGTCCAAGTGCCCGCTAGGTAACCTACATAATCCAAGTGCCCACTAGGTAACCTATATAATCCAAATGCCCGCTAGGGAAACTACATAGTCCATGTGCCCGCTAGTTAACCTAGATAGTCCAAGGGCCTGCTAGTTAACCTAGATAGTCCAAGTGCCCGCTAGTTAACCTAAATCGTCCAAGTGTCCGCTAGGTAACCTAAATAGTCCAAGTGCCTGCTAGGTAACCTAGATAGTCCAAGTGCCTGATAGCTAAGCTACATAGTCCAAGTATGCGTTCGTCAACTTAGATAGTCCAAGTGCCCATTGGGTAACCTACATAGTCCAAGTGCCAGCTTGGTGACCTGGATAGTCCAAGTGCCCGCTAGTTAACCTACATAGTCCAAGTGCCTTCTAGGGAGCCTACATAGTCCACGTGACCGCTAGGGAACCTACATAGTCCAAGTGCCCGCTAGGGAACCTACATAGTCCAAGTGCCCGCTAGGTAACCTACATAGTCCAAATGTCCGCAAGGAAACCTACATAGTCTAAATGTCCGCTAGGCAACCTACATAATCCAAGTGCCCGCTCTGGAACATACATAGTCCAAGTGCCCGTTAGATAACCTAGATAGTCCAAGGGCCCGCAAGTTGACCTACATAGTCCAAGTGCCAGCTAGGTAACCTATATAGTACAAGTGCCCGTTAGGGAACCTAGATAGTCCAAGTGTCTGTTAGCTAACCTATAGTCCAAGTGGCGGCTAGGCAACTACATAGTCCAAGTGCCCGTTCATTAACCTAGATAATCCAAGTGCCCGTTAGGTAACCTAGACAGTCCAAGTGCCCGCTAGTTACCCTACATAGTCCAAGTGCCCATTAGTTAACCTAGATAGTCAAAGTGCCTGCTAGGTAACATAGATAGTCCAAGTGCCCGCCAGGTAACCTACATAGTCCAAGTGCCCGCTAGGCAACCTAAATAGTTCAAATGCCCGCTAGGGAAACTACATAGTCCAAGTGCCCGCTAGTTAACCTAGATAGTCAAGTGCCCCCAAGTAAACCTACATAATCCATGGGCCCGCTAGTTAACCTACATAGTGCAAGGGTCCGCTAGTTAACCTAGATCGTGCAAGTGTCCACTAGTTAACCTACATAGTCTAAGGGCCAGCTAGGTAACCTAGATAGTCCAATTGCCCGCTAGGGATCCTTCATAATCCAAGTGCCTGCTAGGTAACCTAGATAGTCCAAGTGCCCGCTAGGGAATGTACATAGTCCAAGTGCCCGCTAGGTAACCTAGAGAGTGCAAGTGCCCGCTAGTTAACCTACATAGTCCAAGTGCCTGCTAGTTAACCTAGATAGTCCAAGTGCCCGCTAGTTAACCTAAATCGTCCAAGTGTCCGCTAGGTAACCTACATAGTCCATGTGCCTGCTAGGTAACCTAGATATTCCAAGTGCCTGATAGCTAACCTACATAGTCCAAGTGTCCATTCGTTAACCTAGATAGTCCAAGTGCCCATTGGGTAACCTAAATAGTCCAAGTGCCCGCTTGGTAACCTGGATTGTCTAAGTGCCCGCTAGTTAACCTACATAGCCCAAGTGCCTTCTAGGGAGCCTACATAGTCCAAGTGACTGCTAGGAAACCTACATAGTCCAAGTGCCCGTTAGGGAACCTACATAGTCCAAGTGCCGGTTAGGTAACCTACATAGTCCAAATGCCCGCAAGGAAACCTATATAGTCTAAATGCCCGCTAGGAAACCTACATAATCCAAGTGCCCGCTCTGGAACATACATAGTCCAAGTGCCCGTTAGCTAACCTAGATAGTCCAAGGGCCCGCTAGTTGACCTACATAGTCCAAGTGCCAGCTAGGTAACCTAGATAGTACAAGTGCCCGCTAGGGAACCTAGATAGTACAAGTGCCTGTTAGCTAACCTAGATAGTCCAAGTGGCGGCTAGGTAACCTACGTAGTCCAAGTGCCCGTTCGTTAACCTAGATAATCCAAGTGCACGTTAGGTAACCTAGACAGTCCAAGTGCCTGCTAGTTACCCTATGTAGTCCAAGTGCCCATTAGTTAACCTAGATAGTCAAAGTGCCTGCTAGGTAACCTAGATAGTCCAAGTGCCCGCTAGGTAACCTACATAGTCCATGTGCCCGCTAGGCAACCTAAATAGTTCAATTGCCCGCTAGGGAAACTACATTGTCCAATTTCCCGCTAGTTAACCTAGATAGTCAAGTGCCCCCTAGTAAACCTACATAATCCATGGGCCCGCTAGTTAACCTACATAGTGCAAGGGCCCGCTAGTTAACCTAGATCGTGCAAGTGTCCACTAGTTAACCTACATAGTCTAAGGGCCAGCTAGGTAACTTGGATAGTCCAATTGCCCGCTAGGGAACCTTCATAATCCATGTGCCTGCTAGGAAACCTAGATAGTCCAATTGCCCGCTAGGGATCCTTCATAATCCTATTCCTGCTAGGTAACCTACATAGTCCAAGTGCCCGCTAGGTAACCTACATAGTGCAAGTGTCTGCTAGGTAACCTACATAGACCTAGTGCCCGCTAGTTAACCTAGATACTCCAAGTGCCCGTTACCTAACCTAGATAGTCCAAGTGCCTGCTAGGCAACATACATAGTCCAAGTGCCAGTTCGTTAACCTAGAAGTTCAAGTGCCCGCTATGTAACCTAGACAGTCCAAGTGCCCGCTAGGTTACCTGCATATTCCAAGTGCCCGTTCGTTAACCTAGATAGTCCAAGTGCCCACTAGGGAACCTATATAGTCCAAGTGCTATCTAGGTTACCTAGATAGTCCAAGGGCCCACTAGTTAACCTACATAGTTCAAGGGTTAGCTTGTTAACTTTGATAGTCCAAGTGTCCGTTAGTTAACCTAGATCGTCCAAGTGTCCTCTAGTTAACCTACATAGTCCAAGTACCCGCTAGGTAACCTACATAGTGCAAGTGTCTGCTAGGCAACCTACATAGTCCAAGTGCCCGCTAGTTAACATAGATAGTCCAAATTCCCGCTAGGGAAGGTACATATTCCAAGGGCCCGCTAGGTAACCTAGAGAGTGCAAGTGCCCCCTAGTTAACATACATAGTCCAAGTGCCTGCTAGGTAACCTACATAGTCGAAGTGCCCGCTAGGTAACCTACATAGTGCAAGTGTCCGCTAGTTAACCTAGATCGTCCAATTTTCCGCTAGTTAACCTACATAGTCCAAGTGCCCGCTAGGTAACCTAGATAGTCCAAGTGCCCTTTAGGGAACCTAGATAGTACAAGTGCCCACTAGGGAACCGACATAGTCCAATTGCCCGCTCTTGAACATACATAGTCCAAGTGCCCGTTAGTTAACCTAGATAATCCAAGTGCCCGCTAGTTAACCTAGATAGTCCAGTGCCCGCTAGGTAACCTATATAGTCCAAGTGCCCGCTAGGTAACCTATATAGTCCAAATGGCCGCTAGGGAACCTACATAGTCCAAGAGCCCTCTAGTTAACCTAGATAGTCCAAGTGCCCGCTAGTTAACCTAGATTATCCAAGTGCCCGCTAGTTAACCAGGATCATCCAAGTGCCCTCTAGTTAACTTACATAGTCCAAAGGCCTGCTAGTTAACATACATAGACCAACGGCCTGCTAGTTAACCTAGATAGTCCAACTGCCCGCTAGTTAACCTACATAGTCCAAGTGCCCGCAAGGTAAACTACATAGTCCAAGTGCCCGTTCGTTAACCTACATTGTCCAAGTGCCCGCTAGTTAACGTAGATAGCCCAAGTGCCCGCTAGGCAACGTACATAGTCCAAGTGCCCACTAGGTAACCTAGACAGTCCAATTGCCCCTAGTTAACCTAGACAGTCCAAGTACCCGATAGGGAACCTACATAGTCCAAGTGCCCGCTAGGGAACCTACATAGTCCAAGTGCCCGTTAGTTAACCAAGATAGTCCAATTGCCCGTTAGCTAACCTAGATAGTTGAAGTGTCCGCTAGTTAACCTACATAGTGCAAGTGCCCGTTCGTTAACCTAGATAGTCCAAGTGCCCGGTAGGTAACCTAGACAGTCCAAGTGCCCGCTAGGTTACCTACATAGTCCAAGTGCACGTTCGTTAACCTAGATAGTCCAAGTGCCTTCTAGTTAAGATATGTAGTCCAAGTGCCCGCTAGGTAACCTACATATTCCAAGTGCCCACTGGGTCACCTAAATAATCCAAATGCCCGCTAGGGAAACTACATAGTCCATGTGCCCGCTAGTTAACCTAGATAGTCCAAGGGCCTGCTAGTTAACCTAGATAGTCCAAGTGCCCGCTAGTTAACCTAAATCGTCCATGTGATCCCTAGGTAACCTACATAGTCCAAGTGCCTGATAGCTAACCTAGATAGACCAAGTGCCCGCTAGTTAACCTAGATAGTCCTAGTGCTCGCTAGTTAACCTAGATAGTCCAATTGCCCGCTGGTAACCTACATTGTCCAAGGGCCCGCTAGGTAACCTAGATAGTCCAAGTGCCCGCTAGTTAACCAGGATCAACAAAGTGCCCTCTAGTTAACTTACATAGTCCAAAGGCCTGCTAATTAACCTACATAGACCAAGTGCCCGCTAGTTAACCTACATAGTCCAAGTGCCTGCTAGGTAAACTACATAGTCCAAGTGCCCGTTCGTTAACCTACATTGTCCAAGTGCCCACTAGGTAACGTAGATAGCCCAAGTGCCCGCTAGGCAACGTACATAGTCCAAGTGCCCACTAGGTAACCTAGACAGTCCAATTGCCCCCTAGTTAACCTAGACAGTCCAAGTACCCGATAGGGAACCTACATAGTCCAAGTGCCCGCTAGGGAACCTATATAGTCCAAGTGCCCGTTCGTTAACCTAGATAGTCCAAGTGCCCGCTAGGTAACCTAGACAGTCCAAGTGCCCGCTAGGTTACCTACATAGTCCAAGTGCACGTTCGTTAACCTAGATAGTCCAAGTGCCCGCTGGTAACCTACATAGTCCAAGGGCCCAATAGGTAACCTTGATAGTCCAAGTGCCTTCTAGTTAACCTACGTAGTCCAAGTGCCCGCTAGGTAACCTACATAGTCCAAGTGCCTGCTAGGTAACCTAGATAGTCCAAGTGCCTGATAGCTAAGCTACATAGTCCAAGTATGCGTTCGTCAACTTAGATAGTCCAAGTGCCCATTGGGTAACCTACATAGTCCAAGTGCCAGCTTGGTGACCTGGATAGTCCAAGTGCCCGCTAGTTAACCTACATAGTCCAAGTGCCTTCTAGGGAGCCTACATAGTCCACGTGACCGCTAGGGAACCTACATAGTCCAAGTGCCCGCTAGGGAACCTACATAGTCCAAGTGCCCGCTAGGTAACCTACATAGTCCAAATGTCCGCAAGGAAACCTACATAGTCTAAATGTCCGCTAGGCAACCTACATAATCCAAGTGCCCGCTCTGGAACATACATAGTTCAAGTGCCCGTTAGATAACCTAGATAGTCCAAGGGCCCGCAAGTTGACCTACATAGTCCAAGTGCCAGCTAGGTAACCTAGATAGTACAAGTGCCCGTTAGGGAACCTAGCTAGTCCAAGTGCCTGTTAGCTAACCTATAGTCCAAGTGGCGGCTAGGTAACCTACATTGTCCAAGTGCCCGTTCATTAACCTAGATAATCCAAGTGCCCGTTAGGTAACCTAGACAGTTCAAGTGCCCGCTAGTTACCCTACATAGTCCAAGTGCCCGTTAGTTAACCTAGACAGTCCAAGTGCCTGCTAGGTAACATAGATAGTCAAAGTGCCCGCTAGGTAACCTACATAGTCCAAGTTCCCGCTTGGTAACCTAAATAGTCCAAATGCCCGCTAGGGAAACTACATAGTCCAAGTGCCCGCTAGTTAACCTAGATAGTCACGTGCCCCCTAGTAAACCTACATAATCCATGGGCCCGCTAGTAAACCTACGTAGTGCAAGGGCCCGCTAGTTAACCTAGATCGTGCAAGTGTCCACTAGTTAACCTACATAGTCTGAGGGCCAGCTAGTTAACCTAGATAGTCCAATTGCCCGCTAGGGATCCTTCATAATCCAAGTGCCTGCTAGGTAACCTAGATAGTCCAAGTGCCCGCTAGGGAATGTACATAGGCCAAGTGCCCGCTAGGTAACCTAGAGAGTGCAAGTGCCCGCTAGTTAACCTACATAGTCCAAGTGCCCGCTAGTTAACCTAGATAGTCCAAGTGCCCGCTAGTTAACCTAAATCGTCCAAGTGTCCGCTAGGTAACCTACATAGTCCATGTGCCTGCTAGGTAACCTAGATATTCCAAGTGCCTGATAGCTAACCTACATAATCCAAGTGTCCGTTCGTTAATCTAGATAGTCCAAGTGCCCATTGGGTAACCTAAATAGTCCAAGTGCCCGCTTGGTAACCTGGATAGTCCAAATGCCAGCTAGTTAACCTACATAGTTCAAGTGCCTTCTAGGGAGCCTACATAGTCCAAGTGACCGCTAGGGAACCTACATAGTCCAAGTGCCCGTTAGGGAACCTACATAGTCCAAGTGCCCGTTAGGTAACCTACATAGTCCAAATCCCCGCAAGGAAACCTATATAGTCTAAATGCCCGCTAGGAAACCTACATAATCCAAGTGCCCGCTCTGGAACATACATAGTCCAAGTGCCCGTTAGCTAACCTAGATAGTCGAAGGGCCCGCTAGTTGACCTACATAGTCCAAGTGCCAGCTAGGTAACCTAGATAGTACAAGTGCCCGCTAGGGAACCTAGATAGTACAAGTGCCTGTTAGCTAACCTAGATAGTCCAAGTGGCGGCTAGGTAACCTACTTAATCCAAGTGCCCGTTCGTTAACCTAGATAATCCAAGTGCACGTTAGGTAACCTAGACAGTCCAAGTGCCTGCTAGTTACCCTATATAGTCCAAGTGCCCGTTAGTTAACCTAGATAGTCAAAGTGCCTGCTAGGTAACCTAGATAGTCCAAGTGCCCGCTAGGTAACCTACATAGTCCAAGTGCCCGCTAGGCAACCTAAATAGTTCAAATGCCCGCTAGGGAAACTTCATAGTCCAAGTGCCCGCTAGTTAACATAGATAGTCAAGTGCCCCCTAGTAAACCTACATAATCCATGGGCCCGCTAGTTAACCTACATAGTGCAAGGGCCCGCTAGTTAACCTAGATCGTGCAAGTGTCCACTAGTTAACCTACATAGTCTAAGGGCCAGCTAGGTAACCTAGATAGTCCAATTGCCTGCTAGGGATCCTTCATAATCCATGTGCCTGCTAGGAAACCTAGATAGTCCAATTGCCCGCTAGGGATCCTTCATAATCCTATTCCTGCTAGGTAACCTACATAGTCCAAGTGCCCGCTAGGTAACCTACATAGTGCAAGTGTCCGCTAGGTAACCTACATAGTCCTAGTGCCCGCTAGTTAACATAGATAGTCCAAGTGCCCGCTAGGGAAGGTACAGAGTCCAAGTGCCCGCTAGGTTACCTAGAGAGTGCAAGTGCCCGCTAGTTAACCTACATAGTCCAAGTGCCTGCTAGGTAACATAGATAGTCCAAGGGCCTGCTAGTTAACCTACATAGTCCAAGTGCCCGCTAGGTAACCTCCATAGTGCAAGTGTCCGCTACTTAACCTACATAGTCCAAGTGCACGCTAGTTAACCTAGATAGTCCAAGTGCCCGCTAGGTAACCTACATAGTGAAAGTGTCCACTAGTTAACCTACGTTGTCCAAGGGACCCCTAGATAGCCTAGATAGTCCAAGTACCCGCTAGTTAACCTAGATCATCCAATTGTCCGCTAGTTAACCTACATAGTCCAAGTGCCCTTTAGGGAACCTAGATAGTCCAAGTGCCCGCTAGGGAACCTACATAGTCCAATTGTCCGCTCTGGAACATACATAGTCCAAGTGCCTGTTAGTTAACCTAAATAATCCAAGTGCCCGCTAGTTAACCTACATAGTCCAAGTGCCCGCTATGTAACCTACATAATCCAAGTACCCACTAGGTAACCTATATAGTCCAAATGCCCGCAAGGGAACCTACATAGTCCAAGTGCCCGCTAGTTAACCTACATAGTCCAAGTGCCCGCTAGGGAACCTACATAGTCCAAGTGCCTGTTAGTTAACCAAGATAGTCCAATTGCCCGTTAGCTAACCTAGACAGTCCAAGTGCCCGCTAGGTTACCTACATAGTCCAAGTGCACGTTCGTTAACCTAGATAGTCCAAGTGCCTTCTAGTTAACATATGTAGTCCAAGTGCCCGCTAGGTAACCTACATATTCCAAGTGCCCACTGGGTCACCTAAATAATCCAAATGCCCGCTAGGGAAACTACATAGTCCATGTGCCCGCTAGTTAACCTAGATAGTCCAAGGGCCTGCTAGTTAACCTAGATAGTCCAAGTGCCCGCTAGTTAACCTAAATCGTCCATGTGACCCCTAGGTAACCTACATAGTCCAAGTGCCTGATAGCTAACCTAGATAGACCAAGTGCCCGCTAGTTAACCTAGATAGACTTAGTGCCCGCTAGTTAACCTAGATAGTCCAAGTGCCCGCTGGTAACCTACATAGTCCAAGGGCCCGCTAGGTAACCTAGATAGTCCAAGTGCCCGCTAGTTAACCAGGATCATCAAAGTGCCCTCTAGTTAACTTACATAGTCCAAAGGCCTGCTAATTAACCTACATAGACCAAGTGCCCGCTAGTTAACCTACATAGTCCAAGTGCCTGCTAGGTAAACTACATAGTCCAAGTGCCCGTTCGTTAACCTACATTGTCCAAGTGCCCACTAGGTAACGTAGATAGCCCAAGTGCCCGCTAGGCAACGTACATAGTCCAAGTGCCCACTAGGTAACCTAGACAGTCCAATTGCCCCCTAGTTAACCTAGACAGTCCAAGTACCCGATAGGGAACCTACATAGTCCAAGTGTCCGCTAGGGAACCTACATAGTCCAAGTGCCCGTTCGTTAACCTAGATAGTCCAAGTGCCCGCTAGGTAACCTAGACAGTCCAAGTGCCCGCTAGGTTACCTACATAGTCCAAGTGCACGTTCGTTAACCTAGATAGTCCAAGTGCCCGCTGGTAACCTACATAGTCCAAGGGCCCAATAGGTAACCTTGATAGTCCAAGTGCCTTCTAATTAACCTACGTAGTCCAAGTGCCCGCTAGGTAACCTACATAATCCAAGTGCCCACTAGGTAACCTATATAATCCAAATGCCCGCTAGGGAAACTACATAGTCCATGTGCCCGCTAGTTAACCTAGATAGTCCAAGGGCCTGCTAGTTAACCTAGATAGTCCAAGTGCCCGCTAGTTAACCTAAATCGTCCAAGTGTCCGCTAGGTAACCTAAATAGTCCAAGTGCCTGCTAGGTAACCTAGATAGTCCAAGTGCCTGATAGCTAAGCTACATAGTCCAAGTATGCGTTCGTCAACTTAGATAGTCCAAGTGCCCATTGGGTAACCTACATAGTCCAAGTGCCAGCTTGGTGACCTGGATAGTCCAAGTGCCCGCTAGTTAACCTACATAGTCCAAGTGCCTTCTAGGGAGCCTACATAGTCCACGTGACCGCTAGGGAACCTACATAGTCCAAGTGCCCGCTAGGGAACCTACATAGTCCAAGTGCCCGCTAGGTAACCTACATAGTCCAAATGTCCGCAAGGAAACCTACATAGTCTAAATGTCCGCTAGGCAACCTACATAATCCAAGTGCCCGCTCTGGAACATACATAGTCCAAGTGCCCGTTAGATAACCTAGATAGTCCAAGGGCCCGCAAGTTGACCTACATAGTCCAAGTGCCAGCTAGGTAACCTATATAGTACAAGTGCCCGTTAGGGAACCTAGATAGTCCAAGTGTCTGTTAGCTAACCTATAGTCCAAGTGGCGGCTAGGCAACTACATAGTCCAAGTGCCCGTTCATTAACCTAGATAATCCAAGTGCCCGTTAGGTAACCTAGACAGTCCAAGTGCCCGCTAGTTACCCTACATAGTCCAAGTGCCCATTAGTTAACCTAGATAGTCAAAGTGCCTGCTAGGTAACATAGATAGTCCAAGTGCCCGCCAGGTAACCTACATAGTCCAAGTGCCCGCTAGGCAACCTAAATAGTTCAAATGCCCGCTAGGGAAACTACATAGTCCAAGTGCCCGCTAGTTAACCTAGATAGTCAAGTGCCCCCAAGTAAACCTACATAATCCATGGGCCCGCTAGTTAACCTACATAGTGCAAGGGTCCGCTAGTTAACCTAGATCGTGCAAGTGTCCACTAGTTAACCTACATAGTCTAAGGGCCAGCTAGGTAACCTAGATAGTCCAATTGCCCGCTAGGGATCCTTCATAATCCAAGTGCCTGCTAGGTAACCTAGATAGTCCATGTGCCCGCTAGGGAATGTACATAGTCCAAGTGCCCGCTAGGTAACCTAGAGAGTGCAAGTGCCCGCTAGTTAACCTACATAGTCCAAGTGCCTGCTAGTTAACCTAGATAGTCCAAGTGCCCGCTAGTTAACCTAAATCGTCCAAGTGTCCGCTAGGTAAACTACATAGTCCATGTGCCTGCTAGGTAACCTAGATATTCCAAGTGCCTGATAGCTAACCTACATAGTCCAAGTGTCCATTCGTTAACCTAGATAGTCCAAGTGCCCATTGGGTAACCTAAATAGTCCAAGTGCCCGCTTGGTAACCTGGATTGTCTAAGTGCCCGCTAGTTAACCTACATAGCCCAAGTGCCTTCTAGGGAGCCTACATAGTCCAAGTGACTGCTAGGAAACCTACATAGTCCAAGTGCCCGTTAGGGAACCTACATAGTCCAAGTGCCCGTTAGGTAACCTACATAGTCCAAATGCCCGCAAGGAAACCTATATAGTCTAAATGCCCGCTAGGAAACCTACATAATCCAAGTGCCCGCTCTGGAACATACATAGTCCAAGTGCCCGTTAGCTAACCTAGATAGTCCAAGGGCCCGCTAGTTGACCTACATAGTCCAAGTGCCAGCTAGGTAACCTAGATAGTACAAGTGCCCGCTAGGGAACCTAGATAGTACAAGTGCCTGTTAGCTAACCTAGATAGTCCAAGTGGCGGCTAGGTAACCTACGTAGTCCAAGTGCCCGTTCGTTAACCTAGATAATCCAAGTGCACGTTAGGTAACCTAGACAGTCCAAGTGCCTGCTAGTTACCCTATGTAGTCCAAGTGCCCATTAGTTAACCTAGATAGTCAAAGTGCCTGCTAGGTAACCTAGATAGTCCAAGTGCCCGCTAGGGAACCTAGATAGTACAAGTGCCTGTTAGCTAACCTAGATAGTCCAAGTGGCGGCTAGGTAACCTACTTAATCCAAGTGCCCGTTCGTTAACCTAGATAATCCAAGTGCACGTTAGGTAACCTAGACAGTCCAAGTGCCTGCTAGTTACCCTATATAGTCCAAGTGCCCGTTAGTTAACCTAGATAGTCAAAGTGCCTGCTAGGTAACCTAGATAGTCCAAGTGCCCGCTAGGTAACCTACATAGTCCAAGTGCCCGCTAGGCAACCTAAATAGTTCAAATGCCCGCTAGGGAAACTTCATAGTCCAAGTGCCCGCTAGTTAACATAGATAGTCAAGTGCCCCCTAGTAAACCTACATAATCCATGGGCCCGCTAGTTAACCTACATAGTGCAAGGGCCCGCTAGTTAACCTAGATCGTGCAAGTGTCCACTAGTTAACCTACATAGTCTAAGGGCCAGCTAGGTAACCTAGATAGTCCAATTGCCTGCTAGGGATCCTTCATAATCCATGTGCCTGCTAGGAAACCTAGATAGTCCAATTGCCCGCTAGGGATCCTTCATAATCCTATTCCTGCTAGGTAACCTACATAGTCCAAGTGCCCGCTAGGTAACCTACATAGTGCAAGTGTCCGCTAGGTAACCTACATAGTCCTAGTGCCCGCTAGTTAACATAGATAGTCCAAGTGCCCGCTAGGGAAGGTACAGAGTCCAAGTGCCCGCTAGGTTACCTAGAGAGTGCAAGTGCCCGCTAGTTAACCTACATAGTCCAAGTGCCTGCTAGGTAACATAGATAGTCCAAGGGCCTGCTAGTTAACCTACATAGTCCAAGTGCCCGCTAGGTAACCTCCATAGTGCAAGTGTCCGCTACTTAACCTACATAGTCCAAGTGCACGCTAGTTAACCTAGATAGTCCAAGTGCCCGCTAGGTAACCTACATAGTGAAAGTGTCCACTAGTTAACCTACGTTGTCCAAGGGACCCCTAGATAGCCTAGATAGTCCAAGTACCCGCTAGTTAACCTAGATCATCCAATTGTCCGCTAGTTAACCTACATAGTCCAAGTGCCCTTTAGGGAACCTAGATAGTCCAAGTGCCCGCTAGGGAACCTACATAGTCCAATTGTCCGCTCTGGAACATACATAGTCCAAGTGCCTGTAAGTTAACCTAGATAATCCAAGTGCCCGCTAGTTAACCTACATAGTCCAAGTGCCCGCTATGTAACCTACATAATCCAAGTACCCACTAGGTAACCTATATAGTCCAAATGCCCGCAAGGGAACCTACATAGTCCAAGTGCCCGCTAGTTAACCTACATAGTCCAAGTGCCCGCTAGGGAACCTACATAGTCCAAGTGCCTGTTAGTTAACCAAGATAGTCCAATTGCCCGTTAGCTAACCTAGACAGTCCAAGTGCCCGCTAGGTTACCTACATAGTCCAAGTGCACGTTCGTTAACCTAGATAGTCCAAGTGCCTTCTAGTTAACATATGTAGTCCAAGTGCCCGCTAGGTAACCTACATATTCCAAGTGCCCACTGGGTCACCTAAATAATCCAAATGCCCGCTAGGGAAACTACATAGTCCATGTGCCCGCTAGTTAACCTAGATAGTCCAAGGGCCTGCTAGTTAACCTAGATAGTCCAAGTGCCCGCTAGTTAACCTAAATCGTCCATGTGACCCCTAGGTAACCTACATAGTCCAAGTGCCTGATAGCTAACCTAGATAGACCAAGTGCCCGCTAGTTAACCTAGATAGACTTAGTGCCCGCTAGTTAACCTAGATAGTCCAAGTGCCCGCTGGTAACCTACATAGTCCAAGGGCCCGCTAGGTAACCTAGATAGTCCAAGTGCCCGCTAGTTAACCAGGATCATCAAAGTGCCCTCTAGTTAACTTACATAGTCCAAAGGCCTGCTAATTAACCTACATAGACCAAGTGCCCGCTAGTTAACCTACATAGTCCAAGTGCCTGCTAGGTAAACTACATAGTCCAAGTGCCCGTTCGTTAACCTACATTGTCCAAGTGCCCACTAGGTAACGTAGATAGCCCAAGTGCCCGCTAGGCAACGTACATAGTCCAAGTGCCCACTAGGTAACCTAGACAGTCCAATTGCCCCCTAGTTAACCTAGACAGTCCAAGTACCCGATAGGGAACCTACATAGTCCAAGTGTCCGCTAGGGAACCTACATAGTCCAAGTGCCCGTTCGTTAACCTAGATAGTCCAAGTGCCCGCTAGGTAACCTAGACAGTCCAAGTGCCCGCTAGGTTACCTACATAGTCCAAGTGCACGTTCGTTAACCTAGATAGTCCAAGTGCCCGCTGGTAACCTACATAGTCCAAGGGCCCAATAGGTAACCTTGATAGTCCAAGTGCCTTCTAATTAACCTACGTAGTCCAAGTGCCCGCTAGGTAACCTACATAATCCAAGTGCCCACTAGGTAACCTATATAATCCAAATGCCCGCTAGGGAAACTACATAGTCCATGTGCCCGCTAGTTAACCTAGATAGTCCAAGGGCCTGCTAGTTAACCTAGATAGTCCAAGTGCCCGCTAGTTAACCTAAATCGTCCAAGTGTCCGCTAGGTAACCTAAATAGTCCAAGTGCCTGCTAGGTAACCTAGATAGTCCAAGTGCCTGATAGCTAAGCTACATAGTCCAAGTATGCGTTCGTCAACTTAGATAGTCCAAGTGCCCATTGGGTAACCTACATAGTCCAAGTGCCAGCTTGGTGACCTGGATAGTCCAAGTGCCCGCTAGTTAACCTACATAGTCCAAGTGCCTTCTAGGGAGCCTACATAGTCCACGTGACCGCTAGGGAACCTACATAGTCCAAGTGCCCGCTAGGGAACCTACATAGTCCAAGTGCCCGCTAGGTAACCTACATAGTCCAAATGTCCGCAAGGAAACCTACATAGTCTAAATGTCCGCTAGGCAACCTACATAATCCAAGTGCCCGCTCTGGAACATACATAGTCCAAGTGCCCGTTAGATAACCTAGATAGTCCAAGGGCCCGCAAGTTGACCTACATAGTCCAAGTGCCAGCTAGGTAACCTATATAGTACAAGTGCCCGTTAGGGAACCTAGATAGTCCAAGTGTCTGTTAGCTAACCTATAGTCCAAGTGGCGGCTAGGCAACTACATAGTCCAAGTGCCCGTTCATTAACCTAGATAATCCAAGTGCCCGTTAGGTAACCTAGACAGTCCAAGTGCCCGCTAGTTACCCTACATAGTCCAAGTGCCCATTAGTTAACCTAGATAGTCAAAGTGCCTGCTAGGTAACATAGATAGTCCAAGTGCCCGCCAGGTAACCTACATAGTCCAAGTGCCCGCTAGGCAACCTAAATAGTTCAAATGCCCGCTAGGGAAACTACATAGTCCAAGTGCCCGCTAGTTAACCTAGATAGTCAAGTGCCCCCAAGTAAACCTACATAATCCATGGGCCCGCTAGTTAACCTACATAGTGCAAGGGTCCGCTAGTTAACCTAGATCGTGCAAGTGTCCACTAGTTAACCTACATAGTCTAAGGGCCAGCTAGGTAACCTAGATAGTCCAATTGCCCGCTAGGGATCCTTCATAATCCAAGTGCCTGCTAGGTAACCTAGATAGTCCAAGTGCCCGCTAGGGAATGTACATAGTCCAAGTGCCCGCTAGGTAACCTAGAGAGTGCAAGTGCCCGCTAGTTAACCTACATAGTCCAAGTGCCTGCTAGTTAACCTAGATAGTCCAAGTGCCCGCTAGTTAACCTAAATCGTCCAAGTGTCCGCTAGGTAACCTACATAGTCCATGTGCCTGCTAGGTAACCTAGATATTCCAAGTGCCTGATAGCTAACCTACATAGTCCAAGTGTCCATTCGTTAACCTAGATAGTCCAAGTGCCCATTGGGTAACCTAAATAGTCCAAGTGCCCGCTTGGTAACCTGGATTGTCTAAGTGCCCGCTAGTTAACTTACATAGCCCAAGTGCCTTCTAGGGAGCCTACATAGTCCAAGTGACTGCTAGGAAACCTACATAGTCCAAGTGCCCGTTAGGGAACCTACATAGTCCAAGTGCCCGTTAGGTAACCTACATAGTCCAAATGCCCGCAAGGAAACCTATATAGTCTAAATGCCCGCTAGGAAACCTACATAATCCAAGTGCCCGCTCTGGAACATACATAGTCCAAGTGCCCGTTAGCTAACCTAGATAGTCCAAGGGCCCGCTAGTTGACCTACATAGTCCAAGTGCCAGCTAGGTAACCTAGATAGTACAAGTGCCCGCTAGGGAACCTAGATAGTACAAGTGCCTGTTAGCTAACCTAGATAGTCCAAGTGGCGGCTAGGTAACCTACGTAGTCCAAGTGCCCGTTCGTTAACCTAGATAATCCAAGTGCACGTTAGGTAACCTAGACAGTCCAAGTGCCTGCTAGTTACCCTATGTAGTCCAAGTGCCCATTAGTTAACCTAGATAGTCAAAGTGCCTGCTAGGTAACCTAGATAGTCCAAGTGCCCGCTAGGGAACCTAGATAGTACAAGTGCCTGTTAGCTAACCTAGATAGTCCAAGTGGCGGCTAGGTAACCTACTTAATCCAAGTGCCCGTTCGTTAACCTAGATAATCCAAGTGCACGTTAGGTAACCTAGACAGTCCAAGTGCCTGCTAGTTACCCTATATAGTCCAAGTGCCCGTTAGTTAACCTAGATAGTCAAAGTGCCTGCTAGGTAACCTAGATAGTCCAAGTGCCCGCTAGGTAACCTACATAGTCCAAGTGCCCGCTAGGCAACCTAAATAGTTCAAATGCCCGCTAGGGAAACTTCATAGTCCAAGTGCCCGCTAGTTAACATAGATAGTCAAGTGCCCCCTAGTAAACCTACATAATCCATGGGCCCGCTAGTTAACCTACATAGTGCAAGGGCCCGCTAGTTAACCTAGATCGTGCAAGTGTCCACTAGTTAACCTACATAGTCTAAGGGCCAGCTAGGTAACCTAGATAGTCCAATTGCCTGCTAGGGATCCTTCATAATCCATGTGCCTGCTAGGAAACCTAGATAGTCCAATTGCCCGCTAGGGATCCTTCATAATCCTATTCCTGCTAGGTAACCTACATAGTCCAAGTGCCCGCTAGGTAACCTACATAGTGCAAGTGTCCGCTAGGTAACCTACATAGTCCTAGTGCCCGCTAGTTAACATAGATAGTCCAAGTGCCCGCTAGGGAAGGTACAGAGTCCAAGTGCCCGCTAGGTTACCTAGAGAGTGCAAGTGCCCGCTAGTTAACCTACATAGTCCAAGTGCCTGCTAGGTAACATAGATAGTCCAAGGGCCTGCTAGTTAACCTACATAGTCCAAGTGCCCGCTAGGTAACCTCCATAGTGCAAGTGTCCGCTACTTAACCTACATAGTCCAAGTGCACGCTAGTTAACCTAGATAGTCCAAGTGCCCGCTAGGTAACCTACATAGTGAAAGTGTCCACTAGTTAACCTACGTTGTCCAAGGGACCCCTAGATAGCCTAGATAGTCCAAGTACCCGCTAGTTAACCTAGATCATCCAATTGTCCGCTAGTTAACCTACATAGTCCAAGTGCCCTTTAGGGAACCTAGATAGTCCAAGTGCCCGCTAGGGAACCTACATAGTCCAATTGTCCGCTCTGGAACATACATAGTCCAAGTGCCTGTTAGTTAACCTAAATAATCCAAGTGCCCGCTAGTTAACCTACATAGTCCAAGTGCCCGCTATGTAACCTACATAATCCAAGTACCCACTAGGTAACCTATATAGTCCAAATGCCCGCAAGGGAACCTACATAGTCCAAGTGCCCGCTAGTTAACCTACATAGTCCAAGTGCCCGCTAGGGAACCTACATAGTCCAAGTGCCTGTTAGTTAACCAAGATAGTCCAATTGCCCGTTAGCTAACCTAGACAGTCCAAGTGCCCGCTAGGTTACCTACATAGTCCAAGTGCACGTTCGTTAACCTAGATAGTCCAAGTGCCTTCTAGTTAACATATGTAGTCCAAGTGCCCGCTAGGTAACCTACATATTCCAAGTGCCCACTGGGTCACCTAAATAATCCAAATGCCCGCTAGGGAAACTACATAGTCCATGTGCCCGCTAGTTAACCTAGATAGTCCAAGGGCCTGCTAGTTAACCTAGATAGTCCAAGTGCCCGCTAGTTAACCTAAATCGTCCATGTGACCCCTAGGTAACCTACATAGTCCAAGTGCCTGATAGCTAACCTAGATAGACCAAGTGCCCGCTAGTTAACCTAGATAGACTTAGTGCCCGCTAGTTAACCTAGATAGTCCAAGTGCCCGCTGGTAACCTACATAGTCCAAGGGCCCGCTAGGTAACCTAGATAGTCCAAGTGCCCGCTAGTTAACCAGGATCATCAAAGTGCCCTCTAGTTAACTTACATAGTCCAAAGGCCTGCTAATTAACCTACATAGACCAAGTGCCCGCTAGTTAACCTACATAGTCCAAGTGCCTGCTAGGTAAACTACATAGTCCAAGTGCCCGTTCGTTAACCTACATTGTCCAAGTGCCCACTAGGTAACGTAGATAGCCCAAGTGCCCGCTAGGCAACGTACATAGTCCAAGTGCCCACTAGGTAACCTAGACAGTCCAATTGCCCCCTAGTTAACCTAGACAGTCCAAGTACCCGATAGGGAACCTACATAGTCCAAGTGTCCGCTAGGGAACCTACATAGTCCAAGTGCCCGTTCGTTAACCTAGATAGTCCAAGTGCCCGCTAGGTAACCTAGACAGTCCAAGTGCCCGCTAGGTTACCTACATAGTCCAAGTGCACGTTCGTTAACCTAGATAGTCCAAGTGCCCGCTGGTAACCTACATAGTCCAAGGGCCCAATAGGTAACCTTGATAGTCCAAGTGCCTTCTAATTAACCTACGTAGTCCAAGTGCCCGCTAGGTAACCTACATAATCCAAGTGCCCACTAGGTAACCTATATAATCCAAATGCCCGCTAGGGAAACTACATAGTCCATGTGCCCGCTAGTTAACCTAGATAGTCCAAGGGCCTGCTAGTTAACCTAGATAGTCCAAGTGCCCGCTAGTTAACCTAAATCGTCCAAGTGTCCGCTAGGTAACCTAAATAGTCCAAGTGCCTGCTAGGTAACCTAGATAGTCCAAGTGCCTGATAGCTAAGCTACATAGTCCAAGTGTGCGTTCGTCAACTTAGATAGTCCAAGTGCCCATTGGGTAACCTACATAGTCCAAGTGCCAGCTTGGTGACCTGGATAGTCCAAGTGCCCGCTAGTTAACCTACATAGTCCAAGTGCCTTCTAGGGAGCCTACATAGTCCACGTGACCGCTAGGGAACCTACATAGTCCAAGTGCCCGCTAGGGAACCTACATAGTCCAAGTGCCCGCTAGGTAACCTACATAGTCCAAATGTCCGCAAGGAAACCTACATAGTCTAAATGTCCGCTAGGCAACCTACATAATCCAAGTGCCCGCTCTGGAACATACATAGTCCAAGTGCCCGTTAGATAACCTAGATAGTCCAAGGGCCCGCAAGTTGACCTACATAGTCCAAGTGCCAGCTAGGTAACCTATATAGTACAAGTGCCCGTTAGGGAACCTAGATAGTCCAAGTGTCTGTTAGCTAACCTATAGTCCAAGTGGCGGCTAGGCAACTACATAGTCCAAGTGCCCGTTCATTAACCTAGATAATCCAAGTGCCCGTTAGGTAACCTAGACAGTCCAAGTGCCCGCTAGTTACCCTACATAGTCCAAGTGCCCATTAGTTAACCTAGATAGTCAAAGTGCCTGCTAGGTAACATAGATAGTCCAAGTGCCCGCCAGGTAACCTACATAGTCCAAGTGCCCGCTAGGCAACCTAAATAGTTCAAATGCCCGCTAGGGAAACTACATAGTCCAAGTGCCCGCTAGTTAACCTAGATAGTCAAGTGCCCCCAAGTAAACCTACATAATCCATGGGCCCGCTAGTTAACCTACATAGTGCAAGGGTCCGCTAGTTAACCTAGATCGTGCAAGTGTCCACTAGTTAACCTACATAGTCTAAGGGCCAGCTAGGTAACCTAGATAGTCCAATTGCCCGCTAGGGATCCTTCATAATCCAAGTGCCTGCTAGGTAACCTAGATAGTCCAAGTGCCCGCTAGGGAATGTACATAGTCCAAGTGCCCGCTAGGTAACCTAGAGAGTGCAAGTGCCCGCTAGTTAACCTACATAGTCCAAGTGCCTGCTAGTTAACCTAGATAGTCCAAGTGCCCGCTAGTTAACCTAAATCGTCCAAGTGTCCGCTAGGTAACCTACATAGTCCATGTGCCTGCTAGGTAACCTAGATATTCCAAGTGCCTGATAGCTAACCTACATAGTCCAAGTGTCCATTCGTTAACCTAGATAGTCCAAGTGCCCATTGGGTAACCTAAATAGTCCAAGTGCCCGCTTGGTAACCTGGATTGTCTAAGTGCCCGCTAGTTAACCTACATAGCCCAAGTGCCTTCTAGGGAGCCTACATAGTCCAAGTGACTGCTAGGAAACCTACATAGTCCAAGTGCCCGTTAGGGAACCTACATAGTCCAAGTGCCCGTTAGGTAACCTACATAGTCCAAATGCCCGCAAGGAAACCTATATAGTCTAAATGCCCGCTAGGAAACCTACATAATCCAAGTGCCCGCTCTGGAACATACATAGTCCAAGTGCCCGTTAGCTAACCTAGATAGTCCAAGGGCCCGCTAGTTGACCTACATAGTCCAAGTGCCAGCTAGGTAACCTAGATAGTACAAGTGCCCGCTAGGGAACCTAGATAGTACAAGTGCCTGTTAGCTAACCTAGATAGTCCAAGTGGCGGCTAGGTAACCTACGTAGTCCAAGTGCCCGTTCGTTAACCTAGATAATCCAAGTGCACGTTAGGTAACCTAGACAGTCCAAGTGCCTGCTAGTTACCCTATGTAGTCCAAGTGCCCATTAGTTAACCTAGATAGTCAAAGTGCCTGCTAGGTAACCTAGATAGTCCAAGTGCCCGCTAGGCAACCTACATAGTCCAAGTGCCCGCTAGTTAACATAGATAGTCCAAATTCCCGCTAGGGAAGGTACATATTCCAAGGGCCCGCTAGGTAACCTAGAGAGTGCAAGTGCCCCCTAGTTAACATACATAGTCCAAGTGCCTGCTAGGTAACCTACATAGTCGAAGTGCCCGCTAGGTAACCTACATAGTGCAAGTGTCCGCTAGTTAACCTAGATCGTCCAATTTTCCGCTAGTTAACCTACATAGTCCAAGTGCCCGCTAGGTAACCTAGATAGTCCAAGTGCCCTTTAGGGAACCTAGATAGTACAAGTGCCCACTAGGGAACCGACATAGTCCAATTGCCCGCTCTTGAACATACATAGTCCAAGTGCCCGTTAGTTAACCTAGATAATCCAAGTGCCCGCTAGTTAACCTAGATAGTCCAGTGCCCGCTAGGTAACCTATATAGTCCAAGTGCCCGCTAGGTAACCTATATAGTCCAAATGGCCGCTAGGGAACCTACATAGTCCAAGAGCCCTCTAGTTAACCTAGATAGTCCAAGTGCCCGCTAGTTAACCTAGATTATCCAAGTGCCCGCTAGTTAACCAGGATCATCCAAGTGCCCTCTAGTTAACTTACATAGTCCAAAGGCCTGCTAGTTAACATACATAGACCAACGGCCTGCTAGTTAACCTAGATAGTCCAACTGCCCGCTAGTTAACCTACATAGTCCAAGTGCCCGCAAGGTAAACTACATAGTCCAAGTGCCCGTTCGTTAACCTACATTGTCCAAGTGCCCGCTAGTTAACGTAGATAGCCCAAGTGCCCGCTAGGCAACGTACATAGTCCAAGTGCCCACTAGGTAACCTAGACAGTCCAATTGCCCCTAGTTAACCTAGACAGTCCAAGTACCCGATAGGGAACCTACATAGTCCAAGTGCCCGCTAGGGAACCTACATAGTCCAAGTGCCCGTTAGTTAACCAAGATAGTCCAATTGCCCGTTAGCTAACCTAGATAGTTGAAGTGTCCGCTAGTTAACCTACATAGTGCAAGTGCCCGTTCGTTAACCTAGATAGTCCAAGTGCCCGGTAGGTAACCTAGACAGTCCAAGTGCCCGCTAGGTTACCTACATAGTCCAAGTGCACGTTCGTTAACCTAGATAGTCCAAGTGCCTTCTAGTTAAGATATGTAGTCCAAGTGCCCGCTAGGTAACCTACATATTCCAAGTGCCCACTGGGTCACCTAAATAATCCAAATGCCCGCTAGGGAAACTACATAGTCCATGTGCCCGCTAGTTAACCTAGATAGTCCAAGGGCCTGCTAGTTAACCTAGATAGTCCAAGTGCCCGCTAGTTAACCTAAATCGTCCATGTGATCCCTAGGTAACCTACATAGTCCAAGTGCCTGATAGCTAACCTAGATAGACCAAGTGCCCGCTAGTTAACCTAGATAGTCCTAGTGCTCGCTAGTTAACCTAGATAGTCCAATTGCCCGCTGGTAACCTACATTGTCCAAGGGCCCGCTAGGTAACCTAGATAGTCCAAGTGCCCGCTAGTTAACCAGGATCAACAAAGTGCCCTCTAGTTAACTTACATAGTCCAAAGGCCTGCTAATTAACCTACATAGACCAAGTGCCCGCTAGTTAACCTACATAGTCCAAGTGCCTGCTAGGTAAACTACATAGTCCAAGTGCCCGTTCGTTAACCTACATTGTCCAAGTGCCCACTAGGTAACGTAGATAGCCCAAGTGCCCGCTAGGCAACGTACATAGTCCAAGTGCCCACTAGGTAACCTAGACAGTCCAATTGCCCCCTAGTTAACCTAGACAGTCCAAGTACCCGATAGGGAACCTACATAGTCCAAGTGCCCGCTAGGGAACCTATATAGTCCAAGTGCCCGTTCGTTAACCTAGATAGTCCAAGTGCCCGCTAGGTAACCTAGACAGTCCAAGTGCCCGCTAGGTTACCTACATAGTCCAAGTGCACGTTCGTTAACCTAGATAGTCCAAGTGCCCGCTGGTAACCTACATAGTCCAAGGGCCCAATAGGTAACCTTGATAGTCCAAGTGCCTTCTAGTTAACCTACGTAGTCCAAGTGCCCGCTAGGTAACCTACATAGTCCAAGTGCCTTCTAGGTAACCTAGATAGTCCAAGTGCCTGATAGCTAAGCTACATAGTCCAAGTATGCGTTCGTCAACTTAGATAGTCCAAGTGCCCATTGGGTAACCTACATAGTCCAAGTGCCAGCTTGGTGACCTGGATAGTCCAAGTGCCCGCTAGTTAACCTACATAGTCCAAGTGCCTTCTAGGGAGCCTACATAGTCCACGTGACCGCTAGGGAACCTACATAGTCCAAGTGCCCGCTAGGGAACCTACATAGTCCAAGTGCCCGCTAGGTAACCTACATAGTCCAAATGTCCGCAAGGAAACCTACATAGTCTAAATGTCCGCTAGGCAACCTACATAATCCAAGTGCCCGCTCTGGAACATACATAGTTCAAGTGCCCGTTAGATAACCTAGATAGTCCAAGGGCCCGCAAGTTGACCTACATAGTCCAAGTGCCAGCTAGGTAACCTAGATAGTACAAGTGCCCGTTAGGGAACCTAGCTAGTCCAAGTGCCTGTTAGCTAACCTATAGTCCAAGTGGCGGCTAGGTAACCTACATTGTCCAAGTGCCCGTTCATTAACCTAGATAATCCAAGTGCCCGTTAGGTAACCTAGACAGTTCAAGTGCCCGCTAGTTACCCTACATAGTCCAAGTGCCCGTTAGTTAACCTAGACAGTCCAAGTGCCTGCTAGGTAACATAGATAGTCAAAGTGCCCGCTAGGTAACCTACATAGTCCAAGTTCCCGCTTGGTAACCTAAATAGTCCAAATGCCCGCTAGGGAAACTACATAGTCCAAGTGCCCGCTAGTTAACCTAGATAGTCACGTGCCCCCTAGTAAACCTACATAATCCATGGGCCCGCTAGTAAACCTACGTAGTGCAAGGGCCCGCTAGTTAACCTAGATCGTGCAAGTGTCCACTAGTTAACCTACATAGTCTGAGGGCCAGCTAGTTAACCTAGATAGTCCAATTGCCCGCTAGGGATCCTTCATAATCCAAGTGCCTGCTAGGTAACCTAGATAGTCCAAGTGCCCGCTAGGGAATGTACATAGGCCAAGTGCCCGCTAGGTAACCTAGAGAGTGCAAGTGCCCGCTAGTTAACCTACATAGTCCAAGTGCCCGCTAGTTAACCTAGATAGTCCAAGTGCCCGCTAGTTAAC
Organism: Tenrec ecaudatus; assembly: GCF_050624435.1. Classification (NCBI taxonomy): domain Eukaryota; kingdom Metazoa; phylum Chordata; class Mammalia; order Afrosoricida; family Tenrecidae; genus Tenrec; species Tenrec ecaudatus. Next base: position 116,411,583 of record NC_134534.1, read on the forward strand.
CTAAATCGTCCAAGTGTCCGCTAGGTAACCTACATAGTCCATGTGCCTGCTAGGTAACCTAGATATTCCAAGTGCCTGATAGCTAACCTACATAATCCAAGTGTCCGTTCGTTAATCTAGATAGTCCAAGTGCCCATTGGGTAACCTAAATAGTCCAAGTGCCCGCTTGGTAACCTGGATAGTCCAAATGCCAGCTAGTTAACCTACATAGTTCAAGTGCCTTCTAGGGAGCCTACATAGTCCAAGTGACCGCTAGGGAACCTACATAGTCCAAGTGCCCGTTAGGGAACCTACATAGTCCAAGTGCCCGTTAGGTAACCTACATAGTCCAAATCCCCGCAAGGAAACCTATATAGTCTAAATGCCCGCTAGGAAACCTACATAATCCAAGTGCCCGCTCTGGAACATACATAGTCCAAGTGCCCGTTAGCTAACCTAGATAGTCGAAGGGCCCGCTAGTTGACCTACATAGTCCAAGTGCCAGCTAGGTAACCTAGATAGTACAAGTGCCCGCTAGGGAACCTAGATAGTACAAGTGCCTGTTAGCTAACCTAGATAGTCCAAGTGGCGGCTAGGTAACCTACTTAATCCAAGTGCCCGTTCGTTAACCTAGATAATCCAAGTGCACGTTAGGTAACCTAGACAGTCCAAGTGCCTGCTAGTTACCCTATATAGTCCAAGTGCCCGTTAGTTAACCTAGATAGTCAAAGTGCCTGCTAGGTAACCTAGATAGTCCAAGTGCCCGCTAGGTAACCTACATAGTCCAAGTGCCCGCTAGGCAACCTAAATAGTTCAAATGCCCGCTAGGGAAACTTCATAGTCCAAGTGCCCGCTAGTTAACATAGATAGTCAAGTGCCCCCTAGTAAACCTACATAATCCATGGGCCCGCTAGTTAACCTACATAGTGCAAGGGCCCGCTAGTTAACCTAGATCGTGCAAGTGTCCACTAGTTAACCTACATAGTCTAAGGGCCAGCTAGGTAACCTAGATAGTCCAATTGCCTGCTAGGGATCCTTCATAATCCATGTGCCTGCTAGGAAACCTAGATAGTCCAATTGCCCGCTAGGGATCCTTCATAATCCTATTCCTGCTAGGTAACCTACATAGTCCAAGTGCCCGCTAGGTAACCTACATAGTGCAAGTGTCCGCTAGGTAACCTACATAGTCCTAGTGCCCGCTAGTTAACATAGATAGTCCAAGTGCCCGCTAGGGAAGGTACAGAGTCCAAGTGCCCGCTAGGTTACCTAGAGAGTGCAAGTGCCCGCTAGTTAACCTACATAGTCCAAGTGCCTGCTAGGTAACATAGATAGTCCAAGGGCCTGCTAGTTAACCTACATAGTCCAAGTACCCGCTAGTTAACCTAGATCATCCAATTGTCCGCTAGTTAACCTACATAGTCCAAGTGCCCTTTAGGGAACCTAGATAGTCCAAGTGCCCGCTAGGGAACCTACATAGTCCAATTGTCCGCTCTGGAACATACATAGTCCAAGTGCCTGTTAGTTAACCTAAATAATCCAAGTGCCCGCTAGTTAACCTACATAGTCCAAGTGCCCGCTATGTAACCTACATAATCCAAGTACCCACTAGGTAACCTATATAGTCCAAATGCCCGCAAGGGAACCTACATAGTCCAAGTGCCCGCTAGTTAACCTACATAGTCCAAGTGCCCGCTAGGGAACCTACATAGTCCAAGTGCCTGTTAGTTAACCAAGATAGTCCAATTGCCCGTTAGCTAACCTAGACAGTCCAAGTGCCCGCTAGGTTACCTACATAGTCCAAGTGCACGTTCGTTAACCTAGATAGTCCAAGTGCCTTCTAGTTAACATATGTAGTCCAAGTGCCCGCTAGGTAACCTACATATTCCAAGTGCCCACTGGGTCACCTAAATAATCCAAATGCCCGCTAGGGAAACTACATAGTCCATGTGCCCGCTAGTTAACCTAGATAGTCCAAGGGCCTGCTAGTTAACCTAGATAGTCCAAGTGCCCGCTAGTTAACCTAAATCGTCCATGTGACCCCTAGGTAACCTACATAGTCCAAGTGCCTGATAGCTAACCTAGATAGACCAAGTGCCCGCTAGTTAACCTAGATAGACTTAGTGCCCGCTAGTTAACCTAGATAGTCCAAGTGCCCGCTGGTAACCTACATAGTCCAAGGGCCCGCTAGGTAACCTAGATAGTCCAAGTGCCCGCTAGTTAACCAGGATCATCAAAGTGCCCTCTAGTTAACTTACATAGTCCAAAGGCCTGCTAATTAACCTACATAGACCAAGTGCCCGCTAGTTAACCTACATAGTCCAAGTGCCTGCTAGGTAAACTACATAGTCCAAGTGCCCGTTCGTTAACCTACATTGTCCAAGTGCCCACTAGGTAACGTAGATAGCCCAAGTGCCCGCTAGGCAACGTACATAGTCCAAGTGCCCACTAGGTAACCTAGACAGTCCAATTGCCCCCTAGTTAACCTAGACAGTCCAAGTACCCGATAGGGAACCTACATAGTCCAAGTGTCCGCTAGGGAACCTACATAGTCCAAGTGCCCGTTCGTTAACCTAGATAGTCCAAGTGCCCGCTAGGTAACCTAGACAGTCCAAGTGCCCGCTAGGTTACCTACATAGTCCAAGTGCACGTTCGTTAACCTAGATAGTCCAAGTGCCCGCTGGTAACCTACATAGTCCAAGGGCCCAATAGGTAACCTTGATAGTCCAAGTGCCTTCTAATTAACCTACGTAGTCCAAGTGCCCGCTAGGTAACCTACATAATCCAAGTGCCCACTAGGTAACCTATATAATCCAAATGCCCGCTAGGGAAACTACATAGTCCATGTGCCCGCTAGTTAACCTAGATAGTCCAAGGGCCTGCTAGTTAACCTAGATAGTCCAAGTGCCCGCTAGTTAACCTAAATCGTCCAAGTGTCCGCTAGGTAACCTAAATAGTCCAAGTGCCTGCTAGGTAACCTAGATAGTCCAAGTGCCTGATAGCTAAGCTACATAGTCCAAGTGTGCGTTCGTCAACTTAGATAGTCCAAGTGCCCATTGGGTAACCTACATAGTCCAAGTGCCAGCTTGGTGACCTGGATAGTCCAAGTGCCCGCTAGTTAACCTACATAGTCCAAGTGCCTTCTAGGGAGCCTACATAGTCCACGTGACCGCTAGGGAACCTACATAGTCCAAGTGCCCGCTAGGGAACCTACATAGTCCAAGTGCCCGCTAGGTAACCTACATAGTCCAAATGTCCGCAAGGAAACCTACATAGTCTAAATGTCCGCTAGGCAACCTACATAATCCAAGTGCCCGCTCTGGAACATACATAGTCCAAGTGCCCGTTAGATAACCTAGATAGTCCAAGGGCCCGCAAGTTGACCTACATAGTCCAAGTGCCAGCTAGGTAACCTATATAGTACAAGTGCCCGTTAGGGAACCTAGATAGTCCAAGTGTCTGTTAGCTAACCTATAGTCCAAGTGGCGGCTAGGCAACTACATAGTCCAAGTGCCCGTTCATTAACCTAGATAATCCAAGTGCCCGTTAGGTAACCTAGACAGTCCAAGTGCCCGCTAGTTACCCTACATAGTCCAAGTGCCCATTAGTTAACCTAGATAGTCAAAGTGCCTGCTAGGTAACATAGATAGTCCAAGTGCCCGCCAGGTAACCTACATAGTCCAAGTGCCCGCTAGGCAACCTAAATAGTTCAAATGCCCGCTAGGGAAACTACATAGTCCAAGTGCCCGCTAGTTAACCTAGATAGTCAAGTGCCCCCAAGTAAACCTACATAATCCATGGGCCCGCTAGTTAACCTACATAGTGCAAGGGTCCGCTAGTTAACCTAGATCGTGCAAGTGTCCACTAGTTAACCTACATAGTCTAAGGGCCAGCTAGGTAACCTAGATAGTCCAATTGCCCGCTAGGGATCCTTCATAATCCAAGTGCCTGCTAGGTAACCTAGATAGTCCAAGTGCCCGCTAGGGAATGTACATAGTCCAAGTGCCCGCTAGGTAACCTAGAGAGTGCAAGTGCCCGCTAGTTAACCTACATAGTCCAAGTGCCTGCTAGTTAACCTAGATAGTCCAAGTGCCCGCTAGTTAACCTAAATCGTCCAAGTGTCCGCTAGGTAACCTACATAGTCCATGTGCCTGCTAGGTAACCTAGATATTCCAAGTGCCTGATAGCTAACCTACATAGTCCAAGTGTCCATTCGTTAACCTAGATAGTCCAAGTGCCCATTGGGTAACCTAAATAGTCCAAGTGCCCGCTTGGTAACCTGGATTGTCTAAGTGCCCGCTAGTTAACCTACATAGCCCAAGTGCCTTCTAGGGAGCCTACATAGTCCAAGTGACTGCTAGGAAACCTACATAGTCCAAGTGCCCGTTAGGGAACCTACATAGTCCAAGTGCCCGTTAGGTAACCTACATAGTCCAAATGCCCGCAAGGAAACCTATATAGTCTAAATGCCCGCTAGGAAACCTACATAATCCAAGTGCCCGCTCTGGAACATACATAGTCCAAGTGCCCGTTAGCTAACCTAGATAGTCCAAGGGCCCGCTAGTTGACCTACATAGTCCAAGTGCCAGCTAGGTAACCTAGATAGTACAAGTGCCCGCTAGGGAACCTAGATAGTACAAGTGCCTGTTAGCTAACCTAGATAGTCCAAGTGGCGGCTAGGTAACCTACGTAGTCCAAGTGCCCGTTCGTTAACCTAGATAATCCAAGTGCACGTTAGGTAACCTAGACAGTCCAAGTGCCTGCTAGTTACCCTATGTAGTCCAAGTGCCCATTAGTTAACCTAGATAGTCAAAGTGCCTGCTAGGTAACCTAGATAGTCCAAGTGCCCGCTAGGTAACCTACATAGTCCATGTGCCCGCTAGGCAACCTAAATAGTTCAATTGCCCGCTAGGGAAACTACATTGTCCAATTTCCCGCTAGTTAACCTAGATAGTCAAGTGCCCCCTAGTAAACCTACATAATCCATGGGCCCGCTAGTTAACCTACATAGTGCAAGGGCCCGCTAGTTAACCTAGATCGTGCAAGTGTCCACTAGTTAACCTACATAGTCTAAGGGCCAGCTAGGTAACTTGGATAGTCCAATTGCCCGCTAGGGAACCTTCATAATCCATGTGCCTGCTAGGAAACCTAGATAGTCCAATTGCCCGCTAGGGATCCTTCATAATCCTATTCCTGCTAGGTAACCTACATAGTCCAAGTGCCCGCTAGGTAACCTACATAGTGCAAGTGTCTGCTAGGTAACCTACATAGACCTAGTGCCCGCTAGTTAACCTAGATACTCCAAGTGCCCGTTACCTAACCTAGATAGTCCAAGTGCCTGCTAGGCAACATACATAGTCCAAGTGCCAGTTCGTTAACCTAGAAGTTCAAGTGCCCGCTATGTAACCTAGACAGTCCAAGTGCCCGCTAGGTTACCTGCATATTCCAAGTGCCCGTTCGTTAACCTAGATAGTCCAAGTGCCCACTAGGGAACCTATATAGTCCAAGTGCTATCTAGGTTACCTAGATAGTCCAAGGGCCCACTAGTTAACCTACATAGTACAAGGGTTAGCTTGTTAACTTTGATAGTCCAAGTGTCCGTTAGTTAACCTAGATCGTCCAAGTGTCCTCTAGTTAACCTACATAGTCCAAGTACCCGCTAGGTAACCTACATAGTGCAAGTGTCTGCTAGGCAACCTACATAGTCCAAGTGCCCGCTAGTTAACATAGATAGTCCAAATTCCCGCTAGGGAAGGTACATATTCCAAGGGCCCGCTAGGTAACCTAGAGAGTGCAAGTGCCCGCTAGTTAACATACATAGTCCAAGTGCCTGCTAGGTAACCTACATAGTCGAAGTGCCCGCTAGGTAACCTACATAGTGCAAGTGTCCGCTAGTTAACCTAGATCGTCCAATTTTCCGCTAGTTAACCTACATAGTCCAAGTGCCCGCTAGGTAACCTAGATAGTCCAAGTGCCCTTTAGGGAACCTAGATAGTACAAGTGCCCACTAGGGAACCGACATAGTCCAATTGCCCGCTCTTGAACATACATAGTCCAAGTGCCCGTTAGTTAACCTAGATAATCCAAGTGCCCGCTAGTTAACCTAGATAGTCCAGTGCCCGCTAGGTAACCTATATAGTCCAAGTGCCCGCTAGGTAACCTATATAGTCCAAATGGCCGCTAGGGAACCTACATAGTCCAAGAGTCCTCTAGTTAACCTAGATAGTCCAAGTGCCCGCTAGTTAACCTAGATTATCCAAGTGCCCGCTAGTTAACCAGGATCATCCAAGTGCCCTCTAGTTAACTTACATAGTCCAAAGGCCTGCTAGTTAACATACATAGACCAACGGCCTGCTAGTTAACCTAGATAGTCCAACTGCCCGCTAGTTAACCTACATAGTCCAAGTGCCCGCAAGGTAAACTACATAGTCCAAGTGCCCGTTCGTTAACCTACATTGTCCAAGTGCCCGCTAGTTAACGTAGATAGCCCAAGTGCCCGCTAGGCAACGTACATAGTCCAAGTGCCCACTAGGTAACCTAGACAGTCCAATTGCCCCTAGTTAACCTAGACAGTCCAAGTACCCGATAGGGAACCTACATAGTCCAAGTGCCCGCTAGGGAACCTACATAGTCCAAGTGCCCGTTAGTTAACCAAGATAGTCCAATTGCCCGTTAGCTAACCTAGATAGTTGAAGTGTCCGCTAGTTAACCTACATAGTGCAAGTGCCCGTTCGTTAACCTAGATAGTCCAAGTGCCCGGTAGGTAACCTAGACAGTCCAAGTGCCCGCTAGGTGACCTACATAGTCCAAGTGCACGTTCGTTAACCTAGATAGTCCAAGTGCCTTCTAGTTAACATATGTAGTCCAAGTGCCCGCTAGGTAACCTACATATTCCAAGTGCCCACTGGGTCACCTAAATAATCCAAATGCCCGCTAGGGAAACTATATAGTCCATGTGCCCGCTAGTTAACCTAGATAGTCCAAGGGCCTGCTAGTTAACCTAGATAGTCCAAGTGCCCGCTAGTTAACCTAAATCGTCCATGTGACCCCTAGGTAACCTACATAGTCCAAGTGCCTGATAGCTAACCTAGATAGACCAAGTGCCCGCTAGTTAACCTAGATAGTCCTAGTGCTCGCTAGTTAACCTAGATAGTCCAATTGCCCGCTGGTAACCTACATTGTCCAAGGGCCCGCTAGGTAACCTAGATAGTCCAAGTGCCCGCTAGTTAACCAGGATCATCAAAGTGCCCTCTAGTTAACTTACATACTCCAAAGGCCTGCTAATTAACCTACATAGACCAAGTGCCCGCTAGTTAACCTACATAGTCCAAGTGCCTGCTAGGTAAACTACATAGTCCAAGTGCCCGTTCGTTAACCTACATTGTCCAAGTGCCCACTAGGTAACGTAGATAGCCCAAGTGCCCGCTAGGCAACGTACATAGTCCAAGTGCCCACTAGGTAACCTAGACAGTCCAATTGCCCCCTAGTTAACCTAGACAGTCCAAGTACCCGATAGGGAACCTACATAGTCCAAGTGCCCGCTAGGGAACCTACATAGTCCAAGTGCCCGTTCGTTAACCTAGATAGTCCAAGTGCCCGCTAGGTAACCTAGACAGTCCAAGTGCCCGCTAGGTTACCTACATAGTCCAAGTGCACGTTCGTTAACCTAGATAGTCCAAGTGCCCGCTGGTAACCTACATAGTCCAAGGGCCCAATAGGTAACCTTGATAGTCCAAGTGCCTTCTAGTTAACCTACGTAGTCCAAGTGCCCGCTAGGTAACCTACATAGTCCAAGTGCCCACTAGGTAACCTATATAATCCAAATTCCCACTAGGGAAACTACATAGTCCATGTGCCCGCTAGTTAACCTAGATAGTCCAAGAGCCTGCTAGTTAACCTAGATAGTCCAAGTGCCCGCTAGTTAACCTAAATCGTCCAAGTGTCCGCTAGGTAACCTAAATAGTCCAAGTGCCTGCTAGGTAACCTAGATAGTCCAAGTGCCTGATAGCTAAGCTACATAGTCCAAGTATGCGTTCGTCAACTTAGATAGTCCAAGTGCCCATTGGGTAACCTACATAGTCCAAGTGCCAGCTTGGTGACCTGGATAGTCCAAGTGCCCGCTAGTTAACCTACATAGTCCAAGTGCCTTCTAGGGAGCCTACATAGTCCACGTGACCGCTAGGGAACCTACATAGTCCAAGTGCCCGCTAGGGAACCTACATAGTCCAAGTGCCCGCTAGGTAACCTACATAGTCCAAATGTCCGCAAGGAAACCTACATAGTCTAAATGTCCGCTAGGCAACCTACATAATCCAAGTGCCCGCTCTGGAACATACATAGTTCAAGTGCCCGTTAGATAACCTAGATAGTCCAAGGGCCCGCAAGTTGACCTACATAGTCCAAGTGCCAGCTAGGTAACCTAGATAGTACAAGTGCCCGTTAGGGAACCTAGCTAGTCCAAGTGCCTGTTAGCTAACCTATAGTCCAAGTGGCGGCTAGGTAACCTACATTGTCCAAGTGCCCGTTCATTAACCTAGATAATCCAAGTGCCCGTTAGGTAACCTAGACAGTTCAAGTGCCCGCTAGTTACCCTACATAGTCCAAGTGCCCGTTAGTTAACCTAGACAGTCCAAGTGCCTGCTAGGTAACATAGGTAGTCAAAGTGCCCGCTAGGTAACCTACATAGTCCAAGTTCCCGCTTGGTAACCTAAATAGTCCAAATGCCCGCTAGGGAAACTACATAGTCCAAGTGCCCGCTAGTTAACCTAGATAGTCAAGTGCCCCCTAGTAAACCTACATAATCCATGGGCCCGCTAGTAAACCTACGTAGTGCAAGGGCCCGCTAGTTAACCTAGATCGTGCAAGTGTCCACTAGTTAACCTACATAGTCTGAGGGCCAGCTAGTTAACCTAGATAGTCCAATTGCCCGCTAGGGATCCTTCATAATCCAAGTGCCTGCTAGGTAACCTAGATAGTCCAAGTGCCCGCTAGGGAATGTACATAGGCCAAGTGCCCGCTAGGTAACCTAGAGAGTGCAAGTGCCCGCTAGTTAACCTACATAGTCCAAGTGCCCGCTAGTTAACCTAGATAGTCCAAGTGCCCGCTAGTTAACCTAAATCGTCCAAGTGTCCGCTAGGTAACCTACATAGTCCATGTGCCTGCTAGGTAACCTAGATATTCCAAGTGCCTGATAGCTAACCTACATAATCCAAGTGTCCGTTCGTTAATCTAGATAGTCCAAGTGCCCATTGGGTAACCTAAATAGTCCAAGTGCCCGCTTGGTAACCTGGATAGTCCAAATGCCAGCTAGTTAACCTACATAGTTCAAGTGCCTTCTAGGGAGCCTACATAGTCCAAGTGACCGCTAGGGAAACTACATAGTCCAAGTGCCCGTTAGGGAACCTACATAGTCCAAGTGCCCGTTAGGTAACCTACATAGTCCAAATCCCCGCAAGGAAACCTATATAGTCTAAATGCCCGCTAGGAAACCTACATAATCCAAGT